>NW_026571018.1:15284094-16016795 GCF_026225935.1 Boleophthalmus pectinirostris
TTCAGCACATTTGTATTATAATGGAGGTTACCTGAGAGGGTGGGATGTGTTTTTACACCTTTATCATACTTAATCTGCTTTGTTTGGAACATAGGTGTTTTGGGGTTTTACTTTATAATAATTACGCCCAAATTAACCTTAAAGAGCACTTATATTACGCTATTTTCTGATCTACAGTATGTTACAATGTTGTATCCTCATCACAAACATACCTGGAGTTGTGTTTTGTTTCATTCACACGTTTAACACTCAAATTCTGGCATATTTAGGCTGAGTTCTTCTCTCAAATGGGAAAACACTCTGTTCCACCTTGTGATGTCATATGGTAATACAAGAAGTGCTCCACTGTGTTTTTACATTCCACACACCATTACTAGAATCGTTTTGATCATTTCAGGCAGCTCTACAATTGCCAGGCTCTACTGAACTAAAGGCCAGCAGGAAAACTACCACTTCATGACAAGGAACAGAGTATTTTGAGTTTAGAGAGGTTTTGAGATATTGACAGTAATAAAGGGCTAGAGAGACGTGTAAAACAAAACACAATCCCGGGTGTAATTTTAAGGAGGTTACAGCATTCTTTTTTTTCGGGGGTCTTGGGTCTTTATGCCAAACTACAAAACTATAAGAAAACAGACCACAGCTACATGGATCATGACAGAAAGGGTCTAAGCTGAAACAAAAATACCAAACCCTATTAAACAATAACAGAATTCCAAGAAAGAAAGCAGCACATGAACAACAAGTTTGCATTTACAACTTCACTTACGACTCTCTGTACTTATAAGAGACAAAATATAAATTAAAACAAACAAAATTTAATGCATAATTCATTCATTCCAGAGATCTATACCTTATAAACATAACACTTCATACTCTTTTTTTTAAGGCTTCTACAGTGTTGGACTTTTTAAAATCATCACTCAGGTTGTTCCATAAACTAACCCCTCTAAAAGAAATACACTCACTTTTTTTCTTAGTTCTTATCTTAATTTTGAATTTTTTTTAAAAGATGCCAGTTTTGATTTGATTTTTTGTTTTTTCGTTTATGGTCGTACAAACTAAAAATAATGTTAATGAAGGCACAAAAGTTCATCATTTATGATCGTACAAAATAAACCACAATGAGAATGAAAGAACGTAAGGATTTTTTAATTTTTTTTTTTTCGTTTATGGTCGTACAAACTAGTAATAATGTTAACAAAGGCACAAAAGTTTACCGTTTATGGTCGTCCAAAATAAACCATAATGAGAATGAAAGAATGTAAGAATTTTTTTTAACAGCATTCTAACTCATCTTAAACTCATAAAAGTCAATTTAGCATAATATAGCCCCTTTAAGGATTAATATTAGTAAGTATTTAGTTGCGTCACTGTTAGTATTTATAAAGTACCTATTAATGCTTTTTGTCACTGGACATTTACTTATAAAATTTGTAAATAATATGCAATCTCTAAACTAAAGTGCAACAGTAATATACAATACAAGTTTTATAAATGCCTTATAGTTAATACTTATTTCATCTCATCTGTAGCTAACTCCGACATTGAAGTAACCTGCGGCTCTGAGAGGGTGGCTCTGTCCATTCTCCTGTGTCCCATTCTTTTTAATGGATACAACGAGTCCCTGATGGCTCTGAACTCGAAACACTCCATGCCCCAGTGTAAAGGCGTGGCCGACTGGAACTCCAACCCCCCAAAGCTCCAGTTCAACATCTCCATCACAGAGGAGGCCATCACCGAGTGTGGCAGCAGCTTAACTGTGAGTCAGCACCAGGGCAGTTAATGTGACCCATGTCAGGGTGCTCAGGCTGGTTCTGGTTTGGGACCAGTTTAAGTCCTAATGTAGATTTGGTTTGGTCCCATTCTAGCCTTGGTTTAGTCCTGGTCTAGTCTTGGTTTAGGCCTGATCCAGTCCAACATAAATTTATGTTAGGGTGTGTTCAATCTTAATCTGGTTTGGCTCCTAATGTAGATTTGTTTTGTTCCTGTTCTAGTCTTGGTTTAATTCTGGTCTAGTCTTGGTTTAGTTCTGGTTTAGTCTTGCTTTAGTCCTGGTCTAGTCTTGGTTTAGTCCTGGTCTAGTCTTGGTTTAGTCCTGGTCTAGTCTTGGTTTAATTCTAGTCTAGTCTTGGTTTAGTTCTGGTTTAGTCTTGCTTTAGTCCTGGTCTAGTCTTGGTTTAGTCCTGGTCTAGTCTTGGTTTAGTTCTGGTCTAGTCTTGATTTAGTTCTGGTTTAGTCTTGGTTTAGTTCTGGTCTAGTCTTTGGTTATTAATGGTCTAGTCTTGATTAAGTCCTGGTCTAGTCTTGGTTTAGTTGTGGTCTAGTCTTGGTTTAGTTCTGGTTTAGGTTTGGTTTAGTTCTAGTCTAGTCTTGGTTTAGTTCTGGTCTAGTCTTGGATTATTAATGATCTAGACTTGATTAAGTCCTGGTTTAGTCTTGGTTTAGCTCTAGTCTAGTCTTGATTTAGTTCTAGTCTAGTCTTGGTTTAGTTCTGGTTTAATCTTGGTTTAGTTCTGGGCTAGTCTTGGATTATTAATTGTCTAGACTTGATTAAGTCCTGGTCTAGTCTTGGTTTGTCCTGGTCTAGTCTTGTTTTATTAATGGCCTAGTCTTGGTTTGTCCTGGTCTAGTCTTGGTTTATTAATGGCCTAGTCTTGGTTTGTCCTGGTCTAGTCTTGGTTTGTCCTGGTCTAGTCTTGTTTTAGTTCTGGTCTAGTCTTGGTTTAGTCTTCGCATACCTTTCCTGGTGGGTGGTCTGCTGCCTGGCTTGTTTCCATAGAGATACTATTGCTTGTCTGGAATGTTCCACACTACTGCATTAACTTTATCTATCTTGTATTCTTTCTGTGAGCGGGCTTGCCTCTCCACAGATCTGGAGTCCCATTTTTAAGTGTGCACACAAAAATTTAATGTACGAGACTTTCCATGTTATGTTGTGAGCTATAAAAAGACAACTTGACATGGATTTATTTGGTCTAAAAGCTCTAAGTCTAAGAGTCTAAGAGGTTTTTCATAAATGATCTAGAAGGAAATCTGAGCTCCGAGAGAAGAGAACTAAATGTGTTTGAGGTTTGTGAGGTTTATAAGTACAGTTTTAGTAAGAATTCTTTATAAAGTTTTGGTGATATTTGAATTTTGAGACTCATAATCTCTAACTAGGCCCTGGGCTGCCCACTGTAGGTCTAGAGTTTGTCCACTGATCAGAAGGCTGGAGGTTCAAATCCCACTCTCAACATAAACATCACTGGTAGAGAGGACAGATCCACTGACCCACAGGCTGGCGGTGTGATTCCTGTTCCCATAGATTGCTGCTGTGTCCATGAGCAAGACACTTAATCCCCTTAGTCTGTGTGTACACTGTTGTATGAATGTGTGTGTGAATGGGTGAGTATGGGCAGTGTTGTGGAACATTCTTTCTCAAGTTATGCAGTAAACTCTCAGTCAGCAAACTGTAACCTCAGGTGGACTAAATGTTGTTTTTATAGATCACTCACGAAGCCGGAACCGGACTGTTTCAAGACTTCTCCAAAGTTCAGTTCATCAACATCTCCGGTTCAATCTGCTCCCATGACCCCACCAACGGAGCCATCACTTACCACCAGGAGGTCATGTACATGTTCTCCTGCCGTTATCCACTGCAGTACCTGGTCAACAACACTGAGATGAATGTGTAAGTGATAGTTAACTATAGCAAAAAATATATTCATGCAAATTACACTTCCAGTTATATGTTTTTCTATGTGATTTGGTAACTTTTGCAATTTTGTTAAGACCTGCGAAGAGACTGATGTTGGGACTTTTGGGTGATAGAAAAATATAAATGAATTGTATTTGCACTGTAGATTTTAACTGAAGGCATCAAAACTATGAATGAACATGGAATACGGTAAACAAAAATAAACAAAAATTTGAAATAACATGTTTATAATAATTAAAATCCTTCAAAATGGTCACCCTTTGCTCTGATCACTGCTTTGCACACTTTTCACATTCCACTAATGAACCTTGACCACAACCCACTGAAGTGAAAACCATTTCAGGAGACTTCATCAAGAAGCTCATTGAGAGAAGGCCAAGAAGGCATTCCAAGTATCCAAATAATTCAACATGTCAAGCTTTTAACAACTCTCAGACACTAAAGTAGAGTTTTGCCGTGGCGGAACGCTAGCGACAACTAGCATGCTACCGTGCACTTCTCGATTATTTAGAACTCACATAATTAGACAGCACACAGCAGACATATTTTGACCTCAAGAGCTGCTTAAGAGCCTTTTTTTTTCTTTGCTAGATGCTTATATTTGCATGTATTTGATGTCCTCAGTATGTTTGAAAGTAGTGCACATATAGATAAAGAAATTAATGATGTGTGATGATGAATGTGATTTTTAATGATTTAGAATGAATGGTCCTGTACTTAGAACTGCAAACAGGCAAATTACATCAAGGCTTCTGTGGGAAGCAGATTCTATAACACAGTGTATAAAGTGGTCGTGAATGGTGTTTCTTATTTCTTCTTCAGAAAAGACGTCTGAGTGTAAATATATATTATTTGAACTGATCAGGTATCCTTGTTCTTAGTGCAGTCACTGTCCTGTAAGGTGTGTATTACTCTTAGCTATAGTCTGACTAAGGCTGGAATCACGCTTCTCTGTCTCCTATCACATGTAGACTGACCTGCTTCTGGACAACACGGGTTTTTCCCAACCTTAACTTAGAGTCAACACCACCATTTTATTTTATTTTATTTGGTCTATTTATTAATTTATATATCAATTTAAATAAATGCATTGATAAATAACTGCCCCACGTCCAAACAGCCCCCATAGTGGAGTGTTTTAAGTCTCTTCTTATGGCCCACTTTTATTCTTTGGCTTTTTAACACCATGTCAGTTGTGTGGTCCTCTGTGCCTTTTATTTATTTTATTTATTTTACTTAGTTACTGCTATTTTATGATTTTTTGATGGTTTTATTGTTTTAAGGTTGGTAGGATCAACTATTAGCAATTTACCTTTTTGCTGTTTTCATTTTATAACCTCCATGCAGCACTTTGGGAACTGCTTTGTTAAATAAATAAAGTGGATTTGGAATATGTTTTTTCACTCATTTTTCCAACAGGGAAGGCGTTACACTGGCAGTTAAAGACACTAATGGGAGTTTCATCAGCACATTAAGCATGCATCTATTTGGGGTAAGACCAAGTCAAAATTTACATTTCCTTATTATTTATTTTTATTCATCATCCTACACATTTTTAAGGACAACATGTACACAATACCAGTGGATATGCCTATGGAACTAAAAACAAGAATTTTTGTTGAAGTCAAAGCATCCAATCTGACAAACAGGTAAAGCATGCTTTCTTTTGCTTTTTCTTTTATAATGACATATACAGTAAGGACAATTAGGTAAAAAAAAACATTATAACATGACTGAAAGCTCACACAAATCCATTTAGTGAATTATAGGCCCTTTAATTTCATCATAAAATACAGCCAAGACAGTAAAGACTCTGAATCTGTCACATTACAGTGTAAGACCACATGGTAACACAAAAGATTACTTGCACTATTCTTTAGGGCCGAAAATGACAGTGTATTGTGGTATTGAAATCAAAATTTAGTATCAACCCTATTCCCTTTAATATTAAAACTGAGACAACCAGGGCTGTAACTAATAATTATTTTAGTAGTTGACAAGTCAAACAATTATTTCTATTTTTCACTGAGACTTTTTGAATGAAAGACTAAATGTGGTGGTGACTGAATATTGCACATGGAGAATATTTACAAATAAAGTGTAATTCTGTAGAAAATCAGAAATTGTTCAGTATTTTTTGACATTTCGATTTAATAATGCCATTGTCTGTGTTACAAATACATCTTTTCATATTGTTTTAGAGTCTATGTAGTCCAGATAATGATTAGATTTAAGTCATGGTAGAAAGTTGTTACCTCATGACAAACATACCTGGATTTGTGTTTTGTTTAATTCACACATATTTGAGTAATACTTTATTATTAGTCTGCACACTTCTCCAAAGCTGAAAATCCTCTGTTCCACCTTGTGATGTCATGAAGCAGTATTTCATGTTTAAGTTCACAGCTCCTTTTACCTTCAGTTCAGCAGAGATCGGCAAGTCCAGGGCTGAAATGATCAAAATGATTCTAATAAAGGTGCATGGATTAAAAACACAGTGGAGAACTTCCTGTATTACCGCATGACATCATAAAGTGGAACAGAGTGTTTTTGAGAGAAGAACTGCACCAAAATATGCAGTATTATTGTGTTAAACATGTGTGAATGAAGCAAAACAAAACACAACTCCAGGTATGTTTGCGATGAGGACACATTATAACATAGTTCACAAAATGGTGTAATACGGCCCTTTAAGATGATCAAAATGCATCTACTATTATTTTTATAGACATCTAGTTATGATTAGTTGGTTAATCATTACAACTTCATCATGATGTTCTGAGAGTGCTATTCATTAATCCCACTTGTAGGTTCCATGTTCTTCTGGACCGATGCTATACCACAGCGTCTCCCTTCATCTCCACAACTAATTTTTATGACCTCTTTGTTGGGTGAGTATTCCAATTATAATTATTACTGATATTATAAATGCATATGACAGGTTAGACCACTCATTAATGTAAAGCATATTTCAGAATTTTACCAAAAAATGAAAACAGTGGACATAGTTGCTGCGTTCCAAATAGGTAGTGAACATGAGAGTACTTCTGGCTCCATCAACTCCTGCTCCAGTTCACTTTGTATTGAAAAAACATCAGCCCTCTCTCCGTAACTGTTGCTGTCAGGCTCCTCATTTTGGTCTAAAAATGTTGATAATGTTTTTATCTCACTT
The DNA here is from genome assembly GCF_026225935.1 of Boleophthalmus pectinirostris. Lineage (NCBI taxonomy): Eukaryota > Metazoa > Chordata > Actinopteri > Gobiiformes > Gobiidae > Boleophthalmus > Boleophthalmus pectinirostris. The sequence continues at coordinate 15,290,967 of NW_026571018.1, forward strand.
TTTTTTTTAATCTGAAAATCAATTCCTATTCCTAATATGAAATCCCTTAGTCTACTACTACATTTTTCAACTTTTCTTCATAAATTGCCCCTTGACTAATGTAAAATTACAATTAATGTTTATCTCAGGTATCTGCACAACCAAGTACTAATTAGAAAACTATATTAATCTGTCAAATGCCCTTTGAGTCTATATAAAAAGTCTGTCAACGGTCTCTAAAGTTCCATACTCTCTCAGGTGTAATCGTGATGGTCAGACCTTGATGGGCACCAACGGAGAGAAGCAGGTGGCGCGTTTCTCCTTTGAGACGTTTCGTTTTATCAAAGACACAAACCTGACCATCTCCACCTACTACGTGCACTGTGTCACTCGCCTCTGCGTGGACACCATCTGCCCCAGCCTCATACCGGTCAGGAGCTGGAGATACTAAGTTTTTCAACTCGTATTTAGCAGTGTTTGTTAGTGTGTAACTGTAACTGCACCTTTTCGGTCTGTGTATGTTAAATATGACTGTCTGAGGAATAATGTCAAAATATAACTGTGACCAAAATAAATTAATCAGTCAAATCTAAATCTAAATCTTATCTAACCGCTGGTCATCTTCAAGCAACATCAAGACAGTTTAAAGGTCCTATATTGCTTAAAAGCATGTTATGGTGTTGTTCCTTCATCAAAACCATCACCAGAGTTGTGTTTTGTTTCATTCACACAAGTTTGAGTTACTATTAGTTTATCTACATCTCCAAAGCTCAAAATGCTCTGTTCGACCTTGTGATGGCTTGATGTGGTAGTTTTCAAGTTTTCTAAAAAAGAAAAAAAAAGTTTTGTTCAGTAGTAAATTCCAAGGCTGAAATGATTCACATGATTTTAGTGAAGGTGTATGGAGTTTAACACAGTGGAGCAGTGTTTTCTGTTTGAGAGGAGAACTATAATATGCAGGATTTGTGTGATTAACGTGTGAATGAAACAAAACACAACTCCTGTATGTTTTTGATGAGGAAAGAGCATTATAACAGATCAGAAAATATGGGCCATTTAACAGCGGTGGACAAAGTAGCCAATATTTATACTAAAGTAAGAGTAAAATAAATGCAACTATAAAATATTATTAAAAAAAGAAGAAGAAGTAAAAAGTAGGGACACAAATAGTTATGTAAGAGTATAAGCAAGAGTACAAAGTAATTGGAGAAACTACTACTTGTACTGATTTATGATTTTTACTGTACAGACAATACACTGAATAATGCACAGATTTTGGTATTTCCAAAGAAAATATTCTGAAAATATATCATATAAAGTATAAAATATCATATCATATCATATAAAAATCATATTAAAAGGTAAAAGAAGTGCAAATGTTCTAATCATGTAATGTTCATTTAACACATTTGTAAAGTAAAATTAAAAGTAAAAGTATGGTGTCAAAATAATATTTGATTGAACAAAATCTTAAGTACTACATATCTTTTTTTTGATAATAGTATTGATAAATGATAATAATATTTTTCACTTTCAGAACTGCACGACAAAGAGGAGGCGCCGGTCCACTGATCCAGACACAGTGAGCGATGTAGCCACGGTGACCTCCCGACCGATCACCATCCGCATCGATAACGGTAAAGCTAAAGCCACATTATGAATCAATTTAAACTTTTATACATTCATATTAACCTTACTCTGTCCCTCACAGGTTATCTGCTCACATCTAATGGTAAGCACACAAACAATTACAGAATAGAAACTGTCTAGAAATTCCCTAACACTTAAGAATGAATCAGACTTACTAACTACTAAACTTCTAATTAAAGGATAGGGTATAAGAGGTGCAGCATTGGGAAGGTTACTTTTAAAATGTATTCCCCTACAGATTACAGATTACATACCCCAAAATGTAGTTTGTAACGTAATCCAATAAATTATTTAAAGTGGGTAACGTAATCTGAATACTTTGGATTACTTCATTTGCTGTAGAGAAGCAAAGACCAGGATATCGTAACATAAGATGTTTTGTCTGCTAAAAGAAAATAAAAAGCCCAGACTTTATTTAACCATATTAGACACGTCCACGCAGCATGGTTTAGTCCTGTTAAATCCAGTTAACTCCTGTTAAATCCTGTTTTAGTCCTGGTTTAGACCTGGTTTAGATCTAGTTTAGACATGGTTTTAGTTCTGGTTTAGTCCTGGTTTAGACCTGGTTTTAGGCCTGTTTTAGATCTAGTTTAGACCTGTTTTAGTCCTGGTTTAGACCTGGTTTAGATCTAGTTTTAGACCTGGTTTAGACCTGGTTTAGATCTAGTTTAGACCTGTTTTAGTCCTGGTTTAGACCTGGTTTAGATCTAGTTTTAGACCTGGTTTAGACCTGGTTTAGATCTAGTTTAGACCTGTTTTAGTCCTGGTTTAGACCTGGTTTAGATCTAGTTTAGACCTGGTTTTAGTCTTGGTTTAGTCCTGGTTTAGACTTGTTTTAGTCCCGTTTAGTCCTGGTTTAGACCTGGTTTTAGACCTGTTTTAGATCTTTTTTAGACCTGTTTTATACCTGTTTTAGACCTGGTTTAGATCTAGTTTAGTCCTGTTTTAGTCCTGGTCTTAGAATTGGTTAAACTCTAGTTTAGACCTGGTTTAGTTTCTGGCAATGAGATATAAAAAAAAAAGATATAGCCCAAAATGCGAAAATGGGAAAGTACCGCCGTGTAATCCATTTATTTCAACAAAGTAACTCAAATCCAATTACCACTCACTAAAACAGTAACTGGATAGTTACTCATAATTTGTACTCTGATTATGTAACGCCAGTACATGTAATCTGTTACTCCCCAACACTGAAGAGGTGTAAGATTTATTCATTATGGGGCAGCAGTGGCTCTAGTGGAAGCTGCTCTTGTGTCTTTAGGCAAGACACTTCACCCATATTGCCCAGTATGGATGTGATGAGTGTTGCTTGTGGTCAGACTTATTGATTCACAAGTATGGAGTGAATTAATAAAGTCACTTTATAAATTCAATCCATTATTATTATTATTATTGTTATTAAGTTTTTGTTCATGTTTATATTAAAGGGTTTTTCTGATCTGTTATGTTGTTTCCTCATCACAAATACACCTGGAGTTGTGTTTTGTTTCATTCACACATGTTTGACCGTAACTCAGGACATGCTCCACTATGTTTTTAAACTTCGTACACCTTGACTAGAATCATCTGGATAATTTCAGCCCTGGAATTGTCACTGTCTACTGAACTAAATGTAAAAGGTAGCTATTAATGGCATCACAAGGTGGAACAGAGCATTTTAAGATTTGGGGATGTAGACAGACTACCAATAATGAGTAGGGGTGTGAAAAAATATCAAAATATCTATATATCATGTCGTTTAATGTGATGTGATGATACAGTATTGATATCATGGGCTGCTGTATTGACAAATTGTCAAGATATATTTTAGTATATTTTACAAAATTATTTTGATACAGTACAAAAGTTTTGTTGCTTGTTTAGAGGAAGGAAACTCGTTTACGCAACACATTTGACATTTTCACTGGTTTGGTGATTGAAATGTGCATGTTTCATATTAACTTTGTACAAGAAGTGGTTTCACAAAGACTTTTAGTATCACAGCCATGATTTAGACATTATTTTTTACTGAACCGTATTGAATTGATTTGAAATATATCGTATCGAATCAAAAGCTCGAGACATGTATCGTATAGTGGCCTATGTATCGAGGTATGTATCGTATCAACTTCTTAATGATACTCAGCCCAAATTAAAAGTTACTCAAACATGTGTAAATGAAACAAAACACTCCAGATATGTTTTTGATGAGGAAATAAAAAAACATTACAACATGACGAAAAGCTCACAAGAGTCAATTCAGCATAATTTAGGACTTTTAGGTTTTTCCATAACATGAACTAGCTCTAAATAATAAAAGCCACGCAAGTCATATCCTACTTCGTCAATATTTCTGAAAGATCATGAAGCATCACTGTTGTGCGGTTTAATTTACAGTAAATAGATGAGGTGTCCAGTCTTTCTGTGTGAACGTCATATACAAAATGAACAAAGCCCCATCAACATTTAAAACGTTCTTGATTATCTTGGGAACCAGGTAAAGCATGAGGTCAGCTATTGTAGACAGTGTTTTAAATTACCATCCTGTTTTTAGTTTCTTCTGCTCCTAAAGAAGTGTCAGAGCTGGAGGCAGTGGAGGGGCTTGGATTACACAGCAGGTGTCAGTAAGAACAATGAGGGTCTCTCCTTAAATGTGTGCTTGCATGCAAACCACTGGGAAATAACCTAATGTAGAGCAGGTTTAAGGGAGATATACCATATACCCTTTTGTTTTGTTTTTTTCTAGTAAACATAATATTTACACAATACAGTAAGTACATTGTTGTTTTACATTTTGTTCTTACTCCGCTTCTTCACAGTGGAATTACATTATTACCAATTATTATTAGCAGTTAATTAGTGTTTTTATTGTTGAAAATGGCTTTTAATTAACCTTACATGTCCAACCTTGAGTCAGATCTGTTCAATTACTGCAAGTAAAGTACAGAGAAGTAGTACATTTTCAAATAATCAAGAAGTAATTAAGTACAGGGGTATGGAGGTAGGGGGTAGGTGAAAATAGGAATTTTGTGTGCACTCAAACTTCAAATGCAGAAAAAAAAATAAAATACAGAAAAGTAGTAGCTTAGGGGAATGCTCATATAACACAAGAGATTATTAAAGTTATTATTAAGATATTTTCTGATCTACAGTATGTTATAATGTGCACAAATGCACAAACATTTCTGGAGTTGTGTTTTGTTTCATTCACACATTTGAAATAAACCCTGCATATTTAGGCTGAGTTCTTCTCTCAAACAGAAAACACTTTTTTCCACCTTGTGATGTCATGTGGTAATACAGGACGGAGGTGGGGACTTGCAAGTCAGACTTGAGTCACTATTTTTAGGACTTGAGACTTGACTTGATAAAATGGACTAAGACTTGGACTTGACTTGTACTTGAAGGTCAGTGACTTGGACTTGAGGCCTGTGACTTGAGAAGACTTGAAAAGCACTTTTAAATCTGAATTCTTTTTGTTCTTAACGTAATGATTCACACTAAGATCTTGTCAAGACATTTCAAAAGGAAAAATTTATATTTCTACAACTCTTACATACTCTTTATAAACTCATATATAAATATACTATGATTTTTTTAAAGTTCAATTTATCTTCAAAGTCATATAAATTGAAAAAACCTAAAGATTTGAAATGACTTGAAGCTCAAAGCAGACGACTTGGACTTGACTTGAACTTATGGGCCAGTGACTCGAGACTCAACTTGGACTTACCCATCTTTAACTTGGGACTTGACTTGGACTTGAGGTCAAAGACTTGAGATTTACTTGAGACTTGCAAAACAACAACTTGGTCCCACCTCTGATACAGGAAGTGCTCCCACTGTGTTTTTAAGCTCCATACACCTTCACTAGAATCATTTAGAATCCATTTCAAGCTCAAACATGTATGAATGAAATAAAACACAACTCCAGGTATGTTTTTGGGATGCTAACAACTTTTAAACATGGCTTAAAGCTCACAAGAGGCAATTTAGTTTAATAAAAGACCTTTGAAATGATTTTATACACATGCCCCACTTGAAACATAATTTCATTGTGATTTCTTTGCAGGTTTAGGGAAAGGTGCATCAGACAAAACTGTGGTGGCTGTATCGATCATCGCCGGCATCATTGGAGCCGTGTGTGTGACTCTGGTGGCGTTTATCGTCTACAACAATTACTACGCCAAAAAGATGCCAGGACTGGGCAAAACAATAATGTATCCGCAAGACTGACAGGAGTGAACAGATAGAATAGATGAATAGATAAAAATATTTTTATGAATGCTGTAGTGGCACTATGGACACAGGCCAGTGATATGACACAGAGGCTTTTTTATGTGACCACCAAAATCTGGTTATTATCTGATTCCTGGATCTTTAAGATTATTTCAATGAAAAACACAAAATTTGATGTGACCAGAAAGAAATCAAATGATATTGCTGTTTACATGTCATTTCAATAATCTTATAACTCCAGAAATCTATTAATAATCAGATTTTCAGTGTGCATGTGACAGCAGCCAGTGTCACCAACTCACTAAAATGTTAACACTCTATAATATCTATACTTTTAATAGTCTTAATAGCGCATGAATAAAAACTCACTTCAAAATGAACAAATAGTTTATTAAGAATGACTCAGGTTTAGTACTTACCCATCCATTTTCTTTCTCTTCTCTGGTTGGACCCCAAGGTGTTCCCAGGCCAGCCTAGAGACATAGTCCCTCTAGCGTGTCCTCGGTCCTACCCGGGGCCTCCTCCTGGTGGGACGTGCCTAGAACACCTCCCCAGGGACAAGTCCTGGAGGCATCTCGAACACATGCTCAAGTCACCTCCTGAGAGCTCCTCCCGAGTGACTGAGCTTCTCACTAGATCTCTAAGGGAGGTCCGAGCCACTCTGTGGAGGAAACTCATTTCGACCACTTGTATCTGGTCATTGGATCATTTCGGTCCTTACCCAAAACTCAGACCTCATGAGCACAGGTGAGGGTAGGAACGTAGATTGGCCGTTTCATGTGCTCACCTTCAGAGTTTACCCTAACTGCTTAAGTAAACACTTACTAAGCCTGAATCCATCTTAAAAATATTAATCCATTATGAATGAAGTCTGTTCATGTTTTATTCATTTTAATTAAGGTGCAGTTATTATAAAGTTGAGCTCAGAATATCACACACATACAAATTGTTAAATGAAAGTTCACTAGCAAGGACCACGCCACAACAATGAAATACGATAACAATATTTATTGACGGGGGATCGATGTGATGGCTGGGGGGAGAGTCAGGGTGGGGGTATAATCTCCAATCCAAAATGGTCACGCAGCTGAATCAGAACACCCTGCTTTCTTGAAGATGACGTCTTCAGACTGAAGGACGGGCGAAAGACACAAGTGGGAGGGAGGCGGTTGAGAGACCTGACATGGACGGTGTTGTTGGGATAGGCTGTATAAACAGGGCCTCTGGGTAATTAAAGGCGTGGCTGAGATAAGATGTGGTTGGCTGGAGTGGAGGTTGAGGCGTGGTCCAGCTCCTTAAACTCAGTTAATCATAACACAATTTATGGATTTCAAAGCCTCAAAAAACACACTTAAACTCCAGATTAATTTGTACTGACAAATTTGAGTTGATTTTAAGTTTCCCAAGTATTGCATGCTGCTTAATGTGTAGAAACATACAAAGAATGATATTATTGTATTTACAAAATGTGTTGAGCATTTTTAACATAATCCTACTACTGTATGTAACTGTATACATGACAATATATTTTACCTCATGTATTTTAATAATAATGATACACTGGATTTATATAGCACCTTTCAAGATAATAATGTCATACTAGACTAGGTGGGTGAAGTGTCTTGCATAAGGACACAACAACAGAACATGGTCAGAGCAGGAATCGATGTTCCGAGCTTCAGGTCAGTGGGCACATGCTCTCACCACTGACTCACCATTGTCTGCACTGTTTATCAGCAGATTTCTGTGACTGTCAGGAGTAAACCGTTTAAACCTCATTTTACACTGGTCCCTGAACACAGCTCAGTGCCTTCAGTGTGTTTCAACTTCAGGTCAGAGTATACTTGTATACAAAGGCTTCATACCAAAGGCTTCAGATCAAAACGCATTAAAATGTACTTTCATAAGCTATGTGGGTATTCTGTCCGTTTAAACACTTCATCACTGTTATTTTTGGGATTGAAGGTGCTTTGTGAAACTTTTCTGGTAGAAGGTTTGTCACCTGCTTCTCTACGTGGAGATGTTGCCTGGCATGTTCCACAGTATGGCATTAGATTTAGGCTTATTTAGATGCTTATTTATCTCTACACAGACAGCAGGTGACATCTTGGGGCGCCATATGTTACATGCCAGGTCTGTGGAGAGGTGGGCCTACTCACAATAAGAAAGCAAGTTTTTAAGTCAACAAAAAAACATGTTATTGTGTAAATGCATAGATACATTTAATGCCACACTGGAATATTTCAGACAAAGCAACAACATCTCCATGGAGACAAGCAGATGGTAGACCCTCCGCTAGAAAAGTTACACAGTGCACCTTTAAGACACATTGTGCATGGACCAGAGTCACACAAGCATAACATTTACAAATGTTTTTAATCGTCACTATGTTCTGATATTTAAAACCTCAACTGTACAACATATCAGCAATAAATGGTTTTGTAAAAAGTTATTTGTCCAAATTGCAACAGGACATTGACGAATCATTCTTCTTTTGAAGCATGAATTTGAATGACAGGTTTGTAAAATTTCAGACAAGATTTCAATACTAAGACTCAATACCAATACAGATTCTAGAGACAGATTCTAGAGTGCTTCCTTTTCTATATCAGTGTAATCCCTCAGTTGTCCAGTAGGTTCCATCGTGGTCCATGGGCATGTACGAGTCTATGTGGTTTACACTCAAAATCATTTAAAAACTATTCAGAAAAGGTTAATTTCTGTTCTGTGAATGTGACTTTAGTATCGATACCAGTTCAAATGAGTATCTAGTTTCGATTCTAGTTTTAGTATCGATTAGTGTCTGGCATTTGATACTTCTGACAACCAAGGTTCAACAGGACTAGAAGCCCCTCATGCTCCACAGCAAGTAACAAGGAAAAAAATAGGCTCTAGGAAAAAAACGTATATAAAAAGACATAGTTTTTATTAACAGTTTAGAAACAATATTTTCCATCTTTCATTCCAGACATTTATTTAGACCCCCCTCACTCTTTTCTTGTGTCGACACAAAAGTCCACAGTGAACCTAAACTCTGATGTAAATGACCCAACTGCTCGAGGTAAAAACAGAACATTCAAGTGCACCTCGTCCAACTCTTAGCAGCTGGTGAAGATTTAAAATGCAAAAAGTTTTAATTAAAAGTAAAAGTATTCGGCTTGTACTTAAATTCAAGTTCATATGGGCACCAATGGATCTGTTTACCAGGAAAAACACACTGTGCGGATTTGAAATGCCTTGAACTTCAACATTTAGGGCGCGTTCACACTAGTTCTGGTTTGGTCTTGGTTTGAAGTCAGTTTAGCCCTGATGAAGGCTTTGTCCTGGTTTAGTGCACGTCTAGTCCTGGTTTCGCACACGTCTAGTCCTGGTTTCGCACACATCTAGTCCTGGTTTCGCACACATCTAGTCCTGGTTTCGCACACATCTAGTCCTGGTTTCGCACACATCTAGTCCTGGTTTCGCACACATCTAGTCCTGGTTTCGCACACATCTAGTCCTGGTTTCGCACACATCTAGTCCTGGTTTCGCACACATCTAGTCCAAGAGGCTTTGAGTTTAATCCCAATTTTGAAGTAATGTTTTGCAAGTGGGAACGCACCCTAAATTCCACTCAAGACCTACTTCATACAAATAAAAACTAGATTTTAATTGCCACAAATCAACTCAATTTTAATTCATTTTAAAGATGCACTGTGCAATTTTCTGATGCTATTGTTCAGACTGAAATGTTCCACAGTATGGCATTAAATTTAGTAATCTTGCATCTAATACTTAAAACTTTGGCAGTGTTTGCCAACGTGTGTCACCATGGTAACTAATGAACATTGAGCCAATAGAGATGCACGTAGAACACCTCCAGCGTGACATCACTGAAAAGTATCAATACCACAAAAAGTTGCACAGTGCATCTTTAAGAGTTTTATCCATGTTCTTTTAAGTTTTTTGAATAAGTTATGTATAACTGACAGAAACTTACTTTACTACCATTTATGACCAGTATCATAATCCAAGCAACAAGATTCTTTAAGAACAGAGCCCTTCCAAGCGTCCATAAAGTTGCAGTTTCGGGACAAATGTTAAATTAAGAATCCAGTGTCCATAGTGATAATGTTTCCTAGCAACAACAACGGTGAAATGTTATTTGATATTTGTTTGATAAGAGCGCTTGTTTGCTCACAGTAGCTATGTCAGACATGATCCAAATGATGAGTGGTGTCCAACCTTTTCCAAACAAATAATCTCCAGGAGTTCATTTACCGGGAACGGAAATAAAAACGGAAACACAAAAATGGGAGGAGCTTCAACATTTACACACCGTCAATAAATAGTGAGATTTCTTTGTTCCTCTGTTAATTCCAGATGTTATAACTCGTCATCTACGTGGTTGCTTTTAGTTTCGGACGTTTCAGGTGTTTCTGGGAAAGGAGAACAAAAACAAACATTAGGAAATTAAAAGCACTAAAACAGAAATCACAAGAGTAACAAAAAAAGTAAAATTACACAGTGCTTCCAGAATTATGTATTTTTAATCTTACAAATTTCTAGATATAGAGGCAATCAATAGACAGAGCTACATATCCAGTAAAATCAAATACTTTAAAATATGAATATAGAAACTAAACCTATAAAAATTAAATGGTAATAAATAAAATTAATTGTCCCAATACATTTACTATAAATTATGATTCTGCTAACAAGCTTAGAAAAAATATATATATTTAAAAAAGGTACTGATTACTGATTTTACTTATTTAAATATATTACTGAACAGAAAAGGAAAACATGCATAGAAAAAAAATCCTCAGACATGAGTTTTGTCATGGCTTTAATTACATTTAAATATTTAATCTCTTGTTAAATACAAAAACAAAAAGTGTATTACAAAGGAATTACTCATTTTAATCAAATCAGACAACCATGTGTATGTAGTGTGTTTATGGACACTCAATTCACTTTTGGCACCACTGTGGTGCATTTAGGGACCTCTAATCAGGTCATGTCCGTTTTTGTTAGTCCGCTGTTTGTCCTTTAGTCAAATTAAAATATTGTCTCCATGGTTACGGACTATAGCTCCCCTTCATCATCTGAGTGGGGATTAGACCGACCTGTTTCCTCGGGTGTCTGTGATTGGTCATCAGATTCATTTTGTGCTGTGTTGTCCTCTGTGGGTGGAGCCTCGGCGGGCTGTACCTCCTCTGGACTCTCTGGATTTAAATAAACAAATTCTCTCAGTACAGATATGGGACAATAAAGATATCTCAAACTTATTTAAAGGCCCTGTATCCATTTTTCCACCATGTATTTGAACAAAATTCTCAAAAGGTCTAAAACGTCTTGCCTCAGTTCAAAAATACTGCATTAACGGCTCTTATGGTGTAATGAGTATGCTGCGTCCTTTACGGGTCACTTTATCTTTACATGCAAACAGGAAGTGAGTGGTTGGCATGCTTGTTGTTGTTAGCATTACCATGATGACAAAACTCTGCTCTGCCCTCTGAAAGTTATGAAACACACTTATAAACTCATGCATTCTGAACATCCTAATTATTCACCATGATAAGGTTAGGAATAACTTAAGACTACTACAAACCCTTAAAACTGGACTAGTTTTGTTTTTCACGTCTTTAATTAATCTAAAATCAGGTACAGCACCTTTAAACGCAGTGATGTAAAATGTGCTTACCAGTAGTTTTGTCCGAGTTCTCGGCTGCTGGAGGGATAACCGTCTCCTCTGCTGTGGTATTTGCTTTACTACTTTTATCAGTGCTTGTGCTGTTTTTCGCCTTAGGCTTTGTTTTGGGCTTGGCAAACTTGGCCTTGTTCAGTAAATAGTTGACCTCCCTGTCCAGCAGACCCAGCTTGGTTTCAATATCTCTGGACAACAGGACTGGACGTTCTTTGGGAGAGCGCTTCTCCTGTTCTGCTACAGTTTCATTTTTCCAAGTCTAGAAGAGGAAAAACAATGAGATTACATCTCTCATAAGGAGGCGGTGTTTCGCATTTAAAGAGACTATAGTGGGCCCCCATAATCTAAAACCTAGTCAAGCGAAAAATGGTAAAACAAATTATACTTAATGCTTGGAGCTGTGTTTTGTTTCATTTACACATGTCTGAGTAATTCTGTAGGGTTAGTAGTAGTCTGTCTAAATCTCCAAATGCTTCCACCTTGTGATGTCAGCTCCTTTTACTTTTTGTTCAGTAGAGATACCAGGCAATACCAGGGCTCAAATTATCCAAATGATTCTAGTGAATTTATCTGGAATTTAAACCACAGTGAAGCACTTCCTGTATTTCAACATGACATCATAAAGTGCAAGTGTTTATTGTTTGAGAGAAGACCTCAGCCTAAATATGCAGGGTTTGTGTGTTAAACGTGTGTGAATGAAACAAAACAGCTCTGGGTATAACATAGATCAGAAAATAGTGTAATATAGACCCTTTAGGCATTGTTTAGACCACTTACAGTTGTTTCATTTATAACTTTTTCCAACACGTTTAACTCGACTTCAGTGAATATTTGGTCATCCTCAGGAATCAGTCTGGCACTCCTGTAAAAATTAAAATAAAAGTTCATTTTATTAAAAGGAGAAAATGTGCTTACTGGGGTTATTAAGTATTACACGGTAAACATATGTGGATCATTATTTTACTTTCTTTCTCCATTGAAAACCACAATATTTATCTAAAAATGCTTAACAATAGAAACTGGTCGATTGACTTTTGAGTGGTTCAGAACTGCAGAACTGAGCAGGCCTTATAAAAGCAGCAGGTTTTCATTTCATTTTACTGTAGAAAAGGGGCCACGTGACATTTTTGAACCCAACATGCATGACCCAGTATGAATATTTTTAATAATTCTAAGTAAATACAGGGACATGGATGGAGATGGGGGTAGGTGAAAACTGGAAATTTCTGAGCACCCAAGCAGGACAATACAGGATAACTGAAACATGCTTGAATCACTTAAAATACAACTCTGTATACCTTCCTTAAGACTTTTGACTCTCACCTCAGGAAAAAACTGGATGTGTTGAGCATGCTTTCCAAAGAGGCCAGGCGCTCAGGCCACTTCCTCCTCTCCTCCACCCTGAAGAACATGTCCTTACACATACTCTTTAGCTCCGTTAGCTTCGCGCGCAACTCTTTGGTGGTGGCCGAGTATCCGTCCTCATCCATCCACTCAGACACCTCTCTCAGCTTCGCCACGATCTGCTCCTGCTCCTCCTCAGACACCACCAGCTGGTACTCGTCTTGGTACATCTTGTCCTGAACAAACAGCAGTTAGTCTCAAGCAGAGCACCAACTGGGGGATTAAATTTATGTGAAATTTGCATTAATATTCAAATAACTACATCTAGCTTGCACTCTCTGGGTTGCCAGTGCCTTACCCTGCAGATAGAGCATACATGCAAGTTTTTTTCTCATTCTCAAAAGATGGTAAGCTCCAGAATTCCCTCACTGAGCTGCAGAGGGTGCACTAGCATAGATTCATGACTTACTGCAGGTGCTGGGGTTTAGGTAGTGACTATTCAGATCACAGAGTCCTATTAAGAAATGAAACTGGCACCCCAAAAGAGACTCCTGTGAGGCTTGTTCTACTTTATGATTATTATAATTTGGTGTTTTAGTTCTCAAGACGATTATCCGAACACCTCGGCCATAATCTCCAATGTGTTTGTAATTAAGTATAAATCAGAAAAGCTATATTAGATTTGTATCTGAGCAGAGTTAGATCATGTTTGTGGATCTTAAAATCAAAATCTTACATCCTGTTCCTTTAAAACATTGTACAAATGTGGCTCCAGTACAAACCTGCGTCTCAAAAATAAATGCCTCCAGATTATTCAAAGTCTTCTCTCGTTCCTGTTTGGCCAAGTCTCTGTCAGTCAGATCCTGAAGTCTAAAGATTAAGCAAAGCATTTAATTTACATCATTTAAATTGGGACGAACGCATGTTTAAAATAGAAGGAGGCTTTACTTCTTTTGGGAGGCGAGGACGTCATCGGTAGAGGGATCCACAATATCATGAATGACCAGTTCAACAGAAATTTCATCTGAGATTTTACTTTTTTTCTGTGGTTTGGTTTTTTTGTCTTCTTCTTTGTCAGTGTCTGTGCTCTCGGACTTCTCTGCATCTTTTTCATCCTGGTGAGACGCAAATGTATTATTATTATTATTATTATTATTATAGATACACACCATGTTTCAGCAGATGTAGCTAGGTTTATCATGGTAACATATTTTGAACCACAGAATATGGCTAAAGAAGAGTATTGCAATAAATGTCAATACTGAAAGTAGTTTATGCAACTCACACAATAATAAACCAGAATAATCCCAATAAACAATTTTAAGAAATACAATATCATTAAAAGACATGAGTGGAATGAAAATATAATTATTCATATAAGAAGCACAATCTACAGCTTAAATTTTATTGTATTAGAAAAAAACCTATCAAAAGAAAATACACACATTGTAAATACTGAACCCAGAAATATATTGTTCCAGTCCAGCCAACATTTATAGTCAATATCGTAATTATCATGACAGACCTAGATGTACCCATGTAACAATCTCCTTAAAGCTGGACTGCGTAAATTTTCTGGTAGAAGATCAAAAACTTGCTTGAGTCTATGTAGATGTTTTTTTTTTTCCTCTGAAATATTCTACAGTATGGCATTTAATTAAAATTTCTCCATGGAGACAAGCAGACTACATGACCAGGCTAAGTTACAGGTCAGATCTGTGGAGAAGTGGGTCCACTCGTGTTATGAATGTACTGTATGTTTTCACAATAACATCACCATGAAGACAAGCAGATGGCGGACCATTCACCAGAAAGGTTACACAGTGTGCCTTTAATATATTTATGTATATGCAAGCATGTTCAGTGTATTCATGAGTACCTTGGCGTCCGTCTTGCTGCCTGCCTCCTCCGTCTTCTCCTTTTCAGAATCACTTTTCTCAAACTCCATTTTTTCGTTCTGATCATTGTTACCATCCGGCTCTTTGTCGTCCTTCCCAGATTCAGGGGGAACTTCCTCCTCATCCTAAACACAATTTTGCATTCAAATTTCACAAAAATAAGTATCTTACAATAGGGACCACAGTTTATGTTTAGGGACCACATATTACTCACTAACTCATAGTAACTGGTGTGCTGATAAGCTGTTACTTCATGATTAGTTGGTATTTATCAAACACTTAAAAATGCTTAGTAAGATTTCAGTGTATGTACAGAAATGTCAATTGTAATCTCCACTACCTTGATGGGAAGAAAATAGTCAAAGGCTTAATCGCACAAAATAGGACGATAGACAAAAATGCATTCAAAAGTACTTTATAAACACTAACAAAGATGTAATCAAGCACTTATTATACATTTTACTATGAGCTAGCTATTAATACATGGCCCCTAAGAAGAAAATGAAGGGCAGATTACCTGGACAGGTTCTGTTATGTTGGGAGCAGGGTCAGAAGATCCTCCGCCAAATAAGGTGGAAATTGTGTTGCCCAGTTCTGTGGAAGAGGTTGTTGTATTGTAAATAAAAGACATCACAAAAAACAGAAAACAAACTTGTACAAACTTGACAAACTAGAGCTTGTTTTAGCGGTATAGTGCAACATAAAACACATAAGTAGAGAATATAAACTATGATTAAATGAAAAAATAAGGGCACACATTTAAAAACAGAAATAAAAATAGACTGATTGAATATAATAATATAACATATAGAGTATGGGCAGAACAACAGTGCAAGCGGATTAATTATAGTTCTCACATTTGACTCAGAAGTGGAAATGAAAATGTCTTTTAAACATGAAATGAACTTACTTGTTAATGTTGACTCCTCTTCCTTCTCCTCCACAATGGTTTCAAACACAGCTTCAACCTGAACAAAAATACACAATGATCAGTCTATGTGTTATAAGAACACACAGGTTAAATGATTAGGTGTTTGATCTGGCATTTTAAAATATTTTTTGCCATAAATTTTTACCCGATCCAGCAGAAGAAGACCACTCTCGTCCATGTTGAAGTGGGCTTTGATCCCCTTTGATTCTGCATCTGAATGTTTCTGAAAACTGCTCCCCACTCCCAAGAGTTTGACTGTGGTGAGGTTTCGAGAGCCAAACATACTGCAAGACAATAAGATTTATATACACAGATCCAACAGTTATTATTTTAGAGAATAAATATGTCCTAAAAGTAAAAACATACCTGAGATCTTCTTGAGAGAGAAAGCTGAGGTCCCCATAGTTGACCTCAAAGGTGAAGTCATCAGTGTAGCGATTGAATGTAATGACTTTACGTTGGGGATATGGCGCCATCCGCTGGAACAAAATGCGCTTGTTGTGTTTTACAGTTCTCACTCCATCCTCTTCAGTTTCACGACTGAACTCCACCTGTGCACAACAAACTGGGACTTTAAAAAAGGGCCCATATTACACTATTTTCTGATCTATTGTTATAATGTTGTTTCCTCATAACAAACATACCCAGTATTTGTTTCATTCACACATGTTTAAACAC
Organism: Boleophthalmus pectinirostris; assembly: GCF_026225935.1. Classification (NCBI taxonomy): domain Eukaryota; kingdom Metazoa; phylum Chordata; class Actinopteri; order Gobiiformes; family Gobiidae; genus Boleophthalmus; species Boleophthalmus pectinirostris. The sequence continues at coordinate 15,307,354 of NW_026571018.1, forward strand.
AAACCCTGCATATTTAGGCTCAGTTCGTCTCTCAAACAAAAAACACTAATGTCATGTGGCAATACAGGAAGAGCTCCACTGTGTTTTCAGACTCCATACACCTTCACTAGAATGTGTCCAAATAATTTCCCTTGTAGATCAATAAAGTTTGTCCAAGTCATCACCAATCATTTGGGTGATTTTAGACCTGGAATTACCATTCTCTACTCAACAAGCTGTTACTTGAAACCTAGCATTACATTACATCACAAGGTGGAACAGAGCATTTCAGCTTTGGAAATGTAGACAGACTAATAATTAAATGATTACGCAAACATGTCTGAATGAAACAAAACAACTCTGGATACGTATTTTAGGAAGTGACAACATTACAGCATAATGTAAAATGGATTCTTCTTGAACCTGAATGGGGAACACGGCTGCATCTCTGACCAGGAAAGGTTTGACTTTGAAGGCTTTACTCAGAGCAGCTGCCTGGTACACAGCGCCCATGGCCGCTGCCTCGTCTGCATTTATGTTTTTCCCAAGCTCTTCCCTGAAAAATAAGAATAATTACATGCTTTATACAATACTTGTTTGTAGGAGTGGAATGATGCAACTCCAATTATCTTGTTTCTTGTAATGAGACTGGTTCCGCAAGAACGAGACAAGATGAGATTTTGAGCTCATTTTTAATAAATAAATTGTGGAATGCAGTTCACAATTTACACCTAACCATTTTTGTTAACTTTATTTCAGTCTTTCATTAGACTTTTTAAATTACACCAGTTCCTTTTGAAACTACAGCTTCTCAAGGATGTGGAAGTCACAAGATCTCAGATAAGTTGCTTTTTCTCTCGTGGGCACTCTTGTGGCAGTTTTATCTCGCAAGATCTTGTTGTGTTCTTACTTGTTTGCATCTGGACTTGCACTTACTTTCCAACAGCTTTGAGCAGCACTTCCTGCACCTTCGGCACACGAGTTGAGCCCCCGACTAAGATCACTTGCTCGATTTCATCCTGTGTGACAAAATAGTGTTACTGAAAATCATTATCACCTGTTCATTTTAGCGTTACTAAGTGTTGGACTGTACCATTGTCATCTCTGCACTGGTGAGAGCGTCATTCACTGGCTGGGGAACCCTCTCAAACAGATCTGCACACAGCTGTTCAAAGTCACTGCGAGTCACTTTGGCTTTGAAATCAATGTCATCCATCAAACCCTCGACCTATGGAACATGGTCAGATTTTAGATTAATTAGCTTCCTCTGTAAAATAAACACAAACGCGGCATGAACACATGTCTGCAGACCTGTGCCATGAAGTCCACATTGGCGCTGAGCACAGTCTTCAGTCTCTGAGCCTCTTTGAGCAGCTTGGCCATGGCTCTGTGGTTTTCTCTCACGTCTTTCTTGCTCTTCTTCTGCTCATTGAACAGTTTGGCCAAATGGTCACGCAGCCGCAGGTCCATCTCAAAACCTCCAAGACCACGGTCAAAACTGCACTCACACAACATGATCATGGGTAACTTATAAATATATATATTTTAAAAACTCATTGCATTTCTTGTCATGTTGGACATCTCTGTTGCAGTTTTAATAGTTGCAAACACACTGAAGCTAATACTGTGAGTAATATGAAGAACCACATGAGATACATTTCTGTCACATTACAGCCTTATGCATCACATGAGCAGGTTTGGACGGAAAAATGCACAAGGTGGAATGTATAGGCTGGGTTCACATGACATAACATTCATGTCAGAATCTATGTCAGAATTATCCTTTTTCATGCCAAAATGTTGATCGATTTAGTATTATTGATACATTAATTTGTTTAAAGATGCATGGAGTAACTTTTCTGGTGGATGGTCTGTCAAATGCTTTTATTTATGGAGATATTGCTTTGTCTGGAATGTTTCACAATACGGCATTAAACATTTCTATCATTATGGAGATTTGGTCTCTAGTCCAGATCAGGTTACAGGTCAGCCCTGTGGAGAGGCAACCCTGCTCACACTCAGAATATCTGTTTTTCTAGGTATTTTTGAGCTATAAAATCACATGTAACTTAATAAATGTAAGCTACAGCTGTCATCATACTGTGGAACATTCCAGGCAGAGCAATGACATCTCCATAGAAACAAGCAGGTTCATCCGTGAAACATGAAGCCATTTTCCAAACAAGATTTTTAGTCTCACCCGACACCGCGGATCTGTAGCTGAGGCTGTGTCCCAGAGTCCTTGGTCTTCACCGTCTGGTACGTGACGATGGTGGCAGTTGTGCTTCCAGAGCCCATGTCGTAAAACATCACACTCTGTAGGAAAACAGTGATGACATGAGTGCAACAGTCTTTCATTACTTCTCATTACTGGCTGTTTTCAAATGGGCAAATGTTATCAATTTATTATTTTATTGAACTTGAATAATCAATCTGAATCATTTAACTAGCCCTATGTCTTGTAATCTTTGTTTATCTTGTTTATTCATTTTCTTGTATGTATATATGGAATAAATTCTATGAAAAAAAACAAAAACAAAACAGTTTTCCCTATTAATTACATTCTACTTTGCCATGAAATATCCAAAAGGAAAATTCACAAATGATGAACACTGTATTTTCAATTCAAGGTCACTCTATTACAACATGTTTTTGCATTTTAGCCCTATTAATTTTTGCTGCCACCCATCTGTATTAATTATTAATACATTTTTAATCATTGCATTTATATAGTGCCTTTCGAGATACTCAAGGCGCTTTACAGTAAATTTTTTTTCATTCACTTAACACTCAGTGGTGGTGGTAAGCTAGTACTGTAGACACAGCTGCCCTGGGGTAGACTGACAGAAGCGAGGCTGCCAATCTGCACCACTGGCCTCTCCGACCACCACCATCTCTCACGCACACACCACTTTCATACTAGGCAATGTGGATGAAGTGTCTTGCCTAAAAACACAGCAGTTTTTGCCACAGGCGCCCCCCTGTGGCACCTGGAATTCCCACTGGTCTCCCATCCAAGTAATAACCAGGCCCGGCTCTGCTGAGCTTCTGAGATCTGGTGGGATCAGGCTTTGACAAGCCAGTATGGCCACAATACTAACTAAAGGTGCACCGCGCAACTTTTCTGATAGAGGATCCAGTCCTACTTAAATGTATTCATTACAGGTCTTTCCATTGGTCAAGAACACAATAATTCTTTCTGTGAGTTGGGGCGACTCTCCACAGATCTGAATTGTAATGTATCGTGGTGCTGTAACCTGCTTGTGTCCCTTATGATTGATAGATTGATCTATACTGTGTAACATTCTAGACAAAGTAATATTTCCATGGAGACGAGCAGGTGGCAGACCCTCCACAAGAAATGTTACACAGTGCACCTTTAATTTGTATTGTCCTATAGAATGCTGTGATTTCATCTGAAATCCAACAATAACTTTAATTTCTTACTTGCACAGACTATGGTTACCTTAGGATTGTTATCGATATCCTTCCTCCTGAACACGCCGTAGTTAAGGGCGACCGCTGTGTTGTCATTGATGAGTTGAAGCACCTTTAAACCGGCCATCTGTGCCGCCTGCAGCACTGCCCGGCGCTCAGCCTGGTTAAAGAAGGCTGGCACCGTGATCACTACATCTTTGATTGGCTGCTCTGTGGGGTTTATCAAAGCAGAATATTATTGTCATAATAATATAAAATAATCACACATTATAATACCTATATCTTAATTAGGCCTAATAAAGCATGAACAAATAAATCATTACTTCTGAATCATTCTTAAGATCCAAGTCTAAGCTATTAGCTATTATTATTATAATAAACTGTTATCAGATTATTTCTTTAGAACCAAACTAACCAGCAAAATCCTGAGCCAAAACACGCGAATAATTGAGCATCATCCCAAGCAGCTCTTCTGGTGAATATTGCATATCCCTGGAAAACAAAAAGAGAGAACTAATGGCTCGAAATGATAGAAGGAATATATTGTAGATTTACTTTTTCTCTAGCACTCTTTATAAAGTGCTGGGCAAACCTAACAGAATATTACATTTGCTATTGTGATTGAAAAGTGACCCAAGATTTCAACAGTTTTGTTGAGGTCCAGATGACATCCTTATACAGAGAGAAGATTGGCTGTAGAACGCTCAAGAAAAACAACCCTAGCTGAGCACTGAGTGAATCTAAATTACAGTTCAATTCATTGTGTAGCCCTAATTTGTAGATTTTTGGTAGAGGATCCAAAAGCTGCTTGAGTCCATGTAAATGTTGTTTATTTTCCTGGAATGTTCTACAGTACGACATTTAATTGAACTCTCTTCTGAGACAAGCAGGCCACATGACCAGGCCTAGTTACAGGTCAGATCTGTGGAGAAGTGGGCCTGCTCATGTTAATAATGTCTGTTTTTGCAGTAGTTTTGAGAAATAAAAGGACCCATAATTGAATAAATACAAGATATATTTGTTTAATGCCATACTGAGGAACATACCAGGCAAAGCAATAACATCACCATGGAGACTAGCAGATGGGTTACAAGGTTACACAGCACATATTTAAATACATAAAAACATGTGATGTACAGACTTACTCTGAGTATTTGAAGTAAACTGTGCCACGCTGAGGATCCACTTGTATCTGATGCTCAGGGAAACGTTTCTGGTAGAGCGCCACCTGTGGGTTGCTAAGCTTTTTACCCAACAGTAACTGAAGATATCTGTACACTGTTTTGGGATTTTTTACAGACTGAAACATAAAATAAATACAATTATAAACAGAAACAAAGACACATTTATATTTGTAATAAAAGAAGGCGTCATACCATTCCCAACGCATTATCACCAAACAGTCTTTCATTTTCCTTTAGGCACACAACAGCTGGAGTTTTCCTCCTCGACTCTCTGAAGGAAGAAGATATCAACATTAGAACAAGGAATTTTTGGGTCTTTTTTCCTTTGGTGCATAAAAAAGTTGATTTCATACATTATTTCAAGTAACCTAAAATTCTACCCCACAGTGAGAATGGGGGAGAAAGAAATATGCAATGCAAAGCGTCTTTGAGAAAAACTAATAATAATGGTTTTGAGTTGTACAGTGCGTTTATGGAAACTCAAAGCTGTATTTCAATTTATGCATGTTTAAGTAATCCTATATGATCCTGCATTTGAGGTTGCTTTAACCTACGCCTTATCTCCACCCACTGCTCTGTACTTGCATGCAATGCAATTAATCAAAACATTTTGACACCAAGTCATACATGTAAGGTTAAAATAGCTAAAAGAAAATCTGCTGCTTGTTACAGTGAGACCCCACCATGAAGAGGCAGGGCTTTTCAGTTCTGTAGCTTCAAACAGAAAATCAAAAGTCCATTACGGAGTCATTTGAGATCAATTCAGGTATTTTTCAAGTAACAATATGTAAAAAAAAAATAAGAATCTATGCATGTTGTAGTTTAAAGAACCCACAGTACATTTTCAAAATTAGGCTGAGTTCTTCTTTGTGCACCTTGTGATGTTGATACAAGAAATGATCCACTGTGTTTTTAAACTCCATGCACCTTCAGTAGAATCATTTGGATTGTTTCAGCCCTGACATTGCCAATCTCACTGAACTAAAGGTAAAAGCAAGCTGTTAACTTGAAAACTACTGCTTCATGACATCACAAGGTGGAACAAAGCATCCTGAACTTTGGAGATGAAGACAGACAAATAAACCAGGATTGCTCAAACATGGGTGAATGAAAACAAAACACAACTTCAGGTATGTTTTTGATGAGGTAATAACATTCTAACATGGCCAAAAGCTCACAAAAGTCCATCCACAATCAAACTGCTTTGTAGATTGTTCCACTTAATAACATGTAATTATTCCAAGTTCTACATGGTCAACTTCTGCGTTATCTTATAAGAAATGACAATTGCTGTGAAGGAAATAAGAGTGAAATACATGTGAAAAGAAATGACTCATCCTTTTCCAATATATGCAAATAGGACCTACAGACCAACTGCCTTTAACATGTGGTACATTTGGACACATCAGTACTCACTTGTTGAGGACGATCTCCATTGGCACACCAGGTTTAACTATTGCCATTTTCATCCATTCACTGCCCAGATCGACAGACATAACAGCCACAGAAGCTACAAGATCAAATTATAATTATTAATTTTAGGAAACATCTTCAGTAAATAAATATTAGGATATGTTTGTTTAGAGTCCATGCCTCCAATACAGAGAAATTAAGACATGAAGTTACCTGCATCATGAGGCAACAAAGCCAAAACAAGGCAGAAGAGTGATAAGACTGGCAGCTTCCTCGGTCCCATCATGAGCTAAGAAAAATCACAGAACTCATTAGGACAGTTAATAAATGACCACACTTCCATATCCTCTCTTGGCTTGTTAATATTTTAGACAAGCAAAACAATGCACAGTTAACCAGATTTTCTTATAGAATTTTGTTTAGATTTCATATTTGCAATTAGTATTTCTCTTTTATTCCTATATTCATGATCACACTGTTGTAAAATTATACAAAAATATATAAATAGGTTGAGACTATTTTAAAAAGGTATATCTATTAAAGGCACAGTATGTAACTTTCTGGAGATGGTGCCTGCATGTATACAAATCATACTTTGGTATTCTCTATGAAGACAGATGGGATTTTGCCATACTGAGGAGGAAAAACATTTCCATGGAAACAAGAAGGAGGCGGCCCTCCTCCAGGCCAAATAAGAGTCAGGTTTGTGGAAATTAAAGTTTGCCCAGAGTAAGGACACATATTTCAGTGCAATAAACACAACCAAAATAAGATAATTAATGTTTTTTTTTAGCTTATTTGGGGAGTTAAAAAATCTTTAAGTTATAATGTTTTTTGGTTCACTAGGTGTTATTTGACAACAACACAGGACTTATTGTATTATTATATATATTTTTACTGTAGTGCTGATATTTAATTTTAGTTTTTTCTTTTCTTGCTGTTGGAAATAGAGCATAAAAAATGTAGTTACATGGATGAAAACAACAAATGAAATTAAATAACAGTTATAAGTTATGCAAGAGCTAATTTCTGGACCTGAAGAAAATTGGTAAATACTACTGTATATTAGTCGCATGCAACAACAATGTAATTGTACCAGATAGGTGTGTGGACAGAACAAAGGTTCAGAACATTCAAAATTACTAAGCTATTATCTTGAATCCACCCACAAAGGCTCTACAAACACGTGGCCTTGGTATCACTTAAAAGGCAGGTATTATGAATGAACCATATGGCTGAAAAAACATACAAGATCAAGTTTCAGTGACACCAGCAAGAATTAGTATTTGATTAATTCCCTCACAACAGAATTTTCTAGTGATCCATGGCACTGACGCACGCAAGGACGTATTTATTACACAAATGTTTTTATAGACTTCTCAGTAAACGACAGATAAAGACAGATGCTAGTTTAGCTGCAAAGTTGCTGATGCTGAGAAGATGGATTTTTTTTAAACTTCCGTGCATTGTGACGCTATTTCCACAGTGCACGTATGTTTATCAGTGTATAATTTAGATAGACCGGTCAGGAATAGTTTAAAACGAGAATCAAATGAGTAACCAAATGATAAACTGTATAACAAACACTGACAGCTACAAATAGCTAGCTCAAAATCAATGGAAGCATGAATGACATATTGCGGTGGTGTGAACTTACCTATCTCTTACTGGCAAATGAAAGAGGTCCACTTCATTCACGCTGCTATTTATGATACTTTTCTGTTCTGGTCGTTGTGCAAAAGCCTCGTAAACGCCACGCTTAGTAGTTTTTAGTTCCCTTTATCACCGGCGTGCTGCTCTGTGTTGGGCCCAGGACGCGGCGTCAGCTCATTGGATCCACTCAAGTCCTGCTCCAGAAAATGTGAAGTAAAGTTAAACACATTCAAGGTAGCAGATCCGGTTAAAGCGTTGCTGCTAACTGTTAAAATAAAGACAAAACGGCATACAATAATACAATCATAATACATAGTGAATAGAAAACAATTATGACTACTTATTAAATTGTATCTCTGTCAAAATGGATAATCGTTTATCCCGTTTTGCAGAAAATTCGCAGGTTTTTGCTTTTATTTTGAAGTGTCACAGTGCTTCCTTCCTCACGCAGACTTGACGTTTGAGTGCTAAGGCCCGCCCATAACTACACGCACTGCGCTGTGATTGGTCCACGTGACGTGCCAGACGCCGGCAAACGTCTTCTGGCCGCACCTCATTGGTCCACGTCCAAAAAGTGGGCGGTAACAAGACGACAGTTCCAGGTAACACTGTGCAAGAACAAGGCTTCAACTGAATTATACAAATAAGCAGGAAAAGGGCAAAGGGGGGGCAACACTGTGCTAAAGTAATTCAGAATAACATTATTCAAGTAGTAGAAGTACAATGTTGTGGTCTGAGAAATTAATTTTAGGAGAACTGTATGATTATACTTTTGTAAATGTAACAGTATTACCCACCTCTACAAATACTTTTATCCATCCATCATCAGTGTGTTATTAAATAGATAGAATAAAGCAAGGAACTTTTAAATGTGCAGCACAATATTTGCTTGGGACTATAATACATTTATTATTATTTGTTCCACAAATTTTCAGTAAGCAACATAATAAAATGAGAAATAAAAAACAACTTCATCTGCCCTACTACACACAAACATATTGTGTAAGGATATTTAATATTTAAGGGTCATCTTAATGTGTTCAAGGCTGTGCATTGTTGAAGTCAATGACTTAATGTGTTTAAAACATTTTCACAGATGCTTTTATGCACATTTATACAGTAGACACTTTTCTGTATAAAATGACAGTCAATCATTAGTCACATAAACAGCTAATTAAGTGAGATGCTCAGGCAGCTCAGGTCATTAGGATGCTCATACAGATAATACAGATGCATTTAGATGAGAGGAATTTTCTAGTTGTTCCTCTTGGTGTGAATAAGCAGATCTCTCTGGAGGTTGACTTCAAGGTTGCTCACACTTTTACTGCCTGGAGGGTCCGTGACCAGTGTGAGTTTATTAAAGACGCCTCGACCAAAGTAATCGGCCACCACCGAGAATCCATCATTAGAGGAACGCAGCTAGAACAGAGGAGAGACGTGTTTGTGTTAGAAAAATGTGATCAAGATTTATAAAGATATTAACTTAATCTTAACTTAGTCTATAATCTATTCTTCACAATGAATGGAGCTCAACAAGGGCTGTACGTTCTAAATCTATATAAACCACATATTCTCAATCTATATAAGCAAAAAGAAAGTGCTTAATCAAGACAATAAAAACTGGCATAGACCATTAAAAGTGACTGATTCATTAAACACATTTGGACTTTATATTTTAATAATTAAAAAAAAAAAAGAAATTTTCGTCCAAAACCAGAGCAGGTTTTAATGAGGGCAGGGCAGCTATTTCACAGTTTTTGCTGAATTATTTTGGCAGAATAATGCAAGCAGATATTGGATACTACACTCATTGGCACTTTTGACACATATTTATTACTTTGGTGAGGCGTCCACCAGAGGGCACTGTCACATTTGATTCCATTGCATTTATAATCATTTGCTTACCTGATTATTAAAGTGATCATGCAGGTCTCGTTTCTGGTCTTGTGCGCGCAGCATATCCATGACTTTGCGGTTTTCCGGGGTGCAGGTGGGACACTCGGCTTCACTCTCAGCGTAACTCTCAAAGCAGTGCTGATGGAAAGAGTGTCCACACAGGAAGTGAACCGACGGCAGCTCCAAGGGACTGTTACACATGTTGCACTTGGTCTTCTGAAAGATCTTGGCACTAGTTTGAAATTAAAAAAGAGGTTTAATATCACATAATTATAATGTCAAATTGTCAATGAAATGTGGTCTTTTTAATCAAGACATTCACAGCCAGTCCTCTGTCAGTCAAAGCATAAAATCAAAAACCAAAATATATATTTTTCTCCCAGCCCTATAGGGAGTAAAAATTTTTTCCTACCTTGTTTTTAATTCTTCTATTTCTGAACGAAGGTGAGCAGTTTCTTCTCGATACTGACGGATTTTGCGTTCATCATTCTCGATCTGTTGGCTTTCCCTCTGAAGTTTGGTGATAAGGTAATCCTTAATGACCGATAGTGTGGCAGTAGAGTTATGTGCCAATGTCTGCACCACTATAAACACAGAATACATGTACATATAATTTGACAGTGTAAATGGTTCCCTGATCAGACCCCTCTTCTTTATGTTCAAATGCAGAGGGAACTTCTTTTGCCCAAGACAAATAACAGTTTGGTCCTTCGATTGTTGATTCTGCATAAATCAAATTTTTCTGTGTTATTTTTTATTTCCTTTTTACTTGTAATATGCCATCTCTGTTTTGACACAAATGGATCATTGCATTTCTCTGACTGGTTAATCCGCCTGTCAATAACTCCCATTGGAAATCAAGAAGACAGGATATGGCTCCAGACCCACACGTCCTTGTAAATGCTTGTAAAAGCGTGTGGTTTGATCTGGCCTGGCAGTGAAATGGATGTGATATTGAGTTGAAGACAACCCTCTCTCACCCAGTAATGGAGGCATCAGATTGTTCTGGTCGATGTGTTGGAGCACTTCACTGATGTAGGCCTTACAGTCTTCCTCTTTTCGAGCAAAGTATCCAAGAGCCTGCTCCCACAGACAACAGTCCTGTTCTCCATAGCGTTTACAAGCATCCACCACCTTCCCATACTCCTCGTTCTGCATGTGGTAGTGCATGATCTGCTGGTACCTTCATCCAAACACAGAGGATAAGTGCATTCATGAGTTTTAGAATAACAGTGGCAAACTTTTAATAAAATGTAACTATGTATATAACTTTTCTTGTCTCCATAAAGATGTTATTGCTTTGCTTGGATTGTCGCATAGTGTGGCATTAAAGTTATTAATTTTCCGTGTATTGGATTGCTGGTGTTTTATTGCTCAAAATATCTTATAAAATTCAGCACTATTATTGTGAGCAGGGTCGCCTATCTGCAAATCTAACTTGGCATACTGGCATTACCGACTTGTCTTCACAGAGCTAAATAAGTATAATGCCACACCGCTGGACATTTCAGGCAAAGTAATAACATTTCCATGAGATGGTTGCGGACCCTCCTCCAGAATTATAAAACTGGAAATTCTTTTTTATATCCAATTTTTCTGACATTTGAGTATCTGATAACTCCAAAACGACAATTATTAGATTTCAATATCTATTTCACCAATTCCATCTTATCAGAACATGATTATTCAAGCTTGAAATGGTCTTAATTACATTTGTTTGCTGCTTCAGACACTGCAGTGACTCAGCACAGTGTTCAACAACTGCACAATTAATAACTGTCCCATTAAAAAACAAAATATGGAATGAAAAGCTACTCACAGTTTGCCCTTTTCATAGAGATATAATACGCCTTCTTTAAAGTTGTGCATTTGACAAAGAACTAAAGCCTTATCGAATACTGTGTGATCACTTCTCAACAGTGAAAGTGCCTCCCCCTGCAGGACTTTCTTCCTCTGAAACACACATGCCAAATCAGTTTTTCACATTATTTGCATCTTAAATTTTCATGTTAGATCATATTTCTGTACCTCGGGGTCCCGTTCGTGGGCCCAGTCTTGAAGACGGAGCTCAAGTAAAGTGTCATAAACTCCTTGTGAAGATCGCGGATCCACCTCAATCATGTGCTCAAGGAAGGCTTTCAGTTCACGTGGGTTATTGGCAAAAATGGGAATGAACTCTTCAGAATTAGCCTAAAATATGTTCAAAAGATTTTGAATGAGTATTACAGGATGCATATGTTATAATGTTTTATTATTAAAATGCATATGACAGATTAGACTGCTCATTGCAACATAGTTAATATAATTATTACTCATGATTTTACTAACAATCTTGGCTATTTTTTTTTTTTTTTCAATTTTTCTTTATTTTGGTCAAATTTGATTATTTTACGTCCATATTTTACAAAAGCAGCATATATACGTAGAGGTAATTCTATAACAAGGGTCAAAAATGTTTACAATCCACTTGTTTTGTTGAATGAAGGCTTCAAACTCTCTTGCACATGAACAGTCTCTGATGTTGAATGAAATTTGACAGGACAGGAAGAGGTTTTCAGTAAATCGCTGCTACTTCCTGTGCTACTTTCTTTTCAATCTTTTTTGCCCACAAATTGCCCTTGATGTAAAACTATGATAACTATTCACCACAGGTACCATCCCACCAAACCAAGCAATAATTAGAAAAACATGAAACTTGCCATAAGTACTTTAAATAATGTAAACTAACCTTATTAACGCGACCTCTGTCCAGGCTGGCGGTGTCTACGGCGTCTCCACTGGGCTGATAGTTGGTGCATAAACCTTTCAGAAGCTGCGTGGTGCCTTCAGGGACATGGTGCATCAGGGTCTTTCCATAACGCTTCATGTTACTTTCGGCTTGGTCAAACGGCAGACGGCCAATGTAACGCAGCCCTTCTTGGTAGTTCTTAAAGAAGAAGCAGGAAAAAAATCTATAGTTTACTCCCTTTTTCATTTATATATACTTTAAAGATGCACTATGTAACCTTTCTGTTGATTGGTCAGCCACCTGCTTGTCTTGATGTTATTGTTAAGTAAGGCTGCAACTAACAATAATTTAAGTACTTGTCTAGTCATGGATTCATTTTGATGAATCACGGTCCATGATTAGTCGCCTAGTCAAACAAACATATTAAGTCTTCAAGAATTTGAGAATATTTATGTATAAAGTATTAGTGATGAAAAAATGAAATTGTTTATTATTTTTTGAGGTTTTGATCTAATGATGCAGCTGTCTTTGTTATAAAAGGTCTTTTTGTATGTTTCATAGTCTGTAAAAATTGAATTAAAAAGCCATTATTTTTTATAGCCAACTAGTCAGGATTTGTGGATTAATTGTTGCAGCCCTATTGGTTAATTTGGAATGTTCCACAGTATTGCATTAAACCTTTATTTCACCATCAAATAATCCACTCTTATACAGTGAGTAGACTTGCCTCTACAGAGATCTAAGCTGGTAGCGTGATCCATGCAGATAGAAAAGTTTAATCAAATAGTCTGGAACATTCTGGTCAAAGCAATAAGATCTCATCCAGGCAAGAAGGTGTCAAACCTCTCACCAGAAAAGTTACATAGTGTTTCTTTTAATGTGCATGTATTTGTTAATACCTTTAGGTCTTCTAGTTGGATCTTCAGATACCATTCGTGATGCTCATGTTTTTCAGCCAGAAAAACGGCGTGGCTATGGTAACTTGCTTGGCGCAGAACCTTAATGGCAATCTCCACATCAAAATGCACCTCGCTTTCACTGGTCTGTTGGGAAAATAATTATGCTTAAAAATTCTGTGATTTTTCCACTTCAATAGGTTGTGAGATTATGACGTTCTTGAATCCCTATCCATTTTTCAAAATAGTGAAAAAGTACAACAGTTGCTGTAGTAATTAAAGGGCTCATATTGTGCTATTTACTGATCTATGTTATAATGTGGTTTCCTCATCAAAAACATTCTTGGAGTTGTGTTTTGTTTCATTCACACATGTTTAAAACACAAATATTTCAAATTGATAGGTTTTCTCTCAAACAGAAAACACTCAGCTCTTCCTTATTCTTTTGTAAATTTGGGTATTTCTTTTAAAAACAGTAAAATAAGAGTTACCATACACAGGCCCCTGCTCTACTAGTACATCTGAAATTATTACATCAAATTATACAACATGTACACACCCTACACTGATGCCTGTAATCCTGAATTTACCTTGATGAACTCCTCTAGTTTGGAGCTGTCCTTGAGCTTTGTGTAACAGTTGAGCAGCAGTGTGGTGTGATCCGCATTGGCAAGAGACTGTCTGTGTAAGGCCTGTAGATACGCAGTTAAATTATGTATTCTCTGAGCATCTAGGAACTTTCTGATGACATAGGACGGCTCCAGTTTCCCAATGGTGCTATGGACATAATTAAAACAAAGGGAAGACATTGTGAAAAGTGATTAGATTACAGTTACAGATTTTACAGCATTTCTGCATTTAGTATTTTTGCACTCACCGGATATACTGCTGAATGGCTCCATCATGGTCCCCCTTCAGGTACAGGTGATCGCCGTACTGTCTAAAGATCTCTGACAAACCATCGCTGTCCAGGTGCTGGCTTTTTGCAAGGTTTATAGCCATTACAAAGAGATTTTTCTTAAATAACATCTAAAAAAGAAAACAAAAAAAAGAACATTTATAACTTATGCCAGTACACAATCAGACAAAAATACTGATAATGTTGTGAATGTTTTGGAGATGTTAAAAATTTGAGTTTCAAGTATATAGTGTCTAATAAAAAAGCAAAAAGAGCTGAACGCATTACAATTACGATTCAAAATGTATGTTTTAATGGTAGGATTCTGTTGAAAGTTCACATTTTAAACATGTCCTTGAGCATTAACATTTGAGAGAAGACTGAAATATGTACTGTTATAACTAATACAAGAATCCCACGCATGTCAGAATGTGTTTATAGAGGTCTAAACTACAGTGTTAGAAAGCTTTTTATAGAATAAGTCAGGATAATATTGTCACGAATAGCTTTCAGATCACATTACAACATTCTATAGGTCAATAATATTTAATACAGATGGGGCAGCTAAAATTAATATTGTTAAAATACAGATTTTTGTTACCATACAGTGAGTTTGTGGGTTTAGTCAATAATCAAAATGATCAGGTTCGGGATTTTAGAATTCACCTTTTGGATATTTCACGGCAAAGTGCAATGTAATCAATAGGAAAAACTGTCTCTTGCCCCTCATCTGGGAGTACGACATCATTACCACCGCGTACCACAGACAGCCATACCTCTAGTTTAGTTTGTGTGTCCTTTTCTTGAAGCACAAACATCTTCCCATCTCTTGTCAGAATATAGAAAGACCCCCACTCTGCCACTACGTCAATAACGTCGTCAAAAGAGGAGCTGTAGGCGATAAACTTGTTGTCCAGGTCATATATCGTCAAGAGCTGTTTCTCTGAAGGCGAGCTTTCTCTGCTCCCAAATCCTGACCTGCTGAATGAAAAGCATAGTTGTATTTTATTTATTATCGATAGCTTGCACCTGATGTCGTCAATATTCCCTGGGGGTTTGGTTCTAACTGTAGGCACTGCTCTGTCTGAAGCTACTCAAAATAGACTTTAATCTGAGTTTTATTTTAACACAATTTGACCAGAAAGAGTCGACTTAGTTGGAACTACAACAGGCATTTCTCAGTAGAATAAGTTATATTAAGAGGTGGGTAGTACTCAGTTGTGTTTCTTGCACCGCTCCTTCAAACGTGATTTTTATTTTTCTAATTTTTGTGTCTGTTTTTAAAAATACAAGGTTTGGGCATTATTTAAGGTTTTGTCCTTCCATTTACATTAACTTCAGTCATTTCTTGAGCCACTACTTTGTAATTCTACTTAAAGTTACTCTTATTTCAGTACAGTCTTTGGCTACTCTGCCCACCTCTGGATACAGTTACCATTTCCTCACTTGTTTGGGGACTTGGCGTCTCTGATAAGTAGAAACAAGTATCCTCTGTGCCAGTGGGCCAACAGCTTGTGTCCGTCAAAGGCAAAGCAGGGTCCTCTCTCATCAGGCTGATATAAGTACACACAGTCGTCCCCGGCAACGATGAACTGTGAATCCTGGGAGGGGTCTGCCAGAGCCGAGCAGCGAAGGCCACATCCGTGAGTGTCCAGTTCTAGTTTAGGGTATTCCTTCATAGACAATGTGTAGCACTGAAACAAAGATAAGGAGAACAGTTATGCAGCATTAATTTCGATGACCATAACTACAGATATTTTTGTGAAATAATAGTATAAATCAATAAAAAGAAATGGGTAGAGACTAGCTCAGGATCCCCAAATCAAACCATATAGCTTTATTTAGTTAAGCATGTCACTGGAAATACAGTGGTTTATCACAAGATCAAGTCAGCGTTTGGTGACGCTTATCTTATGTTTGTATCAGCTTGTGTTTGCCTAAGTCTGCGTTTTCTCTGGTCCAACCCTCTAGCTGTACTGTGTAGCTCCTCCTTAGTTAATGTGATCCTGGAGTCAAAACGAGCAAGACCGCTTTGGTAGGTACAACCCCTAAACACTATGAGAGTGCACTGATCCTCTCCAAAGAAACCAATGAAAACAACATAATACAAACTCAACATCCAAGGAACACAAGAAAAGACAGTTAAAATCAAAAATAGATTTTTTGATTGACTGAAACTATTATGGATTTAGTATGAACTAAATTATCAAAGCATCTATGTTGACTGAAACCAGACAAACTAAAAAGGCTTGTTTGACTAAAAAAACAACTATGAAAACTGATTATGTGTCTCCAGTGACTTACATAGACTTTCTCCAGGGTGACGACAAACAGGTGCGTGACTTTGGCAACCTGACGGAAGGACAGGCCTGTGACCGGACTGGGACCCTCGTGAAGGGTCAGAGTTTTACTGTGGCGGTCTCTGGTGATATCTCCTTTAGTCAAAACCACACTGCCATCTGTGAACCCTGTGGTGAAAGGAAATGTGATGTACAATAACAACCTCAAAACCTTGTAGGTTATGGATTTATAATTGAAAGGGGGAACATAAAGGGGAACCTTCTTGTATGTCTTAAATAGTATTTCTCAGAAATAATTTGCAAACTTGCATTCTCAGAATGACTGAGGTTGCCTCTACACAGATCTGACTTGGGGTAGCAGAGTTTCCTTCCTTGTGATAAATAGATTTAAAGCCACACTGTGGAACATTTTAAGTAAATCAAAAAACACAGACCCCCCCCGAACCAGGAAAGTTACATAGTGCACTTTAACCCATGTAAAGGAAGTGGCTCAGGGTCATACATGGTTTATTTAGTTAGGGTCATAATTATAAAAGTACTGTACATAAAACACAAGTATGGTTATACAAATCATAGTATTTTACCAATGGCCATGAAGTTGAGATTCTCGTGGACACTGAGACATGACACTTCTGTTGGTTTGTTTCCTGGTATTGCAGGAAAAATTCTTGTACAAAGTGGATTTCCACTGTCTCTCTTGTCCAAGTTCCAGACTTTAACCTAAAATGACAATAGTTAAGTAGATTTTGAGAGTTATCCATGAGTGTCAGGATGATGAAAAATTAGGACCGTTGCCATAGTGACAATTAAAACTAGGACTGAGCAAATGAATCAAATTAGAAGTTAGAATTTCAGTCATCTCTAATCGCCGTTAGGTCTTTTTTAATGAAGAGGTCTACAGCCAATAATTTTTCAGTAGAAGCACAGTTTGGAGCACAGTGTTGACTTTGAAAGATAATGATTGAAAGTTTGTCATGTTTATGTTCATGATGATGACAAAAACAAAAATTGAAATCACGCAATACAACGACACAAAAGTAACTAACTAACTAAAAATGAATATTCCATCTTTTAAATGGGAAGAAAGTAATATTACATATAACAGTAAGATGAGACTCATACACTGACCCATTGCTTTTAGAGATGTGTTGACTTACAAGAGGGTTTATTCCGTGCTCGTCTTGACCCACAGACACCAGGATGCTGTGCTGTTTTAGTTGGTACACGTGAGTCACCCGCAGTTTGTACGCCTGGAAAGACGTCAACTGTAGAGAGCGCGACAACAGCCAGATCATGCCATCCATATGTAAAAACCCACGGTTAAGGACCATTGTATTTAAGATATAGAAAATAGACATATGACAGCATGGTTAGTTTCTCATAGAAGTCAAACAAAGGTGGTGAATATTGCTTCTATATTTAGTATTAAATTCTAACATATAATACATATATCGTTATAATACATTTTGTTAATTCTAAAGCACAATATTAACTTTAATTGACGTTATAATAAAAGTAGGTCCACTGACTTCCTGAAATCCCTAGCCTCTATTTACTGTAAGCAAGGTATTTTAATTGATGTTTTAAATGTTGAATAATGTGTATGACATTTTTTTAACCCTACATATCTGACTCAGAGTAAGTAGATACAGAAAAGTGAGCGGAGAGGGGGTTACGTGAAAACAAACATTTTCTGAGTGTTCAAGCCTTAAATGCAGGATACTACAAGATTCAAATGCATGAATCAATCTAAATAAATAAATAAACAATGAGGGAAAACCATAAGAAGGATAAAAGCTCACTAAAGTTGATTTAGCATAATATATCTGTCTCTTTAAAGGGCTCATATTCTGCTATTTTCTGATCTAGCTTAGAATATTGTTCCCTCATCACAAACACACCGAGAATTGTGATTTGTTTCAGTTCACATATGTTTAACTCACAAACCAAAATTTAGACTGAGTTCTTCTCTCAAATATAAAGCACTCTGTTTCACCTTGAGATGTCATGCGGTAATGCAGGAAGTGCTGTATTGTTAAACTCCATACACTTTCGCTAGAATCATTTGTATAATTTCATCCCTGGATTTGCCAGTCTATGCAGAACAAAAGGTAAAAGTTTTTAAACGCCCACACAGACCTTTTATAAGCCTATATTTAGACAGCAAAAGTGAATCTAATTGAGCCTATATATAGCTTTATAATGAAGAAGGCAAACCAGATTTAGAGCTGCCAAAGATTTAACACACACAGCAGGGCCAGACCAGACATCCCTATTAACCCGGGACAGTCACAGTTTTGAGCCCTGTGCCCCCTGTCCCAGCAAATTTATACAAAACCAGTCCCAGTTTTATACAAGACATGTCCCAGTTGTCCCTATTTTTGACCAATTTCATCCCTGCCAACAGTAAAGAGGAGGATATATTGCCATTTGTTTAGCTAAAATACAAAAAACTGCTTGAAAAAGCGAAAAAAAAGCACCAACAAACGTCCCTTAGATTTTATACTGACCCAGTGTTATAGAAGAAATGTCCCATGTGTCCCCATTTTTGACCAATCTAAACCAGGTCTAAACCAGGACTACTGTAAAATAAGATTAAACCAGGGCTACATCAACTCTAAACCAGGATTAAAATAGGACTACCACAATTGTTGACTAATCTGATCCCTGCCAACAGTAAAGAAGAGCATAAATTGTAATTTGTTTTGCTAAAATACTAAAATCTCTCAGATTATGACTGACATGAGAATGCACAATGTTACTCGCACTTTTTACAATTTGTATTTCTACCAAACATCCAAATCCGGGTGTGTCCCAGTTTTCAGTTTTGAAAATCTGGTCACCCTAATACACAGTCGTTTCCAAGCTTAGACTTAGATAACAAAAGTGACTCTAACTGAGCTTTATAATCAATAAGGCAGGTTTAATACTGTCACAGAGCTAGCATAACAGCGCTAACTCTTTGACTAAAGGATATCAGCCAGAACAATATGTCCCCGGCCCGAGTCACACGCCGATATTCCAGGGGGAAGCGTGAAGTTTTTCCCATTTTCCGCAGGGTCTTTGACTGTTTCTTTATCAAAAAACACAAATTTCCTCCACTGTAAAAACGCTGCCATTTTGCTGTGCCTGTCCAGTTATTGTCATGTGACTTCATATCACGTGACTCCTGGTTGGTTGTTGCGCTCTTACACCAGCAGGGGGAGCGCTTGTGTTTGGCTGTGGTACATTTCAAAGCTCTTGGGGGAAAAAAAAGAATTAAAATAATAGACACACAAATAAATAAATAAATACATAAATGAACATCTTTGATTGTCCAAAAAAATAAAAAGTGCTATATAAATCTGATCCATTATTTATTATTTTGCTCAGATGTATTAAATGGCTCAGATCTTTTATAATGTTTCCTCATCAAAAACTTACCTGGAGTTGTGTTTTGTTTTATTCATAATATCATCATATTAAACACAGAAACCCTGCATATTTAAGCTGAATTCTTCTCTGAAACAGAAAACACTGTTCCACCTTGTGATGTCATGTGGTAATACGGGAAGTGGTCCACTGTGTTTTTAAACCCTCTATACCTTCACTAGAATTGTTTGGATAATTTAATTTCCATGATTTCCTCTTTTTGGACATTTAGACAGACTAATAATAAAGAATTACTCAAACGTGTGTATGAAACAAACACAATGTATGTTTCTGACAAGGTAACAGCATTATAACAGGGTTCCACAGTATGGCATTAAACCAATCTAATAAATACCTTGAAAAATATGCATTCTAATATGAGCAGGCTGGTCACCTCTACATAGATCTGACTAGCACCTGGCTTGACTGTATCATGGAGCAATGAGCAACGCAATAACATCCCCATGGAGACAAGCAGGTGCAGACTGTCCACCAGAAAAGTTCCATAGTTCACGATGGCGTAAATTTCCTTTGTCTTACAATTTTGACTAAATTGTAAAACCCACCCGAAAATGCTAAACGTATTAAAACAACATCTTTCGCGTAAAACTGATACATTTCCACATTCAAACATTCAGATATTGACTGGGGGTAAAGGGCACCATTTATTTAAACAACATGTTGTGTGGTTTTCATCTAGAGTCCAGAATTTGACACTTCATATGTGAATAATGGTTAAAAAGGGTATTAATAAGAATAAACATGTCCAGTTTGAATGTAATGAATTTATATTTCAATGTAGTTATATCATACAGAAATCAATTGACAACTATTCAATAATTTCCATGTAGATGTGACTCTAATGTAGGCTACCCCCTGCTGTCACTGTATTGCATAAGAAATGTGCAGTGTCTCCCTTTTCACATATTTCACATGTTTAGATCAAATGTGTAGGCCCATATGTATTGTGTAAAGTAAATAATGTAAAGTAAATTTAATGTCTTTTGAAAAACTGATAAATAAATTTTGCTTACCTAAAAACATTTTTTAAGTACCTGCAGGTCAGAAGTTTTATAACCACTAGTCTAAAGTCAACTATGGAGCCCCCACTCTCTATTGAGAATATATGTGTTCACCAAACCAGAGGTCACCTTTACAATTTTTTACAGCATTTTACTTTTGTCCTATAAAGAAAATAGTCTCTCATATCTATAAGCCTGGAGAACAGATTTAGAAACTGATATTTCGGTTGATTTTTCATTGTATGTGGCAGTGTGAAGAACTCCAGCTGTTTTGGAAAGAGATCACTACTGTAATTTCAGATTTAACTGTGAGATGCCATTGGATTGTAAACTCTACTACATGTCTTTACCAACAGCTTTAGTGTTAATTTAAATAGAAAGAAGCTTGTATCTTTTAGTTTATTGCAGGCCAAACATGTTCTTGCTCTCAACTGGAAGTAAATGGAGAAGCCCAGAGTAAACCAGTGGATTAAATAAATGTCCAACAATTAGGCTCTGGAGTGGTGCATATCTAAAGGAAAAGTGAAAGAACTTTAAATACATTTCGTTGCCATTTTTGCGCACTGTTAAGAATTTTGACATGTAGAAATCATAATTCAAACTGTGTGTTTTAGGGTGGGGGAAGGCTCTTAATGTATGTACTTTTTTTTGTATAATGTCATTTTATGCTTCAAATGTACAATCTTAATAAAAACTTTTGTGGAAAAAAGTAAAGTAAATGGTAAAGAAAAAAGACACACTGTAATACTACTGATTATTGATGTTATTTTAATAGGTGTTCAACAAGTTATATTTGCGCCAGCAGTTAAGTGTAAAAGAAATAACAGTTGCATCAGCAAACAGTGTTATGACACAGTAATGGTGGGATGGGAAAGGCAAGGTGGGATGGCTAAGGGACCCCTCATTAAGCAGGGGGACCAGTAAGGCAAGGCTTCTATAAACAACAAACATATCTGCCATTTGTGATTCATTAACATAAAGAAGAATAAGCACAGTTCAAACTTATAGAGGAAAGCGACTCCATGATCTACATTCCAGTAAAGGGAAGATAACATTATACACGTTCATGTATAAAGGGGTGCATATTAAATTTATATATTTGTGATTCAACTACATCTATAAAAAGGAACAGTAATAAATAAGTTGAAACTCAAGCATTCAAATGTTTCTTCTGACTGCAGGAGAGCCCTGTTTCAAACTGTCCTGTAACCTGATGTACACTTACTGCAGAAAATATAACAAAGAAAACCAGAGGGATCCTGTGACTCAGCACTACAGTAAATGTGATTTCAGTCAAAAGATCACACATTATAGGAAGTAATTAAAACTCCACACATTTCCATAGAATTTGCAGTGCCGCCGCTATCTTCTCACGAGAACTGGCTGTAACGAAGTACGTATGCACCTAAAGATCAGTACACCATCATAGCATACATACAGTACAATCAAGACTCAATTAGAAAAATACAGGTACAAAATGATTACATTCAAGAAGACAGTACTAGCACAAAAGGATACAATAGTTGTTTAGGTAACTAACTAGGAATTTCTTTATAGACGCATTTCTATAGAAAAAAGTATGGGATTTGGAAAATTAGTTAAGCTATATGGCTGTTTTGTAGATGTTTGGACTCTTGGAAAAGAATTAAGCATATATAATAATTACAATGCATAACGTTCTTATATTGGGTAAAAATTTAATATATTTTTTTAAGATTGTGATTTTGGTTTGGGTCATAAGGTGCAAGTATTAAAATAGGCTTTAAGCAGTGCCCTTAAGTTGGCTTCGTACACCCATTAGATAAACAGGATGAATTGTGCTGATATTGTTATATTTGTTATACCTGAAGATTGACACACCAAGAAAACTAAGTGCAACGGTCATGACGGGTCTCATTTCTTTAAATAAACATGTTTTGAATATAACTTTCCTCATCTTTGGCAATAAACTCAAATATATATGATGGGGAAGACATTTTGTTGTCTTATTTAAACCAGTGGAAGAACAGTTTCTGCTTTAAAAATAATTGCAATTAAGTTCTCTATTTTTTTTTTCAAGAAAATATAAATATAGTAATTTATAATATAAGGAGTATTATAGAGCTGTACTGTGATTCCCTTCAGCTTAAGTGTTAGACGTTACATCAGATTTTTCCTATCCATGGGTTTCTGTTCTATACGCCATTCAGAAGATTTAATATTTTGTTTTGCAACGGTCCTAATTTCTCATCGATCTCAAACCCGTGGATAGTTTCACAGAAGACATTTTCGCCAAAAAGTCAATTCATATATTGGCCTGACCTGAGCCGCACAAATGAGCAGCAGTTAGTCACAAAAAAGCATTTCACATTTAAAAATATCATAGAGAAAATGCTTCGACAGCAGTTTGAATAGATTTCGTGCTTTTTAAATCTATGTGTCTGTCTCCAGAGTGAAACGTGGATAGATGAACAGATGAGTTTGGTCTCTGTGCCTATTGCTTTGCTTGTAGCTTCCATGCATTCATCTGTTTCAAAAACAGTCCAAACTATTGGTAAACCTGTCCTTGGAAATTCAGCCAACAAGTAACCAGTACTTAACAGATGTAATAGACAGAAAATCAATAAAAATATACTACAGAAAGTATTCATTGTAGCATATTACGAAACACAAGCTTATCAACAGGAAAGTTAACCAGTGAGTGAGGAGGTGGCATTGTTGCTAAGTATTCTGTAGCTCTTATTAACTGCGCTAGGCACTCTTCAATATTATTATACTTATATAATTAAAATACACTATTTTCAGTCCATCTGCGGTCACTCGCTGCACCTACAACATCCGAAACACAGGTATGGTCAAAAATAAATGAATATAGAAATGGAATGATTAGCAAAAAGAAGCAAAGACTGTGCCAACAAAAAGATCACACGATTTACAATAATATAACTCTGCTACACTGAAAGCGACGAGGAAAATCTGAGCAGAATATGATAGTTTAGTTGGCAATTAAATCTCAAAAAGGCCAATATATAGGAAAGAAATGAATACAAGATGCTGTGAAATGCCTTGTCTCCAATAGCTCATCTATGACATCAACTGGCTTTAATAATTATTGAGTTATACAGATATAAAAGATCTAGTTATTAAAAAGAAATTCATGATTCGTAGATGTGCTTTGAGGTTTGCATACAGTGTGAGAGGAGACTAGACATTATTACTCAAAGAGAAGCTCCAACCTAAGCTACAAATTAGTGCAGTGGTTACGTAACTTTTAAACACCTATCTTTAAACAAATCACTCACATGTTATGAAGAACCGTTCTATCTGCTACGCAAGAAACTGCAATGCGATCAAGTAGTAACAAAACTGCATCTCACTACTTCAGGTTTCTACTAGGGCTGCACAAGATGTCGAAAAAGTGCCGATATTGCAATATTGACGATATACAATAGAGAGAACTCATAATAATGGAAATGCAGGTTTGCTCTGAAACTCTCTTTGGGGTAAGACTTTGTTAACTCAGTAGTATAAATTCTAGTGCTTAAAGTCAGTCATCAAATTGAAAGTGGCGTCTGGATGGGAGCCAAAACTGTAATAATAATTACCATACTGATTTATCGTTCAACATATGAAAGTTAGAACAATACTTTTGGTGTCAGTATTTTATCATGTGCACATTTTCTATGCATTATTGAGATTTTTATTTTTTTTGCTATATAATAAGATTTAAGCCATACATGGTTGAATTAGTAACTTTTATGACTCATTACAAATGTAAACTAAGCATTTAAGTGTTTCATTCTGCTATTTATTTATTCCAGCTCATGGTTTGTAACAATATTGTAGATTTTGAATAGTTTTTGTGGCTTAAATCTGCTCTTGGGTTATTGTATCAGTGGCATAAATTAGTTTCATTATTGTCATTTATCGACTATATTTACATCAACAATATGTCGAAGTTAAAAATTTGCTCTCCCATCCACAACTGAACAATTGAGTCTAATATTGAGTAATGCAATAATTGATATCGCAACATGCTCGATATAAAGTAATCGCAAAAACACTAAGGTTATCCATCTGACAAAAATGCACTGTTTTTTAAAATAATTTGCAAAGTAAGGCTGATTTTACTAATGATTTTCCTTATCAAGTAAAAAAAATTGCCTTGGTTTAGTACTGGTTTAGTCTCTTTTCAGTTAAGAGTTTCAGTGGTAAATTAAAGTACATATTTTTCTTGTTTAGTTTTTTTTTAAGTATATTAAAACATTGCACTAATAATGGCCATATCGCATCTCGCAGCAATTCCCAATATCATGCAGCCCTAGTTTCTACTGACTTCAGATGGTGGTGGTTTTCAATGACGAGCCGGGTGAGGGTTTTAAGGTGACAAAAGGGGTAAAAGGGTTAAGGCTATATTCGAGACATTTTAAAACAGCTTTCTCATATCAAGAACAGCTTTAAGCGATCAGCTCATACACCTGACAGGGAGGACCACTAAAGGACTAACAAGACAAAAGCCTTAGCAAAAGTCAACTTCAGCAGGATGCAAGGGTTAGCATAAGTCTACTCTTACAAATTCAGTCTATCATGATTATTGGAGCTACTACGAACTCTTTGTAACAGTAGCGTCACATTTACTCTACTCAACCATTATTTTCACCATTATTTATGTGCACTAAAATGGTGAAACAAAGAAATACTAAGTAAATGTTACAAGTGGAAGTGGAATCATGATTGTTTACCCTGGTTTAACAGTTTTGGGTTGAAGCTGGAGGGTACGAAGGGTGCAAGCTAATAAATACAGAGGTATTCTAACAGAGGTGGCTTCTCAGTAGGTGTGTGTGAGGTAACAAGCTGACGGAAAGCCAGGTATTCTAAAAAACAACCATTTGAAGTATGCTTACCTACGATACTAGCTTTAAACTGCATAACCATACATTGATCCCAGAAAACCACCTCAGAAGGAAGTCATGCACTGAGAGAGACAGCTTGGTTCTTCCACAGGCGCTAACAGAGCATCTAAATAGGTAAGAGGAATACAGAAGACATCCTCCTCTCACCGCAGGGGCTTTGGGGAGACACTGAGATAGTGGCGAGCGCGGAGAAAAGCAGTGCTGGCTCTTGCTCCGCGGAAAACCTCAAGCTAAAGGACCACAAGAGGGAGCGGCGAGTCTGTCCAAGGCATCGTGATCCGGGGTCCCTCGTGTTTGGCCGTTCAGCTCACAAAGGGTAATGCTCCCAGTGTCCATGTGTGTTTCAGAAGAGAAGCCACTGTCTCACTGATCGGCACAGGAGATCAGCACTGGAGTCGGAGACAGCTCCTTCTTCTGACTGTCAGCCAAACTCCTCTGGCCTCTGAAACAGCACAGACATGAAGCTTTACTCAATATATGCAGAGCTTTCCATTAATCCAATTTTTGCTTCACAAGTTTTAAATGAAACTGAGCAAGAAATAGGTACTAAAAATAACACTTTTTGGTTGTTGTATTGTCATAAATATGTGCAAGTAACTCCTATGTAATCTTTAATCAGCTAGTTATTAATTAGTTATTAATAGAGGCAACACGTGACATTTACTTCAAAATTGGTATTATAATTTTTTTGCCTGAGCCACCATAATCTTGTAAAAACCTGACGGAAACTATATAATTGTAATCTATGACATCCATGAGTCATTATGTTATAATGAAAAAATTGAAAATAAAAGCATAAAAATCTTGAAACCGTCTCTTACCTATGAGCATTTTCCATAGCAGCTACCTCGGCAAGGGCTGTTAAACTGAAGAAAGCAGGCAGATCCTGTGGTGTGGCGCTCCCATCTGTCTCCTCTTCGGGGGGATTGCTGTAGCACCCTTTTTCATTGCATAAATTCTGTGGGGGTAATGGCTTCTTATCCTGTTCCTGGATCGGGTCCCTAAATTTGTCACCTGCAAAACACAACACTGTAACCTATAACAACCTATAATTAATAATTGATAGACTTATTATATTTAATATTTTAAAAGTCACAAACCTTCGCGACCCAAGTCAATAGACATTATTCGTAAATCACAAAATAAAGGTGGATTTTACCATTATTGAACATTAATGAGGATATTTTATTGTTGACTTAGTGATCGCACCGTCTCTCTGAAGAATTAGTATTACTCAAGTGAACAATGACAAACAGTCATTGAACCAGCAATAAAAAGATCCATAAGTATCCTATTAGGACATTAAATCTAGCTGATTTCTATTTCTTTTCAACATTCAACTGAACCAGCAACACTGGAACAAAATAGTCAATAAAATAATAACAAAAAGATTAGAAATTATACAAAACATGTTTTGTTGGAAATGTGTCAGAACTATATACTGCAGACCTACATGCAGATCGTGACAAGGCTACTCAAAAAAATATCTCTGGCGACTCAGTCTTTGGGACTGCATCATCAGAGGTATAGTACTCCCTACAGTGGAAGCATAGCTAGACTTGACCAGACTGTGACCGTACTGAACTATACTTGAATGGACATACTATCACAACAAATGAGTGTTCATGTTTCCAAGTCCCAGATCCCATATTTTTCCTGAGGAAATTTACTCAAACTGAGCCTCGATCAAATGCAATTAATGACCCCTGATATATACTGATATACATAATTTTCATGTGCCTTTAAGTGAAAATCATTCAAATTATTCGCTAACCTTCGACTGGAGACACGCTCCCATCCGCTGTGCGCACCAAGTGTGTGATCTTGGTTTTCCGGGCTTTCCTCTTCTGGCTCCCTACGAGCATCTCCATGTTGGCGCTGCCCTGGGCGTCTGGGCACATGATGGCAGTCGGGGATTTGGCTTTTGATGCAGAGTCTAGCATGGTCAGCTCATTCTGAACCACTACTGTAATAAAAAGTAACATTTCAACAATATATTTTATACTATTAATATTTGACTATTTTTCTAAACATGTGTACAGCATGCACATCCCAGTTCACCTCTTTCCACTGGAACTGGCTTGTCCTTTTTGAGCTTATGCTTCCTAACAATCTTGTGGAATGAAGTCTTTTTCAGAGATGGAAATGGTCCTGATATAGCAAAAGAAAATAAGGGAAATGGAAATGCAATCTTATGACATCCATGCGCTTGGTTGAAGCTTGCTACAGTATGAACATGTGGGTGCAGCAAATGAAGATAAATAAGGATAATGAGAGATTTTATGTATTTCTTATCACCTTTACCAGGTTTGGGAGCCTCATCTTGAACAAAGTCAGTCCTTCTCCTCTTTGTAACAGCTGAGCCCTTTTTGTCAAATATCAGGGGACTGTACTGAGGCAGGCTGTTGAACTTCTTCTCAAATTCTTCCTCCAGTTTTCCCAGACTAAACACAAAAATGTAAATATCAATCCATCAAGCTGTTCAGTTAAAAATGGATAAATAACTCAAAACAGAATACTAACCCGGGGGAGGAGTCATCTTTGGACTTAGACTTCTTGAGCTTTTTGGGGTTATTAGATCCCATCTGAGTGAGCGTCCAGCTGTCTTCAGTCCAATTTGCATCATTATCAGAAGCACGTAAGGCACCTCTTTTACCTTTACAACAGAAACATGCATAAACAACCACTGATATTTTGTACCATACACTGTAACATTGCATACAACTATTGAAGCATGATATATTGTCACAGAGATATACTGTGATAAAAGATAATACTGAAACGACTTTATAACAACGCATCGTTATAAATGATGAATTTTTGCTGTATTATTTTTATTATTTCATTGCTGCTACCAAAAACTGAATTTCCTTCGGGATCAATAAATATTTATGTATCTATTTATCTTATGCCACTGATACAAAAACAATAATGCAAGATAATTCTAGTAAAACATTTCTAAATAGTCTCATTAAGTTAATTACAGCTAAAATGTTACTGTATTACAACAAAAACACACCAAAAATAGCAAAAATAAATTGTTCCAGCAAAATTATCACCTATGAGTGAATTGTTTTGGCACTCATCAGTTCTGACAGGGTTCAGATAAGCCACAGCCTTAAATACTCAACTGTCCAGATATCTTTTGTCACGTTGACACGTTGAATTAAATTTTCTTTTGCAAAGGTTTATTATTTACCTATATATTATTTCACTATCAGGTTAAGATTAGGGTAGGATTAGATTTAGAAACAGTTAATTTGGCTAAAGAGTGGTTAATTAGGTTAAATTTAGGGCTTTGAGACATGAAACGCTAGTCCCACCCGGTAACGAAATGCCAAAAATTTTAGGGAATCTGTTGCAAACATAGGCAAGGGACTCCCTAAAATTCTTTCTTTCTATGATCAGTAGTCTTGTTACCTCTGTCAATGTTGGCTCTCAAAGACGTGAGCATCCCTTCGGAAACCAGTGTTTTGTACAAGGCGCCTTTGCAGCTCCTCTCAGACTTCCTGGACCCTCTGCTTTCAGCAGCACTCTCTCCTTCATTAGCTCCCTCTTTGCTTTTGTCCTCCTCCTTGGTTTTAGTGAAGAACTGCTCTGGTTCAGCCATGTTGTCCGGAGTCTCAATACTCTCAGTGATTGTATCTGGTACCTCGGTTTTCAGACTGTGGTCCAGTATTTCACTCTCCATTCCCTCATCGAAGTTATCAACACCACACTGTGCACCACTGTCGTCTTTAGCCTCAGTCTGCTCCATAGAACTCTTCACTTTGGGCTTGGTCTTTTTAGGCAGAGCGTGACCCCCACAACTAAGGCTGCGTTGGATCCTGTTCTCATCTGGTTCTTGCAGTGATCTTTTTGCAACCATTTCAATAGTGCTGGAAATGAGATCGGCAACTGATTTTGTTTCTATTTTCATGACCTTAACTGGAGAAATTTCCTCTGCATCATCCATTTTTGACTCTTCTTTCTTCTTGGGTCTCTTTTTGACGCGGGGACTTAAGGTCTCGATGAGGGACGTGGTGTCACAGGAGGGAGAGATGATAGAGGGAGGAGAGGAGACAGGGGTTGGATGAGTGGACAGAGCATTGTCAGTGGTTTCTTTCTCCTCCTTGAGTTCAGTTTTGATTGAAGTCTGAAGCTCTGAGGAGGGCCTGGACCAGCTATCCTCAGGCTGAGCAACCTCTGTGTCCATCTTCTGTGCTTCAGACGCTAAACACATCTTTTTACACAGAGAAACATAATTTACTCACATTTTTCCATATACTAACATAATTTTTTACCTGTAAATAATATTTTTTAACACATCACCCCCCTAGAGTCGTAGGATTCTATCTGTGTTCTGGGCAGTTCTGGGTAGAGATTTAAGTTCTTACCAACAACAGGACAGGGAAATTAGTTTTTGCTCATAAAATCCTAAAATAGTCCTCATCAAACCCTACATAATTGGTCTGAAGCGCTCAGAAAGCATACGGGAAAAAGAATTTATGAAAAACTCACTTTTATATAATAAAAATGATATCACATAGAACACTTCAATTCTAAGGGGACAATATGTAGAAGTAAAATGATACCTCTGCGAGCTGGAAGAGAGCAGACTGCCTGCATGGTTTTACTTCTGGTGCCACAGACGACTGAATAAGAAAGATCCAGATCGGTTAACTTGTGCCTTGTGTGCATGTTTGTAAGTATTATACATATATATAAATATAGTTGTAAAAGGAGAATATCTGAGTCATACCTCTGCAGGAGGGGAAGGTTCAGGCTTAACCCTGTTTTTAGTGATATCAGGCACTCTCTTCGGTGTTGTTCCAGACAATATCTGTATGAATAATAACATCAGTAAAACATGTTCACATTTTCAGTAAATATCAACTGGTAGAACTTTAGTCAAAGATGAAATGTGCCAACGAGGGACAACAGAACAAACATTGTGTTGGACTATTGAAATACAAACCTCTGTTTTATTTTCTGGGAGGGGGTCTCTCTCAGTGTCTGTTTCATGTAAACTTGGTTTAGTGCTTGAAGGGACCTAGAGGCAGAAACAGCAGAAACAGTGAGTTGTGCTAAAATGGTATTTTTTATTGAGACTGACATATTAAATATCATTATTACATTATATTAAATTCACATTTTTGAGTCTTGTGTTGAAAATGAACTTTCATATATTGGCTCTTCAGTGCCACCTTCTGGAAAAGTAGAGCATTACAAATGACAGCTTACCTCTTTGTTTGTGAGGGCATGTTCACCAGCCAAAAGCAGCATACTGAGGCCTCCCATCTTTGTGGGATCTGATTTAGAAAAGAGCATTTCAAATTCATTTGTGCACTGTTATAGTTATACAAGTGACAGTGGTGTACAAACCTGCCATGGCAAAGTTTAACTGTGGCATGCTGTCTGCTTTGGGCACTTTCTTGGCAGTGGTGGAGTCTTTACATGGGCCTGAGATGAAGGGCCACACTTTTTTGCGTGCTGTACTCACTGGCTGACAGGGGGCACTCTTCACTGGTTTACTTGTGGTAGGACACCATTTGTATCCAGGATTTGCCTTCATAAAAGCATCTTTGTACTGAAAGAAACAATTCACAATTCATTTGTGACATAAAAAGGTTTAGAGAGGTGTATTTTAGTACTTATATATAACTGTATTTTTTTGCATACTATAATTTTGTTTTTTCATCAAAAACATATCCTTTGACACTTTGGTGGTAGGCTTAGTGTAGGTGTTTTCAGTAGTACTCGTAAATATATTTAGGCTGTAGTGAACTACTGATATTAGTCCATATGCCATTGAGTCATACTTTTAACCTTTTTATCAATTTAACCCGTTGTTTTGATGTGGTTTTGATTTGCCAGTGAACAGGGTTCTGAACTGAACTGACCACACCTCATCTGAGGTGATAAAATCATTACTGCCATTAATTAACATTCAATAAGGCGTTAACGTGTCAAATCCCAGTCTTAAAACATGAAACTGTTCTAGTTATACTGATTATGAATTTTATACTAGTATGTGGCACCACAGCGCTGAAGCACGTTCCTAGATTTTGAATTTTGTTACCTAATAATGGCTGATTTTGATGGAAGAGCAAGACAATTAAATAATGCATAATATACAACCTGAAATCAGTGTGTTTCAAAATTCTCAAAGGGTAGAGCAAAACATAGTGTAAAATTAAATGGGGAGGAGTTGTGAACAGCACGTACCTCCTTGGCCATGTCAGTGTACTTCTGCTTCTCCTTGGGGTCCAGCACGGCCCACCAGTCGGCCAGTATCTTGGTGGCGCCCCTGTTGTCCAGACGTGGGTGCTCCTGCCGCACCAGAGAGCGATGGCGTTTACAGAACAGGAGGAACGCGTTCATGGGGCGGCGGGCTCTCTGCTCTGAGGGGTCATCGTCCACTTCAGCTGGGGTTCCACTCTGCACCTGAGAGCCCTGGTCCTAGTATGAAAAGAGACAACTGATGTATATATATATACTACCAAAAGTTTATTTTCTTCATCTGTATCACTTTTAACATCTTATATACACACAGCAGACATCAAATATATGAAGTAAGACTTTTTTATATTTTATTTTATATTTAAATCCTCAAAGTAGCCACTGTTTGCTTTGTCAAAAAAAAAATTTAGTTATGTTTTTTTCTTTGCTAGATAATTGCTTCAGATATCTGATGTCTTCCCCATGAAAATAAAATGTAGTAATTAGTAAAAATAAATAAATAAAACAAACATTGAATGAGAGGGCATGTCCAAACTTTTGACTAATAGTGAATGCACAGTTTTGATTCTTTGACAAGATGTTGATCAGTTTTTCTGAATGGAGTGAGGTGCAAAAGATTGTATAAAAATATAATATGTGTTTATTATAGCTGCACTATTTGTCTAAAGAGTATTGCTGTTGTGATTACATTTGGAATATTTATGTTTTAAAGAGATTTTGGTCAGATTGCACATTGTAAACAATTCCAGGAGCATTAACATTTGTGAGAAGACTGAAATACAAACTGTTAAACTAATAATTTCAGAACATGTTTGTAGTGGTCTAAACTACAGGTAAAAGACAGGATGCTTTTTTTTTTTTTTGCAAAGGATTGTATTGTATAATTGTATACCGCTATTTTGTGCAGCCATAGCCAATGTCACATTATACTGTTCTACTCTTGACTTCATACCTTCTCTTGCTCCTCTTCATCGTCATCCTCCTCCTCCTCTGAGAAGTCCAAAGTCTTTTTGGACAGGAGCGGGTGCCACTGTAGACATTTGCGTTTGGGTCGTTTCCCTGCGATCTCTCCGGCGACTGGTGGTTCTTTTCCAGTTCCTCCACCCTTCATGGTACTACCGCACCTACAGCCCCATCAGAGTTCACTGTCAGGTTAAAGTTACGCCATGTCATTTTTGCAGCAACATTCAAACTGTTACTAAAATAGGATTTATGGGAACTGTTTACATTACCATTATTGTCTGCTCAAATATAAAAGCTACATGGATAAGGGTTTTATTGTTTCTTTCTTTTGCTTAACTGCATGTTTAATGAAACATTTAGTGAAAAGTTTATTGAAAACTTCATGAGAACATGAGAATAGTAGTTGGCATTTGTGATACATGAGCGGCCAATGTCATGTCATTTCTCTTTCAGTAATTTTGTGAAAAAAGGCATCCCATTATCTATACTTTTGTATTCTGCACATTTTAATATTATAATTTTATTTTCTATGTCATAATTTCTGGGGCAAGGCAGGGGCTTATACAACACTACAGGAAATTCAGATTCCAAGACAATCCACAATGCTGAACCAGATCATTATTTTTTATAAAGAAAGAAAGAAACTAAACCAAGATAAGGACCACAAACGTACATAATGTCCTTTCAAATGACAACAATGTTGCCCTTTGAGATTCAATAATACCACCACTTTGGGTCACAATAAAAAGTAAATCTGTGGTAATTGAGGAGAAGTTGAACTTTTTGTCAGATTTTGTTTCATGTGGACTGGACATACCAGTAATTACAAATATATTAACCATATACAGGCCAAATATTTCCATTTAGAGACTTAATGTCCCATAGAGTTCTGAGCTGCCAACCAGAGTATTTAAACTATCGGCATTTTTTAATGCTGTGATGTCATGTGACCTCAACCTATGGATCAGCAAAGAATAGGCAAAGAAAACCTAATATGAGTGGATGAACTGACGCTGCCTGCACCAGCAGCAGATGAGGAGTTTGTTACATTATGAAAGTCAGGTGGAAAACGGGATACTTACAGAGGAAATAATATGGAAATGCTGTTATGAGTGATGAGGATGAGTCTGCCACAGCCCTTGTCATGCAATGACGATGACCTATAAAATACAAGATACTCTCGTCATGCGTTACAGTGGCACCTCTTCAACAATTTTGTCTTTTAACACGAGCAGAGCTGCAGGACAATGTGAAGCGAGTCAACTTTGGCGTAGCACATAACGAGACTCATTCGCGTCAAACTATGGTGGGACATTTTGTTTCATCCGACTGCCGATCACTCGGTGTCACCCGCCATCCGCCGCCCCTGTGGCCAACAGCATGTAGGCCAAACCCTGCGACCACTGGGCGCATTTCACACGACACTCTGCAGCCTACAATTACCGGGCACCGTGGCTGCTGCGCACAGGCTCGTCTCAGGTAAAAGTGCTGATGCCCGGGTCCACGCCGGAGCACACGGGTTGGGTTTTTCCCACACGATAACAGTGGAAAGAGTGAACCTTTCCGTGTAAAACACACTGTGACAGCCTGCGCCCTTACCTCTAAGCGCACATTTTCATCTCCGTGCAAAATGTCGATGTGGGCTCTGACAAGACAGACAAGCCGAAAGCGAGTCCATCTTGCTGAGGATTGGAGGAGACATGCCAAGTACAGTACAGCACTGGGGGCATTTTGTCACTTAACTCTGCTCCGCCACTGTCGTCTAAAACATCTCTAATGATTAATTAAACCCGAGTTTTTCTGCCCAGGTACATACATCCGTGTGCAGTGTTCAGCACGGCAGCAGCCCCATTTCCTCGCACTGTTACTGGGAATAAAAGTAGCTAGTTAGCCTGCTAGCGCTGCAGCTGCTAACTGGACGTGTCCGTGATATTGCAGGCACTGGTTCCTCAAATGGCACGGGTTTCTGTAACAGCTGGGGCTGGAAGTTAAAGCTTGTATTTGGACCAAAAGACTTGATAAGGCGCATTGAAGAGTTTTTCTGTCACGCAGGTTCGTGGCTGAGTGCTGATCATTTGATGCGGAGGAAGAGAGGGGCAAGTCAGCAGCTCAGAGGCTTTGCCATTCATTTACTCTGTTATTTCAGATCCGAGTGAAGAATAACTGAGCAACATGTCTACTATGTGAGGAAAAGCCCCACACAGGGAACACCGTTTCACAGCGATGTCGAGACAAACTACGGCCAATTCAGAGCAAAGCCAGCAGGCGGACATCATGTCCAGAGCAGCGATAATAACATTTTTTCAGTAACTGAGAGCCACAGAACTAAAGAACCACACACATCGGGAAATCAATAAAACTACAAGTTTTCTGTCATGAGTGACTCGTTGACTTATGAACGTACCTCAAAAGCCCAGCACAAGAAACGGGAGCCCCCTCTCATCATCGGTGCCGTCCACAGTTTTAACTTATTGACACATCATAAGCACACAGTCTATGGTCACAACACACTTCTGCACTGGGCTCGCGCAGGGCGGCAAGCGCGCGTGAGTGCAGCACGAGCGCACCGGAAGGAGCTCAGCTGTCAGAGTGACAGTGGGCACCAGCGTGGATCTGGATCTATATTATAGTTCTTTAGCACCAGTGTGGATCTGGATCTCTGGTGTGGATCTATATTATAGTTCTATGGCAGCAGTGTGGATGTTGATCATACACCAGGACAGGCACAGAAATACAGAGAATTACATCAGAATGCAAAATGCCACGATACTTCTTGCATGTCGGTAAAACCCTAATAATGAGGCTTGCTGTATCACTAACACAGAACTAACAAGGCTATATATATTAAATATGTATACAGCCTTGTTACGTCTTTAATTCGTCAGATTCAAAATTGTATTATTTTATTGTGTTACATAAAATATGCTACAAAAAACAATTATATTTTTTCATTAGTTTTTGCATCATGATGGGCGGGCTCAGCATCATCACTAGAATAGGATACCTGGACCCTGTGGAGGTGGTACAACTCAAAATGCCATTGCCAAAGAGTTTCCCAGCTCAGTCTCAGAGCAGAGGACGGTTCTGTAGACAAGCAGGTATTGTGAGCAGGGCTGGAGAAAGTCCACAACCAAAAAACAAGATCACTACTGTCTCTCTGTAGAAAGAGGAGCAGGACGAGAGGCTGCAGCTTTCTTTCAGCTGTTTAGTCGATTAATCGGTCAGTGGCATAGACGATACACAACAATAACAAGTAGGCTATTTATTTTATTGGGACATTATATTTGGACTCTTCTTGTGTTTCCAGGTAAAACTTCAAACGCTCCATGATATCTGTTCCTCTGTTCCTCTGTTCCAGATCTGGGAGATGAAACCCCAAAGTACCGTCCTTGGTCCCTGGAGGATGGGTGGTTGTAAATCCTGTAGAGACGTATGTGGGGGACATGCAAAGTACTGAGCCCCAGTTGCTGTGATGAAATGTACCCGGCTGCCATACTGTGTTTTCACTTTGATTATGTGATTTATGTGTATTCAGTTCAGCTCTGTTGATTTTAATTATCATTTAAAATAATATTACATAACACATAAACAGTGCTTTTCAAGATACCAAAGACGCATTACTTAAAGGTACATTATGTTACTTTTCTGGTGGAGGGCCTGTCAAATGCTTTTCTCTATGGAGATGTAAGTTGTTTGGAATGTTTCTCAGTATGGCATTAAACCTTTCATGGAGTTTAATTCAATACTGTCATGGAGACCAAACCAGACCAAGTTACAGGTCTGTAATTGACATAACAGCTCTACCTTACATTTATTCATACTGTGAAACATGCAAGGCAGAACAATGACACAGAAAAAAAAACAGGAAGGTGACAGACACCCAGCCAGAAATTAGCACAGTGCATCTTTAAGGAAACAAATAGATACACAGAAGACAAAGTTACTGAATGGGTTTTTTGATGAGATGGGTTTTCAGGGCTTATTGTAAAGTTTATAGGCTATTTATTTAATGTGCGAGAATGTGAAAAATTTCTATATTATATAAAATTGACTATAAAATTGATATAAAATTGACTTTAGTCTTTATGTTGCCTCCTCAAAAACATAGGCTAGTTGCGGAGGTGTGTTTTGTTTCAGTCGCACATTTGACTAATCCTGGATTATTGGTGCATCTGCATCTCAGACTGCTCTGTTCCACCTTGTTTGATGTCATCAAACGGTAGTTTTCAAGTTAACAACTAATTGTACCTTTAGTTCAGTAAAGATCAGCAATTTCAGGGCTGAAATCCTCCAAATGATTCTTGTGAAGGTGTGTGGAGATTAAAACCCACAGTGGAGCACTTCTTTCATTACCACATGACATCATAACAGAGTGTTTTTTGTTTGAGAGAAGAACACAGCCTGATTATGTAGAGTTTGTGTGTTGAATGAATCAAAACACAACTCCAGGTATGTTTTTTGATGAGGGAACAACATTATTATAACACAGATCAGAAAATAGCGTAATATAGACCCTTTAATAAACCCTACTACTACACAAAAATCCTATAATTTCTAGAGAGTCCAAATATACCAATTTTAAAAAGATTTACGAAACATGATTTGATTCTCTTTTAATTTGTTGCCCAAACCGGAAGTGGCTCGTGCTGCTTTGCGCGTCTTGACCATTCACCGTCTACTTTACCCGAATGATGAATGTTATCGGGGGTAAAAGACAAACTTCTTCCACAACACACAAAAACGATAACAACACGTCCTAATTCTCGCCGAAACACAAACTTGTTCAGTCACATAATGCTTCTAAAATGACTTTCGTTTTCCTTGCGGTAGAAGAAGTGTCTCTCGCCTCTATCCCTCCCCTCCCCCGGTTCGCAAAGTGCTCACAGCCACACGCAGAGAGCACTGGCCTACAGCTTGCACCGTCCTCAAACTTCAGATTTTAGCTACATGCAAGTCTACAAAACATGACCGAAATCTCCCGAGGGCGATAGAAATCAAACAACTCTGAACTACATGTCCACTCACTATTCCCTTCATTTCAGTCACTAACGCTACTTGTTAAAAGCTTCCTGTGTTTGACCGCGATGATCCGAGATAAAATGTTACTCAAATTTAACGTGAAACTAAAACAACACTTACCTCAAAGCATGGGACAGCTGATCTCTTGTTCACCTTCGTTTTCTGCGATAAATGTAAAAAATATCAACAGTTTTTGCAGCATACTGTACACGGCGAAAATATCCGCCCTCGTGATGTATTCTGGACTCTGATTGGTCCGTGGCTTTGATTGCTGGCTGAGTGGACCAATAGGAAGCGAGGTTATATTACAGTGTTGTGAGATTAGTGTATGTCCTTAAATTGAGTGTTCAGAACACGTGTGGTAAAATTAGGCCTTTACGAAAATGATGGAGCTCACAGGACATCGCGGAGGGTCCAGATACGGAAGGAATAATGTGCTATTTCATCGTCTTTTTAATCTTATGAAGAATGCGTGCGATTGTGTAGACCATGCTACAAAAACATCACGGTGAAATATTCCACCATTCTGCAAAGACAGGCATTTATGAATAAGCAAAACCGTATTCAGCAAAACCAGGAGCTCATTAAAGGTCCTATATTATGCAAAATTGTCTCTTGTGAGCTTTAATTCATGTTATAATATTGTTATCTTAGTTCATTTTAGTCACACACGTTTGAATAAGCCTACATTATTGGATTATTTACATCTCTAAAGCTCAAAAAACTCTCTTCCACCTTATGACGTCATGAAGTTTTCAAGTTAACAGCTACCTTTTATAGAGTGACCAGACGTACCTATTTCTCTGGGACAGTCCCAGTTTTGAGCCCTGTGTCCCCAGCCCCAGCAGACTGATTCAAAACCACTGATTTATTCCAGTTTTATACAAGAAATGTCCCAGGTGTCCTTATTTTGAACCAATCTGATCCCTGTAAACGGTAAAGAGAGGCATACATTGTCATTTGTTTAGGTTAAATACAAAAAGGCCTCTTAAAAATGATCAAAACACAAAGAAAATGTGACCATACTGATTCACATGTTAGTCATGGATGAGCCGAGTGCAGTTCTCCTTAATTACGCACTAGTTTTCACAATTTTACCATTACCAATCACCACAAACTGAGATGTTACAGCTTTTTATTTTGAAAACATAGTCACCCTAACCTTTTACCTTTAGTTGAGTAGAGATTGGCTATTGCAGGTCTGAAATTATCCAAATGTATCCAGTGAAGGTGTATAGAGTTTCAAAACACAGTGGAGCACTTGTGGATAAGAGTGTTTTCCATTTGAGAGAAGAACTCAGACTCAATATGCAGGATTTGTGTGTTAAACATATGTGAATGAAACAAAACACAACTCCAGTTATGTTTATGATGAGGAAACAACATTATAACAGATCAGAAAACAGAGCAATATTAGAGTCGTCTTACTGACCAATTTAAATAAGTCCATGGTTTCGGTCATCGGCTTAAGTCTGGAGTATGTAGCTCTGTTCAGGCCTAAAGCTTGAGTGTTTTGTTTGTATTGATTGCATCACTGTAATCAAAGCGTTAATCAACCGGCACTAACAATGCATGCAACTGGGCAGATTTCAGTCAGTATACATTCAGCTTTGTAACTGTGAGAATGCCTATATAGCAAAATAACTCATTAATTAACAATTTTCTACTAACAGACATCTTAAATACAAGTAATCGCTACACAACAAAAACTGGATGGTTCAAATTTTACTGTAAAATATTTCAGAGTTGTTTTTAACACCAAAAGTGTTATTTTAACTATTTGAAAGTTAAATGTGGGTTCGAGTTGGGGTTATTTGCCAGAGTTGATGTGGTTGAGGTTAATTCAACTTCCTCTAGTGTTAATTCATCTTCCTTTAGTGTTAATTCAACTTCTCTTAGTGTTAATTTGGCTCCTCCCATTCACCACTTCAAACTCTTGCAAGAGAAGACCAGTTTGAACCAGTTTTGTTCATAATTTCATCTTAAATTAACTAAAATAAAGTATAAATAAAATAAAACAGCTCTGTGCATTGTTTAGCTAAATCAGGAACTGTACAAAGTGTTATCTGTTTACTCTCAAAACGTTAAAATAACTCTGGATTTTGGGGTTAAACAGGAACTTTGGTCCAGTGTTACTTAATTAGCATTTCCAAAAATGTAAAATTAACTCTAGAACAGATTGAACTCATATAAACTCTGAGAAAATGTTAAAGTTGATTCTGTGAGAGTCAAGTTTAACACTCCACTTTTTGCTGTGTAGATACAGAGAAATATGCTGATGCTCTGTAAACATGATTGAAGAATACTTTGAAAATGAGTTTGGTTACAGAATACTGAATACCTGCATTAAAATGTACTTTGTAACAAGGTCCAATTAGAGTACTGTATTCTGAGTTCTTAAAATACTTTTACATTGAGTTGCTTTTGATTTATAGTATAAAAGGCAACATAATATTAAAAACTGTATATTTGTGTCACCATTTCATAGGGATAAGATCTCGTGAGACAAAATTGTGCACACATGAGAAAAATTATCTCATAAGATTTTTTTTCTACCCGATTTACCTTTACCTTAGACAAAAAAAAAGTGAAGAGCTGGTGAGTTCTACCATTTGTGAAGCTGTAGTTCCAAAAAGCAGTACGACAATGACCGCAAGAATATTACATAAAATAAATATAAAATAGTGGTGCCAAAATTGTGAACTAGATTGCACTACTTATTTATTACAAATTACTTATTTATTACAAAAATATCTCGTCTTGTCTCATTCTTGTGAACTTAATCTCGTGGTGTGTCTCGTCTTGTGAAAATTGTGCCACCCCACTATTTCATGCACTCACAACAAGAGCTCTATTTTTTGCTTTTCTCACTAATTCTTTGCCATTTGAAGCTTAAATTGTGTGATCAAGTACCACCATGTATCCTTTGATTTTAAAAGTAACTGTATTCTGAATTCCCCTAAATGAAAAAGTAACTGGGCCATGTATTCTCGGTACATGTATTCAGTTACTTTCCAAGACTGTCCATAAATAACATATAGAGCAATAAAATGGAGAATCTAAACCTGTAGACTCACAGGGGAGTGCAGGAGAAGCATGATGTGGGAGGTGGCATTGTGTGTATTTTTGAGCTATAAAACCACCTGTAATTGAATAAATGTAAGATAAAGCTGTTTTATGTCATACTGTGGAACATTCCAGGCAGAGCAATAACATATCCATAGAAAGAAACAAGTAACGGACCCCCAAACTAAAAGTTACACAATGCACCTTTAACATGTTGTCCTCGTGAAAACACTAAACTAAATAATGAAATCATATCAGCAGCTGGTTAAGGGCCAATAGAAACTTTGCCTGTTGCACTTCAAATAGAAACAGATCAAGCGATTTGGGCACAAAGAGACTAAAGCGGCAGAGATCCTCGAAACAAGCTCCGGCATCATGAATGTAACCAGATCAATGGAAACGTATACACGCCCACCAAAATCTGATTATTATCTGATTTCTGGACATTTAATATGATTTAAATGACAGGCGAACTGCAAATGTCTTTCTGATCATGGCCACTCTGATAACTCACATCAGAGGCACCATGACAAAGAAACTGAGATGATTTTGGGGTTATTTTATAATCTTATAAATAGGGGTGTGCAAAAAATATTGAAATATCGATATCGTATTGTTTAATGTGATGATACAGTATCGATATCATAGGCTGCTGTATCAATATATTGCCAAGAGTAGAGTTTTTTGGTATATTTTATGAAATTATTTTATTACTTTGTCATTTGTTTAGTGGAAGGAAACTCGTTTATCAATCAATCATCAATCAAACTTTATTTATAGAGCGCTTTTTATACAAAAATGCAACACAAAGCGCTTTTATGCAATACATTTCACATTTCCATTGTTTTGTGGATAAAAATTGGTGTGTTTTATTTTCACGAGAATAAACAGAAGTGGTTTAACAAAGACTTTTTGTATCACAGCCATGATTTAGCCTTTATTTTTTATTAAACCGTATTGAATCAATTTGAAATATATCGTGTTGAATCGTAATCTCACTGTATCGAGGTATGTATCATATTGGCAACTTCTGAATGATACCCAGTCCTGCTTATAACTCCAAAAATCGGACTTTGAATGTGCGTGTAACAGCAGTCAGTGTAAATGTGAGGTTAGTATTGGCACTGTATGTACAATGCATATTTGTACCATGTGCAAGAAGAAAACTTCAGTATCACCTTGTAACCCTGTGCTCTGTTTACTTTTAAGGTTGAGTTCATAATGCTTATAACATGAGAACTGGAGAAGCATCTGATTTTACACTCAAAGGGCTCTTATTACGCTATTTTCTGACCTATGTTATAATGTTTCCTCATCAAAGACAAACGTGGAGTTGTATTTTGTTTCATTCACACATATTTAGGCCGAGTTTTTCTCTCAAACTGAAAACACTCCACCTTGTAATGTCATGGGGTAATAGAGGAAGTGCTCCACTGTGTGTGTTTAACTCTGTGCACCTTCACTGAAATCATTTGGAAAATTTCAGTCCTGGAATGGCGCATCTTCGCTGAACAAAGGGCAAAAGGAAGCTGAAAACTACCACTACATGACATCACAAGGTGGATCAGAGCATTTTGAGCTTTGGAGATGCAGACAGACTAATAATAAAGCACTACTTAAACATGTGTGAATGAAACAAAGCACAACTCCAGATGTTTTTGATGAGATAACAACAATATAACATGACTTTAATCTCACAAGAGTCAGTTTTGTGTAATATAGGACAAACATTGATGCACTCACCCCAGTGCTGTGCAATTAATCGAATTTTGATCACGATTTCAATTTGTGTGTTAAATGATCTCCAAAGTCATATAATAGAATTGAGCTTAACAAAGTTTATTTTGGGATATTTTTTATACAACTAAGTATATTTATTTTACTTTTGCATGGGTATGTAGCATTTTGTTTTTGGATCCCCCTGGTGGAGATGAAGGGAACGTCTGGGCTGATGCAAGTGAAATCTGTGCTTTAAATTTGAGACATTTGGCTCAGTCTGCAGTGCTGTCAGTAGAGGAACAGAAAACATTGATGTGGATTCAAACTTGAACACTTTAGTGGAGGGACCATGTATTAGTCACTATAAGTCATAATTAGTATACCAATTAATGGTTATTCAGCTATCAAGTAGTATTTATAAAACATATATTAATACTTTTGATATATTTACGTACAAAAATCTATTGTAAATAATGCTTGTGAATATTATATTAATGGGAGGAAAGCAGTTACTGAATATTGAAAGGCTCACTGTCTTACTTTTCTGGTGGAGTGGCCTGCTTTTCCTCCCTGAAGAAAAGAAAAAAGCAAGATGAAGGCAAGAACCTGCTTATCGCCATAGAAACAAGCAGGGAAATCACCAGGCTCTATTAAAGGTCAGATCTGTGGAGAAGTGTGGAGAAGTGAACCTGCTCACATACATCTTTTACACGGTATTTTTTGGCACTTGTAACACTTGTAATTAAACTAATCATTTTAATTTCATACTCTAGTCTAGAGCATTGGCCTGGAATGTTCCACAGTATGGAATTTTATTATCTCCATGGAGCTCACCAGGCCAAGTTACAGGTCAGAGCTGTGGAGTGGTGAACCTGCTCACATACATCTTTTACATAGTATTTATTAATTAAAACACTTGTAATTAAACAAATCATTTTAATTTCATAACCTGGAACATTTGCCTA
The DNA here is from genome assembly GCF_026225935.1 of Boleophthalmus pectinirostris. Taxonomy (NCBI): domain Eukaryota; kingdom Metazoa; phylum Chordata; class Actinopteri; order Gobiiformes; family Gobiidae; genus Boleophthalmus; species Boleophthalmus pectinirostris. The sequence continues at coordinate 15,351,018 of NW_026571018.1, forward strand.
GAATGTTCCACAGCACGATATTTTAATTGCCTATGAACATGGAGATCACCAGGCAGGTCAGATCTGTGGAGAGGTGAACCCGCTCTCAAAAAGAATACATGTTTTTTAATGTGTTTTTTGAGCCATACAACACTTGCAATTGAATAAATGAAAGATAAATATTTGTAATTCTATACTCACATTAACATCGCTTTAACATTTTCACGGAGACAATCAGGTGGCAGAACCCTCCACTAGAAAAGCTTCATAGCGCAGCTTTAATTAAACAAAACAATTAGAGAACTGAAAAAAGCAGATGGACTCAGGCATTTACAACAGTGATTTATTTGGGTTTAAAATAGACATGTCTGTTTGAATGATTCAGATCGGCAGACGGATCTTTGAACACAGCCAAGTAACTGAACGCTTCAGTAGTGTATTGCACATCCACAGGTAACAGAAGACTTTTGCAACATGCATAGGTCAGAAGTCCTTATATCTCCACAGAAAATGGCTGCGCTGGCCCATAAACTACTAGTGTTAATACGTTTACAATGAATTTAGAAGTGTTTGGGATTAGCACAAAATTCAAGCCAGTATATGACAAAAACGCCTTTACATATATTATAATTGTATTGCTGGCCAATCACAGAGTCCATGTGTAATACCATTTAGGGTGACCACCTGAACTGAAGAACTTGTAGAGTACGGTGGGACGTAGGTTAATAATAAAACTATTTAAAGGTGCATTGTGTCTATGGAGATGTGCCTAGAATGTTCCACAGTATCACCATAAATGTACGAATCTCCATGGAGACTTGCAAGACAAATTATAGGTTAGATTTGTGGAGAGGCGACCCCACTCACAGTAAGAATGGCTGTTTTTGAGCAATAAATAACATCTGCATTCGAATAAATGCAACGCAGAATAGTTTAACACCGTACTGTGGACAATTTAAACTAAAGCATTAACATCACCATGGAAACAAACAGGTTGTGGACCCCCTCCAGAAAAGTTACACAGTGTATCTTTAAGTTCATGGATAATAATAGTAATAACACCTTAAGATTTTGAGTTGTTATCAATCAACGGACCTGAAAATCTTGACTTTTTGTGAAAATTAAAATTTATTCAAACCTCACATTTTATAATTCATAAAGCATCAATGAAAAACTGGAGCGTTCTCAGATTAAACATGGGACAAAGAATCAAAACATGGGTAGGTGGTCACCCTAGATTTACATTATTTGAAAAGATGTTGCCTCATAAAATCTTCCCATCAAGGTTAAGTTACAAAGTAGACAATCTCTCTTTAGTAACGCTTCTTTAAATCATTGAATGTTGTCAATAAATGTTGCAATAGCCTCAACAACAGGAGTTTAAAGTGCATATGACAGGTTTAAATGTCACTAAAGCATAGTTAAGATTTTACTAAAAAAATAAATATAGTGTATTTTTATTTAAAATTTTGGTGAAGTTTGTAATTTTACATCCTGGCTGCACATCCATAAAATTACCAAGGGTCAAAACTTCTCAAAATTACACAATAGTTATGATTAAAACCAATAAAAATAAATGACAACACCTTTATTTTGTTAAATTTAGGTTTAAACAGCCAGATAAATACCATTCATCTGCATTTTGAATCACATTTTCAGAGTGAACTCACCACTACTTTATGTATTTTTTATCCACAAAATGCGACTTAACTCATGTAAAACTATGAAAAATATTTAAACCAGCTACTTTTTCACCAAAACCAAGTCATCGAAAACCATAAAAACCTGTCATAAGCTCTTTAAACTGGACTCAGCCCTTGTTAACTGCATTCTGGGAGCTAAGGAGATAAGTAACTACTCTAAAAAGGAAAAGTACATTTAGAAGCCTCCATCTGATAAACAGTAAACCTACTTTGTTAAGGCAAGTGGTGACCAATACGGTTTAGAGCTTTTGCAAAAGAATGAGCAGATATTTTTGAAACACGTTGCAAAGAAAGTAAGCGGTGTTTACCTACGAATCAGTGCGGAAAAAACGTGCACTCTGCTTGATGCGATTAGCCACAACTACCCAACACAACACCCGTCAAGTATAAGACCACATCGAATTTACACACTTAAGGCCAGACACTACGCGTAAAACTCATTATATTCATATTTTTGTGTTTTGTCAGTTCAACCTCACATGAAAACTTAAAATAAGTTGTGCAAGCTGCAAGAAAAATGTGATATTGTAAGAGTGATCTTAGAAACTTTACACCAAACTTTCCAAATTTTCGTTGTTTCACAGTTTGACCATAAACTTACAAATCTCCATGGAGACTTGCAAGCCAAATTACAGGTTAGATCTGTGAAGAGGCGACCTCACTTGCAGTAAGAATTCATGTTTCACTATATTCTTGTGCAATAAATAACACCAGTAATTGTATAAATTAGTAAGTAAGGCAGATAGTTTAATGCCATACTGTGGACAATTTAAGCTCCATGGAGACAAACGGGCCTTCTCCAGAAAACTTACACAGTTAATCTTTACATTAGAATTTTACAGCAATTTTCAGTAAGATCTATTTTAAATTTCAATTGTATTTCTTGTCTAATATGTCAACAAAATGAAACAGTACATTTAAAACTGCTCTATCCATGTCCCAAAAACACATAATTTTGTCAATTTTACACATAAAATACCTTTTATTTATATATCACCTCTTCTCCCTGGCATTTAATATGAGCTAGTCAGGTTATCTTGGTGTTTTTATTGTAGTTTTCACATGTTATCTGTATATGTAGCTGTTTTTGTTGACTTGTATGTGAAGCACTTTGGTCAGCTGACGTTGTTTTAAATGTGCTATATAAATAAACCTGAACTGAATTGAATTTGAACAAGAAAACAATAATGAAAAGTGTTTTTATTTTTTCAGCAAACTGCAAAAGAAGTTTCAAATTGATAACTAAAAATTGTTTTCTGGTTCACCTGCAGTGTCTGGTCTTGGTGGTTTAAGTGCTCAAGTGCCTTAGAGTCTGTGGTCCAAACCTAGTCGTCCCCCTCTCTCCGATTGCTCATCACATATGTCATTTAACACAATAAATCTTTTCTCTATTTGCTTATAAAGTTGTATCATACAGTGTCTATTTTATTTACCAAAACGATGAATAAGTGCACTTTGAAAAATCCCACTGATTAGAGAAACATGTTATATTATCTTATATTCACTACTGAACTGGTGTCACATGCTATAAATATAAAATAAGGTGGAAATACACAAGTGTTTGTAGGGATCTAGCGTTGCTGCTTAAAGGCGTACCGTGTAACTTTTCCGGTGGAGTGTACGCCATCTGTTTCCATGGAGATGTCATTTCTTTTCCCGGGATGCTCCACAGTATGACATTAAACGGATCCATCTCCAAAAGTCAGATCTGTGGCAAGTTTTTCGGATTTCTTTTCAGTAATAGCAACAAACAGATAAATAGTTTAGTTTAGGTTTAATGCCATACTGTGGAACATTCCAGAGAACGCATTAACATCTCCATGGAAACAGGAAGAGGACAGCCCCGCCGGAAAAGTTACGCCTTGCACCTTTAACACAATGAGGAAATTATTAATGCATTAGTCATTCCAAGTGCTTTTAAGGATTTTTATATAATTTTAACATCTTTTTTTTTTGTACAAAGCAAGATTTTGTAATATGCCCTTTCAGTCAAGGCAAGCCTCTGGTGAGTAAACCATAAATATTTCGTGCTGGGTGAAATATAATTATCTATCTCTTCTCAAAAAGTTCATTTAATTTTTTTTATGTTTAGCCAATGCAGCTGTATGCGTACGGCTCAGGTTTCTGTTGTCCTTGGTTTAAAACGAAACACATTTAATATTTTAGCTCTTAAATTCTAATGTTATTATGAGCCAAGCCAACCAAAACCCTTTAAATAAAAAACTATGATGGAGATTCACAGGAGCAGAAAGGTGAACAAACCCATTCCAGTTGGATAGACAAAACCAAATCAGAATACACAAGAGACAACCCCAGACTAGAATCGTGAAAAACACAATTTAAACGAACCAAAAGCGTTACGTTAAGTGAATCTGACCTAATTATGTGTTGATCAAAATAAATATTCGACATATCCAACAAAAATCTTAGCTTCAAAACTGTCTTTGGCTAAATGTTTAAATTATTTTTGATCAATTCATCTTAAAGTCGCAATATGTAACTTTCATGGTTGAAGAGATGGTATTGCTTTGCCTGGAATATTCCGCAGTATTTCATTAATCTGTTTCTGTGGAGAGAAGCAGGTGTTGCCACGGGGGCCAGGTTATAGGTCAGATCTGTGGAGAGGTGACCCCACTCAAAGTAAATATTTTTCAAGGTGTTTTTGAGCAATAAAAATATTCATAATTAAATAAAAGCTCAATAGAAAGGTTTAATGCCATACTGTGGAACATTCAAGCAAAAGCAATAACGTCTATGCGGCAAGCAGATCAGACCACTCACCAGAAAAGTTACGTAGAGCGGCTTTAACCTGATATCACCAAGGAAAACAGATAAACTGATCCGAAAAATCCTTCTTTTGGTTTGTTTTATAACTTTTTTACAATTTCTGTTTTCTGCTATAGAGATTTTTACAAATAGTGAGAAAGTGCTACTTAGGCTATGTTCCAAAGTGTATTATTTTTTTCTGTGTAGTAAAAGACAAAGTTTCCCTGTAAAAATCGAATATCTACACCTCCGAAATCAACTCTCAAATCAAAATACAGTGCATCCAATGAGACAAACTTCACTTAAATAACATATGCTTTGTAAATGACATTAGAATCAAAGTTCTCCTTTCAATAATAAATAACTCTGTGCTTTTGAGCCTTTTAGCTTAACAAAATAAAACATTACATCTCTTATATCTGCTTTTTACCAGCAGCTCTCTCCCTTTACTTAATAATAAATTGTCTTTGCAACAGCTAGATGACTCATTTCTTCCTAAAATACAAATAAAAACATACTTTGTACATAATTTAAATATACTCTTCACACATACACATTCCAATAAATACAGAACGGGGAGAAATAATTATGTAAACAATATAATAACATAACGAGCAATGTCAGGAGAAGCACAAATGCAGACGCAACTTTTTGTCACTGTGCAAAATGTCCATGTGCGCGCCGCCCCCTTGTGGTTTAACACAGGTACAGCAAGCGTGTGACAATTTTCAATAAAAATAAAAAGCAACAGATATTCATACAAATGTACCTAAGATCCTAAAACACTTTGTGGTGTACATTCAGGAACATTCATGTTGCGTGTGAAAAAAACAACAACAACAAAGCAATAACAAATAAAAGAAAATGAAATAAAAAAATTAAATTAACATATTCACAAGAGGTGTGTATGAAGCCTATTTCCATACAGTATCATATGTTACAACTTATTACTAGGGTCTAGCAGAGTCCAGTGGTGCAGGGTCAGTTATAGCTTCTCCTTCGAAGGGATCCAGATGTAGGGGCCTGCGTTTTCCTCTATGACCTGTTTACACTGATTATAAATTTCTTCTAAAGTGTCACCTTGAACCAGCGCTGTGAACAAAGAAAAATATTACAGATTATGTGCACTCAAAAAAGATGGAATAAACAGTAACAGTTAACTGGGTTGAATATTTAGACTGTTCAAAGTTCACATTTTAAATCCAAGAGCAGAAAGACAAAAAGACTGACATTTGAACTGGAAAACTGATACAAAGATCACATTTCAGAGCAGATTTGTACAGATTTAAACAACAGAGACAGCCGTTTTTATGCAGAATAAGACAGGATATTTTATTGTTTGTGGAGGAAACTTAGCCAGGCTGGAGCCACCTAGTGTCTCCGCTCAATTTCATTTCTTTCCAGCAACTAGGTCAGGAATCGGAATACATTAGATGGCTTGCAAGAACCCCAGAAGTGCAAGTCCGGGTACCAGCCAATCAGAGAAGAGCCATATAGAGCCATCGAGGAGTTAAAGCCGGAACAAAGAGAATGTTTGGTGAATTTCATCAAGGGGAAAGACATTATTGCCCTTCTTCCCACGGGATTTGGGAAAAGCTTAATATAGGCGAGTTTCATTGTTGACAAAAGCGTGCCTTGCATGCTGGGAATTATTTTGGTCGGCGGCAATAAACACTAATTCAACATGACGGATGGAGCGAGAAAGCACGTAAAGGGTATTAATTACGGTTATTTATCCACTCTAACAGCAGAGGACCGAAGACGATTTGACCAGAAATTGGTCATAAGCATCGATGGAGCCAAATCACACTTTTCAACCCCTACAAAGGGTGGACCAAACTAAATTTCTGGTCGGAATCACCAAGTACCTGGACAAATATTCACTTTGGCGATATCCACAATTACTTGGTGGAAACTCCTGGGCCATTCACAGCGGAAAAGATGAAAGCCTCCAAGAGTCTCGATGCGTTGTTGAACTTGTTGGAGTCCACGGTTTGTTAGGATCTTCTACGTTTGCTCTGCGGATGTTTGAAAGCCATTTAATTCGCCATTAGTGATTCTTTTCACTCGGAATACGAAAAAGACATTTTCCTTCTTCCGTGCTTCTATTTGTGCATCCGATAATGCAGCAGGAATTTACCATTATTGGGGATAAATACGCGAGGTTACGTGTTTCTTGCCTCCGACCAAAATATTTCCCAGCATGCAACGCGGGCTTTTAATAACAATGATGTCAGCTGAAACTCGCCTATACCAGTTAGCCGTGTTAGCGGCGCATTACACACGTCACAACCAAATAGCAGCGATTGGTTAAATAAATAAAAGTACCCGCCTACCGTCGAGTGAACAAATCTAATGCTGTGAGGTCAGATGGTTTCCACAAAGTGAAACTGGCTGATGAATCAAGCTAGAGGAAACTATGGTACTTTAAAAAATTGCCTTCTTATTTGTAATTATTGTTTAGAAAATACTTCTGTCCTCTACGCTGTATGAAAATGTGACTTGAGCAAAATGTATTCATTTATTTATGGTTCATTTGAATAGGGAAAGCTACAACAAACATAGATTAACAATTAAGTAATCTAATGCAGGTATCACAGTTTTATAGCCTAGGCTAATTGGCCAGTCCTCAGAAGGGCTGGTAAAACTTCAGATTTCACTAAAAAGTAGAGGAAGTTATCTTAGAGATAAACTGTATAAGCTGCTCTTGAGGTCAAAATAAGTCCACTATGTTTTATCTGCAGCTAATCAAGAAGCATTTCCCTCTCATTTAATGTCTCTCTCTCTTCTAAATTTTATGATAATTATTTATGTTTTGTTTGTATTGTGATTTTAATGTATTTCTTATTCTGTAAATCAATTACTGTAAAGCAATTACTTTGTGTATGAACTGTACTAGACAAATAAACTCGCCTTGCCTTGCCATTTTATTGTTCAGTAATCAGGAAGTACTCGTTCGCATTCTAGGTGTTGTTAGCTTTATTGTCATGACAAAACTCTGCTCTGATATATCTAGTATCTACCCGTCTATCTAAAAGGGCACCAGGTTTGACATGTTTCCTGTGGTGTCTTTTTTTTCAGTTTCATTTTGCTTTAATATCAGTTCTGTTTCTGTTGTGCCGTGTAAAATCCAGGCAGCGGGACTGTTTAATCAATAAACGCGCGTGTGTGTGTGAGACTGCTGCGTGGGGTCACATATGAGCACACACACATACACACACGGTCGGCTTTGATTAAAAATACCTGTGAAGAATTCTCCAAACTCCTGCTCCAACTTCAGCGCTCGGTCAAACGTCTTCTTGGCTTGTTCCTCTGTCAGTCTCTTATTCATGTCCCTTTGAAAAACATCGTACAAATGTTATTAAATTGTAAGTGTTTCATTAATTCTAGATTTCACTGTTGTTCACTGAATGGCATAAACATAGAAAGACCTTCCTTATTTCTGTCTTTGAGGGTTTTCCCTGACAACACCTGTCCTGTCTGTGGCTTTTTCTTTAACACCTTTCTTTAATTTTTTCATCTTTGCACTGTTTCTCCTCATGACCTCTTATATATAGCTGTATTTTGTTTTTACTTGTACATTTACATAAAATGATGCCTTATCTGACACTAGTCTCTTGCTATTTTTGCTACTTATTTTGCTTATCATTTGCATTTATATTTTTGCTCTGTGTTATTAGAAAACATTGTGATGTGTGAGCTACTATGTCCAAATAATTTCAGTTGTGGATCAGTAAAGTTTATCTAAGTCTCAAGTCTAGCAAATTCAGTGTGCTGCTTTTTTAAATTCACAGTTACACTTCTATGTTCCCTAAAAATGTCATGCAGAGCAGTGACAGTGTTATGAACCAAGTTACACCCTTAGACTGTGAAAAGAAGTGGACTAAGTGAGTGTGGCGTCACCCAAAGTGTTCGTCTCCTCAGTTAAAAATGTGCCACTTAATGGAAGCCGGTTACGTTTGTACCCCTCTGAACCTCGAATGCACCCTGAGTCAGTTTGGTCTGCACCGGGGCCTGAGTTATAGCGGCTAATTTGGAGCGGAAATCTGGAATTTGGAATTCCAAGTGTGAGAATCATAGCAACCAAAGAGCCAGTCAGGAGCAAGAGTGTAAGAGTGTTGTAGGTAATGCCCCTTCTCGCCCACAGCTTAGCAATGTTGTCAATCAAGCCTGTTGTAAAGCTAGTTGGGGCAAACAAGGCTCCTAATTGGTCATTTATTGATGCTTATATCTTGATTTAGGGACGAAATAGCAAATTACAGAGAAAGGGGTGACAGTTTTTCCAATCAGAAGTGAATCCGAGTCGATGGAGCAGAACTGTGCCCATGCTCATTTATATTTGGTGTCCATTTACGTGTCATTTGTCTGTGCTTTAAGGTTGTATGAGCCTAAAAGACAAGATAAAAATGTGAGCAATACTTACATTAATGAATCTACAGATCTGGGTTTGATGAAGATGGCCACAGGATACAGTTGTGCTACTTGCAGCCGCTTGATGGCGTTTCCAGAGACATCGAGAATACAGTGTTTACCCTGAAACAGAAAGTAAAAGTCTGTTAATAAAAAAATATTCAAAATTCTCAAGACAAAAGGCAAAACTTGTGAAAAATAATGCAAATTCAGTGAAGAAACTGGAATTATCCTCAGAATATCACAAAATATTTAAAAAAATCAAGGTGGTTTAAGTCGATCATAAACTCAGACACATGTGAGTGACATCAGAGCCCAATTGATTTACATTTTTTGTTTATACCAAGATTATGATACACACTAATCTTTATATTTTTGGATGAAGTCAAACTCCTAATGCTTAGGTTTCTCTGAATGGACAAACAGTTTTTCAATTTATCTACAGATTAAAAATTTGAGGCTAGAAATTAGTCAGAATAAATAATGGTCACTCCAAATATCAAAGAAAAAGTAAAGCCTCAATGGTGTATTTGAGGCAGAAAACTACATCAGTAAAAGTAAACTGGTCCTGACACATTTGACTAGAGCGGCAGAGTCTCACCCTCTCGGCCACGTATCTGACAGACTGCACGCTGGTGCCGTACAGATTGTCATTGTACTGTCCCGCCTCGATGAACTTGTGCTCTTGGATGTCCTTCTCCATCTGCTCTCGTGACATCACAAAGTGGTAGTCGCGCCCGTCCACTTCATAATCCCGCTTTGGTCGAGTCGTATCTGTGAATGATCAGAATTATTTCATTAAAATGCAGGTACAATAAATACACAGCAGTGACTACAAAAGCCAGTATGGGAGAAAAAACATTTTAAACAAAATTAAAAGTATGTCTTTATAAAACTGTATATATGTACAGTTTGAATATTCAAAATTAATTTGGGCAAATTAATGAGGTTAAGGGAGCAAAATCCTAATGGGAAATACTGTAAAAACAAGTCCAGAAATGCCATTGATTAAAGGTGTTAAATTGGCAAATAATGTTTGCAGAGAACTCTCACTTCGTCTGTCACGGCATGAAAATTATTATGTCCCTGGTCTATAATTAATGTGTAATTACGCTGTTTGCATTTCAGCAGACAGTGATTATTGTTTTATGTACCTAAGATAAATAAGAGCAAATTTAATTAACAAACATGAGCATTGTAAGGATGGACAGTCAGTTCAGTGCAAACAGCTATAAAAGTGCTCTATTGGTTTGAGCTTTTTAAAGTCAGAATTGTTTATCTGTTACTAAAGGTTACCATGGCAATAATTCCTCCATCTTAATTTATACTTCATTATTGAAAACTATAACTGAGCATAACTTCACTGTTGTTGAAGTTTTACTTATATTTGTAAAAGCAAATTGGGATACAGTTAATTCAACTCACCTTGCTGCCCTGAACTGTTAGCAGCTACACACGGTTTTAAAGGTAAAGATGTGGAAATTAAAGCATGCAAAAATATAAAGAAGACAAACAATAAATAAAATTGAATAAGCAATTAAAAGAAGGGTTTAACTGTAAGGACAAAACACAGCCCCACTGTGTAACCTTTTTAGCCAAAAATGTTTTGTTTAGGATTTTTTTTGTATGTACTTATAAAATGTTGAAAAACCTTCCCTTACTTTGAGAAGGCTTGCATCTCCACAAACCTGACTCTGATTTGGTCCTCTTCCTGCTGTTCCTTTTGCTATTATACTCCACAGTATGACATAAACCTCTAACTTCTTTGTATTTCTTTGGAATCATGCAGATAACATGCCACCCCCGGAAAAGTTACACAATGTTGCTTTAATGATGACAAAGGTTACATACATTTTTGTAGAAGATTACAGTTTCACAAAGGACAACACCCATCACATCCGTGTCCACACACACAGCACGGGGCTCTGGGGAATACTTACGTGGGACACAGGAACCAAACTTTTCTGGAAACTCTGAGATGAGATCGTCATTGATTCGGTCCTTCATCGGTCCCAGGATGATCACAGGTCGGGCGTAACTAACTGGAAGAAAATGGTAAAAAATAAATTGTACAGATGTGTTCCACTGTGTCTTAAAATCATTGTAATCCTATTTTGATGATCATAATTTGCACTATACAGGCTCTAAAACACAAATGCCAAATCTAGAAGGCTTCAGTCTCCATTACTGGGTTAAAAATGTGTTTAAAATCTCAATCTCCAATAGAAATAATGGTTAAATTAAGCATATTACTCTATTTTCTGATCTATTTTATGTTTCCTAAAAGATTGAACAACTTACTTTCTTGCCTCATGACAGATTCATACGAAAGAATGACATCTTCTTGACTCCCTGCATAACACCATGGACAAAATTAGTATTTAAGTAAAGTCCAAAGAGTAACACAAAATAACACAAAGACCATGCATCTGTCAGATCACATGCAGGGCAGCACATGTACTTGTTGTAAGCTTATTATTATCATATGTCTGTCACTTCATGGTGTAAGTAACAACTTTTTCAGGACAAAAAGGTATTTCATTGTGATTTTTTGTGTTTTTGTTTTACTCGCTTATGTTAAAGGTGCACTATGTAACTTTTCTGGTGGATGGACTGTCGCCTGACTTGTTTCCATAGAGATTTTATTGATTTGTCTGGAAAATTCCACAATAAAACATGAACTTATCATACATACGAGCGTTTTTATTGCTCAGAGATGCCTTGATAAACATGCAAGCTTACTGTGAGTGAACTCGCCTCTCAACAGGTCTGACCTGTACCTTGGCCTGATGTTTATCACTATCTGCTTGAAAATAAATATGTTTAACACTACACTGCTGAACTTTCTAGGCAAAGCAATAATGTTTCCATGGAGAAGGACAGGTAGTGGACCCTCCTCCAAAAAAGCTACATAGCCACCCTTAAATATGTATCTTTTTGGTAAACCTATATTTTGTGTTTAACAAAAAATAATAAAAATACAATATTATGAATAGTAAGTTCATGCACCACATTAGAAACCAGAAACAAGGCTGAAAAAATAAAACATGCAGCATCGCAAGAAAAGACTTAAACCAAATAAAACTGCAAAGACAAGATGTTTATTTTAAAGAATCATTCCTCGACCGACTTACTGAATGTCTTTGTGCCATACCCATCATCACCTAATCCCAGGATGTCCTGAAGTCCAGAGGAGGAGAGAAGCACAGAGGCAACACAGGCAGAAGTAAGAAGCGGTCAGAAAGAGCTGTGTGCCATTGGAGTGTCCTGATACTGAGTGGCCACCAGGGGGAGCCACACATAGCGTGTTGAAACTGGGTTGCAGCCTGTGACCAATGAGGTATAATGAAGGCTAAAGAGATGGTGGGTTCTGTCACCGTGGCAATTGCAGCAGCCATCTTGTGAGAGGAGGAAGAGCATAAATCTAATTGAAAATAATATTAAATCAGGGCTGGATGTATATCTGAATTACGAAATTAAAATTCAACCTAAAACACTACACTGATCTCTATATCTCTAGCTGAATTAAAGTTTATGTTTGTGAAAATACCAAATATGGAAACAACTATTAATCATTATTCTGTTGACTTCACAACTATTACTAAAAAATATGCATTTATTAACAAAGATAAAGTAGTAAGATGGTAGAACATTGGCATTAGATAAAGTACAAATATAAAAAACCAAATGATCGGTGTATTAAAGAGAAAATTATAATTCAGTCCGGCTTCCTATGAGAAATTGGGACAAATTCACAATTTCAAACAAAATATTATATCTTTTGAATGAGAAAAAATCCTCAAAATGTTGCATGTAATGAGAACTTGAAACCCATGAATTAGTTTTCATGAGCACTTGAGTATATTTCTACACTCACATCATGGCTGCTGGGACTGTACATTGATTACTATAGGTTACCACGGTGATAATCTCTCTAGCCTTTATTAATACCTCAATGACAGTTAGATTAAGTGTGATGTCACTTCCAGGTCCAAGGCACATGAACTGATTGAAATAACATGTTTACAATTTCCTCTTTTATTTAGCAAAAACACAAAAAGAATTGCAGTTGTTTCGTGCAAAAAAGTTTTTTTTAATGTGACAGAAAGTGTACGAGGTTGAGGTAAGAAGCTAAGATAGGATATATTATGGAAAATAAGAGAGAGATGCAAAACTCCACTACAGGATAAGCTTGTATTTTTGAGTATTCTGAGTCTAAATTTTGCTTTGTCTTGTCAGAAAGTCTGTTTTTCAGACTTGGCAGCACAGATGAATAGAAAAACTCTGCCAGGTTTTTAGAGAGTCCCACTGTTAGTAATCCTATGTTACATACTTGGTTCAATTTGTGGTTAAATATACATTTTTGAAGGGTATTTTTCTCTTGTTTGATGAAAAAGGAACAAAAACAAAGCTAGATTTAAATAGGTAGATAAGTAGGTAATTTGTAACATGTATTGTCTGTATTTTAATTGCTATGGGCCCCATTTATAAGCCAAGGACAGCTTCGAGGGTGTCCCATTTACACACATTTTACTCTATATTTTCACATTTTGTAATAAATTTGTAAAAAAAAACAAAAAACTGTGAAGTTGCTGGCTTGACCCGGAAGTGACATCATCCCTTAATAAACCCATGAAAACACCTCACTCAGACTCAACAACTTCAGTTTGGCCTCCCTCCAGTTGACAAGTCAGCATCATACACTCACTGAAAATGGCCGAGATCCCAGAAAAGAAGGAAGATACAAAAGACGATCGAAAAACAGAAGAGGAGTGGTGTATGTTGAGTGTGTATTTGTGCCCTGCTCTGCCCTGTGCGTGTGCAGTGTCTTTGTCTGTATCTTACTTACTGTCAGAATCACTCCCATCCTGATCACTGTCCTTGTTCTTGTAGAATGGGAACTTTCGTGTGAAGATGAAATTCTTTTTACGTTTATCATTTAGTGGCTGTGAAGGGAGAGAAAGCATGGAGCAAACCAGTGGATCACGGTCATGCAGACAAAACACCCACGTGCAAACTGTAGGATGTCAAGAAGTCTGTATAAAGTCAATTTTTCCATCTAAAAATGTATCAATCAAGCTGTTAACTGTGCAATATTACTAGTGTATGATTTTCTGTTTTATTATTCACATATTATTAGACATATATCTTATGATCATAGTTTTTAAAGCCCAGGTAGTTTTGACCACTTAAAGGTGCACTCAGTCACCTGCTTGTTTCTATGGATAGGTCATATGTCCGCTTGGAATGTTTCACATTAAACAGCTCTTCCTTACATTTATTCAATTACAGGTGGTTTTATAGCTCAAAAATACCTAGAAAACAGGCATTCTGACTGTGAGTGTTGTTGCTTCTTCACAGATCTGACCTGTAACCTGGTCTGCTAATGGTTTGGAATGTGAAACCGAAGCATTTTTCATGTTGATCAAGCACAAATATACCTACTGTTTTACATGCAGAGATGGGCGATATAGCGATAAAAACCCAGTCCCCATCTTATTCTTTAGAAAATATGCTGTTTGGAGGAATGTACAGTTTTATTTGCAGGCTGAGCAAATCAGACAATGAAATAAAAATGTCACTAACAAATATGAGATTCAGTGCGATAAGCAATCAGTCCAAAATGTGGAGACACTGGCATGGCTGTCTTTTAAAATCATAAATGCTTTGTTTTGCAATGTCACTGTCCTTGTCTGCTCTAAAAATAGAATTTGGTTAGGGTTAGAGTTAGGTTATAAAGAAACTGAACTGAACTGGACTGATATCAGCAGATCAGGATACAGTAATTCCATTCCTCCTTTTGGTCAGATGGTCATGCTGTGAGTGAGTGACAGGCAGATTTAACCAATCACAGTGAAGTGTGAACTCCGAAGAGCCACAGAGGACTTGAGTTCACTTTTACAGACAATATAAATAAACAAACTATAAAATAATTATAAACTGTCTTGTTTATAAAATGTTCTATACAAATAAAGCTGGATTGGACATGTGTGGTGGATATTATAATAGTTCTTCTTCTTGACATCCCACAGTTGCAACACTGGCAGAAAATTAAAAGCAAAGTGACAGTTTTCATGCAATACGTTCATGCAGAGAAAAGGGAGATGAGATCTAAATTAAACTGATTTAAAAATGAACATTTGAAGAATTGCAATAGATGCAATGTTTGTTTATTTATTCTTTTGCAATATATGAAACAAAGTGAAATGATGATGTGGTACTGATACATTTTAAAGTAAGAGAAATGCATGCATATTAGGTGGAAACATAATGTTACTCAAATAAGCTTTATATGTGAGAAAAGTAAATGATGTGATGGTGTGACTGATGCCTTCTACTCAGTTCATATCTATCGGGAGTCAAGTTAAAGTGGTTTTGAAGTTTACTACAAGCATCTAGTACTGGTGTCAACATTAATACATTCTCATTAAGTTCCTTCCATATAATCTAGTTAGTGTGGTACTTTAAGTGGCACTTTAGACCCTCATGAACCCACTTACCCCTTTTGAATCGAATGAGCCCGGCTTGGCGTTGAATTTCACAGTCTTTAGTCGTGCCCGCTCTTTCCTCTCCACCCTGCCAAGAAAAAGTACACCATTAACCTCAGCAATGACATTTAGTGGAGGCTTTTCTTATATTAGGGACAATAGATCAACTAATATGGGTTTTTTCATGGCTAATGTTGATACGATTGTTTTGAATCCAGAGAAACTGATGATGTTTAAGCTCTGCCAATATTTTAAGGCTGATAAGGCAGATTTTGATTATTTTGCCTAAGTTATGCGATTTGAATTTACTAAAAACTCACTCACAGCCCTTTTTACCACAATTTTGCAAGAAAGTTGTGTTGTCACATTTAGTGCAGTTATTTCTTTGCATTTTAGTGTTCAAATAAAGCTTTCTGTGTATTCTTTAGGTACCAAGGTGGCTAAAACAAAATACTGGCCTGTGATGGAGATGTAAGGGAGATAGTCAATACACTAAGAAAGGCAAATATGTAATATATCTTATGATCAGGGGTTTTAAACGCCGGGAATTTTTATTTACTTCTTAATTTCTTAAAGGTGCACTATGTAACTTTTCTGGTGAAGGGTCTGCTACCATGGAGCCACCTTTGTGTCCATGGAAACAGCAATTTCCATGGACACCAGTTGACAATTCTGACTGATTGATTGAATATGTTTCACAGCTCATGCATTTTGGTCAGACTCTGGTGGACACTGTCTTATCTTCCTGAAGGGAGGAGCTAACTACAATGAAACTACTCTGAAACTACCACACCTACTTGTTTACAGTTTCTGTTCGTTAGCTAGGTCTATTGAACTGGACTAAGTCGGGACTGTGCCTGAGTCACATTAGCATAATCATTCAGGCCCCTGGTAGGTGCTTTCACACCTCTGGCATCAAAAATGGATTGTCTTTCCCAACAAAAATATATTTGTTAGGAGAGACAATCCATCTTTGAACTGAAATGGAGGGCTCATACATCATCTCTGTCCTATTTACAACTCCATCCTCAGACCTAAATCAAAACAAAGAAAATAATAGTGACAGCTGATTCATGCTCAAAGATGCGAAAGCACCAATCACCTGCCTGAATGATTATGCTAATAAGAGACACAGCTAATATGAGGCACAGTTCTTACATAGTTCAGTTCAATAGCCCTAGCTAATAAACAGAAACTGTAAACAAGTAGGTGTGTTAGTTTTTGTGAAGTGAGCTCCTCCCTTCAGGCAGATATAAGGCAGTGTGCAAAACATATTCAATCAAAAAAATATTTGTCCAGTTCACAGAAATTATTTTCTCTTTTCCTATGGATTCCATATTCCACAATATGGCATTAAGGGTCTCTTATGCACAGATCTGACCTGTAATTTGGCCTGGTGGCATTGTCTCCTTGTCTCCATGGAGATAAGTTACAGGCCATACTATGAAATATTTCAGGCAAAGCAATATCTTCATGGACAAAATGGTGGCAGACAGTCTTCCAGAAAAAAAAGTTAGTGAGATAGTTGATGCGCTAAGAAGGGCAAATATCATCCCGATATATCAGCAAACCAATACTGTACCGATAATTAAAAAGCACAGTCATTTGTGTAGTTTGTTATGAGTAATGACATTCACCACAGCCAGACTGAGGTTGGTATTTTTTATATTTTAATAATATTAATGATTGGTTACAAAATTCTATGTTTAAAATATACAACAGTCCTACTTAGATCATTCTGAACCAAATGGATATAAATGAGTGAAGTTTAGCAAAGCGAGTTAACATATTGCTCATGTTAAGAGTTATAACTTTTTCCTTTTATTACTATTTTTAGTTTTTAGCCCCTAACACTGTTCCCTCATCTTTAGCTTGAATAATTGTGATCATGCATGTTTGAGTAATCCTGTATTGTTCTGCATTTGAAGCTTGAGTGCTGTGAAAATTCCAATTTCACCTATCCCCTATCCCCGCAGAGCTGTAATTACTTAAGATTATTCAAAGGAGTCATACTTATCCAAAATTACTCAATGCCATGAGTTCATGAGAGCTTTTCACAACTTTCAGAAAACACAGCAGAGATTCTCAAATAAACGTAAACGTTGGGGTGTGTTAAACTGACCTCCTCTTGCTGGGGATGACGCCCATCTCCTCGCTGTCTCCGTGTGGTGTGACGCGCCGGGCCTGCCACCACTCGTCATCAGAGGCGTTGATCACGTGGAGGATGTCTCCATACCTGAAGCTTAGGCCTTGACTAGGCAGCCCACTGTCTTTGGCCTTCTCATAGTCAAACAAGGCCCTGTTCAGAGAGGAAGATTAGCAATATTATTAGAGATAGTACAGAGGATAAGCAAATCAAATCATATCTACTGTCAACAGCTATTCTGGTTAAACTTGAGTGCAGCTATTTAAACTCATTTATAATCTGGCACTAGCACTGACAAATGATTGTCTGCAGATGCTGGAGTTAGCTAATAAGAATTTAGCTCACAGATTTATGAGGTTTAAAACAAGTGGATTTCAGCATTGGATCTGGCAACCCAAGTTTTGAATAATCATCTTGAGAACCAAAACCTCAAATTATAACATGAACAACTTGGCCATCATGTCCAAAGTTTTAGTAAGTAAGAATAAATCAGGATTACAATTATTATCTATAAAAGCAATATTTGATTGCACCTGGTATCTGAGAACAACACAGTAAGTCAAGTTTATGAAATTTACGTATGTGTAACTTTTCAGGTGGAAGGTCCGTCAAGTGATTGTCTCCAAGAAGATATTATTGCTTTGGCTGGAATGTTTCACAGTATGATGTTAAATCTTTCTATCATTTATCATGGAGACCAAACCAGGCCAAGTTATGGGTCAGATCTGTAGAGAGGCGACCCCACAGTCAGACTGCCTGATTTTCTAGGATTTTTTGAGCTATAAAACCACCTGTAATTGAATAAATGGGTGTAAGGTAGAACTGTTTAAGATCAAACTGTGGAACATTCAAAGCAGAGCAAATGACATTTAGGTGAAACAAGCAGGTGATGGACCCACAACCAAAAAGTTACATAGTGCACCTTTAATAAATATTTGAATAATTGTCTTTATTTTACTGTGCATTCCTATAAATAAAAAGCCTTTAGTTTGTCGAGAGGTCAGAGAAAAGTGTTATTGGGTGGTCCATAGGGGATGCTATAAAAAGCTCCCACCCTGATTCACACTGCTCATATGTGCTTGTACGGAGCTTTTTTCCATTCAATTCCAATTAGGATAACAGAACCCCATTCTAACTTTAGACATAATTAGAATCACGTGAGGTGTAAATTTACATCTAGAATGGATTTAGCCTGAACACTGGGAACTAGGTTAAAATCCAAACTGGCCTGACCTCACGTAGAGAGACCTCTTCTGATTGGTCCTGAGCGATCCAGACCCCGAGCTCATACTGTGATTCATCATCTGTTCCCGCAGGTCGTGGATCTTGGCCTCGAAGCGTCCATATTCTGCAAGAGAAGAAGTACACGGATCAACAAAGGCAGGCTGGTGTGGAGTAATGCTCCAATGCATGCTGGGAAGGAGGGGCACAACAACAAGTAATATATCTCTCTGAAAAATCAAATAAAACAAAATAATATATACAGTTGTTTTTTCTTTCTATTGATCTTAGAATAAAATATAATAAAAATATCACAGGCAATAAACTGTATAAGTCCTATTTTTCCCTAGTGAATTCTGAAAAAGTTAGAATACTGTCGATTAGGGTTGGAAAAAGTTTTGTTACGCAGATACAAATTGATACTAAAACTAGTACGCAGTATTTGAAGTAATGAAGCTTCAAGTAATTAAGTAATGTGAAGTAGAAAGTGAAAAAAACTCTCCTGAATAGTTTTAAAACATTTAATATTAGCCTTTTCCTTAGTATCAGAGTTGAATTCAGAACCTTTTCTCTGTAGTTTTTACAAAGTACTGGTGAAGTCTGTATTCTGTAGTCCAAGCTATTAAATCCCAGGTATAAGTAGATTAAAGACAGGATAATATCTTCTTCCAATTGCACCAACTCACATTACAAATCTGATTCAACTGCGATATACTGTGCAGCCCAACTTTCTTCCTAGACTGGAATACAATAAAAATGCCATGTCCACTCTTCAGTTCTCAGAAAGTTGTAAGATGCAATTATTATAACAATACTGAAATATAAGGGAGAAAAAGCCTATTAACACCTGATATGCTTGCGTTTTTTTGTGATTTCTTTTTAGACAATACCCTAACTTTTCTAGAACTTGTATGCCAAATAAGGGTCTATATTACACTTTTTTAAACATACCTGGAGTTGTGTTTTGTTTCATTCACACACAAACCCTGCATATTTACGCTGAGTTCTTCTCTCAAACATAAAACACTATGTTCCACCCTGTGATGTCATGTAGTAATACATGAAGTGCACCATTGTGTTTTTAAACTCCATGCACATTCACTTCAGCCCTGGAATTGACAAAAAGTAAAAGGTAGCTGTGAAAACTACCACTTCATGACATCACAAGGGGGTACAGAGAATTTTGAGCTTTGGGATATAGACAAACTAATAATAAAGGAATACTCAAACATGTGTGAATGAAGCAAATCACAACACAAGTCAATTTGTGTAATATAGAACTTTTAAGTCTAATATTATTTAGTAGTTTTCACATTTGTCTTAATTTACATTGTCTTCCTGACCCAGTAGTCCCCATGCGCTGATGTTATGACTTTGAATGAATAGTTCTTGGCACAGTAAGACCATGTCAGGATGTGCAGGTCTGTTACAGTGTTGACAAGTCTGCTCCCCTGACAGTGCACTCAACATGAGCAGAGCAGCCCTGATAACTAACAGTAATGTTTTCTTCTGTCATGAGACTAACAAGGTTTCACTTCCACTGCAGCTGCACAGAGTAGCAGATATAAGCAGAACATTGCACAAATCTCTACAGTAGCAATGATGAGGACATTGTTACTCAAAATACATTTCAAGTAATTTTTGGTGGCTTTTTGGTGCCATTGGCTCCATCCTTGGTCAATCAGAAAGTTTTTTACAGCCAAAAACACAAACCGATCCAATCATCTTTTAGAAAGACAGTTAACTTAATGTGTCCCATAATCAATCAACAAAATGAAGTACAGAGAACATGAATCAAACATATAAGTTAGCTGCACATTAGATTTAACTAAGTAATCATCAAAAGTCAATGTTGAAATGGAGCATACATACCAGCCTGCATGTTGAGCTATGACCTCTCCTCTGGCTTTCTGTCCTATCTCACTGTGTGCTTAGCTAAGGCTTTCTCTGTTTGCTACAGTCCAATAGTGTGAGTGCTGAGTGCAAAGGAGCAGAGAGCACCTCTCTCTCCCCTGTGACTGTGGCCATAAGAAGCACAGCACAGAGGCGGAGCCTAGAGTCGACCAGTGAACCAAACAGAAGACGGTCTATGCAGTATAAACACTTTAGTATTTAGATACGCTTTATTTCATGGTACTTAACTTACTAATAAAATTCTACTTTTGCCCTTTAAAGATATATTTTATCAACACAACAAGACTAATTTACTTTTTAAAAATCTGTAAAAGACACAATTTAAATAATAAAGAAGTCAGTGATTAAAATATTTTCTGAAAACATCATGCTTTCCAGACATCAGAGAAGACACTGGGGACACGGCCTGGGTAGAAGGGCAGGGGTAAAGTCGGGAAAGTGCAGTGAAGACAGGTGCAGTGAGGGCAGGTGCAGTGAGGGCAGATGCAGTGAGGGCAGGTGCATGAGGACAGTTGCAGGTCATGTGGTGAAGGGAACATGACACTGTCTGACAGCATTCACTCAGAGCTCCCAGAGCCTGAAGTGAATGAGCGAACGCTCAGAGCCACAGGAGCCAGGCACAAACCTGGAGCTGGAGATGCAGCGCGCCGCGGAGAGCAAAGAGCAAGTTCTGATGGTGAGAAGAGAGAGACATTAGTCCCACAGCAGGGCCCAGAGTCTGATACGACACACAGGGAAATGAGCTAATCAAACGGACAAGTGTGACTGAACCACTGATGAAGAGAAGTCTGAGTCAGGCCCAAACTCAGAGAAGACTTTGATGTCCCAGAGCGGAGCTCGCCAACACAAACCGCCTCTTATTTTAATCCAGTCACAAAGACAAACGCCACGTCACATCACCAGTGTATAGAACATGAAATTTTGTGTGCTTCATAAACAAAATGCAAACTTTATTCTGTTTATGCTCCTTGCTCTGTGCCTTGTGTTTGACTTTGAAGTGACCCTGAACAGGCCTGTTTCGGTGGTGACTCATTCCAGTGAGTGGACATTGGGAGGTGAGCACCTCTTTGACAGTGCGATCCCTGACCGTGACTCCAGTGTGCACAGCCGTCAGCCTCTTGAGGCTCTGCTCACTTTAATGAGAGGAGACGTGACCAGTCAGAGCTGTCTCATCCGCTGCATGTTCACAACACCACAGTCACTCACTCTGTACTGAGTTTGGACTGGGGGCTGACTGGAACATGCCGTTGTTAGGACAACTACTGTTGAACTTTGTGTGAATTACAAGGTCTGTCCAGGAGTCCCTCTTTTATAAAGTCGCAGTGTGTGTTTGTGTGTGTCTCACCCTCTGGTCTGTACTGGGCGATGATAGTGACCACCTGCCCTGCTCCTTTGAGAGCTGCTGCTGCCTGCTCATGAGTGGCTCCTCGCAGATCAATGCCATTCACCTGGAAATAAAACACAACAGTTTTACAACTCCTCCTGCTATATGCACATAACTAGAATAAAGAAAAGAAAATACATCTTCTTTTCATTTTGATTGTGGGCTGCAAAAACAGAGTAACTGAGGCCTGAGGTACTGAGGAACTTGATCCTTTTTTATCTTTAAATTTGGTAAATTTACAATGAATGGCAAACATCTGAAGTACTTTTTCCATTATTATATATAATCATGGTGACAGGACAGAAATATCATGATGACTGGAATACCAACAACTCATTGGATTTGCATTCCCGTTTCCACATTAATTTAAAAGTGAACCCTGTTCACAGCCAGAATGCCTATTTTTCTAGATATGGTATTTTTGAGCAATAATAGCAGCTGTAATTGAATAAATGTAATTTAATTTAGTCAAGAATCCAAGTATTGAATGAGTTTCACATCTTTCAGTCAAATGAACCATAAAACTTCATTTTGTATTTGCTCATCTGTGCAGATTTCCTCATGAGAATATGTTTAATTTGACCACTCAGTTGACACAGTTATTTTTACGTTTGGTTGAGTTGTTGTGGAGAGGACAACAGAGCAGAGGCAGCCAACCAAACACCTCCAGATGTGAATGCACAAAAATCATGTTAGATGAGAACAGTAAAAGTTATCAGCTGCACAATTTTAGAAAGTTTAATAACAATAGATATAGAGGTGAGCGACTGCAGTTAGATTTTTGTAAGATAGGTAATATCATGTTCATAATGCTTATTTCAAACATATTAAAGAGCATGAACAGTTTAAGCTGCACTGTGTAACTTTTTGGTGGGCAGTCCATCACCTGCTTGTGGATATGTCATTACTCTGCCTGGAATTTCCACAGTGTGACATTAAACAATTCTACCTTACATTTATTCAGTTACAGGTGGTTTTATAGCTCCAAAATACCTAGAAAACAGACGTTCTGACTGTGAGTGGGGTTCCCTCTCCACAGATCTGACCTGTAACTTGGTCTGATTGGTCTCCATGAAGATAGAAAGGTTTAATACTACACTGTGAAACATCCAGTCAAAGCAAGGACATCCCCATGAAGAAAAGCATTTGACTGACCCTCTACCAGAAAAGTTACACAATGCACCTTTATGCAAAAACTGCAATATGAACTAAAGATGCACCAACACCAGAAAAGATATCAGTGCCCGTACTGAAAAACTGTATTTTATTAATTTTGACTGATAAAAAAACACATTTTTACCAACTTCAGCTCAGTCAATATTAACATGTGATATCTAATTTTAAAGAATTACAATTAGATTTATGATTTATGTTTTAATAATATGACTCTGTTCAAACTTCAAATTTTAAACACATCCAGAAGAACTGACAAAAATGAAATATGAACTGAAAAATACAGATCTTTATAGAGATCTAAACTACAAGGCAAGCAGTTTTTATGCAAGATATGACAGGATAGTTTGTTGTTTGTGGAGGAAATTATGGTACTTAAAAAAAAAACAAAAAACATTTAAAACTATTGGGATAGGACATTTTAAGTTTTTTAAACTTCATCCTACTCCTTTTGAGGTCCCAAATATGAACATGCACTTATCCTTTTTTTTATTTTTTATTATTGTTTATTTTCTTTTCCCTTGCTCAAACAAATAAAATGAATAAAAAGATTGCAGCTAGCGTTCATTCAAATTACAATTTCAATTTGATTGTGATTCATCCTACAACCCTAAATTGTACCTGTACTCAAAGTGCAATTTTCGATTTGAGCCCTATCCGTGTATATACTCTATAGGCAGAGGAGGGAGAGTTATTCTTAGTCTTCAAAACCAGGCCAGTGTGGGAAGTCTAACTGTCGTCTTTCATCAGGGCAGACACTGGTGCTGAGAGGTGCCAAGTGAAGTGCCAGTCAGTGCCATGTTAGTTTAACTAAGTGTAGCATAGCATATACAAGGGCAAATGAAACAGAACCATGTAATTTGTACTGTGTGGGAGGCAATAACTATTATCCATAATGAGGAGGGACACTCATTTCCTTTAAGCCAACGCCCACTGTACTGTTTATATATACTTAGACTGGTTATACTTTGTGTTTTGAGGGCTTTAGTTAAAGAAGCACTATGCAACTTCTCTGGTGGAGGGTCTGCCACCAGCTGGTTTCCATGGAGATTTTGTTGCTTTGTCTGTAATAAACTTATCTATCTTCCATGTGTTCAATTTAGGGTTGTCAAAAAAGTAAAAGTAAATAAAAGTATTGAAAATCAGATACTAATCAATGCTAAAACTAGTAAAGAAAGTACAAACTCATTTAAGCAAGTATCTTGAAAAAACAAAACAAACACACACAAAAAAACATAACTGAATAAAAATACCCTTTCTAAACAGATGAGATTTATCAGCACTAGTGTAAGACCGCACGGTATAATAACACACAAAACTGCAATTTTACCTAAAAAAAGAGCTTTTAAAATTATCTCAGTATCGAGTCTATCCTTAAGTATCAAAATCAAGTTTGAAATTTTTGTATTGTGACAACACTAATCTAACTCTCCATTTATATTGCTCAAAAGTGCCATAAAAACGAGCTCATTCTCATTTTGAGTGGGTCGCCTCTCTAAAGATCTAAATTAACTCTCTGTGCAGATAACATTCCATTCTGTAGACCATTCTTACCCAAAGCAATAACATCTAACTTGGAAACAAGTAGGTGACAGACCGGAAAGGTTACACAGAGCACCTTTAAAATGGAGGATCCGCTGTCAGCTTTCCTCACAACCTCTTATATATAGCTGAGATATTTTATTACTTATTTTCTATTTTATTTTTATAGTTTTATAATTATGCCTTACTTGACACCTGTTTCTTGCTATCTTTTTTTGCTACTGATTTAGAATGTTTTATTACCATTTATACTTTTTTCTTTGTTGCTCTTTGTTATTATATTATATTGTGATGTGTGAGCCACTGTGTCCAAATAATTTCCCTTGTGGATCAATAAAGTTTGTCTAAGTCTCTATGGAGCTGTTATTGCTCTGCCTAGAATGTTCACCAGTAAAGTCTGGGGTTCACTGCACAATTTTTTTTGTCTTATAAGATTGCTGGATGTCACATTACATGACGTGGGGAATTTAAATAGTATGACGTATACATATATTATACACATCTATCTCCATGGAGACAGAGGGACAGGAGGCTCCACCAGGCCAAGTTACAGTGAAGATCTGTGGAGAGACCACGCCGCTTACAATAAGAATCCATGTTTCTGTGGGTATTTCTTAGCAATAACAGTACTTGAAATTGGAGCAAATGCAAAGTACTTAAGTATAATGCTGTACTGTGGAACATTCAAGACCTGTACCTAATGTATTTGTATGCATTTAAAAATACATCACAAAGACATTATAAAGTTCTTACTGAGTAGTTTACTCATGTAAGTTTCAACAATATACACATATAGTGGTGATACAGAATAAATAGAGATAACTGTTTGGCATCTTTATAACTGTCAATGTTAAAATAAGTTCTTATAAAAAAAAAAGTCTTATAAAAAATAACAAGATTAAATATTTACAGATGATACTAGTAACCTAAAACTAACCAATAATACATTCAAACTTGATGCTAAATGTTAGTTGATACTATCTGGACTTACAGATAAGATCTGGTCTCCTCTCCGCAGCTCCCCGCTCAGGTCGGCCGGTCCTCCAGCCAAGATGAACGACACAAAGATGCCCTCTCCGTCCTCTCCGCCCACGATGTTGAATCCCAGGCCGGTGGAGCCTTTGTGCAGTACCACCTTCCGTGGCTCTCTGTACAAACAGGTCAGATAGTACATGAGATCAGGGGAGTCTGTGGGCTGGAGCATGGTGGAGAAGGAGAGGAGATGGAGGAAAGAGGAAACAGAGGAGGAGAGGACCAGACAGGTACAAGATCCGAGTGTGAGTGAAGCTCCAGATACTGAGCTTCAGCAGTGACTCGCTCCACAGGGGACGCTGCTCCACTTTAGCGTCACTGTCCCACATTCACTTTTGACAAGAGAGGATCCACTCTGTTTAACACACTTCTGATATCTTTGACCAAAACCATTTAAAAGTGAATGCTATGTCAAACTGTATAAATCGTGCTCTATTACTGTACTAAAATAAGGAACTACAATTACAAGGTTGCTAGTTCCTCAACCTGCATATAGAGGACACATACAGGGTTTCCTTATTGTCAGTAATGGACAGGCCAGGCCTCATGTGAAAGAACCTCCAGAACTCAGAGCGGCAGAGGCTGCACTAGCACTGATTAATATTGGCTGCTGGTGCTTGCCTGAGGTAGAGACCATTCAGATCAGAGAGATCTTTTATGTTTAAACAATTGGATTTTAGCACAAGAGCTGACAACCTAAATAAAAAACTCATGTGAATCAAAACACAACATTATAACAAACTACATGGTCATCATGTCCATTGATTTTATGAATAAAATTAAATCAATATTACTATTGTTATCAGTTATATTTGATTCAACCATGCCTACCTTCATATCTGGGGACACAGATGGGTGATGTATGACATTTAAAATCAAATACTGTCCCTTTAATGTTGCATATGCATTTACATTTACAAACCAATACTAAAATATTATTGAGTAAACATGCAAAACACATTAGATAGCTAGAAGCTTGGCTGAGAGTGATAGGAGTTTGTGGCAGACATCAAGGAGCCATCCATTTCTGGTTATAAATTAATACTCAACAACATGAGGGCACACTGCTTCATCTTCTGTACCACACTGCCACCTACTGGAGGATTTCTAAACTACATAAGCAGTCCGTGGCATACTTTACATAGTATTGAGTCCTCAAGGCTTTAATGACATTTTATTCAAATATACATATACATTATAATGGCTGCTCTGGGCATACAGGATGCAAATCACAGCAAACAGCTTACATATTTTTTGCTACTTGCTACTTCCCTTCTGGTAAAAACACCACTAAAATGAACACAGTCAACAATTTATATACCTAGATTGCTAAATCTTTTTTGCATGTTTCTCCACATATCCTCCAGGGACAATAATCCAGCTAAGGCAGTCCTGACCAAGACTAGCTCAAGATCTGGACATGGGACATCTGCTGCTGATGAGGTGCCCCAGTGGGACTGAAGGATGGGACATATGCTGAGAATAAATTTCCCTATGGGGATAATAAAGTGTATCTTAACCTGAACACTAGATTGATGAGTATTGATAATTTGCAGCTGATATCATCAACATTCCCTGGGAGTGTGAAGTTAACTTAAAGAATTATTCTGTTAGAAGCTCTGTTACTCAAGTTAGTGACTTTAATCTGATCTTTATTTTAACACAATAGGACAAGAAAGACCTGATTTAGTTGGAACTATCTGAGCTGATTTGTGCTCTTAAAAAAACACATAAAATTACAGTTTTTCAGTTAGTCGGATTAATCTGTCAGAGAGACGCATGGTCCATTCACGTGAAAAACAAACATGGATGCTTACATGACTCGGGTAAGAGAAGTTATTTGGTTCTTAATAATGCAAACATTTTCAAGAGGCAATGTCTTCTGTATTTGAGAAACACATGCTACAAATTAGAGGCTGTGGTTGGACAGTTTCAAGTTTGGACAGAGGATTTTCACGCTCTATAGTCCGATAGGAGGGACTGGCCGGTAAGGCAAAACAATAGTGCACCTTTAAACTAATGAAATATATATTGAAGATTAAAATAAAGTACTGCTAGAATATTAAAAGACATTTCTAGTTTCCAGTTGGTGTCCCATTTTATATAGCACCTGACTCCTCTTTCTACTGCTGAATAACTCAAGAAGCAATCTCCAAGCTGCCAGTGGTGCCTTCTTATTGTTCGACCCTGACCGCTCCTCTCGGCCCACAGCACTAGGTCAGGGCAGGGAAATATACGCTCATTTTTACTTCGCACTGGAGGAGAATAAAAACATCACCAGAGGATGATTTAAGGGGCGCCGCAAAGCAAGACGTCGCATACTTCATAAAGAGGACATAAAACTGGACCTTTTCTAATGGATTCATTTATCTGCTCCTCAACTCATTATAACTTCATAAATAATTCAATTCATGAGCTGAAACTGTGATGTGTTTAGGCAAAGAATAGAAGATTATGCATGGTTTTATACGCACATTCTTTGTAACTTATTATTTAGTTTGGGTTGATACTTTGCAGCTGATATCATCCACATTCCCTGGGGGTGTGATGCTAACTGTAGGCACTGTTCTGTCTGAAGCTCTGTTACTCCAGTCAGACATTAATCTGAGTTTTCATTTAAGACAATCTGAAAAGAAAGAGATGACTTGCATGAAATTACAACAAGTGAGCTGATTTAAACAAGCCTCTCACATGTAAAATTACAGTTTTTTAGTTTGTCACTCTCAGCCTTTTGTTGAAAATCAAAGGATCAGGATCATAAACGCTCATATTGATCACAGGCTTCTGAAAATGTGTTTCTTAAATCAACATTTTTCTTGATTTTTCAGACAATCTTAAACTTTTTGTCTGTGTTTGCTAATGTGTGCATTGTATCACCATAGTAATGAACATTCCCATCTATAAACATACACGTTAAACACCCCCAGCACGATGTCACTGCAAAATATCAATACTATAGGAAAAAAATTTATCACTTTATCATGTAACTTAATTCATTTATCTTATTAGCCTTAATAAAACATTAGCTCAGACTTATTTCATAATGAACAAACCAAGATTCAATCAAAAAGAAAGTGAAAGTACCCACTTCAAAAAACTTTTCTCGTGACAGGCACAGAGTATCAAAGAGTCCACCTCATGCAGCAACAACGCATGAATGTTTTGACAGTCCATTTCAGTTTCATGCATGAAAGAAGAAAAACTCAACTAATTTGTGTGTTAAATAACAAAATGTTTTAATTTTCTAAACACACTGTCAACTTTTTGACTTTTGTCAGTCTAATAATGATTTAATCCTGCTACAATCTGGTATTTATCTTATTGTGATGCAGTGTTTTTCTGGGAAGCCTTATCCTCAAAGAGACCTGACCACTTCTCTTATTGGTCAATCTGGATCATTTTGAGTGACAGGCAGATTGATTTAACCAATCACAGTGGAGTGTAAACTCTCAGTAGCAGTAGATAGCTCTAGTTACCCCTTAATGTAGGATAAAAAGAGACTAACTGCATGAATATTGATCTAATCTAATCTCAAAAAAATCGTGATGCGATTTATTTATTTTTTTGTTGGTCAGCCCACTCTTAGTCTCAATTCTTCACCCTCCAGCATCTATAATATAATACTCTTCAGAAAAATTAATGAGAGGAAACTATTTCACTACACATCACCTTGCTCATTATACATTTGCAAAACTTTTCTAACTCTAAAAAGTCATGATGTGATTTTTTTTTTCTTTTTGGCATACAGCCCACTCCAAGTCTCAATTCTTCAGTCTGTATTTGTGAATGATAAGCCCAGACCTGAGCCTGAAGGGTGAGTAAGAACATGGACAAAAAAACTGCACAAAATGAGACAGACACACAGCAGCTCAGAGACAGAAGCAGACACCATGAATACAAAGGGAATATGTTCACATAGACCTGAGTGGATCATGCTTTTTCAGTGGTGGAAAGTACAAAAATGAACATACTGTTCTCAAATTAAACATTTTAGCTCTCTGTAGTTGACTTCAAGTGCATATAACAGGCTGAACTGCTAATTTCACTGTAACATAGTAAACATAATTACGGGCAGCTGATGTGACATTTATTTTGGATAGCTCCTTGAGATACGTCATCCCTTTTTCAGTTCTGGTTGGTGATTTCCTTGCATTTTGGATAGAATATTCTGTGTTAATGACGTAGATAGAGGTATTCTGTTGTAACGACCTTGCTGAGTCTAATGTAATGTCTGCTACATTACATTTATTCAGTTATAGGTGGTTTGTAGCTAAAAAATACTAAGAAGAACAGGCATTCTGACAGATCTGGGTTGCCTCTCCACAGATCTGACCTATAACTTGGTCTGGTTTGGTCTCTCTTGAAGATAGAAAGGTTTAATGTCATACTGTGAAACATTCCAGACATAGCAATAACATGTCCATGGGGAAAAGCAATGGACGGACCCTCCACCAGAAAAGTTAAACAATGCACCTTTAAGTCTTAGAACTCACCACTACTTCTTGTATTTTTGTACTTTTATTCTCCACTTGTCTCCCACTATGTGCCATTTGACTAATGTACAAGTACGCTAAAAAAAAAGCCTGTCATATGCACTTTAAGTAACACAACTTCGTACTTCTTCCACCACTGCTTTTTCACAGCACACGATGGGTCTGAGGAGGACACAGTGACAGTGACGGTGATGGTGTGGAATACCTGCTGAAATCCAAGTCAGGGTACAGGCTTAAGTGATAGTTGGGGAAGGGGACGGAGTGGAGCAGGCTTTTGTCGCCCTCTAGTGGGGAAAAGTGTCGGGGGGAGGGTGCTTTGTCACATAGTTTGTTCACAGTGCTGTAAACGGGTTCTGGAGGCCTACAGTGGAGCGAAAGACAAGAGCAGAGACAGGTTAGTGCATGGACACACAGGGGCCAGAGAGAGAAGAGAGATGAGAGAAAGAGAGAGGAAAGAGAAGAGAGAGAAAGAGAGGCGCACTGGGAGAAGACAAATGAGACATAGATATGAGACAGATATGGCGGGAGCAGTGGTATAGACACACAGCATTGGAATAGCAGGGAGAAAATTGTACATAGAAGACGTTTGACATGGACAGAATGGTGATTTTAAGCTTCCTTTTGTTTGGAATATTAAACTAGACTGGAATATTAAAGGGCCCATGTTACACTATTTTCTGATTTACATTATAATGTTGTTTCCTCATCACAAACATGCCTGGAGTTGTGTTTTGTTTGTCTTCTCTCAAACAGGAAACACTGTTCCAGCTTGTGATGCCATGTGGTAATAAAGGAAGAGCGCCACTGTGTCATTAGAATCATTTGGATGATTTCAGCCCTGGAAATGCCAATCTCTACTGAACAAAAGGTAAAATGAGCTGTCAACTTGAAAACTACCGCTTCATCTTCCACATCACAAGGTGGAACAGAGCATTTTGAGTTTTGAAGATGTAGAAAGACTAATAACAAAGAATTACTCAAACATGTGTGAATGAAACAAAACGCAACTCTAGGTATGTTTTTGATGAGGTAACAACATTATAACATGACTTAAAGCTCACAAGAGTCAATTTTGTGTAATATAGAGCCTTTAAACTAGACTTTTCTGACTCTTTTCGAGGTCATGTTTAACTATTTTAATTCTAGATAATATGCTCAATATTCTAAATTAGCAAAAACTAAATTATTGCAACATTATTCTTTTTCCAATATATCTCCCACCTCTATTTTCAGGTCTCTATTTTCATGATCACAGATGACTTTTTCATTATTTTCATATTACTATAATTTAATGTGCCCTTCATTACATACTTTTTTATTTGGAGTAACAAAATATTAGCTGCTACTGTAGCTACTGAAAACACACTTTATCATTTTATATTTTTTTACTCTGTTTGCTGTTTTAAGTGGTGTTGTGTCATAAAACCAGTGAATAAATACAGCATAGGGATGGGACGGTTACTTTACAGTAAAATGTAAAGTACCACAGGCTAACACCAGAGAAAATACATGTAAGAAAACACTTTAACTACAGTGAAAAAATGCCATAGAAAGTTTCAGGCATGCAAAAGGCTCATGCACAAATTTAAAGGTCTGGTTTCTATTACAAAATCATGCTGGTGAATATATTGTACATGCATGCAGCAACTGACCAAGAAGATCTCACCTCAACTGGAAGTGTGAATCAAATCTGTGACTGTCTCCGTCATCTAGTGAGGAATTTCTACGAGGATGGACAAAGCAAGTTTACACAACCTAATAGCTAAATAAAGACATTGTATTATTACTTAAAATCATGCAGAGACGTTTGAACAGGAACACGACAGGAAACAGATAAGACAAAGCCAGGAATTCACAGTAACTGACGTCTTTGCACGAACCATCACAGTGTGTTATGTACGAAGAGGAAAGGCTGACCGGAAACAGCGCTAGTTAGTATTGTGACATAAAGACTGATTTAACATTCAACCAGGAGGACCAAAGTAAGCTAACTATGCAATAAACATACCACAGTGACTTCACGCTGGGGGTGTTCTACATGTTGGCTATGTCTAATGGAGGAATACTTTGGAGTTACCATGGTGATACAATGCACACATTAGCAATAACTACTGAAAAAGTTTTAAGATAGTCTGAAAACTCAAGAAAAAACACTAAATTGATTTAAAGAGCACATTTTCAGGAGCCTGTGATCGATACAAGTGTCAGCTAAAACAGTCAGAGTGACTGACTGAAAAATCAGCACAAATCAGCTTACACAGGTAACTACTATTTTTGGTCAGACTGTGTGAAAATAAAACTTAGATTAAAGCAGTGGTCCCCAACCTTTTTTGCACCACAGACTGGTTTTATGGCTGACAATATTTCATGGACCAGGGGGCTCTTAGGAACAATATTTTCATGGACTGGCAGCATACGGAAGGAGGTCCACACAGCGTATGGGAGGAGGCGCGGCATGGTTTAGTCCTGGTTAAATCCAGGGTTAGTCCTGGTTTTTCTTCTGTTTTAGTTCTGGTGTAGTTCTGGTTTAGTGGCCTGCACGGAGTAAGAGAGGAGGCATGGTCCACGCAGCATATGCAAGAAGACACAGTCTATGTGACATACGGGACGAGGCACAGTCCACGCGACATATGGGAGGGGGGCTCATGCTTTTGTGGCCCGGTACCAATCGACCCACAGCTTGGGGGTTGGGGACCCTGGATCTAACAAGTAATAGAGCTTCAGACAGAGCAGTGCCTACAGTTGGCATCCCACCCCCAGGGGATGATGATGTTAATGATGGTAGCTGCAAAGTATAACTCTAAGAGAGATTCACTGTTTTTGAAAGAAATATCTGCAAATGTTGAAACTTATCATAATTTGTTAGAGACTGTCTCCACAAACTTATAAATCAGTTTTATGGTTTATGTCCTTTCAGCTGACAACAATCACGTCTTTGGGGTTGAATAATGGCATAATTTCCCAAAGTTATTGCTGCAAAAAAATCACTTTAGTTTCCTTATGTTGATAGAGAAGATGTTTGTGCCATTTTTGTTTTATATAGATAGATATGGAGATAGATCTCAGATTATTTGTGCTCTTACACAAGTCTCTCACACATATAATTACAGTCACAAGCTTTAGCTAGTGTTATAAAAATCTTTACTCTAGTCTTTACTCTTTTACTGGGTTTAGGTTGTTGATTAATGGTCATGGGTTGTGCAACTAGCTAACTAATAACTTGCTCTAATCCTGCTATCTTAGACACTCTGCCCTTGTGCCTCCATAAAACAACCCACTCTTTTTCACTGATAAAATTTCAAAACTGTTCCATTACTTTTTCATGACCTAAAGTGAATTTCCCATGACTTTACAGCACCCTACATGTGTACAATTGATCATACTTTTAGGGTTAAATATGAAATGTTAATCCTTTCCACTCACCTTATGGTTTGGTCTTATAGTTTTTTAACATTCAAAATACTGTCAGTGCATTTATGTCATCTCTTTTAAACAAAAGGCTCATATGTTTAGAAATAATCATAACAGCGTAATAACTTAACAGAACGCTGTAGTTGTGTGAAAGAGATACTAAAATTCCATGACTTTTCCGAAACGTTCATTGAATTTACAAAATTTCATGACTTTTCCAGGCCTGTAAAATTACAGTTTCAAATTCCATGACTTTTCCAGGATTTCCGTGACTGTGGAAACCCTGATAAAAGTCTATTTCTCATGTTATTGCTAACTTGTTATTCCACTGCTGTATCTTGACTTGCATTGACCTATCCTTGGAAGAGTATTATGTCTTAGCCTGTGTACTTGCATCATTCATGTGCCCTGTAGGCTATAAAACCTCTGTACTATCTTATTATCTTAGGCACTGACTCTCTGTAGCAGGGGCAGTTAGTTCTGTGATTGTGCGCACAATTGCTTCAATAAATCAGAGTCCTTGATTTAAGACAACCTCTTTGGTTTTTATAGATTATAGTATAGAAATTCCACAACACTAGCATTACTAACAGTTTTTCAGTTGGTCACTCTCGTCGTTTTGCTGAAAATCAAACTCCTAAACAGGACCGTGCTCTTTAAATACATTTTGTTTGTTGTTTCTGAGTTTTCAAACTTTCTTAAAACTTTTTTGTCAGTGTTTGCTAATGTGTGTATTGTGTCTCCACGGTAACTACTGAACATTTCACAACAGAGATAAATGTAGAACACCCCCAGCGTGAAAATATCAGTAGCAGCTTGAGCAAAAAAAGTCTACTATACGGTCTACTAATAAAGTTGCAGATACAAATACACTATGAAAGTTTATTTTTACATAACTCTGCACAATATTTCAGTTTCACAAGTTGACCTGCCCATCCACCTCCTGTCAAAAAAACACTTTAAAGAGTGGCTACGATAACAACACCTACTAAATTACACACAGAGGCCTTCTATGACAGTCCGAGCATCTTAGGAGATAGATCGAGACCATAAAGTCTTAAATAAAGAGCTTGGGAGATTTTATGTGGGCTTATTCACTGTCACGTCTTCACTGAATATATTAGCCGTCCTTCAAGCTAGGGTGAGCCATTAATCATATTCAGAAATGCACTCAGCATCTTAGATTGAAGATAGGGGGACTGTCTCAAGGCGACAGTGAGGTGAAGTTTTCTCTTGAATGATGTTTGAAATGGTAGACACTCAATACTTCCAGATAATTTAGTTTAGATCATTTTTTTATTCTCTTGATGACGATAAACAGATATTATTTTTTGCTATTTGTTAGGAATTGCTTAAAATTTGCTTATATATGTCTTGCTTCCAGTTCTTATCAACTCTCTTTATTTGCTATTCGAGAGTTTTCCTGTATAAGGCCGTTCACTTTCAAAACCACACAACTAAAACATAATCATTTTTAAAAATTTGTCTTTGCAGGTATTTTTAGGAAACCATCTATTATATTTGAAGTTGTGACATTTTATTGTATTTTGCAGAGCTAATGCTAATAAAGAGTCAAGTTAGTGAATATAATTTTTAGTTTGTGTGTGTGGACCTGCTCAAGGACTGCAGATGGAGAGTAGCCACAGCGAAATAATCCTTTCTTTTTAAGATTAATTCCCTGACAAATAAAGGATAAATTTAACTAAACTCTTAAAATCTTATTATTAAAATATCTTGCCTACTTCTATCAGAAAGCAATGATAACAGCCTATCCATTACGGACAAAGCTATTGCTGCAGTGATCCAAATAGGAAGTGAACATGGGCGCGCTTCCAGCTCCATCAACTCTGACTCCAATTGACTTAACATTGAAAAACTGTCACCCTGTCTCCGTAATTGCTGAGCCTTGTCATTTTGGACATAAAATTTTAATATTAAATGGACAGTCCAGAATATTGGACATAGGACCTCATTTCCTAGTGAGCCAGAGTGTTGGGGACGTGTGGAGACACTTTTTAAAATATTCCATCTAGTCCTTGTATTTGCAGAGGTCGCTGGTGCTAGGCTAGTGCATGTCAATGGCCATAGTTATCCTGCCACTAAAAACAGTCTTATGCACTCGACAAAGCAACCGAAGCAACTCTATTATTATGCCAGGCGATGTAAATTTCTGTGTTGACAGAATAATGTTTGATATAAAACTAACCTTGCATCGCATGAATCGTCGCATGTTGAGGGACTATTTTCTCAGCAGCAGCGGAATTTTACTTTGCCGGCAAGATAGGTGCTAGGTGATATCAGTCTGCTGCTGTCGAGCTTTCTATCAGGAAGCACAACTCGCTGCTGCTGCTCAGACATAAATCCTTCAAATGCAAGATTAGTTCTATTTCTAAAATTATTTTCTCGACACAGACATTCACATTGATAGTCTGGAGTAATAACTGATTTGCCTCGGGTGCACTGTGGAGTGGTTAAGACTGTTTTTAGTGGCAGACTATCTATGCCTTGCCAGGCTGGCGCCACCTAGTATCTCCGTCTCAGTTTCATTTCTCTCCAGCGACTAGGTCAGGAATCGGAATACACTAGACAGTTTGCAAAAACCCTGGAAGTGCGAGTTCAGGCACCAGCCAGTCAGCGAAGAGCCATACATTCAGTGTTGGCAACGATTCCTGAGTTTGAGGATTTAAAGCCAGAACAAAGAGAATGTTTGGTGAGTTTTATCAAGAGGAAAGGCGTTATTGCCCTTCTTCCTACAGGATTTGTGAAAAGCTTAATATACCAGTTAGCCCCAAATAGCAGCGATTGCTTACATGAAAAAAAGTACCTGTCTACCATTGAGTGAACGAATCCTCATGCTGCGGTCAGACGTGTATGAAGTGAAACCGGCTGATGAATCAGGCTAAACTATGGCCATTGACACACGCTAGCCTCGCACCAGCGACCTCTGCAAATACAAGACTGGATGGAATATTTAAAAAAGTGTCTCAACATGTCTCCAACACTCTGGCTAACTAAGAAATGACGTCCTATGTCCAAAATTCCGGACTGTCCCTTTAACCCGCTCTACATGATCCTTGTGTTTTTATTTTGCTATTTTAATCATAAATAAATTCCTATTCCTTAAAAGGGATTGAATGACAGAGACACAGAGACACAGAGTATAAATTAAAACGCTAGCTTGTCCAACATATAAAAGATTACTTTACTAAAACACCAAACTGATCAGACAAGACCATTGTAGCGGTTGTTACATGTTTAATATCCAGCTTTGGGACTGAGTGGGTTGTGAGGGGCGGCTGGGGACAGGTCTGGACAGTTGGCTTGGTCTCTCCTGCTGAATCATTCAAACAGAGTGGAGCTGAAATGAGCCTCACACTCACACTGCATCAGAGCCAAACGGTGACCTTGGAGAGACCCTCTGGTGCTATTAAGATTCAGAGAGGAGACTGCACAGCTGGCCCGTTGCCATGGGGATAATTCATAATTTTACTCTGTGAACTTGGAAAAACATCACAGCGAGTATATAAATTTGCAATTTTGCTTTGGGAAGTTTTGACAATCAGCCCTCATTAATCAGAAGTGGTGGCATTTAAGGGGGTTAATAGTTCATTTACCCGTGTTACGGCTGTTTGCCTTTAATTGTTTAGTCTATTAATCAGCTATTTTTAATTACGATAGTCAACTAATTATTCTTTTAAGACTATAGGATTGAAGGGTCCTATATTATACAAAAATGACTCGAATGGTTTTAACTCCTGAAAAACATACTTGGAGTTGTGTTTGAGTAATCTTTTATTATTCATCTGTCTACATATCCAAAGCTCAAATGCTCTGTTCCACCTTGTGATGTGATTAAAGTTAACAGCTACAGTACAGCTTTTGTTTAGCAGAGATTGGCAATGGCAGGGCTGAAATTATCTAAATGAACTAAGTGAACTTACTTTATTATGATATGACATGACAAGCTGTTTGAAAGAAGAACTCAGCCTAAATATGAAGGGTTTCTGTGTAAAAACATGTGTGAATGAAATAAAACACAACTCCAGGTATGTTTTAGATGAAGAAACATTAAAATGTAGATCAGAAAAAAGCATAATACATACAATTTTTAGTTGACCAAGAATTTTTTTGTCAACTACAGTATAGTGCAGCTGGGATAATGATCATAAATGTGGTTAGCAAATAGTAGTCATCAATGCAAAATTCAAACTGGACCACTTTCAGTTCAAAATCTATACATGTGGGTCTGTGAGTTTATCAATACCTCAAAAATTCACCAAGACATGATCAAGTTTGTCTCAGAAATAATGTGTGATGTGCAAAATTGCCTTAATTGAAGCCAGAGTCAGATTGTCTATATAAAAACAACAATAAAAAAAACTATACAACTAAACTACTAACTATACAAAAAGAATAAATAAACAGTGAAGAAAAACAAGTGGTACTTATTACACATATAGGCTTTTGTGTAGCGTTCGCCTGCAGGTGAAGTGACAGAGTGCAGTTCGTTAGCACAGTGCTAATCTGTGAGGTCATTAGAGGAGCAGAGCAGATACTAAACCTCTTAACTCCAAAGAGAATGGACCCATAATCCTTCACTCTACACAGCTTTAGACAGGCTCCTCTGTTACTCTCCAAAATGAGCTTTTGTTATCGCCATTCGCACAGTTTGTTTGGCAAATGCTGTGCGAAAACCAAAGTATTTGTCTGTGCTTCAGTGATGAGCTAATCTATGACAGCCACAACGCAAAGAGGATTTTATCATTTCTGAAATTTGTTGAAGAGTTAGTACCTCGCAAAGTACTTGAGTGAGTTATACTGTATGCCGTATACTGCACAACAATGACTATATCTACTGACTGTTTAACTCAGGATAGATGGAGCATTAGTTTTGGAAGCACTCAGTAATTATCTGTATTATTTATACTTTATTTTTTTATTTATATGCATCTGTATTTCTTATTTGTACTAGTTATTTTCTGTACTATGATAAGATTTGAGCCGTAGAGGGTTAAATAAAGAACTTCTATGACTCATTATAAATACGATGAAACTACTACTTATTTATTGCAAGTCGTGTTTTGAACATTATTGTACGGTAAGTATTTTTGGAATAATCTTGTTTTAGTTCATTGTGTCAGTGGCATGAATTAGTTTCAACATTATCTTTTAGCATTGTGAAGCTTTATATTGCACTTCACATGCACAGAGAACCAAGAAGCACACTGTGGATGGCAGTGTTTAGGAAAAAGTACTAAAGCAAGAACTGCCTCAGTTTGGTTTCATTTCTCAGATGCCATGATCGCAAATTACAAAACAACAATGCCACAAAAACTATGGTAAAAGGTCCAGAGGTTACCCACCAACTAATAAAAACATGTCTACACTTTTCTAAAAGAAGAGAAATAATGATGTGGAAAATGATGCTGCTTCTCTTCACAAAAACAAAAGTCTGATGCTACCACAGCGAGTTAGCTTTTCCATTTCTGCTTTGGACAGAACATGTCTCTTAACTTTTCACCCTAATCATGGTGCTATTGTGTGGGACTGAGTTGCCCCAGGCAGCGAGAAAAATAATGGCTTTTTTTAGGGTGAAAGAACAGCACAACAAGTATTACTTCACCAAAGTAATCTAAACATGACAAAAGAACAATACAAAGTTTGACAAATGATACAAAGAAAAAATGACAATTTCAAGTCTGTATTTTTTAAATGTTAGTGTGAGTTTGGACTACAGGGGGACACAGGAGGGAGGGGACACGTCTACCTGTTGTTCTAGTAGTTTGGTGAGAAGGGTAATTACCGTAAGAAGGAAAAACCATCCAACCTGTTTATATCCTCTTCCCCGAGTAAGTGCTTAGGGAGTGGGGAGTAACTGCCGGGGGAGATAGGGGGGAGGCCGGACTTGTACTCCAGAGTGCCCGTGTTGATGGGGGACGAGATATGGTTTTCCATGGCTGGAGAGAATGCTGAGAAGAAAGAAAGAAGACATGATTTACACAACTTTATCAAGATCAAGATACTGAATAGTTTATGAATAAATAAGAATAAAACAGTGTACTCACAGTGTGTGATATCAGGAGGCCCATAGGGATCTGATAGGTACACATTGGTGGGTTTGCCCACCTTTAAATACACAACGTCCGACGTGTTTTTCAAAATGGCGACGGCCTCTTCATGAGAGACCTCCTCCAGACTGTAGTTGTTCACCTGCACAGAGGACAGCTCCGGTTTACTCGGTGCTTTCTTAAACAGTGCTGCATCTCTGCTGTTTGAGCGTGCACTGGGACAGATGGTGTTCAGCTGAGATCACAACACTACCAGGTAATTTAATTAAGCATTGACTTAAGTAGGGTGCCATCCTCTGGACAAAAAAGGTACTGAAAATATTTCAGCAACAGCCCACTACTTCAACTGTAAAAGAGTTCCAGTAATATAATTCCATCAGTTCATTGTTCTGATTGAAAACATGGGAGGAGAACTGTCAGCTACAAACTCATTGCTCGGTTGATGCACAGAGGCTGGTCCCTGGACTCAGCATTGCTCTCACAAACAGTAACAGCTTGTTTTTATCCTGAGGTGCCCTGGAGGAGCTGACAGCCGTATATGCACAGTCTGCACCAACAGCTGATAGAAAGTGCACTTGGAATATATTTGAATGTTTTAAAAAGACAAAAACTATTTTATTTTTCTGGATTTACAGTCGGTATGTGTAATGTGGAAAAATCAGTTGATACATAAACAACTACTTATTTCTATTTTATCACTGTTTTAAATACATTTTGAAACATTTTATAATAACTACAGTTTTACTATATTTAACAAATACATGAGTTATAATAAACAAATAGTTTATTAAAGGTCCTATTTAACACAAAATTCTTTAAACCGTGTTATAATGCTGTTACCTCTTCAAAAACATACTTGAAGTTTAGTTTTGTTTCTTTAAATGTCTGAGTAACTCTATAATTAAAAGTCTTCTGTGTGTCTACATCTCGAAAGCTCAAAGTGCTCTGTTCCACTTTATGATATCACGTAATGAGAGTTTTCAAGTAAACAGCTCCTTTTACCTTTAGCTCAGTAGAGCAGTATCAGAGCTGAAATTATCCAAATGATTCTAGTGAAGGTGTATGGATTTTAAAACACAATGGAACAGCGTATTTTTTATTTGAGAGAAGAACTAAAACTCAGAATATAAATATGCAGGGTTTGTGTGGTACCATACATTTTAGTTACACTTTGAAGTATATTATAAACGTAATGTTACTGACCATTAATAACCGGTCTCCAACTTGTAGTCGTCCGTCTTTCTGTGCTGCTCCTCCATCAATGATCTTTGTCACATAAATACTGTTATCTCCAGGAATGTGCTGGTTCCCCACTCCACCTGCAATACTGAAGCCGAGCCCTGTGTGGAAAACGCAAGGTTTGTCAGATATAAAATGGCATCTATCAGCTTTGGAAAGTTTAAACAGGAACAAGCTGTATTTATTCCCAAACGCTGTGGTATTGTCTTTAATATTAGGGATGGGACAAGATCGCGTGGCACAAGATCCCACGACACAAAATCACCATAAGACCAGTGAGAGTAAAAATGCTTGTGAGATTTTTTTTCCCCATGTGTTTATATTTGGATTAGGCAAAAAGGGTTAAATTTTGGTGACTTAAATCTTATAGTTCCAAAAAGCACTACTAGAATGGCAAAATTTGAAATATTAAATTAAATATATAAAAAATTCTCAGGCCAAAATTGAAAACTGAAGCACAAGATTTGCATATTAGGACTAACATTAAAATTTTGTATTGTCTTGTTCTCATGGGCACAGTCTCGTATCTTGTCTCGTGGAAATTGTGACGTCCCACCCCTATTTAACATAGTTTAAAATCTATTCCTAAGTATGTACTGAATAGAGTAGCTGGTATGATACCTTTTGGTCCTTTGACGAGTTTAATTTCGAGGATGGTCTCGAGCATCGGCCTGCGTCTCCTCACATAGAGCCTCACGATGGAGCCTGCCACCTTCAGAGCCTCCACGGCTTTACTGTGGGACACTTCAGACACGTCAGCGTCATTTACCCGCAGGATGCAGTCATTTACCCTGAAGAGGAAGAGGAGATGAGCTGATGAGGATAATTACTCATCATTAAGTGCAGCGCTGATCTCACACTGTTTCACTTTCTCTAAATCTGCAACTGTTTTTTTACGTCACATGATGTTAGAGGCACTCAACTTTTATTTGGACTGAAAATACAATTATTACAATTGAAAATATGTGCTTTTGACTGGGGCTATAAGCTTTCACGTCATTAGGCCAGTTTATTTCTTGATAAAGTGTTAGTCATGCATATTTTTAATTAGTTGGCTAATTATTTTATTATGCAAGGCTATTTTAAGACTGTAATGGTGTTTAAGAGGGACTTGTTTAACAGCATAAATCATCTCACCTGTTGTAGTTAAAGTCTAACTTGAGTAACAGCTTTTTTTTTTTTTTTCTCACATTCATATTCAAAAGATTGGATTTTTTTGTTTTATATGGTTCATTTCTATGACAACCATCCTAATTTTCATCACTTTGAACCCATGGATTGCACTTTACAGGCCGCAAACATGAACACTCACAACATTGCGTGAATGTTTAATAATGTTCAAAGAGTAGTAGCATTATGTTACATACTGTAGCTTTGAATGTTATTTTTACTCTCCCTGTGGACATCTGCATATGTCACTGCGCAGTCATCAGCAGTGGACCATGTTTACACACAGTGGTGACCTGTGAATCACGAGATCAGCATTTAGCGTGCTCTCAAAATAACATCTTAACATCTGCGCGAAAGAAAGAAAGGCAGACTGTGTGTACGGCTGTAGATGGGGGAATGCATGTGGGTACAAGGGGAAAAAAATAAAATCGGCTCAGTTTGAACCCCCCCGAGCAGAAGACCAAAACATCCCCGGCCTGGATCTGAAGGACGGTGGTCTCCGGGGGGCACACAGGGACCAGCTGAGACCCTCGCACTCATACAAGCTGCACTGGATTTAGAGGGAAGCAGAGCGCAAAATCTGTGTATGACAAATAGTAGCACGAAGAAGACTTTTACCATATGTATTATTGTTGTTTATTACCCTGGCAACAAAACAGAACTATAGAACTGTGACAATTAATCAGAATAATCAGGACTATTGCAGCATTTCACATAACGTCATAACACTTTATAGCCCGATAATATTTAAAGCAGCCATATTTCACTGTTTTCTTATCTATGTTA
Source organism: Boleophthalmus pectinirostris (assembly GCF_026225935.1). Classification (NCBI taxonomy): domain Eukaryota; kingdom Metazoa; phylum Chordata; class Actinopteri; order Gobiiformes; family Gobiidae; genus Boleophthalmus; species Boleophthalmus pectinirostris. Next base: position 15,393,943 of record NW_026571018.1, read on the forward strand.
TAATGTTGTTTCCTCATCAAAAACATACCTGGAGTTGTGTTTCATTCTCACATGTTTAATGCTCAAAATCTGCAATACTTAGGCTGAGTTTTGCTCCTAGTTTTCCACCTTGTGATGCCATGTTGTACTCCACTGTGTTTTTAAACTCCAAACACTTTCAACTAGAATCATTTGGATAATTTCAGCTCTGGAATTTCCAATCTCTACTAAGACAAAAGCTAAAAGGTCGCCCTTAATTTAGAAACTACCACTTCCACTACCACTTTGAGCTTTGGAGATGTAAACAGACTAATAATAAAGGACTATTCAAACATGTGTGAATGAAACAAAGCACAACTCTGTATGTTTTCGAGGAGGTAACAACATTATAACATGCTTTAAAACTCCCAAGAGTCAATTTTGCATAATACAGGACCTTTGTCATGTTTTATTTGACATGTGAAAACACAAAAAAGACACTAGACATTTTGTATTATTCTACAGACGACCTGCAGCTTTGAGAGCACTTAAAGCCCTGGCAGCAGTTACTTGAGTGGAGTGGGTACATTAAGTATTCTTAGAGCCTTTACTGTCCCGATGCTGAGACAGGAAGTGTGTCTGGCTTCATAATCCCCATCACACCTGCCCTGGTCCCAGCTCAGATTAGACCCCTCCATAAATAATGCATTAGCCCCATTGCCCACCGTGGACTGAGCGGCCATCAATTAACTTAAGTGTGATTCAGGCTTGGTTCACTTCTCTGCAGTCTTTGCCAGATTGACAGTAATGCTCCCAACAGGAAAACAAGGGCTGGCTGGCTACCAAAACTAGCATTATCCATCACCAAGGCATAAAAGGGTTAGCGTGCTAATGATGATATGAAAAAAAATCATATCAGAAATCCTTTTACTTAACAAAGCAGTGGGGCATTTGGCTTCTGATTTGAATTCATAAACCACTTTCCTGTCAATTACAAATGGCCCGTCTAACATTTGGTGACACTTTGTAATAACTACACCTTGATTAGCCTTAATTAGACTTAAAAGGGCCCATGTTACACTATTTTCGGATCTGTTAGAATGTTGTTCCCACATCAGAAACGTACCCAGAGTTGTGTTTTGTTTCAGTCACAGATCGTTAAAACACAAACCGTGTATATTTTATAATTTTAGATGAGTTCAGCTCAGGAATTGCCATTCTCCACTGAGTAAAAGATAAAAAGTTGCTGTTAACTTGAAAACTACCGCTTCATGACATCAGAAGGTGGCACAAAAATAAAACAAAACACAACTCTAGGTATATTTTTGAGGAGGTAACAATAATCAAACATGGCTTAAAGCTCACAAGAGTCACTTTTGTGTTATATAGGACCTTTAATAATACACAAAATTGCCATGAAGAATGATTTAAGCTTAGAAACAACTTACTTAATACCCTAACTGCTTAATTAAATAGTTACTAAGCTCGTTATTAGACTCATTCTTAGTCATTCTCAATAAATTATTTGTGCATTATGAACTCTATATATATACATATATATATATTAAGTTTCTCTGGATATATTAAGTCTATATATATAAAAATATTAATTTTATAGCTTTACATTGATGGCCTCAGAAAGTTATGAAATGTGTTTATGAACTCACTGCAGTGAATAATTTGGATAATACTCAATTATCAACCCGAAACCCAAATCCTGACCTTAACCAACTTAACAATATTAACAATAGCTCTTTGTCACTGGATACTCTACTGCAGCTAGCCTTTCTTGTAAAAATCAGGTACAGTGCCTGTGAAGTGGTGTGTAAAATTCATATACCTCTTCATCACATTCTAAAACCTGGAAATAAACTCTGCACTCTAAACATTACATAAGAAACTATATTCATTATTCATGATGTACAGATGCATGGTCATTTTCACTTGTGTTTTCCATTTATGAGTTTTACAGGCTTGAGGAAAAATAGAGCCTTTCTCTGCATTATTGGTTCAGTGTTGACAGGCACTGCTAAAGAGTAATGATTAAGTTATATGGCTGCGTTTGCTAATATGTGCCACCGTGGTTACTGCTGAACATTCCACCATGGAAATGCACGGGTAACACCCCCTGTGTGATGTCATTGCAGAGTATCAATAATGTTTAATAGTCAATAAAGGCAATACTTGTTTTGCTTGACCAAATTCCCATAAAAAGAGTAAATAATGACCCAAATCAATACCCTGATATTATTCTTATATAGATATTCAGATAATATTATGTCAGTACAACCAATCTGTGTTAAAACATGATTTCAAGTTGTGGTTTAAGTATCAGACAAATGTGAAATTACTGAAAAATAAAGCAGACAGAAATGTAAACTCTTATTTGGATGACTTTTAGTTTTTTATCAGGTGTTTTTGCAGTATTTCTTCTTATTAACAACATACTATATATTCACATTTTGCACATCTTTAAAACAGCTTTCACAATATTATCATTTTTATCTATAATCTGCCCCCCTGCATTCCCACATGTAATCCTAAACCTGACACGTGCTTCCCTTGAGAAAGCCCTTCACCGCTCTGTGATAAACGAGCTCACATTGTGTCCTTGTTCCTTGATAAACTGCAGGAGGATGTGAAGCTGTATCCACACATCTGTGCGTTTAATAAAGACGGTTACAGGCTGAGGCTCATGTTAGGTTGGGTGCTGCTGCTATCAGGGCATCAGCTCACAATGAGGTCCTGCACTGTAGAGGGCATCTGGGTTAAATCATTCAAGATGGATTATAATTAAAGAGAAATCCTTGAGAAAGTAGAATAAGAATTTAAACTATCCAGAGGAAATTATGTTAACGGTTTTATGCATTTAATTAATTGAAAATAAAGTTTATAAGGTCAACTCAACTTGGGATTCCATACTTGTCAATACTGTATTCATGTCTGCTGATGAAGTTTCATGATGAAGTTTCACTAGTTTATTGATATTTTACAGCTGATGGCTCAATATTCCCTGGGGGTGTGATGTCAACTGTACGCACTGCTCTGTCTGAGGCTTTGTTAGACTTAATCTGATCTTTATTTTAACACAATCTGACCAGAAAGAACTGACTTGGCTGGAACTACCACAAGTGAACCGTTTGTGCTATTAAACAAGCCCCCTTAAATAATATTACAGTCACAAGCCAGCATTAGCCAACAACTTTTCAATTAGTCACTCTCACATTTTTTGTTGAACATCTAAAAAGGACCATGAATGTTTGCATTGAACACAGACCTCCTAAAATGTGTTTTTTCTTGAATTTTCACACCATCTTAAAATGCATTTATTTCCGTTTGCTAAGGCGTGCATTGTGTCTCCATGGTATCTGGTGAATATTTTGCCAAAAAGTTCATTAATGCCCTGTATAAAAATGCAGACCTGAGTAGCTCTGCCACTTCACGGTGGAAAGTTATGTTGGGCTCACTGGAGGCACTGCTCTGTCTGAAACTGTCACTCAAGTCTGACTGTAAAGAACTGACAACTACAAGGTGAGCTGATTTGTGCTGTTAAACAAGTTAGTCACATTCACATTTTTTAAGAAAAATTCAACACCTAAACTTAGGGTGACCAGATGTCCCTATTTACCTGGGACAGTCCCAGTTTTGAGCCCAACAGATTTATCCAAAACCATTGATTTATCCCAGTTTTATACAATGTCCCAGGTCTCCCAGTTTTTGACCAATCTGATTCCTGCCATCAGTCTAGGCATAAATTGTCACTTGTTTGGGTAAAATACAGAAAAAATGCTTTAAAATGACCAAAACACAAAGAAAATGTGACAATACTGACTCATCTGTTAGTCAGGAATTGGCCAAGTACATAACGATTTTCCTAAATTATGCACTTGTTTCACAATTTTATTATTACCAAATGCTCCAAACCGGGGGTGTCCCAATTTTGATTTTGAAAAATCTGGTCACCCTACCTGCACTGTTTAAATGCATTGTTGAAAGCCACTCTGTATATCGTCAAAAGTCAGCTAAAGTCAGATAGCCAAATCATTGCTACTTATTTAGAATTTATTTATTATTACCATTTATATATTTTTTGTGTACATCTAAGTAGGTTTGAATGAACAGTAAAATATTCAGTTAATCATTTCCAATATTCAACTGCAGTTCTTACAACCACAGTGGGACCAACCTGAGCCGCCCGTCCTCAGCTGCTGCTCCTCCAGGAATGATCTTTGTGATGAAGATTCCGGGGTCGTCTCCGATGTGAGGATTATCTGTTCCCCCAGCGATACTGAAGCCAAGCCCCGAATTCCCCTACAGACAGAAGACAGAGTATTTTAAAGGGCTCATACTACACCATTTCCTCATCCATGTTATAATGTTGTTTCCTCATCAAAAACATGCCTGGAGTTGTGTTTTTTCTTTCATTCGCACAAGCCAGACTAATAATAAAGTCTTACTCAAACGTGTGAATGAAACAAAACACAACTCCAGGTATGTTTTTGATGAGGGATTATATAATTTGCAATTTTTTGCTCTTGGCTTTAAATCTCCAGCACAGGCCGATATTTTGTTTTGGTTCCCTTGGTCCCAAAAGAATACACATAAAGTTTATTTGAACACTTAAATCCAAAGAGATAACTACACCAAACATGACTACACAGCTTTCTTGTAGAATGGTCATAAAAAGGGGCTGTGGGTGAGTTTATAGTAATTTGAAATCATATACTTTGGAGAATATACTCATAATCTGCCCTCCTTATCGCCTCAAAAATATTTGCAGAGCTTATCAGCCATTGTGTCATGGTGTTAATTTTCATTGAATTATTTTATTATTCTTGACCAGGTTTTATATATATTTCTCTAGTCGTGTGTGTGTTTCTAGTTTTACTTCCTGCTGTATTGATTGTTTGCCCCACCCTAAAGTGTCTTTGTTGGTTCAATTGTCATTATCAGTTTCACGTCTGTTTGGATTTTGGTGTTGGGTTGTTCTTTGTTTTATTAAACAACTTCAGAAATGCAGTCTTGCATTTTGGGTCCTACTTCTGCTCTAAACGTGACACATTGGTTTCTCTGGGTTCAAAACAATCATATCAGCATCACCCATAAAAAGTCAATCTCTAATTTACGCCTCTCACAGGTTACAGACACATTAACTGTAGGCTACTTGTTTTACCCTGATTGTTGCTCTAAACAGCAATGTAGGAAATATTAAGAAGAAGAAATATAACACTTTTTGATTAATAAGTATCTTGTTTTTGTTAAACCTAACAAAATACAAGACATGGTACATCGTCATATTGCAGTATTGTTGGTTTATCCATCATATTGCGTAAATGTCATACCGTCCCATTCTCAGAACTGTCCAATGTCAAATACTGCACTACATCCGTATGTTTAGGACATTTTTTGACATCAGCAATTTGGTAATGTATTCTAATGTATTCTTCCCCTTGCAATTACCAAAGTGCACAGTACCTGGAATAGAGGCTCGTCTAAGCTTATATTTGTGGATTTTACTCAGAGGAAACTTTTTCAGGTCAAAAAAAGCCACTGGTCTTTAAGGCAAATAATCCTCTCTCCAAATGAAAGCTTTGGTCTGATGAAGCTGTTAGATGATGGGAACTGCAGCTCCATCTGTTTTTAAGCATGTAAAAGATCCATTATAATTTTCATGGGTCCTCATTTAGTTGGGATTTAATGCAACTGAGATCTCGATTGTCTGTTTAAAGGCACACTATGTAACTTTTTAGTAGTTTAGATTCTGCGAATGAACGATGTACGATGAATTACAGCTTTGCCTGAAATGTTCCACAGTAGAGCTTGAACTGATTGAATTCCATGTGTTTTTAGTTTTTATTTATTAATTTTACCTTGAAAAACATTCTTAGTGTGAGAGTGAACTTCTGTCCATAGATCTGACCTGTAACTTCTAATAGTACCCCATCTGTCTCCACAAAGATAGACACGTTTAATGCCATACTGTGGAGCATTAGAGGCAATAACAGAACAGAGAATAGTTTGATCTTGTATTTGTGAATTTGGTTTTTACTCAGAGAAAACTTTTTCCGGTCAGAAATGTCCGCTGTCCTTTAAGGCAAATATAATCCTCTCTCTCTCTTTTCTCCAAATGAAAGCTGGGCCCTGATGAAGTCTTTTTCTGATGTGATCCGCAGCTCCGCCTGATTACAATGTCTAGCGAGCTTCCCTCTGGCTCTTCACTGCCTCAAACATCGGATTGAAAATTGCTCCTCTCTCTGGAGACGGTGAAGACACTGCGCCGGCCTGTGCTTTCAGGCTACACAAAATGGCTGTGGTCATATTTTATCAGGCTGCAAGGAATTCAGAGCTTTAGGACACTAGTGGAAAATGCAGAGGTGGGTGAGTTTATTAACTAGAACAATGGGGTGCCGTGCTAACAATCAAAATTATGATTGTGAGCTTGGCAACGGGTGCATTCTAATCCCACCAAGATATTTATTTTAGACTGAAATTAGAAAAAAAAATTGCCTAGAATGAATACAAGTTTACAAATACTGTAGATATACTCAGGGAGGGGTAGGTGGTTAATAAATGAATTGTTAGTGAATCTTATGGCAGTAAAAGAATGTGGTTTGGAGAGGATGTTCAGTGGCAATGATTAAAGGTGCACTATGTAACTTTTTGGTTGATCTGGTTGGTTTGGTTGGTCTGTCACCTGCTTTTTTCTACAGATGTGTCAGTGCTCTCCCTGGAATGCTCCACAGTATGACATTAAACAGCTCTACCTTCCATTTATTCAATTACAGGTGGTTTTAAAGCTCAAAAATACCTAAAAAATCATTAATTCTTACTCTGAGCAGGGTTGCCTCTCCACAAATCTAACCTGTAATTTGGTCTGGTTTCGTCTCCATGAAGATAGAAAGGTTTAATAAAATAAATTTAATATACTGTGAAACATTCCAGACACAATGCACTTTTAAAACATGTACTCATATTAGTACTTACAAAAAATACTAACAAAATAAACTGTGACGGGTCAGAACAGCTGCACCCTTCCCCATTGTAATTGTACATTGTAATGATGTACAATAGCAGGCGTCTTGCTGAGCTGACACTTTCTGTAACCCTCTGTGGGCCAGCGGAGCACTTACAGGTCCCACCATCGCGGCTTTGCATTCAATTTTAGGGCTCTCAATGGACGTGCAGTTATCACACATTATGAACACGCATTAGTTAGATCAGCAGTACTCACCCTCTCAAGAGTGATTTCCTCAAATTCATATTCGATTTCAGTCCCGTTGACCTGAGAAAAAAACAAAACAAATAGTAAGTCAGCACATATTATACACACACTTTTATCCTTTGCCACTTCACAAGAAGCTAAATCTAAAGTAATTTATTTTGAATGACAATAGAGTTGCTATTAATTGGAATTATGGGTGGGCGATATATCGATATTTTAAATATATCGAGTTTTTAAACGATATGAATTCTGACATATCGTATATAACGATATAATGCTTGTATGCAATTTTGATTTGGCCGCTTCGCTTGTTTACCTTCTCTCTCGTCACCTCCGCGCGGCCTCGCCTCCCTGATTTTGTTCGCTTGTGTCTCCTTCACTCCTCACTGTCGCCGTGAACGCCGAAAGTTGGTGCCAGTGAAAAGCTTTAAGCACCACAAACTTTTTCCTCCCTTTACAAACAAAACCATCAGCAGCACATCCTCATATTCCACCGAGTCGCGTCCTTTAGCCCGAAAGAAGCTAAACGAGCTGAGCTGCGTGAGAAGTGCGCTGTTTATGCAAATGAGCCATGCGCTTAAGTTTCGTTTCTGTAAAATGTAAACACACGTGCGCAGAACTGCATTAAACACATTATTATCGCAAACGGGCTGATGTGGCTCTATAGTCGTTATCCTTTATATCTTGTAAAGTTTAGCAATGTAAAGTTTATTTATGCAGAATATTTTAATTAATAATCTGCTGCAGTGTCACTTGTAAAATAGTGTTTGGAAACGTTGGGTTTGATCTGCAGTGGATTGTGGGATTTAACCTCAGAGCTCCTTACTGCTGGATAATAACATGGATCTATTAAAATAAGGAACATCCTGAGTTTCCTCTATTAAAGGAGCTCATGGTTATGGTTCTGGTTTGGATAACAGAAATTTATTTTAGCAGTTTTCAGTTTTAGGGGGTTATTTTTTCTTGAACATATATCGAGATATATATCGTATATCGAGATATAGCAAAATATATCGAGATATATTTTTTGATCCATATCGCCCAGCCCTAATTGGAATAATAATGAGTAGTTGACTTTTAAACTAACTGTAGTCGTTTTTTCCCTTCTTAATTTGGATTATACCAAAGACATGCCAAATATAAAATGAAACCTATGATTTTATAATGCTTTGTTGATGTGTGAGTGTGTATGGATCAGAGAGTGGACTGTGTGAATTGTTCTTAATGTTAACAATAATTGCATAGTATCAATTATTTCTATAAATCAGGGACTGCAAATAAAAACTACTGTATCTGTTTAGCTATAATCTGGTGCAGGACATCTCTGTTTTTTGAAGTTAATGTCTCTGTACTTTGTTCCTTCAAATAAAAACTAAACTAAACTAGATAGCATTATTATTTCAAAATTTTAAAAATAAATCAGATCTTTGTTAATAATTATGTAAATATTCTCTATCTAGAAGTCTTCGGTCAACACAGTTCAACCTTTACCTTGCTAAACAAATCTCAGTTTACTAGATATAGTAGAAATTATCGTTTGACTAGTCAACTAATAAGACAATGATCTCTGACTAGTCAATATACAAAAATAATCATAAACTGCAGCCCTAAATATCACAGTGGCAATTCTTTCTAAATAAATCCATTGAGAGGAGAGTTGATCAACACTGGTGCCACAGGACGCAGAGAGACACACTTTCCTGTATTCTGACTGAGAAGATTAATTATCATCAGGCACTTCCTCCATTATATATTCATACAGAAATAGCACAGAGCATATGCAACGAGACCACCAAACTCCCAGGTGGGCTTCACTGTGACTGACAGTGTTATTATTACCTAAACATGAAATCACATGACTACGAAAGAACAGAAGAACATATAGATACACTCTTTAAAAGTTTCTAAACAAAAATAGTCTAAATTTATTCAGAAACTAGATGCAAAAGACAACAGGTTTAACTTCACAATGTAATAAAATGTAAAAATTAGGGTGGTTTTGGAACACTAATCAGCTACTACAAATAACAAATTAAAACTTAAATAAAACTGATTTATAACACAAAGTTATCCTTGAGTTAATCTCATCAAAAATAAGGTTCTGGCTAGAAAACAGTATTTGTAAAGGTCCTATATTACACTAAACTGACTTTTGTGGGCTTTAAGTTATGGTTTTACCTCATCAAAAACATATCCAAAGTTATGTTTTGTTTCATTTACATAAGTTGGAGTGTTTAATAATGTAGGCAGGCAAAAATATTTTCAAAGCTCAAAATGCTCTGGTCCACCTTGTGATGTCATGAAGTGGTAGTTTTCAAGTTAACAGCTCCTTTTACTTTTAGCTCCAAGGCTGAAATTATCCAAATTATTCTAGTGAAGGTGTATGGATAGAATTTAAAAACACAGTGGAGTACTTCCTGTATCATCTCGTGACATCACAAGGAGGAACAGAGTGTTTTCTGTTAGAGAGAAGAACTAAGAAGACTAAATAATGCAAGGATCGTGTGATAAATGTGTAAATGAAACAAAACAAAGCCTGAGAGATGTTTTTGATGAGGAAACATTATAACAGATCAAAAAATAGCTCTTGTAATAAAAAACTAAACATGTATAAACCAAAATATTTAAATTGTGACTTAAAATTAAAATTCTTATCATGTAGATTTGACATCGATTCTGTAATCACTGAAAATGTGTTAAAAAATTTTACGGGGTCTATTTTTTTGTTAACAGAAACTCTTAGCCCACAATGATTACTTTTGATGATAGCAGCAACATTTCAGCCTTCTTATTTATTTCACTGCAATTTGTCTCCCAGATAGAGACAAAACAGTGGATTTATTTCATGTTTTACCAACTCTGCTTGTACAAAACTGCCTTTCTCAGCAGATGTTCTTCAGCTGTTTTTATTTATCCGCATTATCCAGAAGCCAAAGCCTGTTTTTTGTAAACAGAACCAACCGCAGTGCAACATCTCACAAGTAGAAACCCAGAACCTCCCCATGGCCTCCTCCCTCTTTTACAAAAACTCATATTTATTCACATCATTTGTTTGTTATGATGAGAAACGCCGCCTGCGATAAAGATTTTTATAATTTGCAGTTTTTTATTCATGACAAAAATCAATAATTCATCACCTCGACCTCATTTGTTTAACAGAGATAAGTTGTGCTTTGAAACGTTGCACGTAGTATTTCATTTCACGTTTCGTAGCATGTGCTAAGCTTAGAACTCTTTTAACGGGGGTCTCATTCAGGTGGGATTTAATGTGGTGTAAATATTATGGAACTTTTCTGTTTCTGTTGTTTCCATGGATGTTTTTAATTCTTTCTGCTCCTTTTTATTCACACTTCTAACTTAATGTGACGCTATTTCCTTTTATGTTTTAAGTGAATGAAAGAAAAAAATAGAAATTAAAGTTAAGTATGTTCATGTTTTGCCTGAAATGTTCCTCAGTAGGGCATTATGTGCGTCTTTGTCATATTTATTTAATTCTGGGTGTTTTTATTGCTCAAAATCATGAATTCTTACTATGAGTGGAAACTTCTCTCCACAGATCTGACCTGCCGCTTGGTCTAGTAGTGGCATACTCTACTTGTCTCCAGTGGAATGAACAACTTTATTGCCATAGTGTGGAACATTCTAGAAAGCAACATCTCCGTAGAGACAAGAAAATAACCCTACACAGTGCTACAGGTCAGATCTGTGGAGAGTCGTCTCTATTCACAGAAGGAATTGTATTCTTGAGCAATAGAAACATGTGGATATGTTTAAAGTCATACCATGGAACATTCCAGGGAAAGTAAAAAGAAGGCAATAAGGTATCAGACCCTCCACGAGAAAAGTTAAAGATAAAAGACTAATAGATAAAGAAAAATTAAGATACTGGACTTACGTAAGGTACAGATTCCAATGTGTCTGTGTTGACGATTATGGGCGCGGGACTGGCCTGAAACACACAAACAAAGCAGGGTTAGGTTTAAGTTTTTAACATCACATCGCCCGCCCTACTTTCTATAAAAGGATCCAGGAGACAAGCCGTGGATTTCTGTATCATCAACAATTTATTAGTCTTCCATTTGCTGTGATGGGACTATAAAGCACTGGGTCTCACAGCACAGCACTCTAATACCACTATTATCGGCGTACAGCTTTAGATTGGAGAGGAGAATGAGAAGTGGGTTTCAATGAGTGAGAGGGATGCATTTGCAGCATACATTTGTGGATACACACTTTAGACCCTTCTGAGACATAAGGTGGCTTCATTTGGGGAAATATTGCACTAAGAGAAGATGAGAGGACCTTTATTTCATTCCACAATGGGGACATTTCAGTGTTGCGAAGCAAAGTCAAAAACCAAGATGTACAACTATCTAAAAACAGACTTGATGTACAACAATTTAACTAGAAGCTTAAAATATACTTTGAGTAATTGGAAAGGTGCATTGTGTAATTTTTATAGTGCAAGGTCTGTCAAATGCTTTTCTTCATGGAGATGTTATTTTTTTGTCTGGAATGTTTCACAGTATGACATTAAACCTTTCTGTCTTCATAGAGGACAAACTAGACCAAGTAACAGGCCAGATCTGTGGAGAGAGAGCAACGCCGCTCACAGTCAGTCTGTTTTTTAGGTATTTCTGAGATATAAAACCAACTGTAATTTCATAATTGTAAGGTAGATGTGATTAATGTCATACTTTGGAACATTCCAGGCAGAGCAATGACATTATTATTATTTTTATTAGTTTATTTATTTCATTCATAAAGTATAAAAAGACATCAACAGTGTTACAACATCAAACTTACAAGAAATGAATAAAAAGGAGCCAAAAAAAGAGTAATCTTATGTTATCTGCCCCCTTTTCCCACATCTCCATAAACAGGCAGGTGACGGACCCCAACCAAAAAGTTACATAGTGCACCTTTAAGACACAATATGTAGTAAAATACTCAAAATAAAATACAATAAAACACAGACAGTGCAAACAGTAGATCTATGTACAATAAGCGTCTATGTTTATAAACAGTATGGACAACAGCAGTAGGAGGCAGTGCCCTCAGTGTCCTGGACCAGTGGGGATTCACATACAATATTACAAATATTCCATATCCGGCCTCGACTGGAATTCCATTTCTTTAAGATAGGCTTGCAAGAAAAACTTGTTATGAACAAAGTCTGATAAACAACAAATGCAATTCAATTCACAGTTTTGCTCGTAGCCACCACAGTTCACCTTAAAATTGAGAAATACAAACTCAAACTCTAACCCAATTTACCCTATAGGATACTCTTTTTTTTTTCAGATTAGGTTTTATTGCCTTTGTCAATGGACAGAATTCACAAACTATGGGAGCTTGCAACATAATTTCACCATAGTTTCACCTGAGATGTGACTGCTTTCTTTGAAATGTTCCACAATACTGCTTTAAAGTTTTTCAATAATGCCATTTTATTGCAGTTTTATTGCTCAAAAACAATTGAAAAACATACATTGAGCAGGTTTGCCTCTCCATAGCTGATGATTTTGGTCTTGTAGCATAAGTTTAATGCCATACTGTGGAACATTTCCGGCAAAGATAAAACATGAAATATAAAACAGGTTAAATATATCCAGTGGACCTTTAAGATAAAATAATCAGACCGTTAAACAGTCCAAGCACATCAAAAGCAATACACAAGGACGCGTTTGTGTAATCTTTTGATATTTGCTCTTTGAAGTTATACTGAGAACATGAATAACAAACAAGGACAAAAAGACAGAATCGTGTAGTTTTAACAGTCAAGATCAAACTCTTAGTGAGGATTACATCAGTGAAGGAGAACACTGTTACCTAATCCTAATCCAATCAAATACATTTTCCACTTCAGAAGATGAACCGTGCCAGGGCTGCACAATATGATATTTGATGATGAATTATTAGTGATACTTTACCAGGGCCTGCAGGGAGATTTAGAAGTACACTGACGTAAAAACAGAAATAGCATTTGGTGAGGTAATAGAGATTTGTACGGATTCTCGCAAATATCACAAAACTAAAAGACATTTTTGTCAGCAAATATGATTTAATAGCAGTCAAGGTAATGCTTTCACACTTGTCCTTGTTCAGTCCTGGCTTGAGATCAGTTTGGTCCTGATGTAGACTTGGTTTTGTCTTGTTCTCATTTTGGTTTAGTTCTGGTTTAGACATGGTTTACTCCAGGTTTAGCCCTGATTTAGTCCTGGTTTAGCCCTGGTTTAGTCCTGGTTTAATCTTGGTTTAATCTTGGTTTAGACCTAGTTTATCCCTGGTTTATTCCTGTTTTTTTTCTGGTTTTGTCCTGGTTTACTCCTGGTTTAATCTTGGTTTAGTCCTGGTTTAGTCTTGGTTTATTCCTGATTTACTCCTGGTTTTGCACTGGTTTTGTACTGATTCTGTCCTGGTTTAGTCTTGGTCTAGTCCATGTCTGTTTCCAGGATTAGTCTGAGTTTATTCCAAAGACTGATGCAGAGTTGGTGAATGAATCGCTAGTTTACACGTGAACTCCATTTGGTTTTAAAACATCTTGCAATTTCATGATGTTTCCTGTGTATCTAAAATGATCTCGTGTGCAGGTTGAGTTGAGCTTCACGTGTAACAGTGACAGAGTCGGTGCTGCAGAGAGGCCGAGAGGTGCTTGGTCGTCAGTCCAGTGACAGCGCGTGTCATCACCGTGAGACTCAGGCAGTTCCCTTTTGATTACAGCACAGTAACAGGAGAGACAGTGCGACATGGGGCGACTGCCGACGGGCTCCACTGGCACATACGAGTTTATTCTCTGTCGCTGTCATACTGGGCAATGGGAAGAAGTTGTTTTGCACAACCAAGTGATACTTTGCAGGTGCACGTCATCAACATTCCCTGGGGGTGTGATGCTAAATGAAGGCACTGCTCTGTCTGAAGCTCTGTTACTCAAATTAGACTTTAATCTGAGCTTTATTTAAACACAATCTGACCAGAAATAAATTATTTAGTAGGAACAGGTGAGATGACTGTTGTGCTGTTAAAAAAGTCTTTAACATTAGCCAACAGTTTTTCAGTTAGTCACACTCTAGTCCAGACCTGGGCATTGTGCAGCTCCCAGGCCACCCACAGCCCTTTGGTTAACTCTGAATGCCCTGTTTAAGATAATCTGGAATTACAAAATAAACATATTTTATAATTTTACCTCATGCATGGACTAAAGCTGCATTACTTTAATTTTAGAGGTATTTTTTAATGACATTTTTTGTAAGGCAATCTCACTTTTTCATAAACTCTTACCAGACTTACCAGCTTGTCAAAACAATGCTATTTTCTGCTTTTTATAAAGAAATACAATTAATATTATGCAGAATTGAGTTAAGTATTTTAGCCTAGCTCTCCACAATATTTTGTTTCTCATAATAATTGTCCACCCCTAGTCTATTAAGGGTCTGTTTACACGAGAATGCTTGCACGTTAAAAAGAGAAAATATTTGATCAGAAGTGCCTAATTCGTTTAGACAGTGACGGTGTTTTTGAGGCTTAAAAAAGAAAAAAATCTGAAACCACCCTCCAGAGTGGAAAAGTTGAATACACTCCGCTGTAGCGTTTCCGTCTACACTGCCCAAGACGCAAAACTCTGGTCAGATCTGCTCACGTTGCGTATGCATTTATGTCACATACATACAGTACACAGAAAGATGGCATGCATACCCAGTCGAATTCCACACACTTTTGCATCACTGTATGCACGCAGATTTCCTCCCGAAAACACGTCTAAAAGTGGAATAAAAAGTGAAGACACAACACCACTTTTGTGTCTTCTGTTTAGACCTTCATCATATAAACGTAGCCTCTTTTTTGTTGAAAATCAAACACCTAAACTGAATTGTGAACACTTGAATCACTAGATCAAAAGGCTCCTGAAAATCTAAATGAATCCATTTTGAGTTTCCAGACTTGTGCATGATTACTATGATGTTGCTTTGCTTTGTCCTTTTAAATGTGTGATAAAATATACACAGTACACATAGACTTGGCTATATGACATTATCAAGGGTACAGGAGAGTGATACTGACAAGGGTTTCAGAATGATCTAATTTTTGGACTACATTTGAATGATGTAATAGCAGTAATTTAACATTTGCATACTACCGTACTGTTCAATTGAATAAAAAGTATTTGATTAATTTGTTCCAGACATAAAAGGCCTGAAAGAACAAAGGAACAAAGTCCGCTTCATCAGTGCTTTGTCTTGAAACAAAATGATTCCCATGAAGGAACGCCACTGTTTGGGAAGAATTATCCATGCAAGCCAAAAGGTTAATTACCAAAAAGCACCTAATCACCCAAGTCAATGAATAATGCAGGATGTCAATCAGTAAAATTATTCAATCAAAATGTCACAGTGCCATCCAAGAGCGCAAATCAATGTTTCAGCAGCCTGTAAAGTTGCACTAAATAATCACAACTCCCCCCCCATTACTTTAAAGAACACATATTATGTATTCTTGTGGCTTCAAAGGGCCCAGCCCCCCAAAAATGGAATTGCTAATTTCTAATGAAAAAAAATTAAAGGTAGCTCTTAACTACCACTACATGACATCACAAGGTGGAACAAGGCATTTTGAGCTTTGGGGATGTACACAGACTATTAAGGGTTACTCAAACATGTGTAAATAAAACGAAATGCAACTTTGGGTATGTTTTTGAAAAGATAACCGCATTCTAACATAGCAAAAAATTCACAAGAATCTATTTTGCATAATATAGGACCTTTAATTCTCTTTCAAACATACTTTTGAGTTAAGTATTTCACATTTTCTAAATAAAAACAGCAGAAGGAACAGGAATTAACATTTAAAAAGAAAAGTTAACTGTTTGTTGTTGTTTGTTTGTTGTGACCGCAATGGGCAATTGAATGAGTCTGGTGAAGGTTTATGGACTTAAACACTGCATAAGGGAAGTTTTAGCCATGACACAACAAAACGGCCAATATGCAAAAACAGCATTTGTGAGTGCCCAAGAAGACAACTTTGAATTTATGGACTCATGAAACAAGCATGAATGAAACAAAATACAACTCCAGGTATGTTTTTGATGGTTTAAAGATAATGTTTTCTTTAAAGAAACTATATTCAGTTGGCTTGGCTTGTTCTCATGTAGTCAGAGCTAGTTTGTTTTGCGTGAAGAAAGCCATTCATTGGCCAAAGGGAATAACATGGTTCACAACATCTGTCTTCTCCCCTGCCCCCACTGCTTCACAGTATTTATGAAATGCTGCCGGACCATAATTAATTTAACATAAATCAATAATAAATAGTTGTGTTTACTTTCTGCATTGTGCTTCAGGCTCTTTATGGTGATGAGGTTTGATTTTACTCTGTGACATTTCTCAGATCCACAAATCATGGACCTAGAATGCATCAATACATAGTGTGATAAAGGGTGGGCGAAAGGGTGAGAATCTCGATAAATATATTAAAATAATATTATGTCAGCCAGTCCAATGAAAATGAATTAAAACGCTTTAAACTTATAAAAGAAGTATATCTTATAATACTTCAAACAAATGACTAAAATACACTTTGACATTGATGTGAACATTTTAAGACTAGCGCATAACTCGAGACAGTGACTCCAGAAGTGAGGAAAATTATGTGAACTATTTTCGTAAAGACGAGTGCGCTTGGGACAGTGACAACCGACAGAGAAAAAAATATGAAAATGCTGCTTTCTTCCAAACTCAAAAGACAAAAACAGTATAATATTTGAAAAAATGTACAACTATTATCAGAATGTAATTGTACACAGTATATAGAAACACCGTAGATCCAAATATTTCCTGATGTTGAAGTGAACTGTTTTTGTAAAGACCAGAACGCTGTAGTATTTGAAAACCCTTTATCAGAAAATTATTGCACACAGTATATATGTACACAGCATATTCAAATATTTCTTGATGTTGATGTGACCCATGCGTCAGTGACAAAGTGAGTCAGAAGTGCTTGAGAAGAGCCTGCAGGATCCCCACTCTGAACTCACCACACTGAGGCTCTGCGACCAAGGCAACCAAGTCTGTTTGTGACACAGATCTGGAGTGAGAATAACACTCAGCACCCACCCACTGCCACAGATCTACTTACTGCTATTGTGCAAAGTGAAATATTTAACTGAATGACAAGTACGCCTGTCGGGATAATTACTCCACTTATCATTCAATATATGAAAGCTGGGGTCAGTGTTTATCATGGGGACATTTTCATTTCATAACTGGGTAATTTCTGGCTATTTTTTGGTTATATGATTGGATTTAAGCACTAAAAGTTTGAATTAATAACTTCTTTGACTCATTACAGATGCAAGCTAAGTACTAAAGTGTTTCATTCTGCTGTTTATTTATTGTAGCTCATGTTTTTCTTTAACAAAACTGTAGATTTAGAATAGTCTTTCTGGTTTAATTCTGCTCTTATTACTGTTATTGTGTCAGTGGCATAAATTAGTTTTAGTAATATATCATACTTCAAAATTTACTATGACAGGCTAAAAAACCACACACATTTACAGTTAATTTCTGTTCCATTTCATTTAAAAGTGCTGTATCTGATTCTTAAAAACATGAAAACAGACCATGTTAATTTTAAACAGTTTTCACTGATCTTAAGTTATTCATCACTTGTCTTTGCATTTCGAGCATAGTAATTATTCACCACATTGAGTTTATAAGCATTGCACAACTTCCAGAGACCAGAGGAGTTCTACCGCGATGGTAAAGCTAATAACAACTAGTATGCAATTGTGCACTTCCTGATTAGTGAACAATAAAATGTTTTATAATTAAATGCAGACAACATACAGTAGGCATATTTTCACCTCAAGCTGCTTGTATAAATTATCTGCACTGGGGCAAGACAAATTTTGTTTAAATACAGAAAAAAAACAGGTACAGACACTTCAGTAGTGCAGTGTAGTACTTTTCTACTCACTTTGTTTATAACGTACTGAACAGAAGACAGTTGTTTATACAGTCAGAGAAGAGGAAGTTCAGTTAATCTAATTGTAGAAGAAGCTCTGACATTTATATTACTTCTAGCACTAGAGCTTTCTGGGATATGGGCTGTACAGCTTGGGTGAAAATATCGAAAAGGTAATTTTCAAGCATTGCGATTGAGATTAGATTTGCAATTTAGGTTTTTGTTTGAAGTTCACATTTGAAAAGTTGTCCAGGAGAGTTGACAAAGAGACTGAAATAGGCCTGTGAACTAAAAAAACTAATGAAAGTATCAGAATAAGACCGGATATTTTGCTGTTTTTAGAGGAAATACTTTAATAATTGCAGACTTTGATTTGATATTCAATACCGATTCCAATCTCCTCTTTAGAACGTGATTTTCAACTTTAAATCGTAGTACTTTTCTTATTATTTTAACCACACATATCTGTGTAATCCCTTAGTCGTCCAGGTAGTGTTCCATAGTGGTCCATAGCCATATACTAGTCATCAATTTGCTCTTATACTTGTTAACTTGTTCACATACAACTCAAGATAATTATAAAGCTATTCAGAAAAGGTTCATTTCTGTCCCGTGAATGTGCCTTTTTAGTATTGATACCTGCTCAAAAGTATCTAGTTGAAATATCAGTTTTAGTATCGATTAGTGTATGATTTTCTATACTTTTGACAACCGTAGATGTAACTGAAAAGCCTCATATGTGCAGGAGTTTATCTAGAGCCTCACACGGCGTCCACACACAGTGACACATGTGCACAGAGCCCCCCTGAGACGCAATGGTCACTCCACTGAGCACATAAAGAGCACAGAAATGAGATGCTTAGCTGCACGTAGACTCAGCACTCTGCTTCATACTCCCCTCCTGGACACGTGACAAGCTCCAACTGCACATGAAATCACTGGTCCAGCAGCAAAAGCTCAGCTCGTTTGCTACAACGCTCTGGGCAGTTTTAAACAAGAGATAAGATCACCGTATCAAATGCCGTATTAAACAGTGGACGAGTTTCAGAACGGAACAAAAGCATGTCTAATATAGATATATTCACAAGCCCCATTCACACATACATAGATCTTTGTAAATTGTCAGATACTAAATGCCAGAAGACTCAGTTATGACCCACACACACCTATGTACTCAACATTTCAAGTGACAGTTCCTAAAATATACGGTTTATTAATTAAACCAATAATTAAAAGTGACAAAAAGACCTAAAACAAATTGAAAACACACAAGAGATACACATAAGCAGAATAGATTTTTGGATGTTTCCTGACGCTACTAACAAAAAATGTCCTACTTCACTCTGTCAGTACATAGTGTGCCTTCAGTAATCTGCACTAAAAATATAAGTTTAAGTTTCAACATTGATTAGACCAATAATATTTAATACAGACATAGGTGCAGCTAAAATTTATATTTTTAAAATGCTGATCTGTGTCAAGATACAGTGAGTTTTGTGGCTCAGTCACTAATAGAAAAGACTTAATAAAGGTTAAACATTTGTGAAATTTCCTTTTGGATATTTCTTAAGAGAATACATATAATCAGTATTGAAATCTGCCCACATTTAGGAGTATGACATCATTACAAACCATCAGTAAGTGCAGTTATAATCTTGTGAGTGCAGTTTGGGTCAAATATACATAATAGTTTTGAGAGTTTTTGTCACGCCCTCTTCTTAATCACTAATCAATCAGCACAGCATGTCTTTAGTTGACTAAGAGTTTCCTTAGTGGACTCCAGCCCAAATAAACACTATAGTTGTAAGTACCATTTAACTATTTAACTGAAGAGGAGTGATATAAGGCAGTGGAGAGGTGTGTGGGTTTGTTTTCACACCCGCAGGTCGCACACAGTATGGTACACTTGTGTAATACAGATTTTCAGTCTGACCTATGAGCATCACAACACTTGGCTTGTGCGTTGGTGTGTTTAGAATCATCAGAAACATCAACGAATCGTCCTTTTAATAACTAAAGCTCACCTGCTGTTTGGACTGAGACTGAGAGGGATGTCACGAAATCACATTTTAGAGCCTCTATTATTGTGAGTGTGAAGAAATGTTCCAATTTAAAAGGTACAGTGTGTAACTTTCTGGAGGTGGCACGTCACTTGCATGAATGAAAGTTAAAACCATACTTTGGAATACTCTCCATGGAGACAGAGATGTTTTATGGCATATTGTGGAAGATTACAGTAAACATTTCCAAGGAAATAAGCAGGAAGAGTCAGGTTTGTGAAGATGCTAGCCTGCTCAGAGTAACAATGCATGTTTTTCAGTGCAGTAAACACAAAAAAACAAAACAAAAAAATCTAAACAAAAAAAAAAACATGGATACTTTTATTTTGTCTATTTTTTGGCTAAAAAGTTACATACTGTGGCTTCAACAATGTATAATTTATTGAGATCACCAAACCAAAACAGTGAAATCTACAATTTTCTGTGTAATAGAAAACAATTTTTATAGTAAGTGACAGCTTTGTGAAATCAAACTTTCTGAATAAAGTTAAAGTGACATAAACACCCAGACAAGAAAAAGCAAAAGCATTTTACATTCTGATTTATGTTTTGTTGTTTCTATTCTATGGAGACCTGAGTGATCACGAATATTGACTCTAACCTTCACCACACACACTTACACAGACATCGCCACACACTGGAGACTTGACATTCAGAGTTGCTTGCGCTTCTTGAGTGGATTCTCAGACTTCTGCCGAGTTTTGCTCAATAATTTAGGGGACCACTATGTATGGTGGCTCAAGAAAACAGGAGAATCTATGAATAATTCACTAAATCCTGTGTAAAAATAGTCAACAAGAGTGAAATGTGAAGAGAGGAAGGCTCAGGCCAAGATGGATGTTTTGTGACTGAAACTGCTGCAGCTCCATCTACACCATTCACACGTAATGGTGACCAAATCCCATGGACTCAACAAAAGTAAAGTGAGTCCTATGCCACTGCAAATTATGTTTTTAAAGTCACAGTATGTATCTTTCAGACAAAAAACAGATGAAAATAAAAGCATGTTGTTGTTTTTTTCATTTTGGTTGTGTTTATTGCAGTACAAGATTAAAAAACATGTCTTCTTACTGTGAGCGGGCTTGCATCTCCACAAACCTGACTCCGACTCCGAGAAGAGCCATCACGTGCTTGCGTCCATGGAAAAGTTGTAATGTTGTTCCTTTGGCAATAATATTCCACAGTATCTCCATAAAGAATTTTTCCAAGTATGGTTTTAACTTTCCATTTCCATGAAATCATGCAGGTGACATGCCACTTTCAGAAAGTTACATACTTTACCTTTAAATTACATCATCCCTTTTGCAAAACAAACCTACCAACCACACACACTATTACAATATTAACAACACCTCCCTGTCTATCTCCTCGAAATACTTGCAAACACATATCTCAAGTTTATTCATTTATTTTTTCAGAAAAGTTATAGGACAGTCACACAGAAAAAATCCCATTAAACATATTTTTAGAAGGAAGAACCTGGGAATTGAACCTGAGACCTTCTTGATGTGAGTCTAAATTTGCTCTTTTTATCTATTTGAAAAAGCAAAATTATTATACTTTTAACTTTAATTTTTCTACAACCTGCATGAGATTTAAGCAGACAGAGACAGAGCACTTTCCCACAGTAAAATCAATGCACATATCTTCATTAGCCCCCTGCAGTGAGTCTAATTCCCCATATTATAAAGACCCCTCATATCTCTGGAGCAGGTTAACACACAGTGCACTATCTCTGCATGATGGATGGCCTCCCATTACTTCCCACTGGCCGTGCCTTCGGATATTCAGCTTCTGTTATAATTGCACGAATAATGCACATCACAGCATTTACAGCATAATTAGATTTGGCTTGTGCATTATATGGTGTTGGAAATAGTGAAATTCTGTCCAGTTTTTGTATAATAGTGCACATAAAAATAATACACAATAGTTGTTTATGGATAATATACACTGCGTACTCCTTAATTGTCCAGCTGGAGCTCTATGATAAGACAAAGTAATCACCTTCCAAAGCTTTTAAAAGTTCTATACTGCATAGAAATGCCTGTTGTGAGCTTTTCACAATGTTGTAATGCTTTTTCCTCTTCAAAAACACACCTGGAGTTGTGTTTTGTTTCATGTGTTTCTACATCTACAACATCTGTTCCACTTTGTGATGTCATGTACTGGTAGTTTTCAAGTTAATAGCTACCTTTTACATTTCATTCAATAGATACTGGCAAGGGCAGAAATCATCTAAATGATTCTAGTGAAGGTGTGTGGAGTTAAAACGCAGTGAAGCATTTCTTGCATTAAGACATGACAAGGTGGAACAGAGTGTTTTCAGTTTGGGAGAAGATCTCAAAAAAGTAGACTGTTGAAAAGTTGAAGTCGAAAGTTGAAGTTGAAATCGCAATTGCAAATGCTGCTATTATTTACATATTATAATGTCCACTGTCTTTTTATGCAAAAATATTACTGTCTGTCATTTAGACCTCTACAAACATGTTCTGAAACACATGGGATTCTTGTATTAGTTTCTCAGTTCATATTTCAGCCTTCTCTCAGATATTAATGTTCCTGGATGTGTTTACAATGTGCAATCTGAACAAACGCAAACATAATCATGAACACATTAAATACAATAATTAGATTCATTTCCAAAACCATACAGCCCTAATCGAAGATGCACCAGTCCTTAAAAATAGTTACGCCCAAATTACAAATCACACCAAGTAACTGGACTTTTCACCAACGCTACAGGAGATCACTGCCTCCTCCAGAAATGCTTTGTGAAGTGAAAATTCGGTCAGTTCATTCATCCTTGAAATCCATTTCATCAGAGGCCGCCTTTCGCAGTAATCCCATGTCTTTTACACCACAGTGCGAGTACAATGTGTAAAGAAACGAAAACAACGTGAAAGTACAGCATCTCTCACAAGCATGCATGGTTACATACTTACTACACCATGCACATCGCCAGAAACATGACCTCCATTAGAACTGACATATGCTACTAATTGGAATTCTTCAATATTGCATCTCTTATATGCTTCTCTTACCCTGATAGCTGTATCTGTTTAGCTTCGAGTCTTTACGAGAGGAAAAGTGGAGTCAACTAAGTGTCATGGCAATTAGTGATTTTAAAACGGTAGAATACTTTACATCCATCCAAGACTGCAAAAAAAGTTCTATATGACGAAAGTTATAATAATAATGTGTGCGTTTCTAGTCAGGCTGTAATCCTTATATAATTCCACTCTATCCCAAGTGTGACAAACAATGCAAAACAGTAGTCGCAAACATGCTGCAACCAATAATTTTAAATCGATTTTTAGATAATGAAAAGGAGCGGATATTTCTGGTCACGACAGCCTCAATGTTAAAGTATTCATTGGAACATTCAGCTAATAACTTTAAACTACATCATATTTCTAGCAGAGGGTCCGCCACCTGCTTGTCTCGATGGAAATTTAATTGCTTTTCACCCCTATTCACAGAAGGAATTATTGTATTTTTGAGCAATAGAAGCACCCATACTGAATAAATGCTAGACTGATATGTTTAAAGTCATACCATGGACCATTCCAGGCAAACCATACACCAGAAAAGTTGAGCAGTGCACATTCAAATAGATTTTGAGATATATATAATGAAAAGGAGTTGAAAGGATCATTCAGGCCTCAATGTTAAAGTCTTCATTTAACCTTTTAGCCCACAGTTATTGCACAGAGCGATCCTATGTCCTCTCATAATTGGAAACTCCAGAGTCGAGGGGTAAAATGGAGACTTCTGTACAAATGACAGATGTCGTGTGCGATCATCTGAAATGCTCATCTCTCCATCAGTTCATTACGAATCATGTGAAGAGGTTTAGCCTTATTAGAAAGAAATGCTGTGGTTTATAAAAGATTGAAGCTCTTAAAATTCCTGACATTTGTATCGATGCACTTAACCAGTGGCAAAATGAAATTAAGCATTATCAGGATCTTGTTATCAAAAATGTCCCATCAGCAGCATTAAAAATAAGGGTTGTGATTTAGCTGAAGGGAGAAAAGCATTTCAATTAGCAATACATTATTACTGCAAGTCTGGCTCTCTGGGTGAGACATTTACCCACATATAGGGCAAATCTGCATGACAGATTCACTCTGACAAGTCCCATAAAAACAGAGCCCACTGAACTGTGCACTTATTACGTAATTATTGTGAGCATTTTTTCACAACGATTCACAATCATATGACAGTAAATAAATATGGACTATGTTGTGCAGAGTTACCACACAGAGCTTGTAGTCCACAGTAAACATTCTCCAGTATTTGAGTTTGTTTTCCATGAGCAGAGCTTTTACCTGATAGGGCTCGTGCCAGTTGTGATGGCACCCACACTCAGAGGGCCATAGGTCACAGCTCCCCCCTTTGGCCCTCACTGATCCAAAGTGACTGGGACTCCTATGGGAGAAGCTGTCCGAGTGATGCCAGGCGCCCGGGCGACCCCCCCTCCTGGGCAGGGTGGCACCTCCGGGCACTGAGGCGTAATGGTAGCGCTGGCCGGGCTGTTGGTGCTGCTGCTGCTGTTGATGATGATGGTGGTAGTGGTGATGAAGAGTGCCAGGCTGCTGTGAGTGCCAGCTGTACGAGCTGGGCACCTCTCTGTGCTCTCGGCCGTCCAGCTCCGAGAAGCAACTGTGCTGTTTGCTCAGGTACGCGGTCATGCTGCCGACACGCTACGCTTACCGCCACGCTACACTAACCTCCACTAACCTCCGCTAACCTCCGCTCACTTCAGCACTTGGCTTCTTCCTCTGGCTCCTCCTGTCACTGCTACAGTCAAACAAAACGCGCTCCTGCCTGATGTACGACTCTGCTCGCACAATGAATGATGAATGAAGGGCTGGCTGTTGGAGCAGGGCTGGTGTACTGAGAGGGAGTGAGCGAGTGGATAAACAGGGAAGAGAGGGAGAGGAGAGGAAGGAGAGGGGGAGGAGGGGGAGGAGAGAGAGGAGAGAGAGGAGAGGGAAAGAATAGGGGGTAGAGGGGGACAGAGTGAGAGAGTGAGTAAGAGGAGGTAGGAGGAGAGCTGAGAGAAATGACGGAAGGAGAAAAAGCTTGAATAGCAGGCAGTGAAGGGATGGAGAGAGGCAGATAAGAACAGACGGAGAGAGAGTTGTTGGAGTGTTGGCTCGGAGCCCTGTGTCAATAAATGAGTCAACTGACAGCATCCGCACCTCCAGGCAGGCAATTGATGGACTCTGCTGCTGGGAATGCCGCGATTTAAACTACAAATCCCTGGGTTTTCTGCAGAAGAGGCAGTTGCGTTCCAGGGGTCAAAGTGAGGCTATGTGCAATAAATAATCACATTATTAAAGGTGGTTTTCAGTTTCTAAAATGTGATAGGGGCAAGATACAGTTTTCCCTATTGATTTACATTGCATTTGCTATGAAATATCCAAAAGGTAAATTCAGAAATGTTGAAGCTGATAATTTATATCAGTAACTAAACACAAGAATTCACTGTATTACCACAAAAATCTATAATTAATAATAATTTTAGCTGTCTCCAATCTCTATTAAATATTATTGACTTATAGTAGAATGTTGTGGGGTCATCTGAAGTCCAGGGAGTTTAAGTGTGGTCCTGAATTAAATGTTGTTCATTTAAACATTTAATTATTTCTACAGGGACATCAAAATGAGACATACAGCAACATTTCTGTGTAAACTGTGCAACTTTATATTATTAGATTAAGTTCATTCATGGATGGTTGTGTGTACACGTATACACTGAGGTGAAGGTAGACTTATTGATGTAAAAACTCAATATTCTGGCAAGTCAATATAGTCTCTTTCTTGACCTCGGCAGACCTGTGTGGGTGATGTCCATGCATACAGATCTGTTTATTTATTCTCAATTTGTCCATAAGATACAGCCTTCCTTTTCCTTTTCTTTTTTTTTTCAAGTATAGTCACACAAAACCATTCAAAGATTATATGAAAGTGGACATGAAAAGACACCAAAAATGGGATGATTTAATTAAAAATGCACGATGCAACTTTTCTGGTAAGAGCACCTGGTTGCGTCCATGGAAAGGCATTAAACTTGCTTATTATTTCATTATAGGCGTTTTTTTTAATTTTTTAAAATTCTTTTTACAATACAACAAGTTTTGAATGGCAAAACAAGAGCACAAACATAGGTTCACAAACCAGGAAGACATTTGGAAACATGCGGTCACAGCTTCCGGTGGGGTCTGTTTGTAGTAGTAAGTCTGACAAAATATAGGAAACATTTTGTCATCATTTCTCCACTGACACACAACTTCGAGCGCACTGGGTACATGCGATTAGAAGAGATGAGGAGCCAAATTCAAGATTATTCCAAACAGCACATACTTATGCAGTCTTCATTTTACCACTGATCACATTTACTTCAGTGGGTTTTATCACAGTAAATTGTCATCGAATGTTTCCAAACGTCCAGGTTTGTGACGTAAGCGTGAATAGAACCTATCACTAACAGAAATTAATGAATTGTATTTGATTCATTGCACAGTCCTAATATAATTGGTCATGACAGTCACTGCACAGCTCTCCTTCTTTTCTAATTTAACAGAATGATACACTAAAACAGTCCTTTAACAGCATAAAGTTTATCAAAAAAAAATTCTGCTCTTTCAGTCCTTCCTGGATCAGGTAATTCATATTCTGAGGAAACTGTAAAAACACCATCACAACTAATCTCACGAGCCACTGATCCTGAGCCTGAAAATTCCCAGACCTTCAGAGCCAATGTCACAGCTGATGAGCAGGGAGTGGAATGTGGCTGTTGTGATTCCCAAATTTGACTCAGAACCGAATCTGAGTCAAAATTCAATCTGCACGTGCCCAGATGCATTATGGTCACTTACTACGGTAACACAGACAGAGACAAAAGCTAATATATTATTATTTGTGTTTCACCCCAGCACAAATATATTGGATAATATATGACGACATGGCATAGCAAGTGTGTTAAACATGCTAGTTATTGTTATATTATGATGTAAACCTCTGAGCTGAGCCTCTGAAAGTGGTGAAATGTGCTTATAAACTCATCACAGTGGATAATTAGGGAGCTATAATAATGCAGTGAGGATTAACTTTGATTTTTATTTTGTTTATTTGTTCATTATTTGTTCATTCTGCTATTTATTTGTTGCAGCTCAAACTTTATAATGAAACTGTGTCTTTAAATTATTATTATGCTTGCTTTATTTTAATCTTAATCGGTGGCATAAAATAGTTTTAATATTATCGTTTACTGCAATATTTGTCTGTAGTATTATATTCAGGGTGGTCAGACGTCCCTGTTTACCCGGAACAGTTTTGAGCCCTGTGCCCCCTGTCCCGGCAGATTGATCCAAAGCCAGTGACGTGTCCCAGTTTTACACAAGAAATGTCCCAAGTGTCCCTATTTTTGACCAATCTGATTCCTGCCAACAGTAAGGTGCATTTGAGACATACATTTGTTTAGGTAAAATACAGAAAAACTGCTTACAAATGACCAAAACACAGACCAGAAAATGTGACTATACTGACTGACATTAGTGCTAAATGCAGAACATTTCCTTAATTACATATTTGCTTCACAATTTTATTAATACCAACCACCCCAAACCAGGGATGTCCTAGTTTTTTATTTTGAACATCTGGTCACCCTAATTATATTGAGCTTCAAGATTTGTTATTATGACAGACCTATCGACAAAAGGTTTTTTCACGTTTCTGGGGAGTAAAATAATGAAACAGTAAATCTAACAACCAGCATGATTGCATGATGGATGCAAATTGGGTAAATGACTCAAACTGAGCACTGACAGGGGCCTTCTAATTCAGTGGGATCAGATAGTGTGGTTCTTGGTCCCACCTCCCCCCTCCTCGGCTCCAGTCACATAGAATCAGGTTCATGGGGCTTTAAGTTACAAATAATGCCACAGAACATCCGGAAGCTTTAGCATCAACATGTGCTGCCAAACATGGAGCATGCCTCACGGTGCTGCTAGCAAAAACACACACGAGGTACTGCGCTGGCACAGTCAGTCTGCATTAATAAGAAAAAATAAAAGTAAGTAGAAGACAAACAAATACTCAAACAACTACTACTCAGGAAGGTCAATCCAAGATGTGCAACAACTCAACTGATCAATGACTAGAAATGTATTTTGTTTGTTTCTTTAAAGTCCTGCATTACACAAAATTGATTCTTTTGAGCTTAAAGCCACGGTCTAATATAGTTTTGTTTCATTCACACATGTTCGAATAACCCTTTATTATTAGTGTTTCTACATCTCCAAAGCTCAAAATCTCTGCTCTGTTCCACCTTGTGACATCATGAAACTGTAGTTTTCATGTTAAGCTGACTTTTACCTCTTGTTCAGCAGAGACTGGCAATTCCAGGGCTGAAACTATTATTAAACCAGAAAGTTACTCTGTTAGTATGCAAATTATTTTTAGCATTATTGTGATCGCAAACTCCACTCTGGTCTCTGAAAAAAAGCACTTATAAACTCATCACAGTGAATAATTAGGATGCTAGAAATGCGTTAGGTGAGTGGCGAATAACATTGGACCACTGCAAACTGTTTAAAACAAACTAGTCCTGTTTTTCATGTTTTTAAGTAGAATCTGAATCTGAATCTTCTAAATAGAAATCAAGTATATTCAACCTGTCACAGTAGCAAATGTTGAAGTGCGATATTTTCCTGAAGTAAATATAAATGCTAAATGATAATACTGAAACAAATTTATGACACTGGCACAAAAATCAACCATAAAAACTATTTTAAATGTACAACATTGTTAAAAAAAAAAAAAACACACACACATTAGTACTTATTTTGCATCTGAATTTAGTTATAAAAGTTATGAATTCAACTTTTTATGGTTCAAATCTCATCAAATAGTGGAAAAAAAAAGTTTCCAGTTTCCATATATTGAACTCTAAATTGCACAATAGTTATGACTAATACAAATAAACAAAATCAGCTTTGTTAATGAGAAGTTAATGAGAGGTTTAAACTGCCAGAAAAATGTCTTCCATGCAGGTCAATATAATAATTATCGTGACAGACCTAAGTACATATATTTTAATTTCCAATATTCAAGAGTAAAATTTTAGCTCATGTCTTATAACACCTCTATAACTATAATAAATCATGATTTTACAGTTCCACGTTGTACAACTCTGTATTTTCCAAAGCACATAAGCTGACACACACACATGGAGTGTTGCATGATGCTGGTGTAGTGTTTGCGTGGGTGTTCGCATCATCCACAAACAGTCCGTGATGGAGAATAATAGCTCGTCTGAAAACAGCGCTGGCCCTGTAGAAGAGAGCCTGTGTGGGCAGAGAGAGCACGGATAGATAGATGGACGCTCGCTTTAAAAGATTACAAGCAACCTTTCGGAGCAGATGTCATTTTTCACAACACCTCTCTCTGCTCTTTGTAATGTAATGACGAGGAGCACGGGTTAGAACAGGGCGAAGAGTGAACTGTATTCAACAAAACACGGTCAGAGGCTAAGTTATGTCAAAATGTTCAAATTGACCTTTAAGAATTTTAAAATGCGAAGATGAACAAAGAGGAGAGGAAAGAGGTGCACTATGTAACTTTTCTCATGGGGGTTTGTCCCCGTGGAAATGTTAATGCTTTGTTTGAAATGTTCCACAGCATGACATACAGCATAATTTATCTGATCACTATGGAGACAAGCAGATGATGGGGACAGGCACAGTTACAGGTCAAATCTTGGCAGAGGCATAGTCACACCTACTCTTGGTAAGAATCCTAGGGCTCCAATGTATTTTTGAGCAGCTGAAACAACAAAGCAATAACATCTTCAAGTGCACAAGCAGGTGGCAAACCTTCCACCAAAAAAAAGTTACAGAGTGCTCCTTTAAATCCTGATTTATTTGATGTTTTCAAGTTATTGGAGTTAAGGTCATGCAATTAATTGAATTTTGATCGCGATTTCAATTTGTGTGTCAAACGATCTCCAAATTTATATAATCGAGATGAAATGATATCTTAACAAAGTTTATTTTGGGATAATTTTTATATGAATACGTATTTTTATTTAGTTTTTAAATATAGATTGTAGAACAGCTGGATATATAGTTTATTTTTGATACATTTATGTTTTTCTATGCCTTATTTCGTGTTCAAAGTATATGTTGTTTTATTTTATGTATGCTTTAAGGTCCATATTTGTAAATTATCAATAACCAAGTGTTTGTTTTTTGAGAGAGAGAGAGAAATGCTGAATAAATGCATCATGTAACTAAAAAATAATCATTTGAATAATCGTGATCTCAGTATTGACCAAAATAATCATCATAATGATTTTTTCCATAATTGAGCAGCCCTAATTGGAGTTAATGAAAAAAAAAAAAAAAGCCACCAAAATACCAGGACACCACTGAAAGGAATAATATGAAAAAAGTACATAACTGATCCTTTGCAGTGACATGACGATGGGGTGTTCTACGTGTATTTCTACGGCGAAATGTTTCTGTAGTTACAACAGTGACACAATGTGTACATTAGCAAACACAGCCAGAAAAGAAAGAAAATACAAAATGGATTGGAACACATTTTCAGGAGCCTGTGATCAGTACGAGTGTTAATGGTCCTGTTTAGGTGTATTCAACAAAAAAGTGAAAGTGACTGAAAAACTGTTGTTAATTCAGTTCCTTAAATCAGATTTTGCTCTAACAAACCTCAGATTTAAGTCTAACAGAGCTTCAGAGACATGCCTACAGTTAGCGTCACATCCTCAGGGAATGTTGATGACGTCCGCTGCAAAGTAACTAACTGCAGAAGGTGAAATGCAATGACTGAACTTCAATGTAAAAGAAACTCAAGAGACCAACAACTGATCCAATATCAATTATGAAACCTCTAGCTCTAATGAACAAAGGTACAAAGTCTATTCTCCACACAATATCCACGCAGTACATGTACTCATCTCATCCATTCTTGGTTATATAACATTTCATACATTATTACAGTATAGTCACACAGGAGGGACAAGAGGGTATGTCTTCAGTGACTCATGCACAAATCTGTGAGCTGTGTTTACAAGTGCACTGTGCTCTTATGCATCACTTTCATATGTGTGTGTATGAAGTGTACAGTGACCGTGAACAAGGGAAAGGACTGCTGTCTCACTCATACGTAATCTAATCTAAGGCTAATACAGTGATACAGTACCCATCTATTTTTCAATAACATTTCGGTATACATGTTCAGCAGAAACACCTCAAATTTTGTATGGCAAACAGCCATACAAAATTTTAAAAAAGGAAAATGCAGAAACCAAACCCAAGTAGTATTTTGAAAGTCTTCTGAAAAGTGAATTAAATTGCACTGGCAGAGAAGAGATGGAAATGAAAAGTACAACAAATCTAAGGTAAAAAAAAAAAAAAAAAAAAAGTGTACTTCAATATATATAAGTGTTATGGGTGAATATAAAGACATGATTTATAGGATATTAGACATACTGCTATAAAATCCTGTTATACTTTCTATTTCCTATTATTGACGCAGCTTATTTGTTGCATTTGGGATTTCCAGCTTGTTCCCATTTCTTCACCATAATTAAATTTTTGGATTACAAACGTCTCTCTCTGAAAGTAACAGACAGAAAATCTTTAGTGCATTACTATTTCTGCTGACTCACGGTGCTCCTTTCACTACTTACATAATATTAAGTCCATCTCTCATTTTGGTCATTAAACAATGCTTTTACGCAAGGTGAGCGACCGGGAGGGGGCGGTGGCATCATGCTGGGGGTTTTCTCCGTGTATGTCTATGGCAAAATGTTCAGCGGTTACTAGGGGTGCAACAATAACAGAAATATTGCGATATCGTATTGTCAAAAGTCTCACAATAATATCGTGGACTGTCACAATTTAATCGGATTACAAGTTACTTTGTTTAAATGCCTTGTTTTATAGTAGCAATAGCCAATAAACAAAGGGAACTACACATCCCATGAGGCATTTCAGTGCAGACAACATGAAGAAATATGTTTTTTACTTGAATTCTTCAGATTATGACAGTAATAATTCACACCACAATCTTCTCAAGGTATTTTAAAGCAAAAAGTATCCCATCTACAATTATATCAGCCTCTCCAAAATATCACAATAAATTGTACCGAGAGATTCATAGCGTGAAAATATTGTACACAGAGATTTGGATATCGTTGCACATGCACACATTAGCAAACACTGTCACACAACAAGTCTCAAAACTCAAGAAAAAATACAAAATGGATTTAAATAAGACATTTTCAGAACTGTCTGATCAATGCAAGCCTTTCTGACCCCATTTAGGTTTTTTATTTTCAACAAAAAGGTGACAGGAACTAACTGAAAAACTGTTGGCTGATGCTAGATAGTTTGTGATTGTAATGTAACTCGAGAGGGACAAGTTTAAAAGTACAAAATCACAGTTCTGGTCAGATTGCGTTAAAACAAAGCTCAAATTAAAGTCTAACTTGAAGTAACTAAGCTTCAGACAGAGCAGTGCCTCCAGTTTGCTTCACCCCGTAGGAAACGTTGATGGCATCAGCTGCAAAGTATCTACCCATGGATTTCAGAAAGATGAAAAGCTGGGACTGTTTCCATAGCAATGAACAATTCAAACAAATTAAAAAACAAATATTATACAAAATACAAAATATTACATCTTATAACATCTTTTCAGTGACCAACCATCCTCCAAATGTCACCACAAAACAGGAAGCTGAGACTATGAATAGGACAGAGCACTGTAGTTTCTCACTGGAGGTAATGGTACACACACAGTACAGCATTATCCACACTCAGCCACTCCTATCACCGCACAGTGCCACTTACAGGGACTTAAACAACAGCAGCTGAACGCACTGACAGTTTGGAAATAGGATAAGGTTATATAAGCTTGCATTTTTCACCTCTATTTTTTATTCTCTTACATTTTAGCCCTGCCTTTTTAATTCATTCAGATTTTTTGGCCATTTTGAATTAGTGCTGCAATTAACATTTTAGTGATAAAAAAAAAAAATTCAGCTTTTTTTTTTTTTTAAATTCTTTGATTAGTCCATTAGTTCTATTGTGCATAGAAATTAAGGTTGAAGAATAGTGAGAATGGAGGCTTTTGGATAGAGAATATTTTGTTTAATTAATTGTAATATTGATGAAAATGAGAAATTGTTTATCATGTTTTGATCATTTTAATTTAATAATACCGTTTTATTACTATTATAAAACGTCTTTTGGCATGTGTGTTATGTGTTAGAGTCTGTATCATCCAAATAACATTTACATTTATTATCAACAATTAGTCACAGCCATTAGTTGTCTCATCATTAAAAATTCATTAAAGACAATTTTGTTTTGAATTATGATTTGCTATGACCAGTGTCCTCATTTGTCCTCACTCTGAAACCTATGGACCTTCTGCCTTTGTACCATACTCCCCTGCTGTAGTCTTTTTAATGGCAACAAAGCCTGACTTTCAAGCTTTTATTTTCATCAAGTTGATTTATTACCGGTGTTTCAGCACAAACCCAATCTGTCCCTTAACAACACTAGTAAAATCGTATCTCTAATAGTTGAGACACGTTCTTGTTTTATTAAAGGCAAGTATATAGGAGCCTGTATCTGCTCTTTTCTATCCTATGTCATTGTCAGTCTGCTCAGGTAGAATACCATTTGACCCCTGACTATCTGGGGATGAGCCAATCAAACGGTGACAGGCCATTTAAACTGCGGCAGCCTCTCACAGTCTCCCCTTTAACGATGTATAAAGTAGGACCTGGGTGCATGGACAATTAATACTGACTTTGGGGTAGATGACATTGGGAGATGCAGAGCTAAAGAAAATCGTAAGGTAAGACAGAGGACAGATACATGGAGGCTATAAACACATGCTTCCGACAGTGTGTGTGAATGCGGTTAAAGGTGCAATGCGTAACTTTCTGGAGGAGGGCCCGTCACCTGCTTGTGTCATCTGCAAGACTGGTGGCGTCGCCTGCTTGTCTTTATGGCGATGAATGAACTTTAATGCCAAACTGTAGAAAATTTCTGGCAATAACTTCTTCATGGAAGCAAGAAGATGACAAACCCGCCTCCAGAAAGGTTACATAGAGCACCTTTAAGATATATGTGCACAGAGCTGCCTTTTATAGTATATAAATGTTGTTGTATTTATCTTATAGTCAGTAAACAATGAAACAGATGATGTGGTAGTGCTGTGTTTAATGTAATGTCTGTAATTTGCCACATGGGGGCACTTAATGTTCAGTTTCAATCTGAACGTCTGGCTAACTAAACAAATGTGATCAGGTGAATCAAGCTGTAGTGCACTTTTAAAGGTATGGATGAGGTGCTAAGTCACTTCCAATTAACTTTCTCAAATAAGATCAAATCAGTATACTGTAAAATAGACTCACAGTGTTGATCATTTTCAGACTTTAAGGGTACACTATACAAGTTTTCTGGGGAAGGACGCGCCACCTACTTTGCCTAGAATGTTTCACAGTGTGGCATTAATCAAACCTCGCTATCTTGTGCATTTATTCAGTTACAGTGCACTCACCACTCCACAGACATAACCTGTGACTAAGCTGATAACATCATCTGTTTTTGTCCAAGAAAGTGTTATCTTGGCTACATGAGTTATAATAAATACTACTATAATTAAAAGATCATAAGAGTCAGTATAAAACGTGGCCCAAATGACTTTTTTTCCCCTGCGAATATAATTCTACAACTAAACATCACGCTGCATCATGATACAGATCTAAAATGTTTTAAGCCTTTTTAAAGGTACAGGAGCTCTGTCAAAACTATGAAAACCATCCATCTTAGTCTGGTCCTCCACTACAAATGTGTTTCAATATGCAGGTGTTTGGACACCCCTAAAATGGACACTCCTAAAATGTTTGGACAACCCTAATATAACAATTCAGTTATAGTGAAGTTAACATGAAGTTGATATCGAGATATTACAACTTTCACTCACATTAAAGGTCATATATTACACAAAATGGATTACTTTGAGCTTTAAGCCACGTTATAATGTTATTTCATCAAAAACATACCTTGTTGTGTTTTGTTTCATTCACACATCTTTGAGTTATTGTTCATTATTAGCCTGTCTACATCGTCAAAGCTCAAAATGCTCTGTTCCACCTTGATGTCATGTGTTTTCAAGTTAACAGCTACCTTATACTTTTTGTGCAGAAGAGACTGGCAATTTCAGGGCTAAAATCATCCAAATGATTCTAGTGAAGGTGCATGGAGTTTAAAAACAGTGGAGCACTTCCTGTATTACCACATTACATCAAAAAGTTGGAACAGTGTTTTTGCTTGAGAGAAGAACTCAGCCTAAATTTGCAGGCTTTGTGTGTTAATCAAAACATCAACCCAGGTATGTTTGTGATGAGGAAATAACATTATAACTTAGATCGAAAAATAGCGTAATATGGGCCGTTTAACATAACACTATCCAAATACAGTTATATCATGCTGTTGTTTTCCACCCTGACAAAAGCATCTGTTAGTCTGGGCACATTCAGTTTATCGAGTGGTAAGTTTGTGCAGCTTTAGGACAGAATTGATTTGTAAATTGCAAAAACTCTCTGTACTAAACACTGTGGCAAAGTCAAAAGTGACTCTGGGAGGGGCAGGCCATCTGGAGCAGCGGGCATTACCCCGATGGAGCGGTCAAACTGTGTCAGACAGAAAGACAAGCAAACTGCCCTGTGTGATCTCACATTCTCCCAGATACAAACGTGTGCCTGTGTTTGTGTGTGTGTATGGGTATTTATCACAAGACTTGCCACACTTATGGAGATGAAAATCAGGTCCCCATGACGAAAATATTTTATTATTCAGTTAAATCCACAAAATAGTCTAAATTTCAGATATGGGTTAAAATAGGTAACGTTATAGGGTTTAGGTCAGACATTTCAAACTCAGGCCTGGGGACCAAATTTGGCCCATGATATAATTATATTTGGTCCGCAAGATCATACCAAATATGTATTAGAGCTGGCCAGCAGCCTACAGATAGGCTATAGAGACATTATCATTTAAAATTGTATTATTTTATATTATGCTTGTTGTACTTGGCAAGTAGTGATTATGATAACCACTGTTAGGATCTGTCAACAGGAAAGGAATCTAAGTTATTGTAATGTCTCTCAGAAGCAAGGAAACTCAATATGTGTGTGTTTATCATAATGTGAATCCTTAAAGATTGGATCAACAACATTTCATTTAATAAAATTTCACATATGGGGTAAAATAGGTCAATGCAATGTCTACAGAAAATAAAAAATATGTCAAAAACATGTTAATAACAAGGTTTAAAGTGATAAATGTTAGGATCTGTCTCCAGCAAATGAAATGCAAAAGTCAAGAAGAAGCATTGAAACCCAAAATGTGTGCGTGTTTATCATAATTAGTGTCCCGCTGGACTTTGGAGGAGTGTGTCTTTGTTTTGGCCTGGTTATAGCGACAGACTGACTGTATTGGACATGCTGCATGAGTCAAGTCATTAATATTACGCCATGGTATTGGAAAAAGCACAAGCGAACAGGTGCATAAACAATAACATAAAAAGTGTTTCAAAACGGGTAAATTTTTCCACAGTATGGCATTAATCTTTCAACAATGAGGCAATCAGCGGATGCAGCCAGGAGGTCAAGTTACACATGACCCAGCTCACAGTAAGAAAGCAGGTTTTTCAAGGTATTCTATAACAGTAAAACACCTAGAATAATCATTAATCATGTTGCAATGGCTCATAAATAACACAAAATCTATGCAAAACTATGCACTTCAGTTATTCTACAGACCGAAGGGGTTTACGCTGAAGTTTAACACTTATTTTGCCAATATACATGATGGTAGAAACATATAGAATACAGAACACACATGATGGCACAAAATCTATTTACAATGAAGATAAGCAGGACTCCCTATATGAAAGGTTATAGAAAATCATTATTACAAATATTAGAAAGGTGAGGGCATCTTTAGTTAGTGGATTTTTAGACACATTAGTTTGCCCTTTCTGCGTAATTGTCCTTGTCAAAACCTGAACAGGTATAAACATAAAAAGAAAAGAAATCAGATTACTCACATCAGCAGTAATTGTTCATATGACATTTCAATGATAACTCCAGAAATCAGATAAAGATCAGATTTTTGGTGTCTGTGTACACATAGCCACCGTTAGCACCAAGCTGAGAAAACAATTCCATTATAATATTATCTGAGGTGTACACGCAGTCCTTTGCACCTCGTTAAATAGGAGTATGTAATTGGATGTTTTAATAAGCTATTACCAGACTAGCAACAAGGCGTGAAGAACTAAAAAGCACAATGCACATAATAACCAGCATTCAGGTAGGACCTCTATCTCACACAAGAATAAAAAATAGTGCTTAGATCTCGGTTAAGTTTGTCAAAAGTATCAAGTATCAGATACTAATCAATACTAAATCTTGTATTGAAACAAGATACTCATCAAGTTTATTCTGAAAAGAAAAAAAAACACATAATAACATGATAATATTTGAGTTCTTGATCAGTTTTAGAAATATTCAATCATTTTCTCTTCTTTATTGGTATGTTTAGTTCTGGTTTAGACCTGGTTTAGGCCTAGTTTAATTCTAAGTTACTCCTGGCAATGGATCCCCAAAAGTCTGGCCCTCAAGTAAAACTGTTAAAAATTTGAATAGACTTGCC
The DNA here is from genome assembly GCF_026225935.1 of Boleophthalmus pectinirostris. Taxonomy (NCBI): domain Eukaryota; kingdom Metazoa; phylum Chordata; class Actinopteri; order Gobiiformes; family Gobiidae; genus Boleophthalmus; species Boleophthalmus pectinirostris. The sequence continues at coordinate 15,431,910 of NW_026571018.1, forward strand.
ATATGGTATAATAAAGAAAGTACAGAAAGAAAGTACTATTATTGATATCTTACATAACCAGACACTTGCGACCCACTGGCCCTGCACGCGTGTTGTCATGATACTATTGGTCGTATCTTGCCTCCAGTCTTTGCACCCCCCACATAGTGGAGCCCAAAACAAGAGGTGTGTGGTGCCTAAATATCAGGCAGAATGGAGCAGACTAAGACTAGTTCACTGAAGAACATTACATGTAACATATTCAAGACATAAAAAGCATTCACATGTTCATGTGCTGTCTGGGATGTTCGAGCGCAGTCGGAATGCCCTCCTGCAGCAGAGCACAGCTCACTCCTGCTCCCTGTATAGTTTGGTTTGATCACGATCTGTACCAAAGCTGCTCATTCACATGAGGCCGATTACAGCTCTATCCTAAAGTGTGTTTTCTGTCTGCAGGGTATTGCTCATGGTAGGAACAGGTGCGACATGGGGGAGAGAGGAGATCAGCGAATCTGATGTGGAATGAGGAGCACACAAGAAAGACACTGGTCTGCTGTGTAATGGGAAGCAAAACAATAGAGGAACACAGAGAAAACTATGGCTGACATGAGGTCTACAGGGGTTCACATACATACGTGAGAGGAGCACACATGCGCACGGATCACAAGCCAGTTCTGTGACGGCCCATCCAAAATTCTATAATCCCAGCCAGCGCCTCTACTGGTGCAGACTTATTTCATGGGGCTCCAAAGCTGTTTTTGTACTCATACATACATTATATATATATATATATATATATATATATATATATATATATATATATATATATATATATATATATATATATATATATATATATATATATACTATATATATGCCTGGTAATGAGGCAAAGACTGCTGACATTACCCATGCTGGCAGTGATTTTAAATGCCACAGCCGTCACAGATTGGTTCAGATGCCATCACCATATATGTACTTGTACCGTCCCACTCCAGTCTCCAGTGGTCAAGTACAGCCCGACCTGGACACACTCCCTCGTTAACACTTGCGCTCGTGCAAAGACTGGGGGCAAAATAGGGCCAAAAAAGTTCTAATTCAATTTCAATACTAAGGAATAGATGTTAAATATTTCAACGATAAATCATACCATTTTCTTTTATATTACCATGTGGAGTTAGTCTATGTGGTCTTATACAGCTCAAGGTCATTCTAAAGCTATTCAGGAAAGGTTCATTTTTGGCCTGTGAATGTGACGTTTTTATTATCAATACTGCTCAAATTAGTGTCTAGTTTCGATACTAGTTTTAGTATCTCACACACACTCACATACACACACACACACACACACAATGGTTAGAATTTCATTACAAAATGAGTGACAGTGCAATGAGACGGTAAAACGTGCTGTCAGGAGTTAATCTGGCCATCAGGTTTCCAAAGCATCAAACACTCCCTTCATTTTTTGCGATTCATTCTAATTAACTTCAGTCAGTTTCAAAGACATCTGCACACTGTAGAAAACAAATGGGACTGCAGATTAAGTTCTTTATAACTCATCTTTTCTTTTATAATTCACCAAGTCAAATCTAACATAAATCTCACATTAAAACTTTTAGAACTGGGTTGCCAGATTGTTCTTTTAGTCACACGGCAATGATGTAGCTTTGGCGTTGTGAATCTCAAACTTTTAATCATCGTAAGTTTGTCGTGCTCAGTTATGTAAAAAAGCTATTGTACAAATGTATCTGCTGGCACTGGCATCATTTGCCAGACTGATCCAGGACCATAACACCAGCGAGTGAGATTTACAAGTTACTTTTGGACAAAACACAAGGTTTGTTTTAGGTGCTTTTACCACATGGGAGCTTCCAAAAAGACAAAAGTTAATGACGCAACACAACTGGCTACAGATTTAACCACATACCACTGTTATGAATTTTCTTTATTCCTATAACTATCTATTTATCTATCTATCTGTTTACTTGTCTATCTATCACACCACATTCATACATAGGCAAGATGAAGTAATGACAGTAAAGCCTTACCTTTATAATGTGCTTTACAAGCTTGTCGAAGCTTCTCAAAGCTCTATAGTGTAATCAATATTCATTCACTCCATACTCTCATACTATAGTCATGGTAAATTACTATTGTAGCCACAGCTGCCCTGGGATAGACTGATGGAAGTGAGTCTGCAGCATCTTCCCCTCCAACACCACCACCACAAACACTCACAAACACACCACTTTCAGACTAGGCAATGTGAGTGAAGGACACAAAGACAGAACTTGGTCAGAGAGGGAATTGATCCTTGGACTTTCAGGCTGAGGGACCACTATTCTAACCACCAAGCCAGAATTGGGGTCACACCAATAATCATAATATTTTTGGGCAAACACCTAAAATCACTGAGCCAATGCTCAAGTTTGTAAACAACATCAATATGGTGCTTTTCCAACACAATCTGAGCATAGTAATTATTCACCTTGATGAGTTATGAGTTTATAAGCAACTTTCAGAGGCCAGAGTCACAATAATGCTCACAACAGCTAGTGTGCTAACAGGTCACTGGTTGTGCTTCCTCATTCAGGGTCGGTAAAAATGCTTTATAATTAGAAGCAGACAGCAGAGGTCTTATTTTTCTAAGACCTGCTTTTACAATACATCTGAACTACTGGGGCAAAACAAATTTTAGTTTCTTACTTGGGAAAAGAATCAACATGCTTTACAAATTTGATGACAAAGATTTTGATTTCCAAATATTACAAAAGCTGTTTGTGAAAAGAAAACAACACAAAAGTGACATCTATGAACAAGTCCTCTAAAGTTTTGAAGTGCTAAGGATCACAGAATAACAAGAACACTCTTAACACTGGAATTAATAAAGTGTTGACTCATTATCAGGTGGGACAGGGAGAACAAAAACAGTTCTTAAAGGTCCTCTGTTACGTAAAATTGATTCTTGTGAGCTTTAAGTCATGTTATAACACTGTTTTCTCATCAAAAACATACATGGAGTCGTGTTTTGTTTCATTCACACATGTTTAAATGTCTGTTTACATCTGTTCCAACTTGCGATGTCCTGACATTTACCTTTAGTTCAGTAGTGCTTGGCAATTCCAGGTCTGAAATTATCCAAATGATTCTTCTGAAAGTGTAGTATGTGTTTAGTATAAGTGTATGTAGTTTAGTAGAATCACACAGTGGAGCACTTTCTGTATTACCACATGACATTGCAAACAGAGCGTCTTCAGTTTGAGAGAAAAACTCAGCCTAAATATGCGAGGTTTGTGTGTTAAACATGTGTGAATGAAACAAAACACAACTCCAGGGATGTTTTGGATGAGGAAACATTATAACACATCAGAAAATAGTCCTTTAAAGCAGACAGAAAACTGGCATTCACAAACGCTGTCAAAGGCTGATTAAAGGATCTCCACTAACCTCAGCCAACTGCAGAACCATGATTAATTACATGTTTGTAAAATGTCAGGAAGATAAAAAATTCATACGGTAATCTGCTTTGTCGGGTGAATTATTTATCTCAAACCTTACACCTCGATCATGTGATGGGGAGACAAGACACTAGGCAAGATATCGAATTTTTGTATCACAATAATATGGTCTAAATAATTATAATTAACAACAGGAATTTAAAAAATGCTGACAGTTTAAAAATGTTATTGAAATATTGACACTTTGCAGCTGATATCTTCAAAATTATTTTTATTTTGATTATCATGATTATTCGTATATTTTTGTTATTTTTGTTCTGTTTTTGTTTCATTGTTGGTGTTTATGTGCATGTACATCTTGCCTGTTTTTTGTAGGAAAAAATAAATAAATAAATGGAACCCAGGAAGAACAGTTGCTGTTTTTCAGTAGCTAATGGGGACCTAAATAAAAACAAACAAACAAACAAACAAACAAAATTTCCTAGAAGTGTGAAGCTAACTATAGGCACTGATCTGTCTGACGCTCGAATTAGCCTTTAATCTTTTATTTTTGTTTTATTTTAACACAATCCGAACAGAAAGAGCTAATTTAGATGGAAATACAACAGATGTTAGCATTAGTCAACAGTTTTTCAGTTAGTCACAACATTTTTTGTTGAAAATCAAACACCTGAACAGGACCATGAACGCTTGTATTGATCACAGGCTCCGGAAAATGTGTTATTTAAATAAATTTTGCATTTTTTTCTTGAACTCTCAGACAATTTTCTGTTAACATTCCACCAGTACAGATATATGTAGAAGCCCCCAGAATGATATCAGTAAAAAGTATCACTACTCAAATGACTATTATCATTATGTACTTTGTTATTAAGAAGTTTCAGTTTATAACTATAATAGCTTTGTACTTTGTTATAAGTGAAAACAACAATGATCTAGAAGAGAACATCATGGCTAATAGCTTTCTCTGCGCAGTCTGGGTGTATAATGGTTATTATATCTATCGCTGTGTTTCAGAAGAGATCACATCATTCTATAGGCCGTTAATGTTTCAAACAGATGGGGGCAGTAAAAATAAAAAAAAATAAATAAATATTGTTAAAATGCAGATTTGTGTTATAATACAGTGAGTTCTTGGGTCTAGTAACCAATAGAAATGATCAGGATCAGCATTTGTGAATTTACCTTTTGGATACTTCATGGCAAAATAGGAAAAACTGGCTCTTGCCCCCTGAGACAACTATTTGGGGACTTTCATAATTATACAAAATGTACCACAAACAATTACAGTCTTTCTTTTTATCACAGTTAAGAATATTATTGTTGATTTTCCTATCCCTCAAGGAGACAAATCCAAAGTTATTTCTATATATTAAGTTATTTTCAATTCATTTGGAGATGACCTATAGTTTGTTGGGCATTAATAAAATTTATTTTCAGTAATTACCTCAGTACCTCAGTGGTTTATGAGGTTTTAAAGACATGCATCAGCTGGCAACAGAATTACAGTCAAAGCTGAGTTTATAAAGTTAATACGAGTTGATGTGACAGATAAAGTGCCCGCTTTTTCCATTAACCCAAGCGAGGAGAAGTTTTTAACCTGAATTATCCTGTTAATGATCTGTATAAATCTGAGTAAAATGCCATGGATGGGGAGCTGCCTTTGTAATTAAATCTGGGTATGAGAAATGACGAGGATAAACAAAACCAAAGCCTTGAGAATGCACTCTATAATAATAAAAAAGCTATGGAGCTATATTGTATTACTTTGTTATTTTGACTGTACCAACCAATAGGACTGTAGGCCTTTAGTTTACTCATTTACTCAATTAATCGGTTGACCAAAGTGTGTTCTTAAAATGTTAATTGGACAACAGCTGAAGGAGAAGTTAATGAGTGAGCTGAAGATTTGTTATTTTTTATGCATTTAAAAAAATATTTATATGGAAAAAGGCAGATTCAATTTATGATTCACAAACTGAATCTGTCTTTATATAAACGCATAGTTTCTTACTACTATTTTTTCTGCATAAAAAGTTGGTTTTGCATTAATTTGTGTAGGTGTAGTCTAGTGAGAGGTGTTTGGGTTCAGATACGTAGAGAACAGTAACAGTTTCTAATCTAGACCTTTTGCTACACCACCTTTTTAGTCGACTAATCAATCAGCAGGACATGTCATAACGTTTTGGTTGGACGTCCGTCACCTCCTTGTTTCTATGGATATGTCATTGCTCTGCCTGAAATGTTCCACAGTATGACCTTAAACAGCTCTAAGTGGTGGTTTTATAGCTGAAAAATACTTGGAAAAACAGGCATTCTGACTGTAGGCGGGGTTGCCTTTCCACAGATCTCACCTGTAACTTGGTCTCCATGATAACAGAAAGGTTTAATGCCATACTGTGAAACATTCCAGACAGAATAATAACATCTCCATGAAGAAAAGACCTGGCAACCATCAAGAGAGCTCTTCTCACCTGCAGTCATTTGCACTTTGAATAACTTTCTTCAATGATAATCTAACATAGTAAAAATGTTTTGACTGGTCAGTAATTGCTCGCGTTTAATAAGTTGTTAAAATGTTGTTCGTGAAAAGTAAATTATGCACTTTTCAGTTCTGCACTGGTGGTTTGTGTTTTTAAAGTAATCCCCAGCTAATATCTAATTTACAAGCTTCAAGAAATAATACTTGTTTTAGCACTTCACAGATGACTACCCAAGAATGTAATCCTAATTAATCCGAGCCAATAGCTGGATTAAGGGTTAGTTAAAGCAAATAGAGTGGCACAAAGTTAAAGTGGCAAAGCAGGGTCTAACAAATGCACTGCTGGCTAAAACATGTTATGTGATCTCAAAGTCTAAAATATTGACTTTTCTTTAGACACTGCACCTGATTTTCAGTGTCTTAAATATATGATAAACAAAACTTCTGTAGTTCATATTAAACAGTTTTCAGTGGTCCAAAATTATTCCACAGTTTAAGGATTCTTAGCAATTTAACACAATGAATTTATGAGCTCATTTCACAATTAGCCATCTAGAGACTAAAGCAAAGTTTTGCCTCTTGTCACTTTAATGTTAACAACAAATGCTAACAATTTTTTTCATTTTAATCTTAAATTTTATGATGATTATTTATGTTTTGATTTGTTTTTATTGTGATTTTAATGTTTTTCTTATTCTGTAAAGCACCTTGAATTACTTTGTGTAAAATACAAATAAACTTGCCTTGGCTTGCCTTGCCATGCAAACAGCGCACCAGCTTTAATTCATGATTTTACAAACGCCAAAAAAGCTTTATAATTACAGCGCACAGCATTTTGAACCTTACGTTAGAATGTTGACAACTCATCAAAAACATAACTGGAGTTGTATTGTGTTGTGTTTCATTCACACATGTTTGAGTAACGCTTTATTATTAGTCTTTCTACATCGCAAAACCTCAAAATGCTGTGAACCACATTGTGATGACAGCTGCATTTGACCTTTAGTTCAGCAGAGGAAATTCCAAAGCTGAAAAGATCCCAAGGTGTATGGAGTTTATTCCTGTATTACCACAAGACATCATAAGGTGGAGCAGACTGTTTTCTGTTTTAGAGAAGAACTCAGCCTAAATATGCAGGATTTGTGTGTTCAACAAAACTCCCAGTATGTTTGCAATGAGGAAACAAAATTATAACATGGATCAGAAATGGCGTAATATGGGCACTTGAGGTTAATAAAAAGTATAAATTAGAATTAAACCTCTTGATAAGATCACATTCTTTCACCTGTAATTCTCCCTCTGAGCTCGGCCTCCACTTCAGCTTATGAGCCAGGCTGTGCTTCCACTTGTACACACTGTTCACAGAGGGCCACTTCACTGGGCCCTTCAGGCTGCTCAGGTCTGGGGCCCAGTTCTTCAGAAGCTCCATGGACAGGCGCTTCTTCAGGGTCCCATGGCGATCAGTCCGGGGAGGGGCAAGCAGGTTTGGGACGCTGCCGCCGTGGAGGGAAGGGCTGAGCGAAGAGCTACTGGTCAGGCTGTCCCAACGCCGAGTGAGGGTAAAGGTCATTGTTGAAAGGCACACACCAGATTAAGGGTTTAGTCCAGGTTTAGTTCCAGGTTTGGTTCCAGTCTAGTCCAATTCTGGTTTCAGCAGAGAGATCCGTGTAATCCCTCAGATGTCCAGGTAGGTTCCATTGTAAAACTAAATTGAATTCTGCAAACTGGATAAAAGTTTTGCCACTTCAATTATGGGATTCTGATAAGTCACTGCCTTATATCTATTTGAAGGGAGGAGCTAACTACACTGAAACCATCACTTTTGTTTTTGTTTGGTCCTGGTTTTGGTCCAGTTTTAGTAATGCTTTAATTCCAGGTTTAGTTCCGTGTTTAAGCTCAGTATAGACCAAATTTTGAAGATTTTGAAGTATAAACGCAGCCTAAAAGACTTCAGGAGAGATATCCATGTAATCCCTCAGATGTCCAGGCAGGTTCCATCGCAAAAGAAAATTGAATTCGGGATTTTGGTCTAGTCCTTAAGAGTGAATACATTTCTCCAATCATCCAAATGGCTTTTTCAGTTCTGGCTGAATGGAGGAACTACATTGAAATGAACACACCTTAGTTATTTAAAGCAAGGTGTATCTGACAATGTACAAATCTAGGCTAAATCAGTTCTGTTGAGCTGTGCGCATGACTGAAAGAATTTCATTTTGCATATAACGTCTACTCTTTTAAAGTAAATTGTGTGGATGAATTGTTTTAATTTGTTTGTATTGTGATGTTAATGTCTTTCTTGTTCTGTAAAGCACTTAGAATTACTGTGTGCAAATTGTGCTATACAAATACAAACTTGCCTTGTCTAGTGAAGTCCATTAACGCCCAGAGAATTGAATAAATGTAATCTCAGTCAAGTAAATTGCAAAAGATCCTCATGAATGAAATAATCCATGGGTCAAAGTAAATCTGCATTGGCCCATTGTAATCCAAAACCATCTCTTATCCAGGAGAACAAAACTTTGCGTTTACTTGTCCCGTAGACTCCGCAGTACAAACTTTACTCAGGGGGGTAATAGAACACACTGTGGAGGGCAGATGGGTGATTTAGCTGTAGGGGGGTGTAAACCAGGGGAAGTACTTGCATCACGTACTCAATATATCTGATTGGGTGAGAGCAAAAGCGCTGGGTCGCAGACGTGAAGCCGATTGGATTAAAGAGAGGACAGTGCTGCGAGCTGGAGCCACTGATATAAATCACATGGAGCCATAATTAATGCCTCAGGGAAGTGAGCTCTGTCAGGAAGCCAAAACTAGATTAGAGTCGGATCAATGGAGCACGTCAGGAAAAAGGAGGAGCCATAGGAGCCCATCCACACATCCAACATAACACGACGTAATGAGGGGAAACCATAATGGTACAGGGAAAGTCCGAGCAGTGCAAAGTCAATGAGATACAACTAGGGCTGGGATTCACGGGGTCCCTCATGATTCAATGCAATAGGTGATACATGGGTCACAATGAGATATTATCATGACATATTTTACATGATATTTTGCGATATATTGCTGTTTTTTTCCAGAATCAAATACATTTTTGCAGCAATATTTCTTTGTTAAACTACTACTTGTGCAAAGTTATGTATATGTGAATATGTCAAGTAGGGCTGGGTATCATTAAGAAGTTGCCGATACAATATATACCTCGATACCTAGGCCACGATACGATACATATTTTGATACGATATATTTCAAATCAATTAGATAAGGTTCATTAAATTGTGGCTGTGAGACTACAAGTTTTGTTAAACCACTTCTCGTGCAAAGTTAACATGAAACACAAATATTTTAATCATCAAAACAGTGAAAATGTCAAATTTGTCACATAAACAAGTTTCTTCCACTAAACAAACAACAAAACTGTAGCACTGAAACAAAATAATTGAGTAAAATAAACCAAAAAATACTCTTGGTGATACATCAATACAACAGTCCGTGATACTGATACTGTATCATCACATTAAAAAATACGATATAATTTTGACATTGTTGCACACCCCTAATGTCAAATGTATTGTATAATCAAGTTTCCTAAATAAGCACTAATAATAATCACTATATCATCAATAATCAGCCTAATAATCACTAAATAAGCAACAAAATTGCAGTGTGGTCACAAAAAAATAACTAAAACACCAAAAATACTCGTGGTGATATATTGAAACAGCAGTCTGCGATAACGATATTACCACCAAATTAAGTATGACAATATATTGATATTTCAATATTTTTGCACACTCCTAGATACAACAAAAGACTGAAGCATAATGAAACTCGACAGCACAACTGTAAATTTTGAGCTATAGGTTTTGTCAGGACTGTTAGCTGCAGGATTTTACCTATTGTTTTCGTTCAGATATTTCTTTCAAAAACAGTAAATCTCATGTAGAGCTAAATAAGATTGTTCTAGGTCCAACTGTCATTCTGATTTCATATCTGATTTCATATCTGATTTGCAGCGTTGTTTTGGACACTATGTGACAGTGCTGTTAATATATTCATCAAACAAGAGACAGTTACCTTTCAGAAATGTATATTTAACCACAAACTATATCAGATATGTAAATAATCTATCATTACACTGGATTATTATTATGTGTTTATCTCACTAACGCTGCCATAACCGAGCATCTTACCTCATCCTCCTACAATTTCTGTGACACATATGACCTTTTTTTGCATCAAACAACTGTAATCCCTTTTCAATGCAAGATGTGTTGTTGATAAAAGAAAAAAAGAGAAAATTGTAAAAATGTCAGTTGCTATCGATTCTTTAGGGCTGTCATTACAAATACTACATCCATTTACTACATTCATTTTGGGGGTTAATATTTATTCTTTTTCTTCATACTAGTGGGAAAAATTTGGTTATTTTTCTGTTCAATATGAGATTTGAGCTGAAGAAGGTTGAATTGTAAATTTCTATGACTAATTATACACAAGTTACTTAAGTGATTCTGTTATTTATTTATTTATTTATATTTAACAATTTAACATTTAGAATATTTTTTGTGGGATAATTCTACCTGGGATAATTCTGCCTAATTAGTTTTAATATTTTTGGGAGAAAATTCTACCTTTCCGGGATATTTCTACCTATTTGGTTTTAATATTTTTAGGAGATAATTCTACCTTTGTGGGATAATTCTGCCTATTTGGTTTTAATTTGATCATTTACCATCTATATTTACTACTTTCATGACAGGCCTACTGGAAGTGACAACACACTTAACAATAGGCCCTCCTTTCTGAAATTCTCATCATTATGGTCATCAAACTGTAGAACACGAACAAAACCTACAGAAACCAGTCTGAAAAGAGCCACTTTAACCTTTGGAGTTAGTGACAGCGGAGCACAGAGGAGCAGACAGCTTTGATCTCCTCTGTCTGAGCTTTTCACTTTGTGTTTTCTGTCTCTTCACTGGCTCATTTGTCACTGACCCTCACAGCCCCTAACTACCTCTGGCTCACATCATCAGAGCACATACCCGTACACTGGGGCTGCAGGATGAATCGAAATCAAAACTAAATCACATTTTGAATAGGCACAATTAGCAAATACCAAAGGCTGCCATTTTTGAAGTACCATAATTTTTATAATAGTTTTTTACTTGTACATACACATTTATATAATTATGCCTTATTTGACTCTTGCTATTTTTGCGTCTTATTTTGAATTTATTACCATTTATATGTTTTCTCTTCGTTATTATAATATATAGTGTGAGTTATGTGTCCGAATAATTCCCCTTGTGGATCAATAAAGTTTGCCTCAGTCTAATCTAACATCTGTACTAACATGTTCTGTAATTTCTGAAACTTTAACTAGAATCCTGTTATTACAACATAAATCACAAATCTACTCAAAATTGCAGTGCTTGTCAGAAAAATCTCAAATTAGATATCTTCCCCAAATTGTTCAGCCTTAGTTTAGAAAAAGACAATCTTAAAGGTGTAACGTTTCTGGTGGAGAGCTCGTCAAATGCTTTTCTCCATGAAGATGTGATTGCTTTGTCTGGAATGTTTCACAGTGTAGCATTAAACCTTTCTATCTTCATGGAGACCAAACCAGACCAAGTTATAGGTTATATCTGTGGAGAGGCAACCCTGCTTATCATCGAGTGCCTTTTTTTTTTGGCCATTTTTGAGCTATAAAATCACCTGCAATTGAATAAATGTAAGGTAGAGCTGTTTAATTTCATACTGTGGAACATTCCAGGCATTCCTATCAAGTAGGTGAGGGACCCCCAATCAAAAAGTAACATGGTGCACCTTAAGCCCATGACACCTCACCAGTGTCACATGCATTTCGACACTTGGCACTGGCCTTGGAAACCAGTTTGCGATCATGCTACTGGAGCGCATGACCATTATAGACGAGAGCCTGTTCCCACGCAGCAAATGGCTGGTTTACCATAGGGACACACTTAGAGATGCTACAACCAGAGAGAGAGAGTGAGGGAATGAACCCGGTACACACAACCCTGTCTATACCGTCTCTGTAATGTCTCAGATGTGTTATGTTATGAGTCTGTTTTCTATTAAATTTAATGTTTAAAGTGCTCGTGCAAACTGGGAATAGAAATGTTAAATCTTTAGCAAAATCTTAAAGGGCTCATATTAGGCTATTTTCTGATCTATGTTATCCGCCTTATTCCGGAAGTTGCCGTGGGCGCTGCCATCATCATTCGGGTTGTATTATTTTGTATGAGACTGCCGATCTTGACAGCAAATAAGTTCAACACGGATGAGCCACTTTATAGCCCCCCTGAGAATAGGTGCAGTAAACATATAACATTTTACACAAATTAACCAAATTTATGTCATAGTTAAGATGCAAAATGTTTCCCAAATTCTCCATTGACATGAATGGGAAGTGCCACCACAAAAAAGTGAGGTTTAGGAGCATTTAGAGACAAAAGTGGGAGGAAAAGAGGTGAATAATGTTGTTTCCTCGTCCCAAACATACTTGGAGTTGTTTTGCATCATTCACATGTTTAACACACAAAGCCTGCATATTTAGGGTGAGTTCTTCTCTCAAACTGAAAGCACTCTCCTTGTGAGGTCATGTGGTAAATCCAGGAAGTGCTCCAGTGTGTTTTTAAACTCCATACACCTTCACAAGAATCATTGGGATCATGAACATGAAGCATGAAAACGACCACTTCGTGACAACACAAGGTGAGGTTTGGAGATGTAGACAGACTAAAGGGTTTATAAAATATTACTCAAACATGTGTGAATATAACAAAACACAACTCCAGGTATGTTTCTGATGAGGTAACAGCATTATAACATGGCTTAAAGCTCACAAGAGACAATTCTGGAACTTTAATGGCTTGTAATATCAAGTAATGTGTCTTTTGTGGTCTAACTAAATCTTAAATGATTTTAACTGCCTATATAACAATATGCATTGCCCTAATTCAAGTAAATAAATAAATAAAATAAAAAACAAACCCCACCCATATGCTTTTGTTTGAAACCAATACAAAAAGGTGTCAACGTAGCAGTCAATCACCTCTCAAACGTTAGCATGCAAGCGGGATGCAAAATCAATGCCAGCGAGTTAAACATATTGCGTATGGATTGGGTTCAGAGAAGGGCAATAACGGGTCTGATCCACAGCCGAAGTGGACACAGGGATAACAAAGACCGTAGCACAAATCACTTGAGTAAACAGATGTCATTCAGGCTGGTTCACTCATCTCAACCTCAGCCCTGCTTCATATGAACACCAGTGGACAAGTCTTATGTGAGCACAGGGCTGATCCAACCCACCAGACCAGATAAGCTCCAACACATGTGCAGCTGAACTCTACGCAAAGATAAAAAAATAAAATTAAACGAGATATACAGTTACAATATAAAGGAATAATTCAGATTCACAAATAAAGCAGACATCATCACTGAAAACCTCCACAATATTACAATTATTATCCGAAAGGACTTACACTGGATACCTGCCTATATAGATACATAACTACATTTGACAGGAAGTATTTGTACAACTCCTCCACTACATATGAATAATGCAATAATACATGTATTCTTACTGTGAGTGGGCTTGTCTCTCTGCAGTTCTGAACCTGAATATTACAGGCAAAGCAATAGCATCTTCATAGAGGCAAGCAGGCAGCCAGAAAAGCTACATAATGTGTTTTTAACAAAATTCAGTACTTCTACCACCGCTGCATTAGTCACGTTTACAGGTTTGCCAGGAAAATTGGATAACTGGCATTTAAACTGATTTATCAAAATTCACGTAACCCGAGAACTATGATTGAAGCGTCAGATTTGAGTAATAGAGTTTGTAAGTGTTAGGGAAATACCATGCCATTGCTGTATTGAGGGCACACTGCCAGCTCAACCCTCGTTATCTTAGACTGCGTCATCAGAGGTATAATACTCCCTACAATAGAAGCATAGCCAGACTGGACTGGACAAGACTAGGGTGAACAGCACTATCACAATGTCCTGAGGATTGCTGCGTCCTGTACTGATCGTAAATAAACTTCTCCAGCCTTAGAACTGCAGTGTCATTCCTCTCCTCTTCTCTCGGACTACTACAATTTATTTTACAACGTCTACAGTTTCTCTATTGGTGGCTTTCAGATTATACAGTGTGATGCTGTTATACTTCTAGATGATTACACTGTGCTTTGCCATGAAATACTGGAAAGGTAAATTCCCAAATATAAAACCTGATCATTTCTATTATTGACTAGACCTAAGAACATGCTATATTGCAACAAAAATCAGCAACAGAACTATGTTAATTTTACAGGGTATCCCCAGATTTGACTATCCCAAATTTAAGACCTTTTAAAAACCTTTTTAAGGCCACTTAAATGAAAATTAAGACCAACATCACACCCATTATGCGGGTGAAAAACACCAGGTCCAATTCTAATAATGACCAACCAACTACTACATCTAGAATCTAAGAGCCACTATGGATTAAACCATGATCCATCCAACATCGTCCTCCACTGTACTGATTGTTTACTCATTGCCGCCGGTGCCAGAAACCAAATTATTGTTTGCATATACTCCATTCACGTTACGCGATTTCATGTTGTTCTTGTTGTTTTTGTTTCCCTCCCTCCATTTAACTTTGCACTGCAGCCCGGTTGAGTATACAAAAAAATAGGCAAATTAAATTTAAGACCTTTGTGAAAAAAATAAGACTTGGACAACATAATTTAAGACTTTTTAAGGCCTTAGTTTAGGAACATGAAATTTAAGACCTTTTTAAGACCTTTTTAAGACTTTTAAGATGGTGGCTACCCTGTTGTAGCCACCCTCCATCTGTATTACATAATACTGACATGTAGTGATGTTATCTGAAACGCAGCAATTTCTTTCTAACAGTGTGGTTATATGTCTGATAGCTGTTTGATTAGTAGTTATACCTACAAAGTTTTAGTTTTAAGGCAAAATTCCTAGATGTCCCTAAATGTGTCATAGCCTGGTTTTGGGGAGGCACGATTTGAATTTGGTTGTTTAGTGCACTCAGAGTTCATTGTGCATATAATTGTAGTGTAGTAGTCTCGATCTTCATCACTGCCCTTTGATTTTTCTTCCTCTTCTCCTTAAAGTCTTTCAGTACTTACATGTGTCTAATGAAAAAAACAAACAAGATCATCACAGAAAGATCACAAAGCTTTCATGTCCTGCGTCTTTGACCGCTGACTCACTGTCCACCAAAGCACCGCTCCTTCCTCTGACCATACGCCGCAAGCCTTTTGTTGTTATTGTGCTTGCCTTGGGGCTGTATAAAGTAAGAGTTAGCAACTGTTTCTCCATTTTTCAGCACCACACTGATGAAAAAACAGAGGAGTAGTTTGTATATAGATGCATTAAATCATTGAACAAGTCTGAATGTACATGCTATGGCACAATGTATTCATTAGAGCATTGAATCTGTTTGGTAATACACAAAAGGCTAAGTTTATGAAAAAAGAAAAACAGGAAACCAAAAGTACTTGTCCAAAAAAGGCTGAAATATGAATATGAACTTACACCTTAGACTTGGACAAACTTTATTCATCCACAAGGAAAATTATTTGGACAAAGTAGCTCACACATAACAATAAATATAAATAATAAATAGTAAAGAGCAACATATCTAATGATAAATTCAAAATAAGTAGCAAAAATAGCAAGAGACTGGTGTCAATTAAGGCATAATTGTGTTAAATGCATACCGTATGTACAAGTAAAAATTTTAAATATAGAAATATAGTAATATAAATATACCTCAGCTTCATTGATGGTGCAGAAATTTGAGATACTAAAAATAACTTCACTGCAGCTTATTTTATTGTGTTAAAAGCATTGGTTATTATTAAACAAAAAAATATATAATAAAAGCAAACCCTTATTTTCAATAGACATTTCTATATTAAATAAATGCTGGAAAACGTCTGAAAATCTCCCAGAGCTCCAATTAGTTGCTTTCCAGCTGTGCCCATGAAAGTCCGGGATCCGTATATGAGCCCATTTCCTCGGTTTACATAATGCCCTGTGCACATGCTGTTCATGCTTAAACTAATGATCTATTATTCTGTGTTTTTGAGTTAGCATTTACTGATCTTTTCCAGCCATCAACGTTCTGTGGGAGTGTGATGCTAACTGTAGGCACTGTTCTGTCTGAAGCCGAGTGAGACTTTAATCTGAGCATTGTTTTAACACAAACTGACTCGAAAAAGCTGTAGTTAGCCGTAACTACAAAAGGTGTGCTGATTTGTTCTCTTATAAATAATGTATAAATAAGTCTCACAGATAAAAATACAATACAGCTGGCCAACAGTTTATCAGTTTGTCACTCTCACCTTTTTTGGCTAAAAATCAAACACCTAAACAGATGTCCTGAAACTGTGTTGTTTAAATCCATTCTGTGTTTTTACTTAAGTTTTTAGACCATAATAAAACATTTTGACAGTATCTCCATAGCAACTGCTTAACATTTCACCACAGAGATACATGTAGAGCACAGCATAATGTTACTACAGTAGTATCAATATTTGTATATGCGGGCCCGCTCAGGTTTGGTCCAAAGATAAATAAGCTTATAGTGTACATTTTTCAGGTATTTCAAGGTCATATATAAAGTGTAGATAGCAGACAGCTCCCTTCCTGTTGTCTTCGTGGTGAAATAAGGCTCTCCACTCCACACTGTGCCAGCTCTGAGTTAGCTTATACCAGTGTCACTCTGACAATGCCAAGTGCTGCATACAAGCTCACTGACAGCAGCTAGACCCTCACCGGCCACCAAGAACAACTCCTCAAAAATACTACAGGAATAATACAACTGTAGAAAGAAAGTATGTGCTCATTAACAGTGCGAATACAGTGTTATATTTCGCTTTGTTAGTGTCACAAAAACAG
This sequence comes from Boleophthalmus pectinirostris, assembly GCF_026225935.1. Lineage (NCBI taxonomy): Eukaryota > Metazoa > Chordata > Actinopteri > Gobiiformes > Gobiidae > Boleophthalmus > Boleophthalmus pectinirostris. The sequence goes on from NW_026571018.1 coordinate 15,448,779, forward strand.
CCAACAACTGTAAGATTGTATAATATGAAATTCAATCTTTTAAATTTTGTGTTTAAAATCATAGTAGACTTTAAAGGTGTACTATGTAACTTTTCTGGTGGGGGGCATGTGTTTTATTACTCAAAAATACCTTGAGAAACATGTATTTTTACTGTGGGTGATCGTCTCTCCACAGATCTGACACATAACTGGGACTTGTCCCCATGGAGATAGATTAGTGAAACGCCATAATATTCCAGGCAAAGCAATAACATTTTCCAATATCACAAGAAAAGTTACATAGTAAATCTTTAATATACGTATCCTGATGAAATTGATTTTTTATCTTTAAGCAAGAGTTAAATCAAATATGTAATTATTTTGGCTACTTAAACTTTGTAGCTTAGTTTATTTCACATTCTGTAATGATTGTGTATCTGTTTTTCTGTTTTTGAGCTTTTTGCACATGTTTTTCCAATGTGTTTTTATTACAAATGACAAATAAACTAACCTAACCATAACCTCCACACATTACAGTCTTCAGAGTGGCCTGTAGGTGCTCCTCCTGCAGTCATCTCAGCCTATCCTCACGTGTGTTTGTTGCTATAGCAGCCCGTTGATATTTGTCTGTGAGAGCGTGGCCTTGGCACACACACTGCGGGAGGCCAGATTACGTACGCAGAAACAGTATAATCAGAGCACGACTGATGCTGCAATTAAGGGTGAGCTGGTCCACGCTGGAGTTTCTACAGCCACATGTGGGAGCAGCGAGGGGGCAAGGATGGAGGTAGAGCAGTGGTGAATAGAAAGAAATATTTTAGTTTTTACATATTTTAAAGTGGTATGACTTTTATTTTTAGTTAATTTGGTAAATGGTCACATTTTTCTATAGCGCTTTTCCACCTTCAAGGCACTCAAAGCGCTTTACAACAAGGAACCACTCACCCATTCACACACACATTCATACACCAGTGTACACAGACACTGTGGGCAAGGTGGGTTAAGTGTCTTGCCCAAGGACACAACGACACCATTCATCTGTGGGAGCTGGAATCACGCCAGCCAACCTGTGGGTCAGTGGATATGACCGCTCAACCTGTGATGTTTATGTCGAGAGCTGCAATGGAACCGCAAACCTTCAGATCAGTGGGCAAATGCTCTACCAGCTGAGCTACTGGGATAATAATTTTTGGAAATTATAGTTTTACACCAATCAAGAAGTAATTTGCAAAAGAAAGTTAGTTAGGAAAATGAGTTTTAAATTACAGGGAGTTTGATTTTAGAGAGTTTTATATTGATTAATTTTAAAATAAGTGTGCTTTCTTATAATTTTATTCGTCAAATAATGGAGTTTTAGCCCAGTGTACAACATGGTTGCTAGGTAACAGCTATGTAATTCTTACCATGACGTCATGTTTTCCGACCAGGAAGTAAAACATAAAAATTGGCAAGTAAAACAATTGTGAAATGTTTAGTAACACCTTAAATATATATTGATCTGAACTGTGTTTTAAAATAATTAGTGATCCAACATCTCACAGACTTTAATGCTTTTTATTTATTATTTTACTATTTATTGTCTGTTGTCATCATGTACTGAAATGACTAAAGACACGATTTGTACATCTGTTAGTCGACTAAAGGAGGCGTGGCACTGGCAAACGCTCTTAAAACTATGACGTACCAAACTCAAGGGAATTAAAAATTAACAATGTACGCAGAAAGGTACTCGTAAACAGCACAAGTATTTGTAAAAAGACACAATAAACTCCAGCTAACTCACTCCATGCCCTTTTCTCTCTGTTGTGGTCCATAAAATCCTTGCAATAAAAGTATACGTCGATTAATAAAAAGCTTTGTTTACTAAGACAAATTAATTGACTAAGTGATTACAGACCTACAAAAAGAGAAAAGAAATAACCAACACATAAACGTGACCACAGCCAAAATGAGCTGCTCTGTGCTCCCATTTCATCAACTCAGGCTTGGGCACGTCTGTTTCTCACCACAAATCTGAACAGCAATTGCAAAGAGCGACAATGACCAGCTCCCTGTCCACCCCCCATAGAAACTCCTCAGATATCAGATGACTCCTGAGGGAGGTTTTGCCAATGTCGGAAGTTGGCTGCAGTGATGGCTGATGGGAAAATGTCGGTGAGGGGAAAACCATTACTGATGACCTGAGACAGCCAAACATAGACGGTACATGGCTTGCATTAAAGGTTTTATATTACACAAAATTGACTCTTGTGAACTTTAATCCATGTGAGAATGTTGTGCTCTCCTCAAAAATATACCTGGAGTTGTGTTTTGTTTCATTCACACATGTTTGAGTAACCCTTTATAATTCGTCTCTCTACATCCCAAAAGCTCAAAATGCTCTGTTGCACCTTATGACATCATGAAATCATAGTTTAAGTTAACAACCTTTTACTTTTTGTTCAGTAGAGATGGGTAATTACAGGACTGATTTGTCCAAATGATTCTAGTGAAGGTATATGGAGTTTAAAAACACAGTGGAGCACTCCCTGTATTACCACATTTCTATTTGAGAAAAATATGCAGGGTTTTTGTGTTAAACATGTGTGAATGAAACAAAACAAACTCCATTTTCTGATAACATAGATCAGAAAATAGCGTAATATTGTCCCTTAAATGAGAACTGCCCTGTCTGATGGCGTAGGCAGGGTATAAATACAAGATTTGGCTTTCCGGCAGGAGCTTCCCTGTCCCTTAATACTCATTTCCACTGTCTGTAATGAGGTAGAAAGGATGCAAATGGGCTAAGTCAACTAATTAAACCCCAGTGTTAAACCAGTAATGCTCACATCAACAATGCTATTAATCAACAGGTGAATCTAACTGGAGCTTTTCACCGCATGATACCAGTTTGTCTGTTATCCACCAGTCACTATTTCTCTGTTTGCTTTCCTAACTTTCCGTTGGTAAGATGAACAATTTTGTTAAGCCCTGTGACACGACTGCTGTTGTGATTTTGAGCAACACAAAAAAACAAAAAACAAATGAATAATCACTTCAATAACAGATTTGAATTAAGTATTAGCTCAAATCCACTTTCTCTCAAACTATTTCCAAATTGAGACATTCCTACCTTTTCATCTTTGAGCATTTTGGCTTTCCGGCTATTCTGCACGAGTCTTCTCCCTAGCTTCTTGGCGTACCAAATTGAAGCAAACATAGCGACAGGTAAAATGATTTGGTCTCTGAGTATCTCCGATGACAGCGCAAATGGCTCTAGCCGCTGCCCATCTGGACTGACTGCTCCTTATCAGCCAAATGTAGTGCACCAGCGAACGAGCAGAGGAGGCAGAGAGGGAGGGAGGGTGAGCCGGGGAGAGAGGGGACCGTCTCGGAGATCGCGTGGAGGAGAGGAGAGGAGAGAGAGAGGTTAGGGTAGAGAGGAAGAGGAGGAGGAGGAGGAAGAGGAGAAGGAGGGGTCGGCTGGTTCCACGTGGATACGGAGATTGCAACCTGCGACAAGCCAACTGGTAGATTCAGAAGGGGGGGGTGGATGTGGGTGGGCAGTGATGTTTAGTACCTACGCCAAAGACCACTCATCATCCCATAAAGGCGAGGCATACAATGACATCACAAAACACAGTTTGATAGGTCTGTAAATCAATAAAACTAGTATCGGAACTCATTGGAGCAAGTATCGATACAAAAAAGTCACATCCACAGAACAGAATTTAATCTTTCCTGAATAGCTTTAGAATGATCTTGAGTAGTATCAGAACAAGACCACATAGTAATATAAAAGAAAGTATTATTATTTATGTTGAAAATCGCATTCCAACGTCTAAAGAAAGTGTTTTTATTACCATCGTGTTATTGGAATCAGTCTTGATTATCGAGTCTATTCCTTAATGTCAAAGCCATAGACTGTACAAAGAAGTGGACTAAGAGACTATGACGTCATCCATAGTGTGTGCCTCCAGTCAAATGAAGCTCATCGATGCGTGCAGAGTTTCATGCTAGGAATAGGAAGTAATTAACAGACAAAATGGCAAAATAAAAACACCAGGATCACGTAGAGTGGATTAATACAAACATTTTAAGAGCAAAATGACAAGGCTCGAGAGAGGCATGATAATTTTTCAATATGAAGTCATTTGGAAGTAGCGTCAATGGAGACTTGTCCCCATGGGTCCCACTCTTTTTCACTGATAAAATTTAAAAATTTTTCCATGACTTTTTCATGACGTAAAGTACATTTTTCATGACTTTATGGCATCCAACGTATGTACAATTTAGCATAATTTTAGGGCAAAATATGAAATGCTAACCGGTATTATAGTTTTTTTAACATTATATATATATATATATATATATATATATATATATATATATACTGTGTATATGGTGTGTACTATATCTGTGTACATAATATACATATATTTGTTGTTGTCTGTTAGATTGTAATGCAATGGAGGTACTGTGCAATTATTGCTTATAATGTACAGGAAATGAGAAGTCTGTATTTGTTCTTTGTTAATTTGGGACTGTAGAAAAAAGGGGTGGGGTTAAATAAGTATTTACTTCCTCCCACTCCTTTTTCGGACACAAGGAAAATTCTGCGTAACTTTTATTTTGCCTGTTATTATAGAATAGAAATAGTTATATCTATGTATTTACGTTTTTGTTTTTTTTTATTATTTAGTTTTTTAAATTTTTTTATTTATGTTCTATGTATTACTGTCCGAAATAAATAAATAAACAAACAAACAAACAAACATTCAAAATACTGTCAGTGCATTTATTGTTGTCTCTTTTAAACAAAACGTGCATTTGTTTGGAAATAATCTTAACAGCCTAATGATAACTTAACAGAAAGCTGTAGTTGTGTGAAAGAGATACTAAAATTCTATCACTTTTCCAAAACTTTCATTGAATTTCCAGGATTTCCATGGCCGTTGGAACCCTGACACTTCCAATTTGGAATACAATGACTCGTGGGTCAGCTATGTCCATTTATATACACAGTCTATGATCGAAACATAGCTTGACATTTTAGTATCATGACAACACTAGTAAAGACAGACTGCTTACGTTGCACTTTAAATTTCACTTTTCTGTCCCCCAAAAGCCCTCTGGTCACAGGAGCTCATTTAAATAGTCCAGTTTTAACTATCGTATAACTTCTCTGTCATCCGCGATAAGACAGTGATTTTCAAATTGGCTATTAAAAAAATGGCACACACTACCCTAGGGACTATGCAGCATTTCGCTCATTAGTTCAGTCATGGTTCTGGTCAGGAATAACTTAATTTTCAAGACATATAAAAAGATATTAAGAGTAACATTATTCATGACTAATCAAAATTCATATGATTTCTATGATTAAGAGATTCCTGTTTCACTTACTAATCAAGATTCTGACGCAATAAAAAAAAATAAAAAAAACTTCTGCTATACAACTATAATCCTTAGGGAAGTAATAAAAACGAATGCAGTTTTCCTAATGTTTTCCGGATATTGTTTTAAACCCACTGCAGAGTTTTAGAAGCACATATTGAAGAAAGATAAAGACTAAAGGGCGTATATTATGCTATTTCCTGATCTATGTTATAATGTTGTTTCCTCACCATAAACACACGTGAAGTTGTGTTTTGTTTCATTCACATATTCATACAAATTCTGCATATTTAGGCTGAGTTCTTCTCTCAAACTGAAAACACTCTGTTCAACCTTGTGATGTCATATGGTAAAATAGTGGGTATGTGGTTATTTTTTTTAAACTCCATACACCTTCACTAGAAAAATTTTGATGATTTCAGCCCTGGAACTGCCAATCTCTACTGAACAAAAGGTAGAAGGAGCTGTTAACCTGAAAAGTCCTATTACATGGTGGAATAGAGCAATCTGAACTTTGAAAAAGTAGACAGCCTAATAGTGCAGGATTACTTAAACATGCGTGAAATAAACAAATGACAACTCCAGGTATATTTTTGAGGAGGTAACAGCATTCTAACATGGCTTAAAGCTCACAAGATTAAATTTCGCGTCATATAGGACCTTTAAAAAGTTTGTTATTATGTCATATTTGATACTGACTGAGCAAAAACTCCACACCATATTGATACTGTGGAACATTTCAGGCAACGTAATGACATCTCCACCAGAAAAGTGACAACACACACCTTTGTAATAGTAACAATGCCTTATAGTACGTCTCTTTAATCTGTTCACCTCCATTCAGTCATTAAACACTTTCATACTAAGCAAGGTGGGTGAAGTGTCTTGCTTAAGTACACGTTGGCAGAACTTGACCTGAGAATCAGCTCTAATCTCTGAACCACCATCTCCATTTAAACTTGACACCCCAAAGTAATTCTACGCATGTATATTTGTCAAAAATACAAAAGCGTAATTGTGAAAGTGAAAGTGTCTTATCGTGGCCAGGTGTATCCGATGTGGCTGTCTGTGTGTGAAAATGAGAAGAGAGAACCTATGTGTTTCATTAGCGGCAGGTACTGACATTACAACTCATAATGAGCTATATTAACGCTATGTATCACCTTCTTCCTACTTTCACTGAACTGTCAAATCTGTACCACTGGCTATGTGTGCACGCATATACAAAATCTGATTGCAATCTGATTTCTGAGGGTACTGGATTATTGAAATGCCATGTAAACAGTTGTATTAGATGTGATTAATCGGTTTTCTTTATGATTATCTGTTTTTTGTTTGTTTTTTTTTCTGTCATATAAATGTACCTACTGTTAGACATGTTACTTCGGGTCTTAATTTCACGCGACTGATTGACAGGACATAGGGTTTTCCGTTACGTAAGGGTAAGTTGTTGTACAGTTGTAGGGAGTATTATCTGTTACATAAGGGTGAGTTGTTGTTCAGTTGTAGGGAGTATTATCTGTTACGTAAGGGCGAGTTGTTGTAGTTTGTTGTACAGTTGTAGTTGTAGAGAGTATTATCTGTTACATAAGGGTGAGTTGTTGTACAGTTGTATGGAGTATGGTATCGCTACTGAACAAAAGGTAAAAGGCAGCTGTTATCTTGAAATGTACCACTGCATGACATCACAAGGTAGAACAGAGTATTTTGAGCTTCGGACTTGTAGCCAGATTTAATAAAGGATTACTCAAACATGTGTGAACAAAATGAATTACAACTCTATAACATTACAACATGACTAAAAGCTCACAAGAGTCAATTCTGTGTAATATAGGCCCTTTAATCAGTGGCGCGTCTAAATAAGTGTGAGTAAGCCTGCGTCAGCGCATAGAACTATTCCAGACCACCCTCGTAATTACAGTGTCCATCCATCACTTAAAGACTCTGAGCTAATGGCCATGAAAGATGACATGACTGGCTCCATAATAGTAGACTATAGGCTGTGGTGTGACGTGGCACTGGCTCGCTTTGTACTGCGCTGTACTCTGCCACGGATTACCACAGATGGTCATATGTGATCATCGACAGTTATAGTGCGCTACACCAACTCAACACATGCACAAAGATCTAACTTACGGGCAAACCTGTCACGATAACACATTTTGAAGCACGATATATGGCTACATAGATATATAAGATAATATACGATGGTACTGAAACTACTTTATGCCACTGACACAATTAAAATAAAGAAGGATAATACCAGTAAATAATTTTTAAATAGACAGTATCATTAAAAGGACTGAGCGGCAACAAATACAGCAAATGGAGCCAATAATTACCCACTGGAGTCACTTATTCAACCTTCTACAGCTCAATTATTATCATATGACAGAAAGAATAACAAAAAATGTCACCCACGATAAATATTGAGCTCCAAAATATATTGTTCCAGCTATAAGTTACTGAAATAATATAGTAAATAAAGTGTCAATATAGTAATTATCGTGACACTTCTACTTATGGGTTCAAAATACAAAATAATTTGTGATATTAGATGAGAGATGTGGTAGTTAATGATGTTTTCTCAACTGTACTAAGTGTGTGTGTCTGTGTTTGTGCGTTGAGTGTTGATGTGTGGGTGGTGGGTGCAGAGTGGTTGGGTGGTTGGGGACCAGCAGTGAATGAAATGCTTTATAAATAAAGTTTGATTGATTGAGTCAGAGCTTACTTGGTCGTTATAGGGACAAAAAATGGAAGATATGTTTGGTATGGATCCAGACGTTGCTAAAATGAATGTAAGTGAATGCTCAATATGTGTGTGTATGTGCTTGTGTATGTGTGTGTGCGCATTTGTGCATTTGTGTGTACATATGGTGTTGATGTGGGGGTGGTGGGTGCAGTGTGGTTGGTTGGGTGAGCACTAGGAATTAATTAAATTCTTTATAAATAAGGTTTAATTGAAGAGAGATGGAAGAATAATTAAGACAACTAGCTCAATTATAAGAACAGGAATTTTAAACTACAAATTAAACACGATTATGGAAAATACATTTTGTTAGGGATTCAAACCTAGCTACAATTGTTTAGTTCATTTTCATCTTTTTCATCACATCTCAGCTTGGGATAAGTTTGCACCTGTCATCATGCAAATAGTGCAATTACGACGCCATTGTTTTTTTGTTTTTTTGTTGTTTTTTTACAATCAAAACGTTCACTCAACATTAGCTTTTCAGATTATCGTTGATTACGTCTAATTTTAAATGTTCACGCTATATGTTGCCTCATGAACGGTATCGCTAATCAAGGCCTTTGATTCAGTATTAAAATGACGTCGAGAGGTTGTTAAATCTGACCTTTACTTCACAAAACTTTCTTCTGATTATGTCCCCACTTCATTATTAGAATGACTTAATACTTTGACTCTTTTTATGATTCTCCAAGAGGACAAAAGATGACTGAGCTAATAAGCAACGCCATTTTATTAATAACACCTTTTTCATTCATAAAGGTGACCATGCACTAATCATCAGCAGTAGTATCACTGACAGGTGAAGTGAAAAATATAATTATGTGGTTGCCATGGTAGCGGGCTGTGGGCGGGATGCCACTGCACACTGGCCATTTGGTCCGTGTTTTACAGCAAGATAATGGAGAATCTGTGACTAAATTGTATAGTTTTTAGAAATGTGAAATGCTAGTATGTAATTTAGTTGAAAAGTGAATCTATGCAAAAAGCAAGGGTTGTTTAGAGATAGAAAATAGTGTTTAAAAACTCATAATAGGTTTGTTTAAAGTATCAAAAATCAGATACCAAAACGAGAAACTCATTTGAGCAGGTATCGATACTAAAAAAGTCACATTCACAGGACTGAAACAAACCTTTCCTGAATAGCTTTAGAAAGCTTTTGAGCTCAGAACAAGTATAAAACCACAGACTATACACCCATTGACCAATATGGAACCTATCTGGACTTATCTGATAGGGGTGTAACGATACAATATTTTCACGGTATGAACTTCACGGTACTATATTTATTGCGGTATCGTGGGAAAGCTGACAATATGGTGGGGAAGCTCACGATTAGGGATGTAACAATATCCAAATCTCACACTACGATATTTTCATGATATACATCATCCATGGTATGATATTTATTGCGATATTTTGTGGCTAATAAAATGGTTAATATGCTACTTTTTCCTCTTAAAATGTGTTGACAAGACTTAATCCAAAGAACTAAGACTTAAAATGCTTAGAACTGTTATTTCTTGATATAGTCTTCACTGAAATGGAGCGAAGGATCGTGGTCTATGTAGTTCCCTCTGTCTTTTTTTTAGCTATTGCTGCACCATAACTCTTAATTTAAGCAAAGAGACTTGTAATTCGATATATTTTGATGATCCACGATATTATTGTGAGAACTTTTACGACACGGTATCATGATATTTCGGTTATTGTTACATCCCTACTATTTGATGTTGAAAAATCACTCATTCTATTGTCTAAAGAGTGTTTATAATGATCATTTTGATATCAGAATCGGTTCTGAGGCATCTCTGGTATAAATGTTTACTGTATCTGGAAAGCTTCATGCTCTACAAACAAATCCAATAACAGTTTTATTTTATCTCTATACTGCACTTATAAAACAGAGTCATAACTTCTCATCTTTACTGTAGTGTGGTTCCTGCTTACTTTTATTCTTACAATGTGCAGCTGGTACAATACTTTTCCACTGTGCGTATGCTGATTAAAATAGCTCTAAGCAAATATGTAATATAAGCATAAATAATTGAATGTTACAGAATATTGTTATAATAATGTAATGTTTTAAGTAACTGCTTGCCTCTGTTCAAAGTTAAAAGTGCATTGTGTAGCTTTTCTGGTCACATGTTTGTCTCTGTGGTTTGTCTTTGTGTTCCACAATATTGCATTAAACTTATCTATCTCAACATACACAATCTCATGAGAGGCAAGCACGCTTACAGCAAGAATGCAGGTTTTTCGATGTTTGTTTGTTTGCTTTTAATGCTTTTTAAGAGTTTAATGCCAAGCTGGGGAACATTAGCCTGATTCATCAGCCAGTTTTACTTTGTTTCGCTTCGTACAAACTGTCTGACCTCGCAGTGTTAGAATTCGTTCGCTCGATGGTAGGTGAGTACTTTTTATCATTTAACCAATCACTGCTATTTGGTCGTAACATATGTAATGCACTCCTAATGGGGCTAACTGGTATATTAAGCTTTTCCCAAATCCCGTAGGAAGAAGGGCAATAACGTCTTTCCTCTTGATGAAATTCAACAAACATTCTCTTTATTCCGGCTTTAAATCCTCGATCTCAGGGAATCGTTGACAACACTGAATATGTGGCTCTTCGCTGATTGGCTGGTGCCTGAACTTGCACTTCCAGGGTTTTTGCAAACTGTCTGTTGTATTTTGATTCCTGACCTAGCTGTTGGGGAGAAATGAAATTGAGCGGAGGCACCAGGTGGCACTAGCCTGGCTAGTGGAACATTCCAGACAAAACATAAACTGTTTAGATGTTTTGTTTGCTGAACTCCTGTTGCAAAAGACTATTCATATGAAACTTAATTGAGCAACTAAATAACATTTGGTAACAGTTGGGTTTTAGCTTCTATGCAATATTTTCAGGACTTCTTCCCGTTTAAAAGATATATTAATTTTATATTGTTAATCCCTATGGCACTCAATGTCTCATCCATCTACATCTATCTACCAGAATAAGTGATCATTCATAATGGCATTTAACAGTTGTGCCCATTCACTTCCCCAACTCTGCATCCTTTTCTACCACATTATAGTAAGGTCAGTGACTGTGAACTGTTCCTGGATATCACGTTAGCGTCGCATCTAGCCCAGCCTTCACAGGGGTTAGCTTTTAAGCACATGGGCTTGTCAAGGTTGGTTAGTCTGAGGCCTCCCCACTCCTCTCCCCACTGTGACCGGGTGCGATGGGCTGTCAGCCTGTGCAGGAGGAGGCTCTGACCATCTGGAGAGAGGGTCCAGTGTCTCCAGGGTCAGCTCCTGTCCTGTATCACCCCCTTGGTCTCGGTAAGGAAGTCTGCTGTCTGCATTTGCATTCTCGACACACAAAATAGGAAACAGTTCCAGGAGGTGTGAATAACAATACTGGTGGGATAAAGGAAAAACGTGTGTGGCTCAACGGGAATGTCCTTTGGTCTGTTTGAAATGGGTGAAAATAAAATAAGAGGAACATAATGCAATTTCAATGGAGAAACCACATAATAGGCAATAATATGAATATTTAATATGGTTCTAACAAATTAAAATCAAAGACGTAAGTGATAGCAGAGCCTGGTGTAAAGGCATTTATAACTGTATTTTACATTATTTAAAGCATTTTGCATTCTTATCAAATAAATATCATGATTTTGGGGTTTTACTGGACAAATACTTTGAAAAAATACAGATAAATGACACATACTTCACCACATATTCTACTTTTCATGCCACTCAGTTACAATTTTGAGGCAAGAGAAGCAAACTAGCGAAAAAACTGACATTTGTACCCTTGAAATTTTAAATTGTTGTTCTTTTACGCAAAATATTATCTTATGTAAGAGCTTTCAACCATGTTATAGCTGTTTTCCCTCACCATTTACTCACCGGAAGTTGTATTTGAAGTGATTTGTGAGGGCTTGAGCAATCTTTAATCACTTATTATTGCTGATCAGCACCTGTTTTCACCGCCACTGGCATACGCCCACTGCTCTGTACTGACTTTACTCTCCAATTTTATTTTCTTAATCTGTGATACACGGAGGATTCGGCAGCACCACACAAAAAAAATGCTGCTTGCTTGTGCGATGAAAGATGACTCTTTGTTGTGATGACGTTTATGGCAATGTCAGCTCCCACTGGGCTCCTCAGCTTTCTAACATGGAACTCAGCAGACGTGTTTCTTTTATTAAAACATTTTAGATTAATATTGTGCTTTAAAATGTGCAAATGATGTATGATCCAAGGGTGTCGTAAATTACAACAACACACAACAACAATAGATCTTCTTTAATATTTTTGTTAGAAGCAGTTACATTTTTTAGTAATCTGATGTCAGCATGTAATGTCATATGGTCATAGTGGTCAAGCAGTGAGAAAAGTTTTGTATTGTATTTTTGCTGCCAAGAGTTTTTGTGTTTAAATTTACTTTTGGTTCCTCACTGTTTCTTTTATTTTGTGTACTATATTATAAAAACATAAACATTTAAATTACAAAAAGGAAAACTGTTTGCGTTTATGGTGCAAAAACTGAACATTGAGTGATTTTTGAAGCCAGACTGCAAAAAGCGAGAATAAAGAGGGGAAAATTGTGAGCTATTTAAAATGATTGCTGAGTGATTTACTACAAAAGTGCATTATGTGAGCTGGAATAGTTGGTGCTACACTTGTTCACATGACAAAGGTTAACACTGAGCTTTTTTACCAACATACAGTAGCAATCTCTTCTGCTCCCTTCAAGATTATGTTTGTAAATCTATGGAAGGTGGAATTAAAAAAAACAACAACATATTTTAGTTAACTGTGAGCTGCAGTATTGATCTAAAAACAACTTAATAATGAAAAAAGCTCCACTGACTTCCTGTTAAAAATTACAGAACTGATTTTCTGCTGGCCCAGATATTTCACTGTAACGAGCAGTATATAGCTCTTCATTACAGAGCTATGGGAGGGGATAAGGGGTAGGTGAAAACAGAAATTTTCTTGGCACTCATGCCTAAGATGTTGGTCAATAAAGGATCACTAAAGACTATATATACAAATGGACACAGCTAACTTCCTTGCCACTGCATTCCAAATAGGAAGAGTTCATGGGGGTGGTTCCGGCTCCATCAACTTTGGCTCTAACTGACTTTACATTGAAAAACTGTCACCCCTCTTGTCATTTTGTTCTTAAAATGTTCACATTAACATGATTCTGGTGTTTTTATTTTGCTATTTTGTCCACACCAGTCCACAGTATGCAGTCAGTGAGGATAACTGAAACAAAATACAACTGTGAGTATGCAAATGATGACAGAACACCATTATAGCATGATTAAAAGTAAATTTTGCATAATACTGTATGTCTTCTTTAATAAAACAATACAACTGTGATTTTATCTTTTAATTGATTTTGATTTAAATTTGACTGCAGCCAGCTTCCATAACACAGAACTGAAAAGGTTAAATATCATTGATTATTTCTTCAGTGCATGAGATTGACAGAGCAGAAACACGATTGAAAGTTAACACAAAACTCAAAAAGTTTCAAATTTCAGGTTCTAATACTTAAAAATTACACAAATACCACGATTCCCTGAAATATGAATCATCTGTCATTGTTTAAACCATTAAAACAAAACACCACGTCAACTTTTGGTGCAGAGCTCTTCAAAAACTGAAGTGTGATTTGGCTTAGAAATTAATGAGAAAACCTCAAAACACACTCTCAACTGTAACAACTGTACGAATAAATGAAAAGCAAAACATGTGCAGAGCTAAATGCTGACAGAAATTGACATATTGACCCATGCCATTGACCCGGACTTCCTGAATAGAGAAGTACACTTTAAATGCCATAGATAGTGTGTTTACTAATGCCTGCTGGTTTACTAGCAATAAAAAATAGTTTAGCAATTCATATTAAACCGGATATAAGATTGAAAAACAAGATCTAACTGTGTCCCAAGATACAAAGCGGGCATACTCAAATCTAATATGTCTCTTACTGGCAACGATTCCAATGCTGATTTATTCTTAATTACAAAAATTGGATTGGACATGATAGCCAAGTCGTTTATGTTATAATTGGGTGTTTTGGTTCTCAAGCCATTTCTCAGAAAGCTGAATGACCCTCATATGAGTCTCTCATTTGGGTTGCCAGTTTCAATGCTGAAACGCAGTTGGATTAAACCTAAAATGACTGTCTAAACCCTAGAGCCTGCAGTCAATCATAAATCAGTGCTAGAGCAGCCTCTGCAGCTCAGTGAAGGAATTCTGGAGCTTTCACATTAGATATACTAATATGAAGTGTGTATGTGTCCTCTCTGTGCAGGCTAGAGTACTGTGATTGTTTTTTGGGTTTTCTTTTTTTACGTGTAAGACCAAAGGCTACATACAGTTCCTTTATAAATGCACTGCTTCAATATGAACAATAAAATAACTTAATTAAATAGGAATAAAAAGTGAATTTATTGCATTGCATTGTGACGTGACATATGGCATATGACATTATTTTTTCAATGAAAACCATTTCATAGATTTGAGCAAAGGCTGTACTTTAAAGCACAATTCACCTGCTCTCTTCATAATTTACACTTTTATTCAGGCAATCAACAGTGCGCTTAAGTGATGACCAGCATGAATAATTAATGAGGATCTAAGCATCTGTCCACTGAATCATCAAAGAAACATGAGAGAGTACAAGAGCTGCTTTTACATTTGTACGTCCACTATCTATTTTATATGGATGAACCTAAATCTGGGGTATCTAATTTTCATACCATGAAAGGAGGAAGTATGTGTTTATAACTAGTTTCTATCTCTCACAAACCATAGTTAATATCCACATGCATTCATTTCAGGCAAGTGCATAGCTTGAGAACAGCTTTTTTTAGATGGCGAAGAGGGTTGATCCGCCCCAGTGCAGCCAATCAGAGTGCTGCTTTCATTGCTTAGTTCTGGCTCCACAAGAGATAAAAAAAATACTCATTATTAGTTGCACACAGTGAGCAGCAGACTCATTTTGTCTAAGTGCTAACTCAACCAGCCCAAACTGCACACTTTTACAAAACTTTACAAAGACGTGGCTCTGAAACTGTGCTCTTTCTCTGTATCTTCAGACAGATGTGACTGACAGGAGGAAAAACCAGTCAGACAAATGCATTGTCCGTTTTATTATCCACAAGTTAAACTAAAACAACTGGACTTACTTCGTTTTTAGAAGCCTGCGTTTGTGTCGAAACAAATATGGTGGGTTGCGAGTAAAAAAAAAAACTAAATAAGGCAGACAATTACGTAACAGCAGATTTCCACGGAATCAGAATGAACAGCAGTAAATCTTAAGCTGAAGTTAAAGAAGTAAAATATTTTGTTCTGATACTAGAATATTTGAGAGGTGATGTCTTCAGTATTTGAAAGACACTACAAATTAGCAGCTGCAATTGGATGAACTGAAATAAAGACTATTTTTTCCACCTAGTTATCAGTTAACAGCTACTTTTTACTTTTTGTTTGGTAGAAATTGGCATTTCCCGGGTTTCAATTATCCAGATGATTCTAGTGAAGGTGTATGGAGTTTAAAAACACAGTGGACTTCCTGTATTACCACATGACATCACAAAGTGGACGTGTTTTCGATTTGAAGAAGAACTCACCCTAAATATGCAGGATTTGTGTGTTAAAAATGTGAGAATGAAACAAAACACAACTCTCAGTATGTTTGTGATGCGGAAACCACATTATAACAGATCAGAAAAGAAGCATAATATGGGCCCTTTAAACACTTAATCTATATAAACAGCCTGTCTTCGCCTGTTACTTCCTGCTACATTTCCTTGCACTGTGATAATGTTTGGAGCACAATGGTTGTCAGTAGGAGGAAGTCTATGAGAAGCCTTGAATCTGTTCCCTCTTTTCTCTATAGTAACCTACTGCGGAACACAAAGCTACTTCAGAGCAGCCTGTCATACCACACATATAAGATCCTCCTTTACAAAGAAGACTGCAGCGATGAATGGAACCGCAGGGACACAGCCAAACGATCAATGAGTTATGTAACAGCAGAGAAAGGAGACAAAACCACAGTCCAAACAAAGTGCACAACATTGGTCACAACCTTCTACTGGTCAATAATATTTAAAGAGAACATATTACGCTATTTTCTGATCTATGTTATAATGCTGTTACCTCAACATACCTGGAGTTGTGTTTAGTTTCATTCACACATTCATTCCCTGCACATAAATGCTGTGTTCTTCTCTCAAACAGAAAACACCTTGTGAGGCCATAAGGTAATACAGGAAGTCCTCTGTGTTTTTAAACTCCATACACCTTCATTAAAACCATTTGGATGGTTTCAGCTCTTTAATTGCCATTTTCTATTGAATTACAGAGCATTCGATTATCCATCCGTCTCCCCCTCGGATCTCGAATATGACGCTTCAACTGTTTTATTATGTTTCGCGCATTGAGGGTATACCTGAATGGATATAGCTAACGTGTTAACAGCCCCATTCTGGTTTCATGTATCCGACTTGAAGAAAAACGTGAACGCCAACCGGAAAGCTGTTATTGCTGTTGTTTATCTTCTGTTAGCAACCCTCAGGACGTTTAGCAACACCCATATAAAACAAGTCTTTGTTCAGTATTGGCCTCATCACAACACCAACTACCACACCCATAGGCACAGTAAGGTATTGCAGTAATACGAGTGACTGAAATTGTCATTTAAACCACCAAAGTGTCCAAACACAATGAAAAAACTTCATATTTAGAAGTAACACTGCACGCAGCCATCTAGGATTCTATCTCGGAAACCTTCCTCGGTCTCCTCCAAGTTCTTCAAAGTTCCGAGTTGCGCCATTTCGAGAAAAAGGGGCGTGTCAGTGCGTGTCACTAGGCAACTTCCTTGGACCTCTGAGCTGGATGGATAAACGAACACACCATTAAAGGTAAAAGGTTGCTATTAATATGAAAACTACAGCTACAGTTAATAAAGTGTTACTTATGTGTGAATGAAACAAAACACAACTCAAGGTATGTTTTTGATGAGGTAACAACAGTATAACATGACTTAAAGCTCACAAGAGTCTATTTTGCATAATAAGAACCTTTAATACATTACAGTTTTATTTAATTTTAAAATATTCATCTAAAACAACTTAATAATGCAAACGGCCCAGAAAGTTGCTGTTAAAACTGTTAAAACTCTTTTCATTTCAATCCAGGGCTGCACTGGCAGAACAGCCTCATGCAGGAAATTATCCATAAATCAAACACCCATGAATCACTCAAAAGATAACTCTTTGAAAGCTAATGATAAGGGAAACTCATTAAAACATGGTTAAAAGTTTATAAAAGACAATTGTACATCATGTCTCTTTTAATCCCTACTCAATTGAAATCCCAATTCGAACATTGGTTGAATTGGCCTGCTTTGATTTGTGTACTAAAAAAATCATCTGTAAACACCATAATATGAGGTCTATTTTGGGTCTTATTATGTATGAAAACTGCTAACCCTGAAGTCTAGACCTTTACCAACATGTTCTGAAAGGCATTTGATTTTCATATTAGTTTAATCTTCTCTCAAATGCTCCGATTTCTTTCCAAATCTTTCAGCCTTATTTTGGATTCAATAAATATCTCCATGGTGAATATAAGCCAACAGGAAAGTATGCAGTAGGGATGTGAAAAGTATCGAAAGTCAGATATTAATCAAAACTTAAACTAGTCACTAGAGCCCGACCGATACAGATATTTTTGCAGCTGATATGATAACGATAAAATGAGAGTTGAAGGAGCCAATAGCTGATACAAAAGCCGATATGTTTAGTGATGTAAAAATTCACTGTAAATCTTCAACTGATTATAAAAGTTAGGTCTGACACTACTGGATTTTAAATTGGGTTTGTTTAGGTTACATTTATTGTTATTCTGCCTCTTTACAGCCATTTAAAAACAGTAGGTCGGCCTAATGACATTTCTGCATGGCATTCTTGCCTGTAAACAAAGTAAGTAAACTACTGCTATTAGCCTTTAGCGGTAAATGTGTGCGCGCAGCTGTAATTATTATATGCGTAAATGCCGATCATTCACACCTCTATTCACAGCTCATTTACATATCAATGCAGGTCCAGTAAAGTGTATATGGCAACTACAGTCAGGTGACTCTGAGGGTGTATTCAGGGACAGCACGACAAATTAGTCTGCAGATAAATAATGATGCGGTGCCACATATTAGGACATTTATCTGTCTGTAAATTGGATTAAATGGTAATATATATAAATCTAAGATGAAAGTCTAAGCTTTATAACGAGGTATAACATGCCCACGTCGACTATCGGCAAGATTTAGGCCAATAGCAGATATGTCTCCAAGTGCCTGTAACGGTTGACCCCTACTAGTCAAATTCACAGAACAGAAATGAACCTTTCCTGAATAATTTTAGATCTTGAGCTGTATCAGACCAAGTATAGAGCACACAGACTAGTATACGCCCATGGACCACTATGGAACATACTTGGACGACTGAGGGATTACACAGATATAAAACCAGATGGCAATATAAAAGAAAGTTTGGAGATGTAGGATTTAAAGTTGAAAATCGCACTCTATTGTCTAAATTAAGAGTTTTATATCACCATTGCTGTATCAGAATCGGTACTGAGTATCAAGTCTATTCCTTAGTAACAAAATTTAGTACTGTGACAACACTAGATTATGTAGTGACATTTGCAATGACATCAGCCACGGCTCTGCGTAGAAAATTCAAAAGCTCACACTGAACCACATTTACCCCTGTCCAAGGCTATGACTATGTGACCAAATAGTACTATATAACTGGTTTAAAAGGGGCTCATTCACACTGGCACAGGGCTGTTACGGCAGCACTAGTACGCCTCCATCTTCTGATTTGAGAGGTTTTCAACACTCTGAAGTACTAAAAGCAGTACGTTGGTTTAATAGCTTTCCATTTCGCTCTCCTCTGTCTTCCCTTTCATAATATTGTATCAGCTGTTAAATACACAATCTATTTCTATTCTTGAGTGTGGAGATTAGGCTTCATTTAGCTTCTGACTGAGTTTCTATCTGCAAAACTATTTTAAGAGTCAGCCGGAGAAAAGTGCACAAAATTGACCTCTTAGAGAAAGCCACTAAGAGCAAATCAATTCTGGAGGATCCCATACTGGGTTTGAGAGCTGAATCTCAACCGAGGATTGCGTGATGGTTGGTTGTGTGGGGCCACTGACAGAGCGTCATCATGAACAATCTAGAAACCCATCATAACAAGAGGTCTACCGCACCAGCTAACATAGAGGCTTTTATATTTGTGCTCTAGGGCTGCATTATGTATGTAACAGTATTATTATTTATATTATTATTTATTAGGGGAGCAACTGATGATTATTTTAGTAGTTGGCTAGTTACTGATTCATTTTTTCTATTAGTCAACCAGTCATACAATATTTTTTTTGTACAGTGAGACTTTTCTAAGACTTAAAAAGTAATTATCAACCAAATAAAGGGTGAAATATGGTTCCGGAGGCTTCTGGATAGAGAATATTTAAGAATTAGATGTATTATCGATGAAAATCTGAAAATGTGTATTCTTTTTGACATTTAGATTTTTTTATGCCACAGTTTTTCATTATAAAAAGTTCATATTGTATGTTTTTTAGATTCTGTGTAGTCCAGATAATGATTAAAAAGATCAAAATCCAACAATATTTAGTAAAAAGCTAATTTATTACACTCTTTTGGATCTGTTTGTTTGGCAGTCAGCTTTTAAATAATATGATCAAATTTGTTGTGTTGAATTTGAATGGCTCACTCCAATATCTAATTATTTATAATGTTGTGGTGTGTATTTATTATTTTCCTCACTAAATCCTAAATTAGACTTAATCATGTTTTATTCTATTAAGTTTTTCTTTTTGACAGTGGTTTAAAATAAGCTGTGCAGACATAACTGAATACACTGTGTCAAAACCATATAAAATAAAAAAAAATCCCAATATTATCAATACTGCAGTACTTCAAAGCCAGATCGTAATCTTTTCCAGTACTGTGCAGCTCTAATTTGTGCACTTGCTGAACTGATCTTGACTGAAAATCAAGAATGACACAGGAGAAGGCGGATCAGTGGATCCCATAGAGAGGCACAGAGCACATACACAATCACAAAAACCATCTGTGCGTCTGCGCTGGGGGACCACATCGCGTCAGCCATGTTCACGTCATCAGCACTCAACTCCAAGGAGAAAATACACAGAAGCCAAGATCTACAATTCTGACTAAGATTCTGCTTTTATTCGCAAAACAGTGGTAGCTCAACTCAAATGTTTTAGTAAGTAAACAAACCAGCTTTCTCCTAAGAAATCTGTCCTTTTAACTAAGCTTGTCATGATAATTATTATATATTATCATTCAATACCTATTATTAATACAAATTAGAGAAGGCTAAAATATGAAGTTCTCAACAAGACTCATCAATCAAGCATTTCAGAAGGGGCCTTTATTATGAAAAGATGCACATTCGTTAATCAAAATAATTGTACCCTTTGCTATTTGATAATTGCGAAAATTAAAATTGCTATTTTAATTTTCCATTAACTGTGAAGACCTAGGCAAGACTCCACATTAAGGTACAGAGGCAAAAACCAGACAGAGACATAATTTCAAACTATCCAAATGTGACAGAAGCTATGATAACAATCAACTGGTGAAAGAAATATTTTTATAGAAGCTTTTGATGAGTGAAAGTCTAGACAGTTCCTCTGACCCAATTAAAGAGCCAGAAAAGTGCTGGTCTATCAAGTGTGTAATGAATATTCATGCTTTTTCTATTCGATTTTTCTAATGTAACCTTTAGACGATCATTTAGTTTGAGTGAAGCCAAATCCCACCCATCTGAGCCATGCACGCCTTTTCATCGCCTTAATGGAAAATACCTCTTAATATTGCAGTGGTCTAAATGAAGCTGCAGCCTTTTACAGGGCCAAAGTAAAGGGACTCATTAGACTGAGAAGGTGTGATGTAACTGCCCCTTCACCTGCTGCTATTACAGACCACATATCAAACTCGAAACATGGCCGTATTTTTAAGGACACACCATCACAAAATGTAATTACTTCTTGAAAATGAGATTGTTTTAGCAGAATTTTAAAGGAACTGTTTGTAGCCAGCCCTTTTCCTGTTTCAATCACAATGGGTCCTAGGTTGCCGGTGCCTAAACCTACAGATAGAGGACACAAGCTTCTCTTATGTGAAAGCTCAGAACCTCCAGAATTCCCTCAGTGAGCTACAGAGGTTGCACTAGCACTGATTCGTGATTAGCTGTAGGTGCTGGGGTTAAATAGCCTGATTCAGCTGGTTTCATTTTGTGGAAACCGTCTGACTTCGCAGCGTTAGAATTCGTTTGTTTGATGGTAGGCAGGTACTTTTTTCATTTAACCAATCATCACTATTTGGTTGTGACGTATGTAATGCGTCGCTAACGGGGCTAACTGGTATATGGTTTCCCAAATCCTGTAGGAAGAAGGGCAATAATGTCTTTCCCCTTGATAAAATTTACAAAACATTCTCTTTGTTCCGGCTTTAAATCTTTGAATTGAAATCTTTAAATCTTCTCGAGAATCGTTGCCAACACAGAATGTATGGCTCTCCGCTGATTGGCTGGTGCCCAAACTTGCACTTCCAAGGTTCTTGCAAACTGTCTAGTGTATTCGAGCCTGGCTAGGGGTTTAGGTAGTGAGGATTCAGATCAGAAAGAGGCATTTTAGGTTGAAACTAGCAGAATTTCAGCAATGAAACTGGCAACCCACAATGAGAGACTCGTGCGAGGCTCATTCTGTTTTCTGACTGGACTCTTGAGAATCAAACCACCAAATTATTTGCCGGGAAATCCAGAAGGTTATCTCTCTGTATTTGTTATACAGATGAGTCTGGGCTTTTCCAGGCAACCAAATTATAACAAAAATGAATGTTTTTTTAGGGCCGGGCACGTTAACGCGTTAACTTTGCGTTAACTAATTAAGTCATTAACGGCAACAATTATTTTAACGCCGTTAACGCAGTTTTTATTATTTATTTATTTATTTAATTGTAAAAGCCTGTTTCTCACTGGCTTTTATTTTGAAAAAGTCCACCGCGAGCATTTCTTTAAGTTTGACGTCTTTTCTTTACACTTTTTTCACTTTTTTCTGACCACGTGAGATGCAACATGTCCGAGCCTCCGCGAGCCGCGGGCCCGGCCGCGAGTTTGGCCGCAGGCTCCGGCTCCAGCCGGACCAGCCGTGCGCGCTGAGCTGAGCTTGTTTCTTTAGTTCAGTGTTGGAGTCACTGATTTACCCAGATACCACTGGAAGAAAAAATGTGATTGGTCCATTTCCATTCCATTATATTAACCCTTTGTTTCCCAAGAAATATCAGTCCAAGTTTATAACAATGATCTAGAAATTATTACTAGTGTAGTGTTCATTACTCACGGCATAAAAAATATTCAATAAATATATTAGAAGTACTTCAATGAAGACCTTGAAGGCTCTGATGATTCCCCTGTGAAAGAAATGCTGTTTGCACAACAAATGTGTGGCTCTTTCATTTACATTTCCAATAAAAGTGCGCTATACTCTACTTTTTAATTTATTAATTGTTTTTTGCGTATAACATGCGATTAATTGCGATTAATCGCTCGAACTCATGCGATTAATTGCGATTAAAAAATTTATAATTTAATTATTTTTGCCCAGCCCTAGTTGTTTTTTTTTTTGTTTTGTTTTGTTTTTACCTAAGAATAAAATGTTATCAGTAAACGCTATAGTTATTTGATTGATTGATTTAAACATGCTTACTTTATATCTGGGGAGAGATAAGTCATGTTTATGAAATTTTACTTTATGACATTTTTATCACAAAGTTAGATTAGTAATATGATGTTCTGTTGACATTCAAAAGGTAATTGTATCAGATATAAGTGTACCAGATATAGTTCAGAATCAATCAGTTTCATTATAACTGACCTGTGCTTGTCATTGTGTTCCTCCCTAAAAGTGAGGTTTACTAATTAAAATGTTCCAGATTAAATTTTGTTCTGAAGCCATCACAAAGATTAGCGAAATACTCCAAAAGATGCACGCACTAAAGCTGTGCTGGGCCAGATCTATAAAGAGTCCAACATCACTGAAAGTAATGGAGCCATTTTCTGTCTGCTCATAAAAACAATGGACAACATGAGGCACGGCATGTTCCTCCATTTTGGTCACAGCTATGATGATTTCCACTGAGCTCAGAGCAAATATTTGAACAGAGCACTTTCTTTGGCCCAGGTAGAAGATAGACAGTTATGGGAGCGTTTACAGCCGCACATGTTTTATTATGGGGCTGTGCGCCTTTAGTGGAGAATGGACAGTTGTATAAAAGCTGCTGTTCCTGACTTTTACTGGATTTAAAATGTGAAAAACAGAAATAGATCATTTCAAAGAGTTTGCAGTGGTCGAAAGTTATTCCTCACTTTTATGCATTCTGGCCATCCTAATTATTTACCACGATGACCTCATTAGTGCTTTTCACAACTTTCAGAGGCCAGAGCTACTGATTCTTATACAATATGGGCCTCATTTTTTAGTCAGGATTAGTGTTGTTAGGGTACAAAAATTATTTGATTCTAAGAATAGGCTCAGTACTCGATACCAATTCTGATACCCTGATGATCATAAAAAATAATCTTTCTTTAGCCAAGGCATTATATCTGTGCAATTTCTCAGTGGTCCAGGTAGGTTCCACAGTGATCCATGGGCATTTCCTAGTCTATGAGGTCTTATACTTGTTCTGATACAGATCAAGATTATTTGCTATTCAGAAAAGGTTCATTTCTGTGGTATGAATGTGAGTTTTTAGTATCAATACCTGCTCAAATGAATATCTAGTTTCAATACAAGTTTTAGTATCAATTAGCATCTGATTTTCGACACTTTTGACAACCACAATTCAACGCTTTCCAAAAGAGTACCAGTCCATGAACGAAAACATCAGATAAAACTCCATCTTTTCCTCCTATGAAACAGCTGTATTCCATAAATTTCTCATTCTGAAACGACAAGAAACAGTCTGTAGGGGCCTTGTGTGAGGAGAAACACATTTAGAGTGATGGAACCTCCGCTCTGTAGTCACGACACTGCGTCCTTAAAATAATCAGCGCTTTTCAAGGACACCGGGAGCTTGTCAATTTGCACTGCCTCAAACACATCACCTCCAGGAGGCTCCTTTTACACAGACTCTCCTGCTGTGGTCAGGGCTTAACTATGATCACAAATGTTAGGAATGTATAACCCAATACTGTCCTTGTAGAAAAATGTGTACAATGTAAAAAAAAAAAAAAAAAAAATCTATTTCTTACACATACTTGCCCATCGTCATATTTTTACTGTTGGTTAAATGGTTTGCAGTTGTCCTATTATTATTATTCCTCATTTTCCTAATGTATTCCTATTTAAGGGTAGGATTAAATAAGCGATGCTTCTTCATACTCCTTTTTTAACACTGAATGCATTTTTTTTTATTCTTTCTTTTCATTAAATGCACATGTTTTGAATTTCTTTTTTACGTATAGCGACAAGATGCTGCGCTTTCTTAAATTTTTAAGTATTCAAAATAAAGTAACTCTAACTATCATCCTAATTATTCACTATGTTGTTGTTTGTAAGTGCTTTAAATTTCAGAGACCAGAGTGGACTTTTTCTGTCATTATAATGCTGATAACAACAGCGCACTTCCTGGTTTGAGATGGATAAAATGTAAAATTAGATGCAAATAGTCTGAATTTGACACATAGACAGTATACAGAAGTGGACTGTGATGTTACCAATAGGGTTCGGCTACAGTCACATGAAGCTCACAAGTCTGGCAGTTCAGGAACAAATTTGGAGTTGAGTTACATATTAGGAATAGGAATTTATTTATGGGCAAAATAGCAAAACAAAAACACCAGGACCATGTAGAGAGGATTAAGTCGAACACTTTAAGACCAAAATGACGAGGCTCACTGCAGCAGACACAGAGAGAGGGACGACAGTTTGGTTTGCTCACTTCCTATTCGGAACGCAGCGGCTAGCGGATTAGCTACATCCATTTATATAAATACAGTTGTTCTGACCGAATGAACTGCTTTTACAATATATCTGTACTGAGGCAAGACACATTTTATTCATCACACGACTATACTACTACAACTGGGGTCTCCTGTTGTCCTTCATTAACACGAGTCTCTTCACTCCTATTTATCACTCGTAAACATCTACGCAGTCTGACTGACAGGGAAGCACCAGCTGCTACCAGAACACATGTGTTTTGTGAAGCTCAAATTACCACGGAAAGAGGCTGCCGATCGATAAAACTACGCAGCGGTTAGAATCAATAATGTCTTGGGTGAGTCAGACACTCCAATCTGCACGACTTGATTTGACTGGCAAAAAGGGAGGGAGCCACACTTCCTCCAGTCATAGACAAACCATAAGTCTTCTGCGTTTACAATTACACACGTTGTATTAAAGCTATTTTTCATTCAAAAGCGCCAGGGCTAAAGGGAAGCACATTCTGGTCTCCTATCCGCTGTAGTACTTAGACACTTCTCTATTCGCGCATTAAGGATCCGGTTAGGCCCTCCTCTCAACCACGAGGGAGCCAGTCCACCAGGAAATTACACCCACACTGCGTCAATAGTAATTTAATTAGATGTATAGGTGTGAGAGTGTAGAGTGTATAATGGTCAGTTTTCAAAAGGCACAATTCATTTGTGTTACAAATTATGCTTACAATAGAAGGTGTAATAAGGGTGAACAAGGTAACTTTTCTTCTGCCTACTCGTCTCCATGGATTGTACTTGATTGGCTGGAACTAGGGCTGCAAGATTAATCACAAATCATAAATCTTACTGTTGTAGTAGTTTGTAAGTTCGTAAGCATGTTTTTATAAATTCTACTGGTTTAAAATGTGAACTTTGAACAGAATCTTACTATTAAAGGACCTACAGCTCTGGAAAAAAATAAGAGACCTTGCTTCCTTCTGCTCTGACAATATTTCCCAACGCTGAGGACTGTTTTTCCAGCAGGACAATGCTCAATGCCACACAACTAGGTCAATCAAGGTGTGGATGAAGGACCACCAGATCAAGACCTTCTCATGGCCAGCCCAATCTCCAGACATGAACCCCATTGAAAACCTCTGGAACGTGATCAACAGGAAGATGGATGGTCATCAGGGTTATTCCACCAAATATTGATTTCTGAACTCTTCCTAAATTAAAACATTAGCATTGTGTTGTTTTAAAATGAACATGACCTTGTTTTCTTCACATTATCTGAGGTCTGAAAACATTGCATCTTTTTTGTTATTTTGACCATTTGTTATTTTTCTGCAAATAAATGCTTTAAATAACAATATTTTTATTTGGAATTTGGGAGAAATGATGTCAGTAGTATATAGAATGAAACAAAAATTTATGTTAATTTTACTCAAACACATACCTATAAGTAGTAAAATCAGAGAAAGTGATCATTTTGCAGTGGTCTCATATTTTTTTCCAGAGCTGTATATTACAATATTCTCTAATCTATGTTATAATGTAGTTTCCTCATCAAAAACATACCAGGATTTGTGTTTTGTTTCATTCACAATGTGTTTTTAAACTCCATGCACCTTCACGAGAATCATTTGAATAATATTAACACTGAAATTGCCAATCTTTATTGAAAAAGAGGTAAAAGGTAGCTGTTAACTTAAAAACTACTCTTCATAACGTCACAAAATGGAAAAGAGCATTTTGAGCTTTGAAGATGTAGACAGACTAATAATCCAGGGTTACTCAAACATTTGTGAATGAAACACAACTCCAGGTATGTTTTTCACGAGATAACAACATTATAACATGTCTTAAAGCTCACAGGAGTCAATTTTGTGTAATATAAGACCTTTACTGCAGGAATTTTGTAAGTGCAGAAAACAAAACACAGTGAGGACATTGAGTTGACAGTGCTTTGTAATGCTATGGATGGCCCTGCTTCACCTTGCCAAAGCTTTTCCAGTCAGTAGTAAAACGGCTCCATAAATCTCCCACTATCTCATCTACTGTGCCTGAATAAATCTGTGTTATGGTGCGTTTCATTTAATATGCATGGGCCAGCGCGGATGTACACCCAAAAACTCCCCCTTGGCTCATCAGGAAGACCTCAAAATAATGAATTATTTCACACAAAAACGCTAAAGTAAACCTTGAATAACACTAGTTTCTTAAAGGTGCACTGCGTCACTTTTCTGTTCCATGGTAAGACATAAAAAAATATCATCGAGTTTTTATTCATTGCGGGGTGTTTCTGCTGCTCAAAAATACAATAATTGCTTCTGTGAATAGAAGAGACTCTCCATAGATCTGAATTGTAACGTAGTGTAGCGTAGAGCTGTAACCTGCTAGATACTTTTAATCTATACTATACAAAGCATCTATACTTTCTAGACAAAGCAATAAAATTTCCATGGAGACAAGCAGGCGACGGCCCCTCCATTAGAAATGTTACACAGTGGACCTTTAACGCAGTGAAAAGTGGGCGGAATAAAGCAGTTTAATTACCAAAAAAAACATTTGTGTGTTTGAGTAATACATCATTAACACGCTCAAACTAAAAACGCTACTTATAATGGGAAAGAACAGGCATTCAGCTAGCTAATTAATCTTCATATTTCGAGCCTTAATGAATATATAGACCATATTTTTGTCTGCTTACTATTACAGTGACATGTGTCTCCTTTGAATGCAGACGGCGCTTCAGGGAGTCTTAAAATGCTGTATTTGATGGACCCTATTTCACTCCAGGTGCTAAAAACTTGACAGCGAGTAACCGACCTTGAGATACCTTGTCACAATGAAAAGCACATATCTATTATGAAAAGAGTGCTTTGTTAAATAGAACTCTTATTACCAAGAAATGTGCTTCTAGAAAAACCTTTATAATTTTTGTGCTGTTTTTTTTTTTTAAAGGAATGTTTCACAGTATGGCATTACATTTGTCTATGTCTCATCTCTTCAATTACAACTGGTTTTATATAGCTTAAAGGTACTATAATATGAAAAATTGACTTGTTACCTCTTGTTACCTCACCAAAAACATGCCTCAAGTTGTGTTATTATTAGTCAGTCTACATCTCCAAAGCTCAAAATGCTCTGTTCCACCTTGTGATGTCATGAAGAGGTAGTTTTCATGTGCATCATTCAGCTCCTTTTACCTTTAGGTCAGTAGAAATTGGCAATTCCAGGTCTGAAATCATCCAAATGATTTTAGTGAAGGTGTATGGAGTTTCAAAACACAGTGGAGCACTTCCTGTATTACCACATGACATCACAAGGTGGAAGTCTACATATGGAGGATTTCTGTGAATGATACAAAACACAACTCCAGGTATGTTTTTGATATGGAAACAACATTACAACATAGATCAGAAAATAGCGTAATATGGGCCCTTTTATGTTAACTTGAAAACATGCGTTCTTACTGTGAGTGGGGTCACCTCTCCACAGATCTGACCTGTAACAAAGGCTGGAGGTGTCACCTACTTGTCTCCGTGGAGATATATATGTTTAATGCCATACTGTGAAGCATTCCAGGCATTGCAAATGTACATAGTTACATAGTGCACCTATAAGGGAAACACTGAAGCCACAGTGGGGCATGCGGTAATAGAGACATTTAAGGGATAGTTCACTTCTATCTGTTTCTTTATGGTAGGAAAATTCTATTCTGTCATTAAAACAGAATTAAAGCTGTCAAATGGACCCGTCAAAAAGACATCAAGATTATGGGCAGGCTGGTTTAGGCTAGGATGGGTTCTTAATGATATTAGAGGCTGCTTTTCTATTGTATCTGCTCAGTATTTTGCCATTAGAATAGATACCTAGACAGTATTTAGGGTTCTCACACTTTTTCACTGACAAAATTTCAAAATTTTCCCATGACTTTTTCATGACCTGAGGTGAATTTTCCATGAACAGCACCTACATTTACAGAAGTTAGCATACTTTTAGGGCTAAATATGTAATGTTAACCCCTTTCACTCACCTTATGGTTCAGTATTATAGTTTTTTAACATTCAAATTGCTGTCAGTGCATTTATTGTCATCTGTTTTAAACAAAAGGTACATACGTTCGGAAATAATAATAATAGCCTAATAATGATAACTTAACAGAATGCTGTAGTAGCATGAAAGAGATTCCATGACTTTTCCAGGATTTCCATGACCCTGGGAACCTCGAGTATTGGAACTAGATACTCAATTGAACAAGTATCAATACTGAAAACATAAATAAATAGGGCAAAATTTGACCTTTCCTTAATAGTTTTAGAATTGTCTAGATCAGTAGCATAGGATTAGGCATGATAATATTATAAATAGGCCTAATACAGGTTTTGTTGCGCTGAAAATGACAAGAGATAAACAAAAAGAGTGTATTTTTGCTATCATTGTAGTATCATCATTGGTATTGTGTATTCTTCTACTTTTCCTCAGTATCAAAATAGCGTTGGGAATTTCTGGGACAAAAGTATAGTTGCTGTGGTTACTTTAACAAACCATTAAATGCAAATGTATTTTACACTTATTCATGAGGCACAGCTTACTGTTATAGGTGACATTTTAAAGACTTTTTAATCGTTATTTTCAATCTTTCTGAAACCTATGGATGCCGCAAAGGAGTTGTACAGTTGATTATGACAGACCTATACACATAATACCTCCTAAAATGTATATAAAAACTGGTTGGTCTTTCTAAACATGCTCGCTATGGTACGATTATATGAGGTTCTTTTTGTCCTGAAATTGCCTAGTGTGAGAATTGAGATACAGACAGCATTTTCTATTGAACTATCCCTTTAAAGTATTGGAATGACAGGGGCTAAAACAATAAGTGGTGCAGTTTATATTGTCAAACTCCAACACAAAAACACTACAGTCAGGTGGTATTTTCTGGCAAGCAAATGAGTCACAAAACACATGAAGTTCATTTAGCAAACTGCGGGTATGAAAAAGGCTCCCACAATAGCACTTGAAATTAAATATTTGTTCAGAAAATGGATGACAACAAAAACCCATGCAGCACCGGGGGGACATCACAGTTTGGGTACGAGGAAGACCCAAAAATAATATAAAAGTGGTAGAACAAATAGGGGTTAAAGTTACCCAGTGGTAAACTCAAATCAATATAAAAATCATATTAAACTTGCCAGGTAGTTTGCAGCAGTCACACCCGGGTATGCAAGATCAAAACGGGTAACCAGTGCAGGCTGTGGGTAAAAATGAAAGAATATTACCAGCCAGTAGAATTGGTCAAAAATTAAAGAGATACATGGGAAATTAGTGATGGTTACCCAGTCATATGCAGAGAGAGATAGAGGAGAAATAATGCAATGTTGTAGGTAAGAGAGATATGAAAGATCCTTTTCTAATGGGGCACTGTGTAACTCGTCTTGTGGAGGGTCCGTCATCTGCTTGTCTCAATGGAAAAAAGCAGCGAATGTTCCACAACATGGCCATGAATTTAAAAATCTCCTTGGAGACTTGCAAGCAAAATTACAGGTTAAAATTACAATTTACAATTTAAACCAAAGCATTAAGCGGACTCTTAAGCGGACCCTTTCGCCACACAAAAGTTACACAGTCCACCTTCAAGATTTAAAGGCGCTCTACCTGATTTTTACCATTTTTATCAAATGAGAAAACAGAACTAGTTCATTTTAAACCACTTGTAGACACTTTCCTAATGCGTTCCTAATGTCTTAATTACTCAAAACTATAACTTCCTGAGTTTATAGAAGTGTTTCAAAGCTTTCATAGTAATGTTAACAATAACTAGCATGCTAACAGCACACTTCCTGGTTCACAGACCATAAAAAAGATTTAAAATTACATGGAACAACACCCAGTAGTTTTATTTGATGTCTGTACTGTAACTAGGTCTGTCACGATAATTAATCTGATTTATCATTCCAAATATAAAAGATGTAATAATATTTCTGACTATTTATTTATTTAGCTGCAGAGGGTTGATTAAGTGACCTCTGTGGCTAATTATTGGTTAATTCTGTTGTTAATTCATTGCGGCTTATGCCTTTTGGGACTGCATTTTAAAATCGTTTACTGGGATTATTTTATTGTTATTGTGTGTTATTGTTTATCGCAGTATATCTCTGTAGCAATATATCATGCTTCAAAATGTATTATCGTGACAGACCTATAGCTAAAGCAATTCTTACTTTATTGCATGAAAAAATCAGGTGCAGCCCCTTCACTATCAGACTCCAGCTGTGTATGTGTAAAGTGAATGTCAAGATTCATCACATCCAGCACTTATCACACACAACAAATGTAACTAACACTTTTATATGAGATCACATCTTGTCAAAAACCCCACACCGAACACTGGCAAAATCTCAGATAAGTGTCAAAACTGCCTTACTGGTGCAATACTTTACATATCACTCCTGAGAGGCAAGTGACACCTAAAAGATACTGCTCTAGATTATTATTACAATTCATCAACCTGCCCAGAGACTACAGGTGGACATAGGCACTTATCTTCTGTTAAAGATATTTGTATATTGTGTCACTGTCTCATTACATGAAATAAATAAAACTAAACTAAATTCTTCATGCACACGTTTGGGTATTTCTTTAATATTAGTTTGTCTACATCTTCAAAGCTCAAAATGCTCTTCTACCAATTTTCAATTTAACAGCTACCTTTTTACCTTTTGTTAAGTAGAAATAGGGAATTCTAGGGCTGAAATTCATTATTTGATTCTAGTGAAGGTGTATGGAGTTTAAAAAGAGAGCACTGTATTACCTGTATTACCACATGACAACACAAGGTAGAACAGTGTTTTCCATTTAGAGAAGAACTAAATACCCTAAATATTTGGGGCTCGTGTGTTAAACATTATAACATAGATCAGAAATTAGTGTAATATTGGTATCAGAATTGAAAAGGCTAGATTGGTGCATCCCTAGTCTCAATATTATCAATCGAGATACTCAATTGAGATTTAAATTTGTCGATTCGGCCCACCCTTTTTCCTACCTAGAGCAATATGACCTTTTAAAGTACCTTAAGGGAAACACATGAGCTCAAAGCAGCTTTAAGGGCACATGCTGGTCATTACACTACTGCATAACATTTACATAACCAATCTGCACATTCACTCTGAGACCCTGAGCAGATGCTTGGCAGTCCTCAGACGCTTTATTAGCACCATTAGACCAGAGATGACAGGGAGTCTGAAGTCGGGGACAGCTACACTAATTACGCCTGGTTCACAACAGAGAGCTAAAGCAGCAGGCTTTCACAGCATAAGGGTATAAAAACAGCTAAATATAAGAGGAAAATAGTAAAACGTGTGTCTGTAGGCATTAAAAGGAACATCTATAATGATCTATTGAAAGTGGAATCTGTGACGCAGGTTGGTCCCCTAAGCACCTGGAGTTGTGTTTGTTTTATTCACACATGTTTGAGTAACCCTGCATTATTAGTCCATCTACATCTCCAAAGCTCAGCAGCTACCTTTTCAGTAGAGAGTGACAATTCCAGGACTGAAATTATCCAAATGATTCTAGTGAAGTCCAGTGACACATCTCCTGCGTTAGCACATGACATCACAAGGAGAGTTTTCAGTTTGAGAAAATAACTCATCTTAAATGCGTAGGGTTTGTGTGTTAAGCAAAGAAAACAAAACAAAACACAACTACAGGTCTGTTTTTGAGGAGGAACCAATATTACGACATGGATCAGAAAATAGCATAATAAAATGGGACCTTTAAGGGGATAGGAGCTAAAGTGTAAAGTAGTTACTAAGCCTGTTTCATTTTATTTGTTCATTATTAATTAAGGCTTTGTTCATGTTTTATTAAGGCTAATTAAAGAGTAGTTATTACAAAGTTTTAGCCTGAACTCATTTAGAATTAATTATAACCATTCATCATAAAAGCACAAAAGCTGAACACAAGTGGCATGGTATTTACTACTTGAGATAATAGAAAACTGCTGTTTCATGCACACGTCAGTAGAAGCAGAACCATAAACAGGATTGTGACTGGCTGTATTTTAACAACAACATTAACAACATTGCCCTCTGCTGGCCAAACTGTAAGAGCACAGCTACTATACTTCAGTTCAATAAACAGAGCTTAACGACAGCGCATCATCAAGAGTGAAAAATGGAAAAGTAGTGAATAAGAGAAAGAATGGAGAAAACATTTAATCATTTGTTTCATTGACACAAGGCAAAGCGTCAGTGCGATGATGCTTTCAACTACACAACTGTCAAATATTCACTCCAGGAGAGAGTCAGCTGCTTTGCCTGTTAAGGACTGGGTTTGGAGGAGTTCATACAGGGTCATTCATAGGGGTGGGTGATATGCCATTGTGTATCATGATTTTCTTGGAGCCAAATCACAATTTTTATTATGATCATCATTCATGTGCACTCGGTTATCTTTTATATTGAATTTAATATAATGTCAATGTGTTGTGATGTTCTTCTATTATTGACCAGTGACTGTCACGTTTTGATATTGTAACTTTATGTTGGTTAATTCAACAATTTTGTTAAAGGTTCTATTTTATTCAAAAATGGCTCTTGAGCTTTAAGCCATGTTCGAATGTAGTTACCTCACCAAAAACATACCTGGAGTTTACACATGTTTAGAGTATCCCCAGGGTTCCCACACTTTTTCACTGACAAAATTTCAAAACCTTTCTATGACTTTTTCATGACCTAAAGTGAATTTTCCATGATTTTACCCTACCCTTACCCTACATGTGTAGAACTGATCATACTTTTAGGGCTAAATATGAAATGTTACCTCTTCCACTCACCTTATGGTCATGGTATTATGCTTTTTAAACATTCAAAATAAAATAGTAAATGCATTTATAGCCTAATGATAACTTAACAGAATGCTGTAGCTATGTGAAAAGAGATACTAAAATTCCAAGGCTTTTCCAAGTGCCATTTTCGATTTCCATGACTTTTCCAGGATTTCCATGACCGTGGGAACCCTGTATCCTTTTATTATTAGTTTGTATACATTTCCAAAGCTCAAGGTTAACAGCTGCCTTTTACCTTTTGTTTAGTAGAGCTTAGAAATTCCAGGTCTGAAATCACCCTAATGATTCTAGTGAAGATTTATGCAGTTTAAAAACACAGTGGAGCACTTCCTGTATTACCACATGACATCACAAGGTGGAACAGAGCGTTTTCTTATTGAGAAAAGAACTCAGCCTAAATATTCAGGATTTGTGTCTTAAACATGTGCACCTAACAAAACACATCTCCTGTTATGTTTTTGATGAGGAAACAACAGTATAACAGTTTAATTTTCATTAGTATGTGACCAGCTTTATAAAGTCAATGTGACATAAAAGTACAGTACATTTAGGTGTACTTTTTGGAGTGTAGATTTAATTAATAAAGGCTTAATTATAATTAAATTTTCATGGCATATCACCCACTTTGGTCAGATGAGGTTCATGTATCTATCACCAGAAGTACATCACAGCATTAAGTCAGATGCCCTACCTTGAGAGGGGAGATGTGTGAGTGCGACACATATCCGTGCACGTTCTCAATCTCGGAGAGGTTCTTTTCGGACACGTGCACGAGCTCTGGAGCCCGCACTTCGTTGGTGAGACGTGGAAAGCCCTGGTCAAGTGGTGGCGAGTCGTCCTCCTGATACTGGTACTGCTGTGAATACATAAGCACCAGGGGAAAACCCGTGAATATAGTACACTTAAAAGACTTCGGCAAAACACAACGCTATGAATCCAAATGTGAATGAAATGTGGATGTTTGACTTGATGAGAAAATGTTCATCTGAGTCATATTTTTCATGCATATGTATGTAAAATTCCTTGCCAACTACTTAATTTACTATTCTACTATTGTGAAAAAAACATCAGTAAAAGTAAAGTTACAAAAAAAAGAAGCTGAAGAAAGTATCAATCTAAATTAAACAACATGCACAAATGACATTCTGAAATTCTTAATAACTTTTCTGGTGGAGGGTCCATTACCTGCTTGTGTCCTTGGAATTATATTTCCTTTGCCTCAAATGTGCCACATTAGGATATTAAATGTATATCTCCATGGAGACAAGCAGGTGCTGTCACCAGGCAAAGTTACAGATTAGATCTATGGAGTGATGACCCAATCACTGGAAGAAAGCAAGAAGAAAGCTAGAATTCCTGTTTCTTACTCTCTCTTTCCACTCCAACTCAATTTTCTGTCATGCTTTTTCAGGCGTGTCCAAATTATGGCCCGTGTGCCGAATGTGGCACAATTGATAAAATTACTTAAATTAACTATAAAAATGATCACTATAATCTCAATAACAACACACTGCATTTTGATACAGACCTAAAATTGATGTTGCAAATCTTATTCAAGGTACAATGGGTCTGTTTAAGCTTTGAAAAATGCACCATCTCAATGTTCCACTGTATTGTCCAACTGTCTGTGGGCTTCCACTTTAATTATGTTTCAATATGTGGTCCTCAGTGAAAAAAGTTTGGACACTCCGGCTTTGGATGGTAAAAACATCAGATGTCTTCTTTCAAATATAATATAAATTCAATTGTGATGTTGACATGTCTTCAAAGCACAGAAAGACCATTGTCAATGTAATGTATTGAATATGAAAAAGGACAATTTCTAAAATCTAAATAAACAATACAAATGTACCTCTTAGAAACCACAACACAGAAATAAATAAAAGGTGACAGCTTTGATTTAAGTGTTGATAGACAGATGAATGAGAATGCATGAGTAAGAGAGAGACAAATACATGTTGTTTTTTTTCTTTTTTTATATTAGATGACAGTGACTTCAGAATCTGTGTGCCCTGCTTTCTTCTCTCACCCAGGGTGCGCTGGTCAGGGCAGGGGTCATACAGGGTGGGGGTTGGCTGTTGTTGGGGGGCCCATGTACTGCGGGTGGCCTGTTCTGGAGAAAGCAACACCACCAGAGTTCACACAGAATTCAACTTGTGTGTATTCAAAAATAATTATTCACAAATAAGCATTCATCCAAGTCAAACAACCAGCTAACAAACAAGCAGGAGGATTGGAAGCTTCAGACAGCACATGGCACATGGCGAGTACTCAGTTTTGCTACTTAAGTAAAAGTACAGATACCGGAGCAAAAAAGACTTAAGTAAAGGTATCACAAAGTATTAAAGTACCTGCTTAAAAATGTACTTAAACAGTGAAGTATTTCACACAGATTTTGAGATCTAATTAAGCTGGAAATGAACTGATTTTGATAAAGATTTGTGCTGAATTTTGTTCAACAGAAACTATAAATAATTTTTTCTAGATGTTTTTCTTTGGATAGTTTGTTTGCTCAAATTTTGAACTTGATTAAAATAACCTCCCTAGCCTTTTCAGTAGGTTTCAAACAATAATAAAAAATAATTTAACTCTTCAGCCCCGTTAAAAAATGTGGAGTAGCAAGTACAGATAGCTGCTCTTAAATGTAGAGAAGTAAAAGTAAAAAGTATTAATTTAAACCTATCTAAAATTTGTACTTAAGAACTGTACTTTATGACTTTTACTTTCTACCACTGGTGCTAAAAGTGGTCCCCAACTTTTCTGCTCTAAATTGTCAATCGCTATGGCATAAATAGACATAGCGATGCGCAGATGTCACTACAGATGTGAGCATAATCAAGTGTAACACACACATACACAACCAGAGGGCACAGAAAGTATAGAATGAAAGAAATATAGCATGAAGAATCTTAAATATATTCAAAGTGAACAGCAATTACATGGTTCAAAACACAATCCAACACTGTATTGTGCCTTTATGCAAAAGAAGTGTAGATATACAGAATAAAGCTGAGGGTGATGCTAACCAACTGCAACGCTCCAATGATTAGCTCACAGTTATTTTTATGGCACCTCAAGGCAACAGTGTAAAGCAATGTATTCTTTATTCTTTGGATGTGTATATATATTTATTAGAATAACTTTTCTGGTGTAGGGTCTGTCAAATGCTTTTCTCCATGGAGATTGCTTTGTCTGGATGTTTCACAGTATGAAGACCAAACCAGATCAAGTTACAGGTCAGATCTGTGGAAATGCAACTCCACTCACAATCAGAATGCCTGTTTTTCTATGTATTTTTTAGCTGTAAAACCAACTGTAATTCAATAAATGTAAGACAAAGGTGTTTAATGCCATACTGTGGAACATACAGGCAGAGTAATGACTTATCCATAGAAAAAAGCAGCTGAAAGAAACCCAACCAAAAAATTTAATTTTTAAGGAGGATTTGCAGGATGTGGGTGAAGCTGCACAGCTATGGGCCAGGCGTACATCAGCTAGAGGCCCTACTAAAAATAGACACATGTTCCATAATTTCTCCATGCTTGAATACTCATTTGTATAATCCTTACAGTACTACACGCCTATTAGTAAAACAGACTACTGCTTGTGTTATGCCTATATTATTGTCGTTACATTACAATGTGACGTGTAACTTTCATTTAGAAACTCCTACTGCTGCTGCTACTACTACTACTGCTACTGCTACTACTACTTCTACTTCAACTACTACAACTACCACTACCACTATTACCAATATTACCACTACTACCACTACTACTACTATTCCTGGTATTATTCCTAGGCGTCCTCCTACTACACCTACTTCTACTACCACTATTTCTACTTCTATTCCTACTCCTCCTACTACTACTATTCATATTTCT
This sequence comes from Boleophthalmus pectinirostris, assembly GCF_026225935.1. Taxonomy (NCBI): domain Eukaryota; kingdom Metazoa; phylum Chordata; class Actinopteri; order Gobiiformes; family Gobiidae; genus Boleophthalmus; species Boleophthalmus pectinirostris. The sequence goes on from NW_026571018.1 coordinate 15,486,693, forward strand.
ATTCCTACTCCTATTACTGCTATTCCTACTGTTATTCCTACTCCTCCTTCTACACCTACTATGCTTACTACTACTACTGTTCCTACTACTATTCCTGCTCCTCCTTCTACTACACCTACTTCTGCTACTACTCCTACACCTACTTCTACTACTAATGTTCCTACTATTATTTCTAGTCCTCCTCCTCCTTATACACCAACTACTACTACTCCTACTACTACTACTACTCCACCACCTACTAATACTCACTACTACTATTCCTAGTCATTACTCCTACTACTCCTACTCCTATTCCTACTCTTCCTACCCCTACTCCTACTACTCCTCCTCCTCTTCCTCCTCCTCTTCCTACTCCTACTCCTCTCCTCTTCCTCTTCCTACTTCCTACTCCGACTCCTACTCCTACTACTCCTGCTACTCTTCCTACTCCTACTACTCCTACTACTCCTACTACTCCTACTCCTACTACTCCTACTACTACTCGTAAGACAGACACTATTCGTGTTTCGTGTTATGCATAAATTACTGTTATCACATTACAATGCCTTGTGTAACTTCAACGCTCCGCTGATCATATTTCTTTTTGGGGTATTACAAGGACAAGGTTGTGAGAAGGCCAACTGCTGCCATGGGACGTCGCGCACAAAAAAATTAATTGCCACGTCTAATGAATTCTTAACGTTTTAAAATGAAAAATGCAACCCTCCCTCCACACGTCCTTAATAAAGTAATTTAATAGAATGACAAGACGGAGAAGAAAGGAATCTGCATAGAAACAAGACTCACTGAAGGACCATGTCTGCTTAGGTAACAAAAGGAGAAAAAAAACACAAAATAAATGTCTCAGAGGGTGGCAGTTCTAGTCAAACAACACCTGTTTCTGTCAATGCCCTATATAGGCTACTGCTGCCACTACTACTGCCACTACTACTACTACTGTTAGTACTACTACTATACCATAAACCTGTAATTAATAAGTTACTAATCCCGAATCATTCTCAATTAAGTATTAACTATATATGAACTAAGTCTTTTGTTTTGTTGTCACTGTCATGTAGTAGATTACTCAAACATGTGTGAATGAAATAAAACACAACTTCAGGTAGTTTGAGGTATATTCCAGGTTTTTGAGGAGGTAACAACATAATGTGATTTAACACTCACAAGAGACAATTTTGAATAATATATGATCACTAAACTTTAATCTTACCCTATTAACCAATGTCTGAACTTTAGACCATGTCATTGATTTAATAATAAAGGATTTATGTTATGAGGACCTAATTTACAAATTAACTACTTAATTAATGTCTTAACTCATAATTAAGTAGTCTTTCTTAATCATTTAATTATGAAGCTACCAGTAAGTCTTTTGTCACGCTTTACTTGGTTAAGCAGGCTATGGTCACTGTCATGAATTGGGTTTCAATAGTACACAGAAAGTACTGCTCTATAACTCAAGGTCATCCTACAAGTTGTATGCAGATTTGTTTTTCTGAATACCTGCACATGTATTTTTATTAAGACCCTGTATTGGGGAATAGTTCTGTTCATCCCAGTGGTGAGTGGAACACCTTTGGCCCACTTCTATTTGAAGAGCTGTTAGACCACAGGTACAAGCCCCATTCAACCAAAAGAACAAGTTCTTCTCTGCTCTCTGTAATTACTGCCATCTGCAGGATTCATCAGCAGATGGGAAGATTAAGTGGTACAATGAGTTTCTCTCTGACTATTCAAGGATGTAGAGGATGCAGAGAGAGAGAGATGAGATCTCCTTTTTATCAATAAATCTATCACGCACCTTTGCCTGTTACTCAATTTTTCACTAAACACGAAGTAATGATTTTCTGTTTGGTGCGTTAGCTTGCAAATTTTGTGCAGCGCACTCATCAACATCAGGCTAAGTTATAAATGGAAATGTTTCCCCTCATTTCCTAAGTCCATTGTTCAGTTTTACTATGTAAAGTCAAGGCAAGGGTATGTGAGATTTTAAATTCCATCCACAGACATGAGGTAGACAAGTTCAAATCAAATATTGCTGAAAAACTGCTAACAACTGAAGGCTGATTTATTCTTAATTACAAAACATTAATAGCCAATTTGTTATAATTAGCTCTTTAGATGATTATCCAATCAGAAAACAGAATGAGCCTCACGTGAGTCTCTCATTTGGGTTGCCAGTTTCAATGCTGAAATCCCATTGGTTTAAACCTAAAATGCCTCTCTCTGATCTGAATGGTCTCGACCTAAACCCCAGCTCCTGCAGCCAATCATGAATCAATGCTAGTGCAGCCTCTGCAGCTCAGTGAGGGAATTCTGGAGGCTCTGAGTTTTCACATTATGCATGGCCTCTTTATATACTGAAAATGAGGAAAAAATTGCAAGTTAAGGCACTGGCAACCCATCACAGCTCAGATGTGATTATAGGTCCTTTTTTAAACCAGTAAAGGTGCAGGTTACATGTCCTCCCTTTAGAATGACATTGGTCAGCCTCTCCTGACTAAAGAGAAAACAGCACATGTATTTAGCCTGGGCCACAGAGGAGTAAAGCCTGAGTCTGTGCTGTGTTTTGTATCTGCAATTCACAAAGGCAGATGTCATTTCCACTGGGGTGCTGCTACAGGCAAAGGAGGCAGGTGTCTGCACATTTTCCATTTGGCTCACTCCAGCAAAATTAATTTAAGAGTTATCTCTAAATATAGAAACAACAAGCCTACACTGTCTGCATTTCAACTCATTGCTTCTTTATTGTAAGTTTCAACCAAGAATCAAACTAAAGTTAAAGGTATGTTGAAGTCATTTACTGTGAGTATCCTTTGCTGTCCTTGTACCAGCCCCTCACTGTGCATCAGATCACACTGGACAATCAAACAGGCCACGCTGCAATTTCTCTAATGAGGCGAGCGGGTTCCACAGAGAGAGAGCAGCAACAGCAGAGCCAGAGCAGAGCCATCTGACCTCCAGCCTCAGAGAAGCCCAGTGACCTAATATACAAGAGCACAGAGCTGCACTGGGCACGAAGCAGCACCCGTGTGGCCATTACACAACCATGAACAACAGTGTAACACACCACTGAAGCATCATTTAAGTACAGGGGTAAAAGAAGCTGAATGATCATGATCTGTATTGTACTAGTACTAGTCCAACGTTATTCCTCACTTCCCAAATTAATTCCTAATATTCACAATACAGATTATGTGGACCTATCAAATCTTTCAGAGGTCAGAGCCTAGTTTTGCAATCATGGTAGTGCTTACACTAACTAATTAACAACTGGTATGCAAACAGTACACCAGCTTTAATTCCTGGTTTGCAGACCATAAAAATACATATACAGACAGAAGACAGTACATTTAAAATATCTGTACTAAGGAAAAGCAAATTTTGTTACTTGAAAAGAGATCTTTAAAAAAATATTTAAAATGGCAAGAAAAACCTGCAGATTAAGATTAAGGCATGTTTTAGCACAGTTCAGAAGGACTGATAATCTACAGTTATATTATCGTGACTATGATTGTTAACAGAAAAATCTGAGATATTCCTTTTGTTTCTAACCCATCGCTGGATGTAAGAGATGCACCAGTTTACAGTCTAGAAGGTGCAGGTTACATCAACAGACAGTGGAACAAAAGTGCTTAGCTCAGACCAGTGCTGCGGTTTTGATGTTGGTCCATTTTAATGACGTGTCAAAGATGACAAATGCATCTTTCTACACAGCAGGAATATATATACAGGTGCAAGCTCGTGTGAGGAAAGCTAACAAGGCTCTGCACAAACATATAGAGTATCTTATACATTGATACTGCGCAGTGCCATCACAGTGGGGGGAGTTCTGTATGTATTGTGTATGGAGGAATGTTGCAGTTACCAAGATAGACAAAATGCACAAATTATAAACACTGCCAAAAGTTTCAACATAGCCTGAGAACTCGAGAAAAAAAATACAAAATGGATTTAAACAAAAGGTTTTCAGGAGCAATACGAGTGTTCATGGTTCTTGTGACTATAATTTCATGTGTGAGAGTCTTGTTTGCCAGTACAAATCAGCTCTCCTGCTGTATCTTCACCTAAATCAGTTCCTTATGGCCAGATTGTGTTAAAACAAAACTATAACAGAGCTTCAGACGATGACGACCTCAGCTGCAAAGTATCAATATGCATTCTTTGACAAACAAAGTGCACTTGTGGACCGGAGCTGCTCCTTCCTCCTCATTACGCAGTCTGTGGTCGGGCTGTAATCTGGTGATGAGACATAAACAGGCCCGAGTGAGTCTAATGAAACAGAGCTTGGAGAGGTGATGTACACTCTAACACTGAGTGACTAATGCTGCAGTCTACATAATTAGACCACATCTGACCAGTGATGGAGGATGTTATAATGTTGTTCCCTCATCAAAAATATACCTGGAGTTGTGTTTTGTTTTGTGTTTCATTCACACATGTTTAACACACAAACCCTGCAGATTTAGGCTGAGATCTTCTCTCAAAAAGAAAATATTTATAATACAGGAAGCACTCAGGAAACTTTGGTCTACTACAAACCATTTGAGATAAGCTAATTCTGTTTTTCACTTAAGACAGTAAAAATCTGATTCAGTGCCTTTATGTTTTTCAAATTGTATATGCTTATGATGAAATATTGTCACTAGAAATGTCACATTGTCACTAGAAATGTCACATTGTCACATAGAAATAGTGTGCTTAATCAAAAATACTCTAAGGTCTTAAAGGTTAAAAGTGCCTTGTGCCCTTTCTGCTAGAAGGTCCATCACCTGCTACTCTCCATGGTGATGTTGCCTGGAATGTTCCACAGTATAGCATTACACTTATTTAGCTCTACGAAGACAACAGCTGATGTCATAGGGCCAAGTTACATGCCACTCATCGTAAGAATCCAGGTTTTTAAATCAATAAAATCCCATGTCATAGAGTAAATGCGTGATGTTTAATGTGATACCGGGGCGTCAACAGAAAAGTTACACAGTACACCTTTAAATCTGATGTCCCAATATGTAAATGGATTTAACTGCAAGCATAAAAAGTGTGCTGTGTTCGTCTGGATTTTTTTTTTTCCTGTATTAAGCCAAACAACTGAACAAATATTGTCCAATGCCAAGCCAACAGAACACTTCAAAATACTGCTCCAGGATAATTATTATTCCAGCATTAGTCACTCTTCAGAGCTTTTGTTTCTCACCGAAGCAGCTTTAATTATACAATTCCACATCACAGACTTATATTTGTGTAACACTTACTAGTGTGTATTTAGGCCATGCCAAATTTACACAGTTATTATGCTGAAAGTATTGACATGATTGGACCATTAGGCCTGTCCCCATAACAGATTTTGAAGTAAGAAATATTTGCTGAACTAAATATAGACCACAGTAATATTGAAACTAATTTATGCCACTGACAAAATAACCCTAAAGCAGGATTATATACGACACTATACTAAATGTATAAGACGGTTAAAACAAACTGCAAAATACTTTAGTACTTAGTTTGCATCTACAGTGAGTCACAGAGGTTAAATATTGGACCCTATACAGCTTAAAAATTGTTGTAGTACAGAAAAATGACAAAAACTCCTCCATTAATACTAAGAAAAAGTACACATGTAAAATATATTGACATATATTGAACAATAAGTCGATATAGCAATCATCATGACAGCCCTACAGACTATGCTCCACTTTCAATGTGAGTCTTAAACGTCTTACAGTATGAATTATTTTGGCTTTTTGATCTACACTGGACACATTGGCTTGGATATTTTCAGTGATACAACTTAACTGGTCTTAGTTATGAAGACTGTGGCAAGGGCTGCAAAAAAATATAGCAAATAAATAAATGCAATAATCAATATAGGAACAAATTATATATTGCAGTAGCACAAAGGTTCTCCATCTGACTGAAATGCACAGATGTTTGGTTTATTTTTAGATAAAGCTGATTTTATTAACAGATCTCTGTTATTTATATTTATATGTCAAGTTTTTTATACTAAAATATAATGTAAAAGTATTCTAAGTATTCAGAATACAGCACTCTGATTGGCTCATGTATCAGAATCCAGTACAAAATACATTCTAATGCAGATATTCAGTATTTTGTACCCATATACATTTTTACTTTCACAGTTGTCACATGGAGGATATCAGTATAGTTATCACCATATTGCCACGTGTGCCTCTGCCATGCTGCACTATGAGGATTCCTGTTTGCTGACGCTCGTGCCCTCCTCCGTATACTGAGATGGAAATGAGGGGTGGCATGGCCGTGGGCGCGTGCAGAGTCGGTGCAGATTTAGCGTGGAATCTCCCCGTGGTTTGTGTGTGCTGACCTCTTTCTGGGGCTTTATATACCTACAGTTAGACTCTCCTCACTCCAGTCTCGTCCATGGTCCTAATTCCAGCAGACAGTATGAGGGGAGGGCTGAGCTATGGGGGATGTTATAAGAGCACCTGCCTCCTGCTCCTCTGGCTTTTTCCATTCAAATGTGCCCAAACATCCAGTCAAAAAAGTGCACCGATCTAAAGTCAATGGGGATTTTCGACGTCCTGCCTCATCATTTTGAATTTCCACCAACTGACTGAGATCTGTTCATGACAGCAACACTTATTACTCCCTACTTTTTGTTTTGGTTTAAAATGCTCTTGGCACCCATCAGATATCAATGTGGATAATAATCACATCATTTTGAATTTACTAAGTGAGATATCTGTGCATGAGAGCAACGTGTCTTATTTAAGCCAGGCATACACTGTGTGACTTTAGGCCCTTTTTGAGACAATTTTTCAATTGTGCCATTCTTTTTGGGATCAGGACGAGTTTTGGCTTAATCGTGTGTTGTACTTCATGTAGTATACATGGAGTAACGAGAACCGATTAACAACTCACGACCAGTTCCCGACCGGCAATCGTAGGTCGGAAGAATATCAAACCTCTTTAGAATCCAGTTGCTTCTCGTAAGGGTTTTGCACTGCTGAGGAAGTTGTATAGCTGTGAACTTTAAAACCCTGCGATTTGGTCATACAGTTTGAGCTGGGGCTGAGTGAAACAATGGAAAACATCTCACAGTGTATGTCCGGCATTATAGGTCCTTCATTACACAAAATTGACACTTTAAGCCATGTTAGAATACTGTTAGCTCATCAAAAACACACCCGGAGTTGTGTTGATTCATTCACACATTTGAGTAATCAAGCATTAGTCTGTCTACATATCTAAAGCTTAAAATGCTCCTTTCCCCCTTGTGACCTCATGTAATGGTAGTTTTCAAGTCAAGGGATTCTCTTGAAGGTGTATGGAGTTTAAAATCGCAGTGAAGCACTTCCTGCCACAATAGAAAGTAAAAAGGCATTTGATTTGAATTCCTATAGGATCAATAAGAGCAAGGACACTGGAAACAATGCCTCTTTTACACAACAGCACAACAGGTATTTAACAACAATTAAAAATAAGTACAAAATGAATGAAGTTAAAATATGTTTACTGAGTTTTGTAAGCAGGATCACACTTTTAACTCCCAGAAGCCCTTCTTATATCAGTCTAATGCCTCAGTCGCCCTTTGACTCTGCTCTCAAGATTAATATCACTCACATAAATGGCACATACATGATCTCACTCAGCTTATTACTATTCTGATCTCATGACAAAGTAGAATATGATGAAACAAAGATCTCTCATAGTATATTTCTACTGACCAAATAACCAAATGTGTAATATAACAACATGCCTAAGTATTATCCGGTTCTATTGTTGTTTTAGAAAGCTCTGTTTGATATTTCTTTGCCTGACCATGCATGGATAATTGCTAACTAATAAAAGGAGAGCTATGCAACTTTTCTTTTCTCCACAGAGCCGTTATTTATTTTCCCAAAATGTTCCCTAGTATGGTATTAAACATAAATAAATTAAGACACTACCAGGACAAGTTACAGGTCAGATTGGTGGCGAAACAAACCTGATTATAGAAAAAAATGAATGCTATGATTAGGTTTGTTTAAGAAATAAAAGCACCTGTAACTGACTAAATACAAGATACACAAGTTTAATGCCATATTGTGGAACATTCAAGGAAATGAAATAGTCACGAGAGCACATTTTAGCACAGTATATTGCTACAGAGAAATATTGAAACTACAGTACTTTGTGAGCAAGGATAATCCTAGTACACAATTTTTAAACAGTATCAAAAAGCATAATAATTGAATGAACCATTAAGTGTGACTAATAATCTTACCGTATTACAACTAAAGTAACAAAAATCTCCCCACTTTTGCAAAGAAACTGTACTCACAATAAATACTGAGCCTAAAAATATTGTTCCAGATCTCATACTGAACGATAATTTATGGAGAATTCTTGGTGCATGGAGAAATAACATCCCCATGCACCAAGAATTGTCAACAGCGAGGTGAGATTGTAAACATATAAAACAATCGTACACAAAATACAAAAACAACTATAATCCCTTGCTTTTGCTGTTCGAACAGTTTGCTAAGATTGCAGTGCTCAGAATTAATACGCACTTTGACAGAGACAAAACAGCGTTCCTTGGGTAAAAATGAAGTTACCAATCACATCTCCCTAAGAAGCGCAGGAGAGATGAGGAGCTGGAATTGACTTGCAATGGGCCCATTACAGTCAGAGGATTAATTCTGGCCTGTCACCATGACGAATAAAGGGTGACAGCGCCGCATACAGAAATATTACTGTGCTGTAAATATGCCCTCATTAAGCCCCAGTAAGCATTAGCACTGCTAGGAGGGCTGCACATAGAGAGAAGGAGTAAGCACTAAGTAAGTAAAAATATAGGTCATTTTTTTTGTATTTTAGAGCTGCACAATGTCAGGAATAAACATAATTGTGATTTTTCTGAGAACTATTGTGTTGCTGATTTTAAAAGTAGGATTCTGTAAACAACTCATTAACATTTGAGAGAAGACTGAAATATGAAATGATAAACTAATACAAGAATCCCGTGTGTTTCAGAGCATGTTTGTAGAAGTCTAAACTACAACAGATTTTGATATAAAAAGACTGGATATTTTGTTTTTTGCAGAGTATTCATCATATTAGCTAAATAACTGCAGCCTCGAACTCAACTCAAATTGCGATTTCAGTTTGATTGCTGACATATTATTATTTAAAAAAATAATTATCAGAATACAGTAATAGCATAAAAAGAAAATACAATAAGATGAAGGCTTTAATATTGCCTCTTCTTGCACCTTCTTTTTATCTATCTACTGCTATTTTGTTGTGCTTTTTGTTGTATATGTGCAAAAAATAAATAATAAACAAAAAAAACAAAAAACATTGTCCTACCTTGCATCCAAACATCAGCGACAAAGTCTTGTTGGTACAGGCAACTTTGCAATGGCACTCCACAGGGGTACACTCTGGACTTCTCACTATTGGAGACATTGCCATTGACTACAGCTTTAAGAACAAGCGTATGTCCCACTATTACAACACAAAGCGACCACACAGCTCGCCAAATGAAACAAATGAGATGTACTGTAGCACCAAGATCCAAGCAGCGGAGTCCAGTGGGATAATAGAAGAAGACTACAAAGCAGGTTAGCACTTAATAGGAGATAGAGTTAGCATACAGACTTATGCTCAGTCACACATACAATCTCGCTGTCCCTGTCTATGTGAGCTGTGTCCTAGTGTCCCTCTCTCTCTCCTCGTATCTCTCACTACACCAAGATCACAGCTACTATTACTCACTGTCCTCCTATATATGTATGATTGTTTCATGAAGTACAAGCGGGTATTGTTTCTAAAATATTACCTCTTTCATATGAACTCACTCTGTCTTTATAGGTCGGTGTAAATGCAATAGTGTTAGATTATACTCTATATTTAGTATTATGTGCAGCAACAAGATTGAATCAGTTGTGTCTTGATGTTAAAGTGCTCCCCCAGCTGGACAGAGTTGCTCCTTACAATACGCATTTGGAGTCATATAGCTATAGATAATTTAAATGTAACAGAAAAATCTCTTCAAACATTTACCTTTAATTTACCATTTTTACTTAATCCAAACAAAAAATAATATTTGAACTTACATGTTCAACCTAGATTTAATAATAACTTTACCTATATGTCTATGTTAAGTATAAATAAATAAATACTTTTTGACACAATTTCTCAATGACTAAAAGCTGCATTATGTAACTTTTCTGGTGGGTAGTCGGCAACCTGCTTGTCTCTATGGAGATGTTACTGTTTTGCCTGTAATGTTCCACAGTAGGGCATTAAACCATACTGTTATTGCTAAATAAATAACTTATAATATAAATATAACTTCTTACTGTTGTAGGAGCTCTCTTCGTCTGCTTGTCTCCATGGAAGTAGATACAATTAATACTATACTGTGGAATATTCCAAAGAAAGCAATAAGATCTCCATGGAGCAGAGAAAAGTTGCGTAATGCTGCTTTAACTTGGAAAACAACCTGTCAACATATTCAGACTCCCTATTGGTTTTCTAACAGTGTCATATTGAACAGTAACTGTGTGCAGAGGCTGGACTTAACCATCTGGCAGGGGGCCCAGGTGAAGGCGAGAGTGCCCCCTGCTGGAGCGCTGATGTGAGCAGAGGAGGTGAAAATGACAACCGCATGAAACCGCAGTGCTCCTTCCTCTCGAAGACAACATCCTGCAGTGACTGACCACAGACTCTGCACACAATCTCTCACTGTTTAATAAAAGACACTGCAAAATATTAAGCACAATGTCAAGGCAATGTTACACAGCTGATACAAGACAATGTTTCAATTTACCAGTATTTTTATTTTTTATTTTTTTGTAAAAGCTGGAACTAATTTCACAACTCAATAAAAGAGTTTTCTGTTAGAATTGTGAAAAAGTCAGAATTGAATAGCTTATTCTATAAAATTATATCTGGTAATAAAAAAATAGCATAGCAGACAAAGAAATGCTAAATCATTTCTGAATTTGAAGATTATTGAGCATCTAATCATAAAAAGGGATATATTTATATTTATATCAGGCTGTTGAAAGCTGCTGCAAGTAGTAAAAAAATTATAAATATTACATAAAACTGGTATAGATGTTTGCTTATTGGTTTAAAATGAATTGTTTTAGGCATTTTTTTCACAAAATGTCTTTTTAAGCCTGAAATTTTAATGATAATGATATTGAAACAGAAAGTCCTAAGCAGAGACTGGTTATACATAAACCACTAGATGGAACTATAAGACAAGGGAAATTATGGGCTCTGCTGCGCTGATGAAAGCACAGAGACCCCAATAAGAGACAGCTCTAACTAGGAGGTCAAATGAGGATTAATTAACCAGAAAGCCCCTGGGATCTCCAGTAATGCACTTCTGAAATATAATGGCACAGACAGCAAGTGAACAGCAACATCCTGTCAAAGCAACAGCTTCAATGAATGTTTGAATTATATTTCTCTATGATCTAAGCTTTTTTTTCTTTTTTCATGAAAGCAGAAGTGATTGTGTTGTGTGTGGCTGTGACAGATGACTCGAGTTTACAGCTACAGTAATCCCCTTTTACTGTATGTCACATAAGAACAGATCATTTATTGTAAAAATGACAGATCCACATGAATATGTTCTATTGGCTGTGTGAGAGCACAAAAAGAACAGCAAAGTGTGTGTCTTTAAAAATGTCTTGGATGTGAAAATCTAAATGAAAAGCTGCCATCTCTGACTGAGTCAGAGCCAACAGGCGTCTAAAACATAACTGACAGTGTTTACACACAGCACAGCCCCCTCACTGGGTTAATGGTCCAATCACAAATATGCTCATTCTAGAGCAATACAAACAATGTCATACAAGAACACACAGGCCAGCCAAGGGAGATTTAAGAATGAGACGTTTAATCGCTCCAATTCAAACACAAACGTGGTTAAAACGGGGCTGAGGGTTTAACCAAGTCTCCTGAATGTGGCAGTGAATTCATATTCATTTTTATAAATGTATGTAAAGTTAATTAACATTTGAAAGTTGATGTAAATAATGTTAAAACAACATTGTGTTTAATAAATGATATCTGTATATTTTTTCCATTAAGTTTTCTAAAATCACTGTTAAAAACTTGTGGTAAGTTTAGGCCTGCTCTTTATGCAAACAGATTTTCACTTTGAATTGCAGCATTTATCTCATGTTTCCCTGTTTGTAAAGGTCCTACCTCTTAAATCCAGGACAGCAAAATGAGGGGCTTTCCCTCCTGAACAGTCCATGTATTCTGACCAGAGAAAGGACTGTTCAGCCAGAGCTGAGAGAGGAAACTCAAATGAAGAGAATGAATGAAGAGAGGCCACTTTGGAGCTCACAAAGGGAGAATGTGGGACAAAAACAACTGATAGTCAACAGGCAGCAGCAGCAGCCAGATCAGAACAAACGGGCTTTAAGGTCCTATATTACACAAAATGGATTCTTGTGAGCTTTAAGCCATGTTCGAATGGTGTTATCTCATCAGAAATATACCTGGAGTTGTGTTTTGTATCATTCACACAAGTTTGAATAATCCTTTATTATAAATCCATCCACATCTCCAAAGATCAAAATACTCCGTTTCACCTTGTGATGTCATGTAGTGATAGTTTTCAATTTAACAGCTCCTTTTACCTTAAATTCAGTAGAGATCGGTAATTCCAGGGCTGAAATCATCCAAATGATTCTAGTGAAAGTGTACGGAGTTTACAAAAGTAATGGAGCATTTCCTGTATTACCACATGACATCACAAGGTGGAACAGAGTGTTTTCATTTTCAGAGGCTAAATATATAGGATTTCTGTGTAAAACGTGTGCATGAAACAAAACACAACTCTAGGTATGTTTGTGATGAGGAAACAACATAATAATAGATCAGAAAATAGAGTAATATAGGGTTTTTTAACTAAGGACAGCACGTGGTTAGCCACTGACTTAAAATAAAATAATGCAAAGTTCACCAAACTCTGTAAAATTGTACATACAGTTCTCTGCTTCATATCTTCTCTATAAATAACAATATGGCCACTCAGAACCTGTCCATGAATAGTCCTTAAGTAAAGAAGGAATGACACTTAAAACGACCAGAATGAAAAAATATTACTTCATGAACCAATATTTAGTCATTTATTCTACCCTCTGCAGCTCAAATATTACCTTATTACATAAAAATAGCAAAACTCTGCCCACTATTGAAAATAAATTGTACACATAAAAAATATATTTTAAAAAATGTGTTCCAGTTTTCATATATTGAACGATAAGTCAATATAAAAATTATCATTGTAGTTCCAAAAAGCAGTGCTACAATAAGAATAAAATCAAAAACTGTGAGGAGAAAATTGTGAACAGAATGCACAATTTATTTACTAAAACTTATATGAAATTTCAGTCTCTTGTTTCATCTCGTGGGAATTGTGTCACGTCTTATCCTTAGACACTTTAAAGGTGCATTGCTTAACTTTTCTGGTGGAAGATGTGCAATCTCTTTGTCACCACGGAGATGTTGTTTCTTTTCCTGGAATGTTTCACTATATGACATTAAACCAATATCGTTTGCATTTATTCAACTACAGGTGTTTTTATTGCTCAAAATAAAAATACCTTGAAAAAAATGCATTCCACTGTGAACGGGGTCGCCTCTCTACAGATCTGATCAGTAACTAAATAAGGTTAATCCCATACTATGGAACATTCCAGGCAAAGCAACAACTTTTCCTTGGATATAAACACGTGACGAACCTTCCACTAGAAATGCTACACGGTGCACTTTTAATGAATGAACGCGTGTAGTAAACAAAACCAGAGTCACACAGAAAAGCCACACTGTACCTGTGAGTCACTGTTCTGATAAACCCTGTAGGACCTGCCGTACTCACACATGTGTAAACGCCATGTGATGCCTGAATCTACCGCATCATCACATAGTGGGGCAGGAAAACGGCTGGCTCGTCTAAAATCAAGATCGATGGTTCAATTTCAAAGGCAAAAGAACGAACAGCATGAAGGCAACTTTGGCTCAAGAAATACGCCGAAGTAGGACTGCACAGTACATTGCAAAAGTACCAATACAGCAATAGATTTATGCAATAATCAATTTACAACATGTTACAGTAGTATTTATGCCACAATTATGGTTTTTGCAACAATAAATTATGAAACAAGCTAAATATATCACAGAAATTATGTTTTTTTTATGAAAATGTGTTTCTGTATATTATTATTTTCTTTACAAAGCCTGGATTTAATCTTGAGTTTGTCTGTTATGTTTTTATTTTTGACAGACTAAGTAGAAGGCACATGAACTGAACTTAGTGTATCTAAAACTATATAAAAATCAAAATAATAAGGAGAACTTAACAGCCCGATCACATATCACCATCCAATCAAATCAGTATTATTCCATGTATAGTCTAGCCCTACTTCAAAGTGCGTAGAACTTGTATGGAACCAAACAGAAGCAAGAGAAAAAGCAAGAGAGCAAAAAAAATAATAATAAGGCACTTTACTGCAGAGTCTAGGCTTACTCCCAAGAAACAGCCTGGACACCTGGCAGTAAATACACACAGACAACTAAACTGTCTTACCTCTTCGTTGCTCTCCATGTCCTCCTGCATGTGTGTAGGGCAGAGCATGTTAAACTGTGTGCCTTTGCTAGTGTGGGTCTTTCTAGCTGGAAAAAACCTCTATTCAAACTACAGGGTTCTTTAGCAGCACTTAGAGCAGCTTCTCATTCACCCCTGTGGCTGGCTGTGTGTGTAAGAATACAGTGGGAGAGGGGGACAGCAATGAATTTCTTCCCCATCGCTGCATCGCCAACTGCGGCAAACAAGTTCCCAGCCTCACCCCGCCCCAGAGAAACAAGAGCAGCCAAGAGGGAACCATCGTGCGGACAGCTCTTGTGCCACACGGGCGACTAAAGAGGGAACACAAAGACACAAAACACTAAAAAACAGCATTAGTTTGAGTTGAATTTAAGGTTTTAATTGTAACTATAATATGATAACTATTATGTAAAATATTAAAGGGCCTACATTACGCTATTTTCTGATCTATGTTATAATGTTTCCTCATAAAAAACATACCCAGAGTTGTGTTTTGTTTCATTCACACATGTTTAACACACAAACAGTGCATAGGCTGAGTTCTTCTCTCAAATTGAAAGCACTCTGTTCCATCTTATGTCATGTGATAATACAGGAAGTGTTCCATTGTGTTTTAAAGTCCAGACACCTTCACTTGAATCATTTGGACAATTTCAGCCCTGCCAATCTCTACTGAACTTAAGGTAAAATATCACTCTTAATTAAAAAAAATGACATCACAAAGTGGAACAGAACATTTTCAGCTTAGTGGATGTACATAGACTAATAATAAAAGGTTACTCAAACATGTGTAAATGAAACAAAACCTAACTCCAGGTATGTTTTCATGAGGTAACAGCATTATAACACAACTAAAAGCTCACAACTTGTCTTAATAACTGAAAATGAATCACCAACCTACTTTAAATGCACCGAGAATGAATCATCATCCCAATAGTTATAGGACATCGACTCTACCGCATAGGCCACCACTTTGTTATGTCAAAAAGATGTTTTTAAAAATATAGTCTAAACATTAAGGACCTGTTGTATGCATTCTTCAAGCTTTTGGTTTGCGTTTTATCTCCGTCAGCACAGAGAAGCAGTTTAAATGAGCTTAGTGAGAATGAAGGCAACGTAAAGGCAATAAGTAAAAGTAAAAAAATTATCAAGAAGAAAGAGCCTAAATATTCAGGATACCTCGAACATGAAGAGCTGGGAAAACAACATTATTACACTTCTATGGGATGTTAAATGCTAACACATAATATATTTAGATATCCTTTATATGTTTGTTGGCTTGAAAATATTCACCAAAAACAAGTAAAATTTCTTTCCATTTTGTTTCACCTATGAGAGACCGCAAGATCACTAAAAAAAGCACGAATGACTCACAAAACTACTTCAGACATGTTTTGATGAGAGAACAACAGAAAAACACAGGAGAAAGCAGTTATAATGTTAATTTAGCATAATACCTCCTCTTTACCAAAAAGGTCACTGACACGAAACCTTTAATACAACATTTTTACTGCAGAGCTTCAGAACATCATCGTTTATCATTACTGTCAGTTGGGTTCAGAAAACTGTGGCATTGTAAATGGTCCCAAGTCTGGAGATCTGGTTTAAGTCTGTTCAAGGTCTGAAGTCTGGTGCCAACTCAGTATAGCTCATAACTTAGCAACAGTTGCTAGGCAGATTTTTTTTATTTATTTTTTTTCCAACTTTCCGCTTGAGTAGGAGGACAATTATTGAGATAATTATCAACTTTCTACTTTTACTTAGAAAAAGTTTAAACTGTAATTTTGAGTATGGTGAGTTAAAGGTCCTATATTGTCTTATAATGTTGTTTCCTCTTCAAAAACATACCTGCAGTTGTGTTTTGTTTCATTCACACATACTTAACACACAAACCCTGCATATTTAGTTCGTTTCTCAAACGGAAAACACCCTGTTCCACCTTGTGATGTCATGTGGTAAGACAGGAAGTGCTCCACTGTGTTTTTAAACTCCTTTCATCTTCACCAGAATCATTTTGATCATTTCAGCCTTGGAATTAGCAATCACCAGTGAACTAAAGGTAGAAGGAGCTGTCAACTTGAAAACTACTCATGACATCACAAGGTGGAACAGAGCATTTTGAGCATTTGAGACACAGACAGACTAATAATAAAGGATTACTTAAACATGTGACTGAAACAAAACTCAACTCCAGGTATGTTTTTAATAAGGTCACAGCATCATAACATGACTTAAACCTCAAAAGAGTCTATTACAAATGTGATCCATAAAAAGGCAGATATAGGACTATGTCTCAAACTAAAAATGCCAAGGTTAGCAGAATAAAAGCAGCTGTCACTTGATTTAGCAGATTGACAGACATTCAGCAAAATAACTGAGCCAGCCATTATAATGCAATATAACAGCCACACTCAGGAATAACTGCAATCGAACTGAAATCACAATTTGAATGTACGCAGTTAACATCTCGCTGCAGTGTACGTAATTGCCGCCATAAGAAAGAAAAGCTCCTGTCTTATACTGCATAATACTGCTAATCCTGTTTAGAACTGTACAAAGATGTATATGTGATTTTTGTATTAGTTTGTCAGTATAGTCATTTCTTCTGGACACAATTAAAATGTGAACTTTGAACAGAATCCTAGTATCAAAACATATTGCAAATCACAATTCGATATTTTCCCAAATCGTTCAGCCCACACACCCACTTCTGTGGCCTTCTAAAATAACAGACAGCTGCCTTCATCTGCACTCTGTACGCTGCAGCTCATAATTCACACACATTTGTTAATTCAATTCAGAGAAAATGAGGGTGTGATTTTGACATTTGATCATTCTGTTATTAGAGCAGATGTGATCATGAACTAGAAAACTGAATGACACCCATGAATCTTTATGTTATAATTTGACATAAATTTGAATGTATTGATCTAAAACTTAATAAAAGAAGAGTTGCCGACTTCTGCATTAGAAAACTGAAGTACCCAAAGCGAGCTGTCATCACTGTAACCAGAACAAAGTGTTGCACAGTTGTCTGTACCTCCTATGGATAGCTGCATGTCACACTTTCATTTTAAAATTGGAGAAGAGAAGAGCAGAGCAGAGCAGAGCAACAGGGTATATCATGACAGTGAAAACATAGGTAAATTGGAGCAATGATGTCTTGAATATGTAACATGCATGAATCATGCTAAATATAACTTTGAGAGGGTAAATGTACAGGGGAAACAACTATAACATATATAAAAGCACCTAAAAGTCAATTTTGCTCTATAAGTTTGCTTTAAGAACTTTTTAATGGACCGTACATTATTAACCATGACCTGGGCTATATTAAATGTATTTTTCATGACTTAATTGCGCTGTCATGCTAATAAAGCAAATTCTCACAGCAGAGAACATGTCTCAAAGTCTGTGTAAGCTCCAGACAGACAGAGATTAATTTATTAAATCAGTTTTCATTTCAACAATTAGTGGGCGTCACACTATGTGGTATAAAGCTCATTAACTTTCTTTTCTTTTCAGATGTACTGTTACAGATTGTCAGGTACAGTGTGTTTGTGAACAGTAGAGGGAGGCAGGGAACAGCAATGGGAACAATGCTTTACAGAGCTGGAGGGACAACAGCAAAGGCAGAGGAAGAAGGGGCTAAAAGTCGATGATGATTCATCAACATTAGTTTCAGTTTTTAAAGAAATCTGTGAGTGACAAATACTTTTTATGCTGCTGGTGCAACCTGCAGTCCCAGGGACCTGCAGCATCAGACTTTGAGCAGGACTAGAGGAAAACAGAGTGTCTGGAGGGAAACCACCCAGACCCAGGTAGAACATGCAAACTCTACACAGGAAAAGTCAAACGTGGTACCTTCTTGCTATAGGCTAGCCACTCCACCATGAGCCTCATAATTTTAAAGATGTCACTGATAATGCAACAGGAATACATAAGATTCTTTTATAGTCCAGATGTAATTTAAGCTATAGCAATATATTTTTACTTGGTTTAATTCAAGTGAAGTGATGACAGTATTACAGGAGAAATATGAATGCAAAAGAATTTTATGAAATGCAATTTAGGAAGGTTTCAAAGAAAGCCAATAGATATCTGAGAAACTGTATTTCTTTAGGTCATATACGGTACCAAGATTCCATCAGAGAAAGAAAATGAACTTTTTATGAAGTCCAGCCTAATATAGTGTCTTGAGGTGAGATACTGATATCACAGAATAGGAGAGGGACCAAAGGACTTTATTAAAATCCTAATGACGTAGGTGTATTATATTAAGGGTAATACAACACTGTTACCTTAGTCAGGATTTTTTAGGCAGCTATTATTACACATTCACTGTATAATTTAAGCAAACTTTTCTTTCTGGATTACCATAACTTTATACAGACTTAGCTCTCAAGGCTCACATCACAGCCTAAATATGAGGACTGTGCATTTCCCATAATCTGATGACACCATACACCCACGAGAGCAAAGTTAAAGTCAAAACAATTATTCCATTTTGTCAGTAATAACAGTTCTGTTAAAGGACCCATATTACATTATTTTCTGATCCATGTTATAAAGTTGTTTCCTCATCAAACACATACCTCAAGTTGAGTTTTGTTTCATTCACACATTGTTAACTCAAAAACTACGACTACATGACATCACAAAAAAAAACTTTAATAGCTAAGATAGCACCATTATTAACTCAACCTGACCGAAAATAATAAATTTCTTATTTTCATCAATACTAAACTTTATTTGTAAAAATTCTCCATGTAGAAGCGTTCAGTCACCAAATGTATTTATCAAAAAATAACCACTGATTATTCAACTACTAAAATTGCGTTGAGTGTTTTGAAAAGTCCTATACAAGTCAGTATATAAGTAAGTACTATTGAATTTAAAACAATTGTTAGTTGCAGCCCTGCTGTACATTTACTTCAATCGGAAAGCCAGATCTAGACCCTAGGGATGTAACGATATTGGCGATATCACAGTATCAAAATTGCCTCGATACTGTTGTAGTCTCTTTTCTGTATAAAACCTATTATAACTACATATATCATGATCCTTTGCTCTGCGTCACTCGTCAGCTCCACTGTTTGAGCCAATAGGATCGCACGCTGCTCGAATTCCACACTCGTGTCAACAACAACACAGCAGCACACGGATGCATTTTGGTTTTGTCAAGACCACATGCGCTAATGGACAAAAGAAGACAGACGAACAACAGAGCAGTAGTAGCGTTAGCTCTGCGGAGACACAGCAAATACAAGCAGGAAATACAAAGAAAGTTTCACAAGCCAGTGATTCATGTATGTTTTCTGAGGTTGACAAAAAATAATAGTATCAACTTTACTACACTGTTATATTTATTGGATCGGCCAGAGAAATTTCTTGTGCACAACATAAAGCAGGGCCTTATTCAAAGCGCATTACAGAGCAAGAAATTGCAATGTAATTAAGCACAGTTTAGTTTTGTTCAAACGTTCTTTTTTTTACTACTCCACCAGTCTGTTGTTAACATTGCAAATGTTCTAAACATAAATTAGTTTTTAATTTTGGACTTTAGAAAATAATTGAAAAATACAGACAAATTACTGTATTAAGTTTATTGTAAGCATAAACTCAAAATCGTCGCAATAAATATCGTATCATGAGGTTCATACCAAGATAATATTGTGCCATGAGATTTGGATATCGTTACATCCCTACTAGACTCGGGGCAAAATAGATTAACCAAATAAGTGGCCAGTGTAAGCTTTTACTTTAACTACAACTGACTTTTATAACAGGTTAGACACTAAATAAATAAATAAGACAAAAAAAAAAAAAAAAAAAAAAAAACACCTGTAGTCATGGGTTTCATTGTCCTGTTAACATTTTTGAGGAATTTTCACCATTCAAAAGATCGGATATTTTGCTGTAAATTGTGATTTACTATGGCAACGGTGCTAATATTTCATCATTCTGAAATTTATGATTACTCTGGCATCAGAAAAATCACATTCTGTTGCCCATCACATTATCATAAAAGTGCTCTGTGCAACTTTATGGTTGAGGGTCCGCCACCAGCTTGTCTCCATGGAGATGTTATTGCATTGTGTGGAACGTTGGATGGTGTGACATTTAACATGTCCATCTAGCATTTAGTCATTACCGGTGTTTCTTCTGCGACTCTCCACAGATCTGAACTGTAATGTTGCGTAGTGCTGTAACCTGCTTGTCTCCATCATGACAGGTTTAATCTACACTGTGGAACATTCTAGACAAAGCAATAACATTTCCATGGAGACATCAGGCGGAGGACCCTTTACTTGAAATGTTACACAGTGCACAACATTTAAAAGTTACTATACTGGGAAAAAGGAGATTTTACAGATTAAATACAATAAATCACATTCATACTCCACACAGCACATGAAATTAAATTATTCATATGATTTAGCTTTAACTTAATCCAGTTATGCTACACACATATTCTCACAACACTAATCGGATGTCCCTTACCTGTACGTCTGACCTGAGGGAAAAGTAGCAAGCAAAAAACATGGCAGCAGTACAGTAGTAACATGGAGGAAGCTGGAGATTAACAAACTTCTTCAAGGATTTCAAACAACACAAGAGAGAAGCACCACAATATGAGAACCAAGTGTTATCATCCCTGAGTCTTGTGGCGGTAGCATGCTAAGGCAACAGGATCCCTTTCTATTCGACAACGAAATATCAAGCCTGGAAAAAAGGAAAAAAAAACAAAAAACGCAAAGCTCCAAAGCCGCTCACTGAGAAGCAGGCAGGCAGGCAGGCGGGACTGAGTTGGCAAGAGGGGAGGGGGGTGATGAGATGCGTTCTTCATACAGAAAAGAAGAAGAAATGCTACTTGTAAATACACATAAACAAACATATATAAGGATCGCCTGAGCAGAGAGAAATAAGAGACATGTGTATAACAGTGTTCTATATTTGCACAGCACCTATTTCCTGCTTGTAGCGCATCATCTTGGATCAAATAGTCTCAGCCTTCACCATACTGTTACATAACTCGCAGTACTCCACATTGTCACTCCCACAGTGCATTGCAGAAGGAATTGGCAGGGGCTCAAGACTCAGAATTGGCCTGCAAACAGCTGAAAGATAAAAGCGTTTCATCTGTCCCACATTGTCATCCCCAAATTAAAGGTCCTAGATTATGCAAAATTGACTCGTCTGAACTTCAAGCCATGTTAAAATGTTGTTACCTTATCAAAAACATACTTGGACTCTCTGATACACCTTGAGATGTCATGGGGTAATACAGGAAGTGCTCCTCGGTGTTTTTTTAAACTCCAGACACCTTCACTAGAAACATTTGGATGATCTGAACCCAGGGACTGACAATCTCTACTAAACAAAAGTGAAAAGTAGCTGTTAACTTGAAAATATGTTGAGCAATCCATGTATCATTCGTTCATTCATTTTTCAAAATAAAACCAAAAAGAAGAAAATGGAAAAAACAAAAGTTTTTTTCATTTCTTCATTTGTCTCCAAAACCAAGAATGAAAAAAAACCAAAACTGATAACAATTAGTTTTTTCAGTTTTCGATTTAGTGTTTAAGTGAATAATGGAAAAAACGGATGACGGCTGTTTGTTTCCCATTTCCGTGACTTAAACTGCAACAAAATAGGACTAAAACAGGACTAAACCGATCTCAGTCCTGGTCTGGTCCCGGTATCAGTCTCAGTCTGGTCCTGGTCTGATCTCAGTCTCAGTCCTGGTCTGACCCTGGTCTCAATCCTAAACCTGGACTAAACCAGGGCTAAATCAGAAATGAACGATGCCTAAACAAGGACTGAACCAGGAATGTCAACACGGGCCCCAAGGTGCACCTACGTAGACAATAGGGTGATCAGGGAACCCGGACCAGACTGGGACCAGGCCGGGACTGACACCAGGACTGAGACAGGTTTAGTCCTGGTTTAATTCTGGTTTAGACCTGGTTTAGTCCTGTTTTAGTTCTGTTTTAATCTTGGTTCAGTCCAGCATTGTCTAAGTCACAGAGTCGTTTTTTTCTATTATGAACTTAAACGCAAAATCAGAAACTGAAAAAACGAATCGTTATCTTTTGTTTGTTTGTTTGTTTGTTTTTTTCATTTTGGTTTTGGAGACAAATAATGAAGAAAATAGTTGGGTTTTTTAATTTTCTTATTTTTGGTTTTATTTCTGAAAAACGAAAGAACGAATGATACACAGATTTTGAGCTTTGGAGATGTAGACATATTAATAATAAAGGATTACTCAAACTCCAGGTATGTTTTTGAGGAGGTAGCAACATTATAACACAGCTTAAAGTTTACAAGAGTCAATTTTGTGCAATATTGGACTTTTAAATGAATATCTAACTTCTCATCTGCACACTGAATGAATACTTTGCCTGACAGTGTTTTACGCTAGGACTGCATTATTTGTTTTATCAAGGTCTCAGTCAAATACTAAGGAGATTATTCAATCAGATTAGGTCATGGTTGTTTTACAATCCAAGCGGCTGCAGTAAAGCGGTAATGAAAAGGCCAGTATTCAAATAAAGGAAAAATAAAACAGCTGAGGAATAGGGCTCATTGTGGTAATTGGAGACCTGGATGTCAAACAGTAGTTCACTGCATCTCAGCCAATTATTTTAGGAGGAGAGCAGGCACCAAAAGGTCAAACCAGGAAACTTTGGGGAAGAAATTATGGTTACTGCTACATAACGGTGTAGTCTGGCATGTTGATTTAACTTAAAGCAGAGGTCCTCAACCACTGGGCCATGAGTTATCTGGGAGTAGACCCCAGAGGAAAATATTTATCTTTAAAAGGAGTTTGGCTTCTGTTTTATACTGTTTTTGTGCTGTTATTCCTGGCACTGGCCCTGCCCCCCTCAACCGATCCCTGAAAAAAATGTATGTTGATTACTGGTCCTTATGATGAAAACAATAACTTCAAGGAATTACAATATATTATATCAAACTGACTTTATTTTGAGGTTTTAATCATGTTATATGGCTGTCTCCTCTTTGGTGGTAATAATCAGAATAATCATGACTAGTCAACTATTAAAATAATCATACCTATATTTTGATACTCATTATTATTATTATTATTATTATTTTATTTTATCACAAAAGACAGAAGTATTATTAAAACAAAATGTCAAAAATATAAAAAAATAACCATTCATGCATAAATAAATATAAATAAATATTCTTTATCAAGGAGCCTTCGGTCACCATATTTTTTACCTATATTTGGGTAAAGAAAACCTCAACCTCAAACCAATGCTTTTCTACTGATTATCTGTGTAAATGGGTCTAAAATAGAAGTGTATTTTAGTCCATATTTGGTATTTGTCTGTAACGGCCTCTTTCAACTACGGCCATTACATTTGAATTTTCGGGTTGGACTAATGCTCAGATGCAGGTTAACACGTGACAAGGGCAGCCACTGGCATCTACGGGCGGTACATAAGGAGCACTTCTCAGCCCCGCCCCCACCTGGCACCGCTGGGCACTGTGATGTCATGCCGTGTCTGGAGAAAAGTGAAACGGTGTGATCCAAGCACAAATGTCCACTCTGTTTCAAAGTCCAGAGAGCACCGGTCTGCACCGTGTTGGATTGTTGCGGCTGTCAGTCGGCTGTCAATCATCACTACAGAGCCCGCCCCACACCCGCTCCCCCACCCGCCGAGTACCGCCCACTCTGGAGGATTTTTCAGATTTTGCTTGGGGTGGAGTGAAGCTTCGGGAGGGTGTTTAATGGCTCTTTAAACGCTGGTCTGTGTACAATAGAAATAATTGCTGACTAGTCAACTACTAAAATAATCATTAGTTGCGTCCCTAGTCCCCCATCCAAAACAATCATTTTGCTTCACTTAAGCTTGTTTCACAAATTCTAATTCTAATACACTAACGTTTACTTGTGTCTTTTTGAAGCTTTCAAAAATACTCCATTTGAATTTTGCCTGAATTCATGTGTCATGTCACGTAAAAATCTGTACTTCTTCTGCAAGATCTTTAAGTCCATAAGCCTTCACTGGTTCACTGTTCAAACAAACACACACACTCTATTAGCATAGAACCCACATTTCCTAAGGGCTTCATTTATTTATTTTTTTCATTGTTCATTTGCATTGCTGAGAGCGGAAGGAGCAAAGAACAGTGGAAACCGGAGGTGATGTTTTTAAGTTGTGTTTTAACGCTCCTATATTACACAAAATGATTCTTGTGAGCCATGTTATAATGTTATTACCTGATCAGAAAACAGCTGGAGTTGTGTTTTGTTTAATTCGTGTTTGAGTAACACTTGATTATTAGCTCAAAATGCTCTGATCCACCCAGTGATGTCATGGAGAGGTAATTTTCATGTTAACAGCAACCTTTGACCTTTAGTTCAGTAGAGATTGGCAATTCCAGGGCTTAAATTATCCAAATGATTCTAATGAAGGTGTATGGACCTTAAAAACACAGAGGATCACTTCCTGTATTACCACATGACATCAAAATGTGAAAAAAGTGTGTTTTGTACATGATGTCTTCGTTAAACATGTGTGAATGAAACAAAACAAAACTCCAGATATGTTTGCGGTGAGAAAACAATATTACCGGTATAACATGGATCAGAAAATGTGCAGTGTAATATGGGCCCTTAAGTCCATAAATGTAAAATGGTAATCCTAAAATGACAAAAAATAATAATATGTCCACTTTAAGTTAGCTAACCAGTAGATAGTAGGAAGGACTTAAGGAATCACACATGGCTTAACGTATGTGGGAGGATGCAGCACTTGGTAAACTAATGCAGCGGGAGGTATTAAAAGATGTTGTATAGAATTTATTTTTGGTACCAGCCTCCTTGTTACCGTGGTAACTGTCCATCGATTCTGCAAGCATTACTTAACCAAGAAAATGAACGGATACCCCCACCCCCCCCACACCCTTTAGGTTTTGGATTTAGCTTTTCTTCTGAGTGATGGGTTGAGCTGGGGAGGAAGAGGAGGAAGAAGAGGAGGAGGAAGAGAAGGGAGAGGAGGGGAGAAGGTAGGAAGAAATCTGGGGGCGGGCGAGTTGGAGGCAAGATCAAACTACTCCGGACTGACTGGCGTTGATGTCTACTAGCAATACTACACCATTCTTAAATGTTCACTAAGCTACTTACGTAACTCAGGCTTTTTGATGTTAATGTATTTACTGTGTAATGATGTTATGGAAGAAGTTACCAGCTCGCTTTTATGCTATGACACACTTGACTGAGGGGTGAACATTGATGTATACTAAAAGCAACAATGCAAATTTCAGTCTATGCTTTTTATTTTATGGAGTTCAACAATGACCCACAGTGACAGAAAACATTTTGCAGAATTTTGTATTTTAAATCTGCTTTTTTGAGCTTAAAACAACCGTGTTATGTCATTACAAAGTTGCTGATACGATATATAGGCCACGATATGGTATGTTTTTTTAGTACAGTGCACCTTTTATTCAATATGATTCAGTAAGATATATTTCAAATTGATTTCACGCAGTTTGATAAAAAACTAAGGCCAGGGAAGTCTTTATTAAACCACTGAGTCTATGCAAAGTTAATATGAAAAACACCCACTATAATAATCAAAACAGTGAAAATGTATTGCATAAACAAGTTTCCTTTAATCCATTCAAGCAACACAATTGTAGCTCTTTCACAAAATAAACCAAAAAAATACTCTAAAACAGCAGCCCACAATACTGATACTGTACAATTTATCAATATTTCAATATTTTTGCACACTCCTAGTTATGGATATTAGTGACCATGAAGCTGCTTAGCCTCCATGATGTCTATGGAAAAATGAATGGAAATTTTATTTAAGGATTTGGAGCAGGCTGACACTTTTTTGTGACATGACAAAAAATATAGTTGATCACATTTTTTTTAATTTTATTTTGTTTAATTTAAGAAAAATTAAAAAATGGCTTTCAATATCAATGACATTAACAATACAGGCTTTTAGTCATTGATATTTGACTAGCGACAAACAAAACAGCTACATTTCTTCCGCCAAAATCTGAACTCTGCTCCAAACTACTTTATACTTTTGCTTGAAGACATTGGCTTTAACTTTAAGACTGCTTCGGTGATATGAACAGTTGGATGGCTCAAACCTTCCTTCAACTCAAAACCTCCAAATCCAAAATCGTTTCAATCAAACCTCCCCAATCCGCCATAACACCATCATCACCATATCAGTAATGGTCTCACCCCTCTCGCTTTCAATTGAAACTTTACAGCTGATGCCGTCAACATTCCCTGCGGGTGTGATGCTAACTAAAGCACTACTCTCTGTGAAGCTCTGTTACTCAAGTTAGACTTTAATCTGGGTTTTATTTTAACACTGTCTCACCAGAAATAGCTGGCTTGGATGGAACTACAACTGGTGATCTGATTTGGGCTGTTAAACAAATCACTCACACATAAAATTACAGACATAAAATACAAGCATTAGACAACAGTTTTTCAGTCACTCTCACCATTTTGTTGTGTTGTTTAAATCCATTTTGTATTTTTTTCTTGAGTTTTCAGACTATTTTAAAACTTTTTAGTCTGTGTTTGCTAATGTGCACATTGTGTCGCCATGGTAACCACCATTTCGCTAATAGAGATACACGTAGAATACCCCCAGCACGATGTCAACTTCCACCTTCACAACAAAATCACCCAATCTTGTTTTCTTCACCTCCGTACACTTAGCAAAATAAAACATGTCCTCTCCTGAACTGACCTGGAAAAAGTCATCCACGCGCTTCTCTTCTCCAGTCTAGATTTTTGCAACTCCCTCTTTACGGCCTTGACACCAAATCTAACTCCCGCCTCCAACTGGTTCAGAACGCAGCAGCTCGTCTTCTCACTGGATTTAACAGACATCAACACATCAACACGGTTTTAGCTTCCCATCTCTGGCTGTCTGTGTGTGTTATTGATTTTAAGATTTTACTGATCACTTTTAAAGCTCGTTTAGGTCTTACATCTCAGAAGTTTTAACCCTGTATGAGCCTTCACTGCAGCCTAAGATCCTCAGTTGAGGATTGTGATTGAGCATTTTCAGTCCGATATAAGGTTAGTCATCATCTTTTAAATCACTTCTTCGCAATGTTATCGACGGGCCTCCCTTTAACTCTTTTTAATGCTATTCATTTCATTTATTTTATTTACTAATCTGCTTCTGCTCTTTTTGTAAGCTTCCTGTATGATATTTTAATTATTTTTTGATTATGTTGCTATCCTAAGTGTAGAAACCTTGTTTTTAAAAGTACTCCACAAAAAAAGATTCATTATTATTATCATTAGATCTCTATGTTGAAAAGAACCAAGCATATCACTGACAATTACAAATGAATCTATCTCAGTCTTAATTAAAATGTAATGAATTGCCAAGATAATATAACATTTTGAAGTGCGATATATTGTAACAGAGAAATATTGCTATAAACAGTAATATTTAAACTACTTAATGAAACTGACATTATAACAATACAGTTAAAATAATCCAAGTAAACTTTTTTTTTTTTATTAAATCGGTATAAGCATCAACTGCAACAAATAACTCGCAGGACAAACCAATAATTAACCATAGATGTTAAGATCAAATTAAAAAATAACTAAAATCTCCCCCCAGTGCAAAAAAAAGTACACACAATGAATACTAAGCCTCAAAATATATTTTTCCATGTATAATTTACTGAAAGCGGTCAACATAGTAATTACTGTGACAGGCCTACCTAATTGCCACAACACTTAACCTTTGTCAAAGATTAGAAAGAGGGTTGCCCTGGATTAATCCCTGGGTTGTGACTCTTGGTGCTGCAGTAATCCAAGAGCGTTGTAAGTGCATGAAGTCCAGCCCTGTGTGTACTTCGTGAAGATGAGAGCTCAAATGGAGAAGAATCATTGGTATGGGCAGCCTCTTACAGTAATGGTAAGTGACAGGGGGCTAAGAGGGCCCTGAGGTGTAAAATGCTGAGACCTTTTATGTACGTTTGTCACAATAACACATTTTAAGTGTGATACATTGCTGAGGTATCTAGACTAGTGGCTCTCAAACAAGTATTAATAAAGAAAATATATGACTTTCAGATACTAGGGCTATTGCGGTTAAAGAATTTCCCTTTATAGTAACTTGGATAGTATTGATACTTTGCAGCTGATGCCATCTACATTCCCTGAGGATCTGATGCTAAACTGAAAACACTACTCTGTTAGAAGCTCTGTTACTCAAACTGAACTTAATCTGAGCTTTATTTTCACACAGTTTGACCAGAAAGAGGTGATTTGGTTGGAACTACGACAAGTGAGATGATTTTGCTTAGACAAGTCTCACACGTAAAACTACAGTCACAAGCTACAAGCAGGTGGTCGGTTAGTCACTCTCACCTTTTTCACAGGACCATAAATGCTTGTATTGACCGCACGCTCCTGAAAAGGTGCCGTTTAAATTCATTTAGTAATTTTTTATGAGTTTTCAGACAATATTAAAACATTTTTGTGTGTACAATGTATATGTTGTGTCACCATGCTGAACATCCCACCAGTAGAGATACATGTAGGCAGCCCAGAAATTAATATCACTTCAAAGTATCAATAGACCCATAAATATACATGTACGTTGGAGTTGTACTTGATAAACAGTGATATAAAACAACAGCCTGGCCTGGCCTGTGTGTGCACGAGTCACAAACAGACATTACTATTCACTAAAAGCAGTTTTACAGATGAGACTAATGCTGACACTTACTGAAAGACGTGTGCAATTACTATTATTCAATATATATTTACTAGTATTTTATTA
Source organism: Boleophthalmus pectinirostris (assembly GCF_026225935.1). Taxonomy (NCBI): domain Eukaryota; kingdom Metazoa; phylum Chordata; class Actinopteri; order Gobiiformes; family Gobiidae; genus Boleophthalmus; species Boleophthalmus pectinirostris. Next base: position 15,516,126 of record NW_026571018.1, read on the forward strand.
TTTTATTTTAATAATGGTTTAAATTCAGATTCACTTTATTTTTGAACTAACTGAGCATTTATTAATCATCGAAACACAGTGAATTATAAAAACCACTTAATGTTTCTAATAACGAGCAGATGATTCATATAAAATGGTGTGGGCTTCAAGGAAGCACATCATTTTAATTGTTGTATTTAAATCCGGGTTTGTGTTTTGGCTTTGGCAAAAGCTCTATCAAAAAAATCTAACCAATCTGTGGATGTTTTTAAAGATACAGTATGGAACTTTCTGGAGGTGGTATGTCACCTGGAGAAAATGAAAACCATATTTTGGAACATTATCCATGGAGAGAGATTTTTTGTCATATTGTGGAAGATTATTGCCAATGGAAGAACATTTCTATGAAAAGAAGCAGTAGGCAAAATAAGAGTCAGGTTTGTGGATAAGCAAGACATTTTTTAGTGCAATAAACACAACCAAATAAAAAAATAATTTTAAAATCATCTATTTTTGCTAAAAGGTTATATACTGTGGGTTTAACAGGGAAACATTCTTCAGAGCACAAATCTGTATCTATATATTGAAAATTTTTATCTCAAAAAATGAAAATAATGCAACTCTTCCTTGTTTGTATTAGAAATCTGCAATCTCAGCATTAAGAAGTGCTCGGTCTCAAATTCATTACATCATTAGTGGATTCATGATTATGCTTGGAAAGATGTTTTGTAATGTTTTTTTTGTCTTTTATAGCAGTGCCTTGAGCGGTCTGTCCTGGCTGTAGATCCATGTTTATACAGTATCTGCCAACCTGCTGATAAATACACTGCTGTTATGGTGCGTTTCTATTCAGATCTTGTAGGCACTGGTTTACTTCTTATGCTCAAGCTTCAGAGGAAACACATGAGAAGAGGAAGAAACAAATATACACTAACAGAGAAGGGCAGGTTTTTGAAATAAATATTCTGAATGTTGTTTTGAATATATGCAAAGTTTGAATAATTTATACTACAAATCAGAAGTGGGACCAAGCCACCTCAAGTAAGTCTCAAATCTTTGACCTCAAGCCCAAGTCAAGTCCCAAGTCAAATACAAGCAAGTACAAGTCAAGTCTCAAGTCACTGGCCCATAAGTCCAAGTCAAGTCCAACTCGTCTTTGAACTTCTAGTCATTTCAAGTCTTTAAACCAAAGTATCAAATATAGCTTAGATTTTTGCAATTTATATGAATTTTAAACTAAACTGTAATTTTAAATCATGGTATATATTTCTGAGTATTTATATAAGAGTTGTTGTTTTCTTTTTAAATGTCTTGTCAAGATCTTGGTGCGAATTATTACAGTTACAATAGAAAGTCTTCTCAAGTCAGAAGGCTCAATTCCAATTCAAGTCCTGAGTCATTGACCTTCAAGTCCAAGTTGAGTCCCAAGTCTTGGTGTATTTTATCAAGTCAAGTCTCATGTCCTAAAAATAGTGACTCAAGTCTGGCTTGAGTTCCCACCTCTGCTACAAAATGTTAAAAGTGAAATATTAGAAACCTTTAAATGTGCACTGCAGAGCCTTTCAAGTGAAGTGTCCGCAACCTGCTTTTCTCCATGGAAATATTATTGCTTTGTTTAGAATGTTCCACAATATAGCTTAAACGTATCCATGACAAGGGAGGCAAGCAGTTTACAGCACTATGCTACATTACAGTTCAGATCTGTGGAGAGTCTCTGTTCACAGAAGGAATTACTGTATTTTTGAGTAATAGAAACACACAGAATGCATAAATGGATGAATATTTGGATATGTTCAGTGTCATATCATGGAACATTCTGGGCAAAGCAATAACATCTCCATGGAGACAAGTATGCAGCAGACTCTCCACCAGAAAAGTTGTGCAGTGCACCTTTAAGTAATACATTTAAACACATTTCTTTTTAATATTGTCTAAATATTCATATTAGGACACAACACAAACATCACATTTTAACAAATCCAGAAGAACAAAAAGACTGAAATATGAACTAGCAAACAAAAACAAGACTCACATTTCAGCATATATTTGTACACACACACTACAGGGTTAGCCATTTTTATGCAGAATAAGCAGAATTGCATCTTTTACTACATTTCGATTGATCTTACAGCTCTAGTAACATTAGACGTGTGACTGTTTGGCCTTATCCAAAAGTCTGTCCTCCTCACCCCTATAGAGAAGCAGTGCAGTTTCCAGGCAACACCGTCATCACAAATCTACCCAGCAGGGCGCGCTGTGGTGGGAGGAACTTTTAGCACTGCTACAGGAGACTAGATTCAAAGCATGATCAGAATTTAACAAGGCCAGTTAGTTAAACCAGGAAATGAAGATACAAATGGTGCAGAATAATTTAATCATCTAATAATTCTTTCTTTGAGGAATTAGCCACGCTCAACAAATTGCCATGTTACTACAAAAATGGGAACAAAAATAATGTTGTTCAGTGAGTTGTGGTGGAGTATGAGAAAGCCAATTTGTAAGCAAATTTGTAAATCCTGAAGGGACTCGAACTAGATAACAGAGGGTGAAAATCCTCTGTCCAATCTTGAGATGATCCAACCACAGCCGCCAGTTTGTATTATGGGTCTCTCAAAAGTAAAATTCGCGTAACTTTCAAAACAAAGATAAGTAATAGTTTTGTGCTTAGATTGTTGATTATGTAAAAATGTGTGCTCTTTCTCAGTCCTTCACATTGTTTTTTGTTGTTTTTTTGTTTTTTTTTCGTCTTTTTACGTGTAAGCAGCCATGTTTAGCTTTGCCGCGAATGGACCACACATCTCTCTGATTGGTTTGGACAGGAGACAGCTACAGATCCACTCGTCTCTGTAAAGTTTTGTTAAAGCGTGTGGTTCTCTGTCGTCAGGTAATTAATGATCTTTCCAAATACTAGTTACAATATACTCCCACGGATGTATACGATTTGGCAAAAAAAAAAAATCTAATTGTGTTGTTGTTTTTTTCTAATAAGCATTGCAATTTGCTGTTTGCATTGTAATAAAAGAATTTTGTTCAAAGTTCATATTTTAAACATGTCCAGAAAAACTGACAAACTAATACAGGAGTCACCTTTCAGCGCATGATTTATATAGATCTAAACGACAAGGTTAGCAGTTTTATGTGGAATAAAACAGGATATTTTGTTGCCTTCGCGATTTCCTAACTGCGTCCACTCAAATTGTGATTTTGATTTGATTACGATTAATCACCCCTAAATCCAAAGTCAAAATTTTCTTATTTTTTTATCACATTTTACGAACAAAGGAGAGCCCAATGCGCTGCACAGAGATCATAAAAAGAAAACAAGAAAAGGTATAACAGCTAAAAAATGTATACCAGTCCTAAAACAATAAAACCAGTTTAAAATCGAATAAAAGCAAAACCATAAAATCATAAAATAGCAATATAAGTAAAATAAATTGCCCTAGTATAGCACTGTACAACACAGTTCTCTCTGAGCGACTCTAAAACCAGCAGACCTATAAAATAATGCATTTTTCACCAAACAACATGATGCAGGTTTTATTTCTCCCATTGAGTTTGATGGTTAGTTTACCTTCAGTTCACAGTCTGAGCTTTACAGAGGAAGCAGCCACAACATGCTGTGATGAAGGTTGAGGAGAGCTGTTTAAAAGAGACAAGTAAAATGTCATTCTTGTAATGGGGATGGTGCCACAGTGAGGCTCTGTGCAAGTGAAATGTATTCTGTTTTTTTGTCATGAGTTGAACAGTTTGGATAGAGAATGTATGTGCTTGCGTGTATGGCTGTATGTTGTTTTTAAAATAGTATTTGAATAATATTTGAACAATGTGACCTTGTTTATTTTATTTTAATAGTTTATCTATATACAGTGAAACCATATTTTCAGTATTTCCACCAACCTGCTCAGGGACTATAGGTGTAAATTAGCATTCATGCTATAACCTTGCACCAGCACATCTCCTGTGACTTTGGTCTTGGTTAATGTTTTGTTGTGCACTCCATCTGTACAAATAATGGCACACCATACCAATTTTAGGAAAAAAAAAAGATTTCAAATATGTGGATTTCAAGACTTAATCAAATTCATTACTGATTTTATAACGTGTATTATAATTAACCAAATATCTTAGAAGTCTCTGACTGGCAATAATTTCTGTATGGTCAGCCTTTTGTCTTGACATATGATTCTGCTACAAACAACCACAACTGGAGAAAAATACCAGTTCTAATGAAAGTCTAAATAGTTTAAAGAGTTTGAAAATTATTATTTGGGAGCATCAGGGCAGTTAGTATCTACTATTAGTTTTTGTTCTTTTATTATCCCTCCCAGCAACTTACAAACCACTATAATACAGCATTTAAACTGTGAGACACAGGCAGTGATTTTTGCTGTTATCATATGCAGAAAACGCAAGTCTCTGGAGTGAATTAGAGAACAACAGACAAGGTCAAACCCGTGACTTATTACAAAAGCTATGAAAAGATTTGAGATGTTACTTCAGCCAATTGGTTGTATGAGCCAGCAAACTTTTGGACAAAACTCAAAAGCTGGTATTTTTAACTCAGAGGATGCAGGGGTACAGTGCACTGAGCCTGCTGGGTGTAAATAATATGTGTGATTCACGCCTGGAGGGGGCTTTACTGCAGGTTTACTAAAGGGTGTAGGAATAAATAGAAAGGGATGCCCACCACAGAGCTTGGTACCACTTTATAATAACTGCTTCTAAATTTAGCCTTAATAAAACATGAACAAAGACTTAATTCATAATGAACAATAGGGCTTGGTAACTATAAATATGAGCTTTGGGTTAGGAGTTATGGTTTGGGTATTAAGTCATTCTTAAAGCCACAGTATGTAACTTTTTAGACAAATAAAAGACTGAAATAAAAAGCTTTTTTCCTTCCTTTTGTTCTTGTGACCTGACTTTTATTTGGCCTGGAAACTGCTTGTTTCCATGGAAATGTTGTACCTTTGACTATCATCCACAGAATGCCATAAAAAGTCATGAAGAATGTTCCAAAGAATGGTTTAACTTTCTATTTTCATGGAATTTTGCAGGTGAGGTGCCTACTCCAAAAAAGTTACATACTATTACTTTAAAGAGCATCGGTTAGGACTTATTTATGAGGAAGTTTATAAGACATCCAGGTGTCAGACTATAACTGCTGGATCATCTCAGTTTGAAAGCTGACATTTTGCTAACCAAGCAGCTTCTTCAGGGCTTAAGTTGAGTTAGGTCTATGGTATTACATATATAATACACCTCAGTCATTCTTAATAATTCATAATCAAATGCATATAGTTTAAAAGTCTTTGTTCATGCTTTATTAAGACTAATTAAAGAAGAGTGATTATAGACTGTTACCATCTTCAAACACAACTCTTGCACCTTGAAGTTCTGCTCAGCTTGTGACAAAAATATCTCTAAGACAACTCCATTTTTAGATTTCATTTTGCCTAGTGCATTCTGCATTTAATTAGTGTTGAGACATCAAATTCACCATACATTCTGTAAACCCCAATCAAACAAGTACATAAAGGCACACAAAGACTTCTTGTTCCACTCTGTTTCCTGGCTTGTAATTGGTGAATCAATGTTATTGAGCGGCCATAGAGTCCACTCATCAGGTTTCTAAAGAGAAGCTGTTGCTTAATTAACAAGGTGGAGACTCATGGTGGCTCCAAAACACTGCAGTGAGGTCAAGGGCGTTATATGGGCCTATAAAGAACTACAGCTACAGGCTATTACAGTGCAGTATAAGACTTACAGGTAAAAGTTATTGTGGTGTAAAAACCATATTATAAACAGCAATAAAAGCAAATATTAAGACTTTATAGAGGGTTTGACAGACGATCTTATAATATTATCCTCAGTAAATGTGCAATACTTGTTCTACTTGTGCAATGCAATATCCAGGGCTGTAATCTATAACCAGTTACTTGTCTTATGCATTCTGAAATTAAAACTATATATACATTAAAAGGTTGGGTATAGGCTATGTCTCATGTGAAAGAACCTCCAGAATTCACTCATTAAGCTACAGAGGCTGCACTAGCACATAAAAATAATGACTGGCTGCAGGAGCTGGAGTTTAGGTCGTGAAAATTCAGATTTCTTTTTAGGTGAATTTCCAACAGTTTTAGCTGTGTAATTGGCAACCCAAATGAGAAACTCATGTGAGGCTCATTCCGCTTTCTGATTAGATAATTGTCTTGAGAATCGAAACACCAAATGAAAACAAACAGCTTCATGTCCACAGTTGTGTTCTGTTTCTCCATCTCCAAAGCTCAGAATGCTCTGTTCCACCTTGTGAGGTCATGTACCGCTAGCTTTCATGTTAACAGCTCCTTTTAGTTTTTGTTCAGTAGTGAATGGCAATAGTGGGACTGACATTTTCCAAATTATTCAAGTGAAGGTGTATGCAGTTTAAAAACATAATGGAGCCCTTGACGAATTACTAGATGATATCACAAGCTGGAACAGAGCGTTTTTAATCTGAGAGATGAACGCTAAGTCTAAATATGTAGCATTTATATATTAAAAATTAGTGAATGAAACAAAGCACAACAATTACTGTGAATACTCATTTATTCATTTTCAAAATAAAACCAACAACTGTTTTCTTCATTACTTGTCTCCAAAACCAAAATGAAAAAAAAAAACGGATAACAATTCTTTTTTTTCAGTTTTCGATTCTGTGTTTAAATGAATAATGGGAAAAATGGATAACAGCCTTTTCTCATTTCCGTGACTTAAACTGCGAAGTTGAATTGAACCAGGACTGAACCAGATCTAAAACAGGACTAAACCAGGTCTAAACTAGGTCTAAATCAGAACTGGATCAGGTATAAACCAGAACTAAACCAGTCTCAGTCCTAGTCTGGTCACGGTCTCAGTCCTTGTCTGAGTTCCGGTCTAGTCCTGGTAGACCTGGTTTAATCCTGGTTTAATCTTGGTTCAGTTCTGGTTTAGACCTGGCTTAGACCTGGCTAAGCCGTTTTATCCTTTTTTTTTTCCATTATTCATTTAAAGACAAAATCGAAAACTGAAAAGACAGATCGTCATCCGTGTATCTGGTTTTGGAGACAAATAATGAAGAAAATAGTTATTTTTTCGTTTTCTCATATTTTTTTATTTTGAAAAAAATGAATGAACGAATGATACATGGATTCACAACTCAAGGTATGTTTGTGATGAGTAAACAATATTATAACATAGATCAGAAAATAACCTAATATGGACCTTTTAAAGTAAAAACTATATTTTATTTGAACAAGTTTACCTCATATCTAGGGACACAGACAGACACAGACAATAATACCTACTGCTTCCTCCAGTATATATTTTTTTCAATACCACAGACATTGTTTAAGTGCCTTCTTCCGGTGACTTTTGTTCTCCCTCTCTTACTGACTACAGCACAGTACTCATGATGCCTCCTAAGTATTACATAACATGGCTATGGGATAAAAACTGCATCTCATTACGCAGTAGTGCACATTCATTATGGAAAACAGAATACATAAGTTGGCAGAGCTGAATTGTAAATTGCCAGTGTCATAGCAGATCTCTCATGTGCAGGATAAGCAGTAAAAAACCACTTAAAATTTGACTGTTTCTCTAAATCTGTAAATATTCAGTGGGCACGTGCCTCCACAGGGTAAAAGAGGTAATAGTCATAGGTACAGAGGCAGTCAATGCTTCAGAATCAGTAGGAAATCTATTCTTGGTATCAGTAGTGTGTGGGCTGAGGGAAAACTTACATAAAGCATGTCAACAATGATGTCATACAAGCCTCCGGGCCCCACCCACAAAGCAATAGGCAACAAGCAGCACTTTCTGATCGACCAGAGCGGGGTAATTTATCAAAGTTTTATCACGATCAGCATTCAGTCATGTCTAATTATCAATGATGCGGTTGGATCTGTTTAATGGAGAGGTCTACGGCCAAGCCCCTGTCAGTAAAAGCACGTGGTTTGGAGCAGAGTTCAGATTCGGAGGAAGAAATTTGGCCATTTTTTGGGTTAAAGCAGACCTAGAATGCAAAAACGATGTGCATGTTTGAACAATCTTTAATCTTTTATTTTTAGATGAATACTACAATTTAAAATGTCCAAATTATAACATAATGATCCACGGGTGTCACAGATTGAATAGCAATAATTAAAAGTGATTTATATATGTTGATGGTTAATTTTTTGCCATATCGCCCAGCCCTATATCAGTCTTATTAGTTCCCAATTCCATTTCAGAATATGTATCTGATATTTATTGCTTAAAAATGCGAAAAACAGAACTAGTTACTTTTAAGTTTGCTTTCCTCACTCAATTTACGCATTTCGAGCATCCTAATTATTCAGCATGATGAGTTCATAAGAGCTTTTCACAACTTTCAGAGATTACTGTGGTGTTTTGCAATGATGGTAAAGCTAACAACTAGCATGCTAGTTGTGCACTTCCTGATTATCGTACAATAAAATGCATTATTTTGAGAGTTGAGTTGGAGACAGCATTTTATTATCTGAATAACTGCAGCCAACTCAAATTGTGATTTAGATTTGATTGTGATATATTGAGCTACTGCTATCTGCCAACAACACTCAGAGCGCTTTGAGGGTGGCTGTTTTATGGACCTGTCATGCTCGAGGATAAAGATGCTAATTGGCTGCTAGCTTTATATCCAGAGAGAATTTAGCTTTAGTGCTACAGGTATATCACTGTGGAGTGACCTCTTCAAACATTTATGACGATCATGACCAGAATAAAAAGAACGCCACAGCGGAAACAACAGTAGGCCTAAAGTGTATTCTGTCTCTTACAATTTGTCTTTTTCACAATGCAGTGTTTCCCATTAGAGGAGACTTCTCAAATTACCACTTGAGATAATATTTAGTTTGTGAGTATCACCAGAACTAAACCAGGACTATATCATATAAATTGGGGCTAAACTAGGTCTGAAAGTAGACTACGTTAGATCTAAAACGATATTAAACACTGAGAAAGGGAGTTCTAAATAATGATTAATTCAACGGGGGGACAAAAAATTACATTTCTTTCTTTAAGTGAAACAAAAAAAACTTTTATACTCAAATTGTACGAGAAAAAAGCAATATATTTTGCTGGGTTTCAGATGGCATCACAACAGGCCAATAATATTTCATAAATGTGTAATACAGTGAGTTCTTTGGTCTAGTCAGTAAAAGAAATGATCAGGTTCAGTATTTGCATATTTGCCTTTTGGATATTTCATGGCAAAATACAATGTAATGAACAGGGAAAACTGGCTCCTGAATATAAGGAAACACTGAAATCACTGTTTACAATAGAGTGGTTTTGACCATACTATCTCCCCTTCAGCGTGGACTAGAGCAGATGCTAACGCGAATGTGGTAATAGCTTTCATGCGAAGAAGACCTAAATATTTCACCACGGCTTTCAGTATCGTCTTTGGTCCGTGCAGCTCTTACATGTGTTCTGCAACATATGAGGAGAGGAGCCTGTACCTTTAAATGAGGTTAATATTATCAGACCCATTTCAAATTACTTAATTTGAGATAATCCACGTGAACGACAAACTGAAAATAAAGTTACTTAAAAAGACCTGCACCCTTATTTTTCTTTACCCACTGTGTAAGCAGAGGTCAAAATAAGTCCACTGTATGCAGTCTCCATCTCCTATAATCAGGAAGTGTGCTTGCATGCTAGTTGTTGTAAGCTTTATCATCATGGCAAAACTCCACACCACTGATCGATAGCAAAATGGCTTATAAAATCTTAATGTGTTAATGACCTAAGATATACTACTGTAAATCATACACAAAAAGCAAACACAGAGTAGGTTGTAAAATTTGACTGAATATCTTATTGTTGTAAAGGGACGTACATACACATACATAAATGGCACCCCGTGGATATTATATTTATTTTGTTTGTTCTATACATTGTAGGGACAGTCTGTACAACTGACATCAAACGTACATGTGGAAAAAGTAGAATTATGTAACAGTGACATCATTAATGAACTGTATTCTTTTCATATTTCCAGTGGTCAGGAGCCAGGATTTTGCTCATGTTATTTAATTCAGACTGACAGTAATTATACATTCATCACATTGAAAAACCTGGGGCGAAACTAGGTCTAAACCCGAAACTAAACCTGGACTAGAGCAGGACTAAACAAAGACTAGAACAGAATCAAACCAAGTCCACATCAGGAATAAAATACACGCAATTTAGAACAAAATAACATCAAGAGTGAACGTAAAAAGCTCAAGGTTAAAGAAGCTGTTCACTTCCAGAGTTAAAGGTGCACTATGTAAGTTTTCTGGTAGTGGGTCTGCTATCTATGAAAGTGACGTTATTGCTTTACCAAAAATGCCCCACAGTATGGCATTAACACATCTAACTATCCATGGAGACCAGACCACTAGGTCATGTTACTGCTCTGATCTGTGGAGAGGCGACCCCGCTGTCAATGTTTTTCAAGGCATTTTTGAGCAATAAAAACAATATCGCAAAAAAGTTTCAATCAAATGCCATACTGTTTAACATTCCAGACATGTGATGGACTCCTACCTGAAAAGTTACATAGTGCATCTTTAATAATAAACATGAGCTAAATGCAAATAACCACGTATATGTTTATAAAATCCTCCATCCTTATATAGGTGAGCTGATCATATAGACTGGCTTACAGGTGCTCGTGGGGAGAGCAAGAGCCGGTAAGTTCAATCTAACTTCTGTTGTCGTGTCTCTCCAAACAGCGCCCAAGCAAAGGCTGCTCACACAATCACTGGGTTTGAAGGGAACCACAAATCCTATATATATATTCATATCCGTGTAACCAGTGATTAAGAGCTCAGATCTAAACTAAAAATAATAACATTAAGACAAAAGCACATGCAAGCTTCAATCCCCCTGCTTTACTGCACACTTCCAAAATCTCATTCTCTCACGATCTTACACTTCATTCAATAGCTCTTACCTTAGTTGTCACAATGCAAAGACAGTCCATATCGGCTGGACAAAAGACAGAACTCAGCCTCTGTTACAAACCATGTCACCTCCGGAGCACACAAGAAAAATTATGAAAGGAAAAAAGATGGTAAAAATATACCAATAAAAGCACCAAAGCCCAATGGAAAAAACTGTAGGCTTTGCAGAAAAACAGCACTAGCAGCAGAGGAGGAGGAGGAGGAAGAGGAAAGCATTCACACACACACACACTGAGGAAGAGGAGAGAGCCACGGCGGACACGTTACTGCCTGTGGACCCCTGGGTTTTGGGATACCTCCTCCACAGCTCGGAAGGCTCTCGCTATTCCGATCACCATCTCCACATCAGTCCGAACGGGCACGCGAACCCACTGTAGAAAGCTTTAAACGGCTCCACTCCCCCCCCTCTCATCCATCCTGTGTCTCTGGTCTCAGCTCCTCTCCTCCTCGCGTTCGTCTGCGTCTCCGAGCTACAGCGGGATGAGCCAGAGCGGAGGGAAGGACGGCAGCGTCAGAGCACCGGAATGAATGTGACTCCCATGCTTTCCTCCCTACTGCCCATTAGCCCCCGTGGTACTGATGGAACTTAATATCAACACTGCTGGTTTCATTTAATCTCCAGAGCTGTGCTCAGTGTGAGTGGGACAGAGTGACATCAGTGGATAAAAGAGCTGAGCGATTTCGGGAAAATATCTGATTGTGATTTTTCTGACAAGCATTGAGTTTAGATTTGCAATTTATGTTTTATAAAAGGGTTTCTTTCAAAGCTCACATTTTGGACTTGTACAGGAGAACTGACAAAAAGACTGAATTACAAACTGACGAACTAATACACAAATCACATTTCAGAACATGTTTATAAGATTTTATTTAGTAAATTACAGCACATAAAAATTGCAGTGTTACAGGGCTAGTATATATATATATATATATATATATATATATATATATATATATATATATATATATATATATATATATATATATATATATATATATACATATATATATATATATATTCTTAGGTAAATTAAGTCTATTTTCAGTCCTTGCATTGGTATCAGGTGATATCAGATATCGGCAGATAAATCAGAATTGGTATCAGAAGTAAAAAAGCTGGATCAGTGCATTCCTAATTTGAACTGATTATATATTGGTATATCAAACTGGATAAGGTACATATCTTTTATTTATTAGAAATGGAAAATCGTTCAAATAAAAACAATATCATCATTAAATTGCTTGTTAAGAAACCCAGGTGCTGCAATTATTTAGGATAGAATAATTTCAACAATCATTGAGAACCACTGAGTCCACAAATGTCCATTGGTTTGTGCAGCGACTACAATGCAAAAAAATGTAAACACTACTTCATGATGAATGGTAGAGCTTTCAAATAATATCACTACAACACACAATTACAAAGATATAGAATAACAGGGTGCATCATCTTACAGTGCAGATTTCATTTTTATCTGCGCATACATCTACCTCAGACACCTCTTTAACACATGCTAATAGCTGATCCCTCCCTCATTCACAGCACACCCCACATAAACCACAATGAAATGACAACAGATGCTACAGAAACGATGAGGAATTATTTAGCAGCTTGTTCACACTCATGTAACTACAGAGGGCATAATGTAAAAATATGGAAACCTCAAAGCTGTTCACGAGCAAAACAATTCTCATCTTTATGCTCATGCTAATCATCTGTAACTAAAAATGTATCTACAAGTTTATAGGCCCCATTGTGTTTTGTTTCATTCTCACATGTTTGAATAACCCTACATTATTAATCTATATACATCTCCAAAGCTCAAAATGATTTGTTCCACCTTGTGATGTCATGAAGCAGTAGTTTTCCAGTTAACGCTACCGTTTACCTTTTGTAAATTATCCAAATGATTTTATGGAGTTTAAAAACAGAGAGGAGCACTACCTGTATTACCACTTGGCAAAACAAGGTGGAACAGTGTGTTTTCTGTTTGAGAGAAGAAATATTGATCATAAAATAGCTTAATATGCGCCCTTTAACACAAGAGACTACAGCAATTGTATAATTTTCCGCTATAAATCAATAAAAATAATCATTTGTCCATTTTGCATGTCATAACATATTCTGAAGTGCGATATTACTGGAGAAAATATAGACAATAGACAACAAACACTAATATTAAAACTAATGGATTATCCCAAAAGAACTATTCTAAATGTACACTATCAATAAAAAACATGAGCTGCAATATATAAATACAACAATAAAACAAATCATCTATCATCTACACCTTTAAAAGCACCTAAAGTAAATATTGAAAATACTGTTCCACCCATCATTTCTTAAACAATATAGTAATTATTGTGACAAGCAATATATCCATAAGATCTTTAAAATGTCAGCAATTTGAACAGTTATTATAATATTATTATTTTAACCATGATAATAGTGACACACAGCTTCAATATGGTCCCATAGCTACTAGCATCTAGTCCAAACATTACCTAATAGAAGAAACTTGCTAGCTCCCTGTTGACAATGGCTATGTTTACATGCACATCATCCTATCTTATGTGATTTCTGGAGCTTTAAGATTATGTAAATGACATGTAAACTGCAAAATTGTATGTGAGTTATCATAGGGACCGTCATTTTAATAGTCATAAGTTAAAAAAAATGTTAATAATCAGATTTTGAGTGCGCACGTAATCACAGCCACTGTTCTAATATAAGTTTACAGTGAATAAAGGTTTGATTTCCTACCTGTTTTTTATCATCCTCAGGTCTATCATAGAATTGGACCTTGATTACAGCTTTCATTTGTGGCCAAAGCAGCGCCCATACACTCCCAAGCTTGCGTCGCTCTACATGTACGTAGCATAGCCTCCTCCTGTCCACTCAGGATGGCTAATCTTTTCAGGTGGAGAGGCTCAGGCAGCTAGGGCTTATTGCATTAGACACAGGGAATACTTTAACCTCTTTTGTTCAGCCCAGAGCCTTAGTACATGAAGTCTATGTGGGACAAATTTGGCCTTGTGTGTGTGTGTGTGTGTGTGTTTGAATGGCAGCGCTGACAGTGCTCACAGCCTGCTCGAAGGATTTACTCCACAGTTTATAGAATGCTCTTTGTAAACCAAGGTTGACCGTGCAGTGACCCACACCTGAACAAAGTAATCTCTAACAGCAGTTAAAATACTAAATGTAATAGAAGAGACAGAGCATTTAAATCAATATAAACAAAGATGTAGCAAACAGAAGCAAAGGTTCAACTTGTGTTTAACATTACAGTTCAAGTATTAAGACTGGCTGCTTATTGAATCAAACTGGATTTTTTTTTTCATGTCTTGCTCGGGCTCAAAATGAGGCCATTTCGCACCGTTTGCATTTAATAATTTGCCAGAGAATCAGGAATCTCACCAGTCTCACCAGAAAAGCCTTTACAGGAATGGTGAATTATAAATTACAGAGTCAAGTAAATCCATGGATATTCATTCAATTCACTTAAGCACATGGCAGCGTTACAAAAAACAAACTCCAACAAACACAAGCTGCTATTGATTTGGGAAAAAGCTCTCATACCCCTACACAAAAAATATATATACAGTATGCATTCAATTAAATATAATATAGCTTCCCACGACCTACATCTCTCTACTCGTTTCATCGTAAGAAACAGAAGCAAAACATTAGCAGCTGTCATCAACACCAACACTGCCCGTTTTGGTTCTCACTAGAAAAGAAACAGCTTATGTCATCACAGCCATGACCCCGGGGGCTAAAATTTTATTGGCGCTGCACTATTTATTCTGGTTTTAGCCTGTCAATGCTCGTATAGCGCCCTAGCCTGCCCTGGACATAATCTCGTTTGCTGTAGTGAGCTCATTGTTGTGGCCGATTAAGAAGCAGCGACTTGCTTCTCGAGGAATTGTTGTTAAATTACTATGTACAGATGTGGGCTATACTGCGCACAGTGGTAGGACCCACAGTGTGACTAATGATGAGATGAGACGAACTTCACATGGACTAGATGGAAATGCAGTTAGTGGAGTGTATTATGTTCAGATTAAAGCCGCACTAGGTAATTTTTCTCGTGGGGGGCGTGCCAACTACTTTACTGCTTGCCTGGAATATTCCTTGGCATGGCATTAAATATTTATCTTGTTTTTATTTAATTACAGTTTTTACTGCTTAAAAACCTCACGTCTTCACAGATCTGACCTGTAACCTGTAACATTCCTGTCTAAGTAATAGCAGCTCCATAGAGACAAGCAGGTGGCAGGCACTCCAATAGAAAAAATTACATAGTGCATCTTTAGTTTTAGGGCTGAGCAATACGTAAAATTTTTATGGACTTTGAGATTCAGTCATGTTTAATCATCTCTGTCAGTGAAAGCATGTGGTTTGGAGCAGAGTTCAGATTTTGGAGGAAAAAATCTGACTATTTTTGTGTGTTAAAAAAGGCGATGATTAAAAATCTATACTGGTTGTTTTCATGAAATCCATACTGAAAGCCATTTTATTTTATTTTTGAAAAGAACCTAAATTCAAGATTGAAATCACTCAGCCCTAATTGAAATACAGTGACTGAATGATGGATTATTGTGATATGTGTTCATGACTGGGGGACTCACCTCACAGGTCTTGGCACTGCTCACTGGGCGCTCGATTCCACTGGGGTCTGAGCCACTCTGCGCCCTCTGCTGGAAACAACATACAGGGGAATACATTTAATTCATTCACAAACAAAGATTACTTATTCATTTTTTACTAATGATTAAATCCATTTTAATATCCAATAGCAGTTTAAAGGAACAGTAACTACAATCACAACTGGCCTACCCCCCAAAAAAGATGTCTTGTGCTTTACACTATTTACCATTTGCACTAGACCCACAAGAAAAACTGGCTTTTATAGCTGCTGCTAACACTTGATCTGACGTGAACCGTACTGTACTGTACACTAGTGTTTTTAGCTTAATTTATTTATCTGTGGTTACTGTAGTGGTTAGAGATGATGTTATTTGTTGTATCTGTGCATGTAAATGTTGTCCTGTTCTGTACTTTAATGTATGTCTTGTCTTGTCTACATGGGATAGAGAGAAACGTAATTTCAATGTCTTTGTACTTTGTAACTTTAAACTTTGAACTGCACCTGTGTTGCCAGTGAAATGTAAAAGCTCATAACCTCCAGGATTCCCTCACTGAGCTGCAGAGGCTGCACTAGCACTGATTCGGGATTGGCTGCAGTTGCTGGGGTTTATGTAGCGAGGATCAGAGTTTTAGATTGAAACCAACTGGATTTCAGCATTGAAACTGGCAACCCAGATGAGAGACCCTGCGCTTTGTACTACAAATGTGTCATGTTTATGAAATTTTTAATCTAAATTATACAGTCCCTTTTAACCCTAAATTAAAAACAAGTTGAGACATGAGACTCTAAATAGAAGCCAAACAACTCAAACTACTGAGATATTAAACATGGACTATCTGCACAGTTTGTACCCAGTATACTTTCCTTCCTTGATTTAGTGAGACTGTGGTATTTTGTTTTTCCAGTTCTGTAAAACTCTGTGTATAAAACCTCAAATCTAAAGTGTTGTGAAAGCACTTGTCCATGCAGTTATTAATAGTGCGTTACCTGAGTTAACACTGACGGTGGTGGTGTCATCATTAGCTTGTCAGTCTGTCTGTTACTTTCTAAAGTCTTTAATTAGCAGCTTGGATGGCGTAAGCCTAACTCCAGAAATACCACTGGCACGTCTCCTGCATGCCTATAGTGAGCTTCTATTGTAACATTTTAAGTTTTATATTCTAAACCATAAGAATACAAGTTTCATTATGCATTTTATAACAGTTCTTTTCAAACTTTTTATAGTCTATCTAATTATGAATTTCATCTTTTTTTTTTCTTTGCATTAATTTGTAATAGACAAAGGTTTAACAAAATACAGTACCATTTCAGTGGTTTGTCATTTCTACACAGTAAAAATGTTGTGTTTGAGGTGCAACTTTTTTGGTTCAAGGTCAGTCAAATCCTTTACTCCAGGGAGATGTCATTGCTTTCCCTGGAATGTTTCACAGTATGGCATTAAACCGTTCTAGAATCTTCATGGAAACCAAACCAGACCAACTTACAGGTCAGATCTGTGAAGAGGCACCGCTCACAGCCAGAATGCCAGCATTTTTGAGCTATGAAATCATCTGTTATTGAATAAATGTAAGGTAGAGCTGTTTAATGTCATACTGTGGAACATTCCAGGCAGAGCAATGACATTTCCACAGAAACAAGCAGGTGATGAACGCCCAACCAAAAAGTAGTATAGTGCACCTTTAAACTCTAATTGCTGCTTAGGAATTTTATCTATTTTTTGTGTGTGTGAATTATGGAGATTATAAGATTCTGCACAATATTACTTACTGATTATGAATGAAAACTTTATATTTTAATGTTTGTGAATGTATTTGCATCAAAATTTTATGTTTTTCGCTGCATGTCCATTTAAACATCAGTGCCTCATTAACTGTGGAAGATGACCTCTGCTGTCTGGTTTGACATTAGCTTAATCCTGAGCGGTCCATGTCTCAGTTTGAAGTTTGTAACACCCAAGTACTTGTGACTCCTCTAATCTCTCACTTATCCCCCCCTCTGTTCAGCTCTATCAGTAAAATGAGCCCTATACTTGTTTAGTGTGTACTTGTGTATTCCTCTCGTTAACTGCAGTAACAGAGACAGGTAGTGTGCTTTAAATGGTATGGCTGTGTAAACTAATAGGATTACTGCAGGATTACCAAACAGACTGGTGTCATTCCAAGAAAAAACAACAATAACAGTAGGTACAGATAATGATGATCTAGACAACTGCAGTTTTCTAGACAACAGAGGGGCTGGTTTTAAGCATGTCATCAAAACTGTGAAGGTACCCAGAGGTATTGGCCTACATATTCATGTTTATATAATACTGCTTTTCATCTGCCAGTCTAATATGTCGGATCTGGGTCATACCATATAAGGTATACAGTATCAATCTACTACAATGTGTGGCCAGAAACAAGCAAACTCGGGCTGGCCAGATACAGCAATGCCAAAATATTCATGGTAATTTGGGCAATATTTTAAAATAAAGACATTCCAGCAGCTATCAAGAAGCCATTATCAGCCAGAATGTACTGGTCTGAGGAGCTACAGCTTACACTGCTTGAGTGGAACTAGATTAGTCCTGACCTGAAAGAGGAGTTATACACTCAGATTTCCAGTGGAGTTGTTTACTTTCCCTGGATGTCTTCATTTGTCAATCATCATATCTTGCACTGTGTCCTTACGACCTCTTAACTGTGATATACTGTATTTATATTAAGAGACTTGTGTTTTACTTTCTGTACATACATTTATAATTTATGTCTAAGTCTAAGTCTAATTTAAAACATTTTAAACCTTTTCTACCATACCCCACTCCTGGAAGAGGGATTACATCTATGTTCAAGGACTCCAGGGTCTTTAGCTGTTTGTCAGCCAGGCTTGGTTTCCATTTCAGCTCTGATAGGTTAATAATGAGGCACACCGTGAATACATGTTCAAAATGAGTTCGTAACAAACACACAATAGGATCCTGGCTGAACTGGGAGAGAGACAAAACACTGAACTAAATGTCGCCACACACTACAGGATTTTTTGGTTTTTCTTAAACGATTTTTAAACAGGCAACAAAAAGTGCACACCACAGAGGAGAATTTTGTTAGATTTTAAACCTACAATTGCAAAGACTGCTGTGGGATATGGCTGCAAACTCCAGGCTACAAAGCTGTGAGCGCACCTCGCATCTGCCAGTTCCTGCCTACAGTAAAATTACTCGCATTAAGACTCTTAAGTGTTCAAAAGATCAGAGCACTGCATTTCTAGTTTAGATGCAAGTCAAAACTGAGTTATTATAATGTGTGAAATGTGGTGCAATTCTTCAGATACATGATTTTAATGCACAGAAATTTGGCGATAAAGTTCACAGGAAATAGAGTCTCGATTGCTAATCTGTAGCTTCACCTCGATCTGTGCACTGTGTGGATGTAAACAGACACACGTGAGGAACTACTCTGGCCTTTTTACTTTTAAAGAATGCTTCAAACTGAATTAAAAGTGATGTTTTATAGACTTTGTTACATCATTGCGGAGGACACATTATATAGATAATATGGATGAGATGTTGCAGTTTCACTTTACAACTTTTCGAGAGGTGAGTAATAATGATTTTCACTATTTCATGAGTTTGTATGTTGTCCATCTGTGCCCATCACTCCATCTGCCCCTGACGTGCTATTTTATTGACTGTTACTGTAGCGCTGTTGATGTTTGGAGGTTAGGATCTGACAGAGCAGCTCAGAGTCACAAAAACACCATACATATGAGGAGTGCAGCAGCTTGAAAATCTCACACAAAGACACAAAGTCGAGTCATGTCTCTCTGAACATAGGAAGAAGCAAATCACAGCTAAAATCTGGCAAATTCTTCTGCAGTGTGTGGCGGCCTTAAGGCTGACTGCTGGTCATAACAACACTGTTTACTAAGAAAAATAAACTGACAGCAGACTCAACTGTCTAGAAGTGCTAGAATTATGACCACACAGACAATACAGAAAGTCCACTGGGATCCCTTATCTCCTAACAGTGCATAAAACAACGTGTGATAAGAGCATAAATGAAAGAAGTCTAACGCAGAGAAAACTGTTGTTTCTAAGTATTTCCTGGAGTCTACATTTGTAACCGTCATGCTTTTTTCATGCCCCTCAACCATCCAGCCCCCTCTATTTATCCCCCTTAATTAGAATGTCACAGTGAGAGTATGTGCACATACATCAGCTCTGCACTCACGCCAGACACACTCAGTCCCACAACTTTAGAACGGACAAAGACCACATTTGTAGCACTGTAAATACACTGTACCAGGCAACTGCACTTGAGCTGTCACAATGCAGTGTGAAAAAGGCTCACATGAAGTTATAGCTAAAATACTCATTTGAGGTTATAATGGTGTGTTTACTAGTATTTCCACAGGAATAAGAAACAACTGTCTAACTGTCTGATGAGGCCTTCTCTGTGACTCTTGTGAAGTGTTGTGACTGAGCAAAGCTTCAGTGGGTTTTGGATAAACCGGAAGAGGGAGACTGGTTTGTTTACAAAGGCTGGCCCTGAGGGCTCCAATTACTGCATCACATCCCTGCAAACCTTTGAAACTGATCTTTCTAAGCACAGACCAGGAGACGCTGAAGCTTGGATACGGTGGAATAAGCAGCCACCACAACATACAACATAAAGGAAACAACATACAACAGACAACATCTGAGACATGTCTAATGATGTCTCACCTGTATCTGTGCTGGAAATATGACTGACAGCATGTTTCCATTGTAAGCAAATGTGCTTCAGTACGATGAGAAGGGGGACAGCCAGTCTAATGTCAATTCTATTGTTGATTTTAATTATTGATAGGGGCTCTCTCAAAACAGAAGTGTACTTACGTCTTATATTATGATTATATAATAGAAGCTAAACACTAAAAACTCTTTCTCAAATGCAGAACTATCTCCAGGCTAAATCAAACCTTTGTCAGTTTAAGTTGTAGAGGCCTCTGACATACGGCTCAGTTTTGCTGTAGCTTTAGAGTGATATAGATTATATATAAACTCACCTCGAGCGTACAGGCGGAGCGTGCAGGCTCAGGGTCCTGCACAGAGCCCCTCTCCCACTGCTCCGCCATGTGCTCCACCTCCTCCAGTTTCTGCTCACGGCTCTTCTGGGAGTTCAACAGTGTCACCTCGTAGAACTCCTGGATATCTGTAAAAACAGCCCACACAAATACAACTCAGACTCACAAAAAAGTTTTGTCTTTAAAATTCAGTTTGGGTTATTTTCCATATACTGTCAACTAAAGCCAGGTTATAGGTTAAACAATCTGTCTTAATTCTCTGGGATGCTGTGTTTTACATTACAACTAACTAGTTTAACCATTTTCAATTGTTTTCACTTGCACATCAAAAACTTCTAAGAAGATTTGCCAACAGCTTTTTCGCAATGTTAAAAATAGTATGTGTAATGTCTGTGTAATCCCTCAGTTGTGCAGGTGGGATTCATAACAAAAAGGCTTTAACTATTTTTGCAAAAAATGTAGCACCACATCTGGAGCTGGTAAGCTACCTCTGTAGCCACAGCTGCCCTGGGGCAGACTAACAGAAGCAGAGCTGCCAATATGTGGCATCAGTCCCTGCCACCACTAACAGACACATGGCCAGGGTGGGCTAGTGGATGAATGCTCCAACTGCTAGACACTGCTCCTGCCTGGCCTGGACTTTATATTGACCATATAAAAAAAAAACAAAAAAAACTTGATGGCTCAGAATACAAATTTGTAATGACGTCAGATAAACCAGTTGGAGGACGTGACACTTAGATCATTGTTACTGCAGACTTCAGTGTGAGTCACAGCCACAGAACTGTCAGTGCTGGAGACCCAACATCTGTCTCTGCATCATTACCACATCTTCCTCAACAACTGTGCATCGCAGATCTCAAGAGAACACTTTGTGGGCCCTTCTACACAAGAGCTATTGTTTTCCAAAATCCAGACACATTTTATCAATGGGTGCCCATGTTCCAGCCAAAGAAACTAAGCCTTTAACAGCCATTCTGCCACGCTTGCCCGATGTTAAAGCCCTGGCACATAAAAGACCCATTTACATTCAAATGGAGCTTAATAAAAACAAGCTATTAGCATTCAGCACCAAACACTGGGTCATGTTTGTGTCCTCCATGCTACACACACACACAAGTCTACAGTACATCACTGAAAATACACCAACAAGTATTGTGCTCGCTTTCTTGTTTTGGTTATAACATGGTCTATAAAACCTGTTCTATAAAGCATAATCTTGGAATACAAGTCTCTTATCTTCATACACACTGGTCGAGAAATAATATTAAAAATTGGTATAATTAAAGCTGTACTGTAACTTTTCTGGAGGGTCTGCCACAAGCTTGTCTCAAGTGATCCAATTGCTTTGCCTGGAATTCTCAGCAGTATTGTGTTAAACTCCGATATCTTCCATTTAGTTGGTATTTTTTATTGCTACAAAAATACTTGGAACATACATACATACATAGATCATACTTGTACTTTGCACTGGTGTTACCTGCTTGACTTCATGTACATAAAAAACTGTAATGCCATAATGTGGAAAATATCTGGCAAACCAATAACTTCTCCATGGAAATAAGCAGGTGACGAACCCACCACCAGAAAAGTTGCATTGTGCACATTTAAAAGAATAATTTATGCCCCAGTAACGTTCATTTTGTATTTTATATTTGCAAACTTTGGTTCATTTTAAATACATTTTAAAGTTCGGAAGATGGCTCACAGCAAGCAGCCCAAACCTGTACAGCAGAACTACATCTCCAAACTTACTGTCTTTAAGTCTTTGTGAATCAATAACGTTATAACACACACAATCTTGTTCAAGATTTAGGATTACCGGAGGAATACTGTACTCTCTCCTTTTGACTCAAGCAATTTCATTAAATAATATAGGTTAGCAATTAGGAAAAAATATGGAATTGTGTTATTTTTTTTCTGATACTGTGATTGCAATTGGATTCACAATTTATGTTTTAATAACAGGATTCTGTTCAAAATTCACATTTTAAACATGTCCAGATTAATTGCCAAAAGACTGCAATATGAACTGACAAATGAATACAAAAATCACATGTTTGTACAGATCTAAACTACAGCTGTTTTTTTTTGTAGAATAAGACGATATAAAAAAGGGGGAAAAAAGGTACTTCAGAAACTATAGCCTTTGTATTTTGTCCATTCAAATACTGATTTCGCTTCAATTACAACTAACTTGCCACCCTATGACATAAGATAAAAAACCTTGACTAATACCAAAATGTACTTCTATCCATTGTACAAAAGTAATTACATTCCATTCAAACAGCCAAAAACATGTGTCAGCAGTAACTTACAGTGGTGTGACAGGACCTCCCTGCAGTCTCCGGTCATGTTGTTGTGTTGATACGCTCTGTGCTGTGTGCTGTCACTGTACCAGATGCACGATGCTACCACCAGCTTAATCCTCCAACACAGAGGCCGCCTGTTTCCCTCAATGCACATAATGACCTTCCACCCCACATGGACGATTTCTAATTCAGACAGCTCCCTTTTAAGACCACAGGGCATTGAGAGTTTAAGAGCTTAAACAACTCATCAGCACTGTTTTGTTTTTTTGGTTTATTTTTTGTTATACAAGTCATGTGGGAAAATCTTTTGAAAATATGTCCTTTTATTTATGTATATTTGCTTGTTCTTGTCTGTGATGTTGGTTAAAGTGTATTATTTATGGTTAAAAAATACTTCAGCCCTGTTCCTGTAGTGATTTCAATAGGGATGGACCATATTCCAGTTGCATATTGGTGATACTGGAAAGTTTTTTGAGATATGGTATTGGTCCAATATTGAAAATTGTATAGGCACTTGTGACATGCCCATATGATATTCCCAGTGTGTCCTCAGTGCATTAGGTTTGTCTTTTTGAACAGTCTTGTCATTAAAAATGGAAACAGAAGAGCAATTAGATAAAAAATATGTGTGTATGTTTACACAATCATGAGACAAATGATTTTTTTAATCCAGATAAATAGATTTAGTTCAAATCTGAACTTTATTTTATACATCAGACAATTATGATTTTAAGCTATTTTAATTTAAGTCTTTCAAAAGGGGGAAGCTCTTTACATGTTCATTCTTATCATATGATATTTTTTTAATTTTAAACTGCCAGAATGTGATTTTATTTTATGATGTAAATTGTTTAATTGCATAAAAACCTTGCTTTGTCAGTAATAAAGTTATTATCTTCGATTCACAATTTAGCAATTTTTCAAAATCTAGATTATCAAAAAGACAAATTAATAAATTTTATTAAATTAATTGCCCAGTTATATAATTTAACAAATTTGTAAGCCTTGTTATGGATTGTAGAATATTAATATCGGTATTGGGGGGAAAAAAATGATCAAATACAACAGCATAAAAAATCTGTACACGTAAGACGGGTTCTAGTTTTTCATCGTATCATGGCAGGTATCAGGGGTTTATCACAAACATCGTAGAGGACACTCATTCAGACAGTTCAACATTGAGCAGCTTTAGGAGGGCAGATGGTACAGTATTTAAAGAAACACAGCTCGCACGTCCAAGGCATGAATGAGGGAATGACACTAAAGAGGAGCTTACACTGTCAAATTTGTGTCAAAATGGGCCATAAAATGTAAGTCGCATGACAATGTTTAAATCATAAATTACTAAAAAGATTCACTGACCTTTAGATTTGTGCATATTAATCTACTTTAATCAAGATTTAGTTGTTTTTAATCGTCAATGAACAGTCAAATAATACCTTGCAGTGACATCATGTTGGGGGTGTTCTACATGTACAGAAACTATTGGCTACTGCTCGCTATCTTGTGACTGTAACGTTATGTGTAAGAGACTTGTTTAACAGCACAAACCAGATCACCTTCTGTAATTCTAGATAAATCGGTTCTTTATGGTCAGATTAAAGTCTAATTTGAGTAACGGAGCTTCAGACAGAGCAGTGCTTTCAGTTATCATCACACCCCAGGGAATATTGATGACATGATCTGAAAAGTATCAATAAAATCATGTGGCGTGGAGCAGAGTTCAGACTTTGGAGTACAAAATTTGACAGTTTTTTGTGTTAAATTAAATAAAAGGTCTGTATTGCGTAAAAGCCACTGAAGGCCAGTATTTTGCTTTTAATAAATCTATGACCTTTCAATATAAGGGGAAAATATTTTGATTATTTTTGTTGACATATCACACATCTAACTAAATAATTACTATACTGACTTAGTGTTCCATATATGAAAGCTAGAACAATATATTTTGGGAGTCAGTATTCATAGTGTGTACTTTTTCTTTGCACTACTGGGAATTTTTTGTCATTTTTTGGCTATATGATAAGATTTAAGATGTAAAAGGTTGAATTAATAATTTTTAATTAGTTAACATAAATTAATAATTTATGTTAACTAATTACTAAAGTGTTTCATTCTGCTATTTATTTATTGCAGTTCATATTTTTCTAACCGTACTGTAAATTTAGAACGAGAGTTTTTGTGGTTTAAATTTGCTCAGTGTTTATTGTGTTAGTGGCATAATTTAGTTTTAGTTAATTTATCATCTATATTTACTTCAGTAATATATCATATATCAACATTTGTTATTGTGACAGATGTAGTTATTGACATGAAATTTACTTTGCTGATCCAGATCTTCACTAAAATCAAAACATGAATCTTTTTGTGATTCTCTCGTAGATGGACAACAGCCTGGATGTCCAAAGTTATCTAACAGGCTCAACCGTGCTTGCTAAAATTTGTAATCATGTAATTATACTTCAACATTGGAAGTATAGGATAAGCTCTAGGCATTAAGTACTAATCCAGAGGCATTATCAAAAACACAATGGCAAAATCCCAATCTGGTGAGTGTTTTTCCCAACAGTGTCACATGTTGTATCGTGATGGCCCCAACTGAACTTAAAGTGACAGCGTTTTATGTTTTTATAAATATTACTTGGTTTTGTGGGATTCAGGGATCATCATTTTACATCAGCTAAAGGGCACATATTACGCTATTTTTTGATCCGTGTTGTAATGTTGTTTCCTTTTGATTCAGTTCACTTCAACTGTTCCACCTTGTGATGTCATGTCGTAATACAGGAAGTGTTCTGCTGTGTTTTATACTCTATACGCCTTCACTAGAATCATTTGGAGAATTTCAACCCTAAAATTGACAATCTCTTCTGAACAAAAGGTAAAAGGTGGCTGCTAACTTGAAATATATGACTACATGCAGTGTAATATAAGCCCTTTAAGATTTTTTTGTATAAATCTTAAATATATTTGTGTTAACTAAGTATTAGTAAATAAACAGTCTAACCCACCATGTTGCTTTTCTTTTTGCCCTTTCTTTCACTGTTAAATCCTATTTAAAACACAATAGACATTTTCTAGTATTAAATCTGACATTTTGGTGTGTGCGATTTTAAAACAGCACTTCATTGCATCCTGACTAAACAGACAGTTAAGTGAGCATATCTGTGTCCATCTGTGCTTGTACTAGAATAATGAAGTAACATTTGTTGATCTGTGAACCTACAACAGTGCAGACAAACTGTGCTTTTCATTATTTTAAGTGTAAATTGTGCTTCTCTCTGTCTCAAGAAAAGAGCAAATCTTGACAAGGTTTTAAAGGATGACTAAGACTGAATTTTGAGAACAAAGCCCATTATTAAAGCACCATTTTGCAAATTGCCTCATATTAGGCCATAAAAGACTGTGCTCCATTTGAAGACTTTAAACGACCTAAAGCAGAGGTGTCCAAACTACAGCTCAGGGGCCAAATGCGGTCCTCATACCAATAGATGCTGGCCTTGCAGCTTTGCAGCTTCCTAGTGGATTATCTTTTTACTGCAGAGCTAGATTCTCTTTGATTGTAGACAGAACTTGGTCCCCTATATGAAACCATAAACCTACGCGCTGATTAATCTCACACACATTTCACTCCCTGTTTTACACATACACAGTTTTCTCTCCTCTGATACTCATTTACCAAGGGGTACACAGAGCGCGTTATTTTCATACATGCCAGTTAATATCTGTCCGTCCAGAACCACACGCTTTGACAAAACTTGAAAAAGTGGATCTGACATGTGCATTTTTTAGTTTTTAATTAGCTGAACTTATTATATATATAAAACGTGTACATTGAAATAACGCAATAATATAGTTATCGCAGTAAAAAATGTAGTTATATACTGTATATATAACAAGTATTGTAACTTATTCTCATAATTATTATCATCAAAGCCTTATACAATTATTCAAGCCATGTCAGGCATTACGACCTGTGAATAAAGGCCATTATTAAAGAGCAATTTTCGAAACCATCTCATATTAAGCAATAAAACACTGAGTTCAATTTGAGGGTTGTAAACTGTTCACCATTGACCTAAACTATGGAAAAGGCTGCCATTACTGGTCTAAAACTACTTGGCCAAATCACTTCTTTCTGCTATTTAAGTATTTGACAGTGATGGCTAATGCTTCACCCCTTTTAGGTTTCCTAGGCAACATGGGCATCTTTAGCAATGAATCTAAGACTGCCATGTTTTTGGATATATTTTTGTGTGCTGCTTTACAGATGTGTTTCTTTTTATTTTTTATTTTTTGCAACTTAATTTATGTATAA
Organism: Boleophthalmus pectinirostris; assembly: GCF_026225935.1. Taxonomy (NCBI): domain Eukaryota; kingdom Metazoa; phylum Chordata; class Actinopteri; order Gobiiformes; family Gobiidae; genus Boleophthalmus; species Boleophthalmus pectinirostris. The sequence goes on from NW_026571018.1 coordinate 15,543,427, forward strand.
TATGTATAAGCAATATAAAAGTCAATATAAAAGGAGGTATTGGGGGAAGGATTACATTTAGAAATAAAATACTGTATCTACTAGAGTTATAGCAAATATAAAAGATGGTCATAGAAGTAATGAAACAAAAAATATATTTATTCTCTTATATTAGCCCCAAGAAGTAATATCTTCGCAGTGAAATCACACACAAAAATAGACCTAAGAGCAACATTACTTTCAAAAAACAATTTTTACCAATTCCTAATGAAGTCCAGAACCTTTTCTGATTTCTGCACAAAAACTGCCAGCCTTGTGATTTAGATTTGTACAGAAATGTGATTCCTGTATTTGTCAGTTCATATTTCAGTCTTTTTGTCAGTTTTTCAGGAATGTGAACTTTGAACAGAATCCTTTTACTGAAACATAAATCGCAAATCAAATCACAAATACAAGGCTTGTCAGGAAAATCACAATTACATATTTTTCTGAAATAGTTCAGCCATAATAGATTTCTTTCTGCATTATGTTTGCCATTTGCTGTTGAAGATAGCGTTTTTCAATGACCAGAAGAATCGTACTTGTGAACAGCCCTGGTACAGTGTCTCCCTGCACAGTCACAATGCAGAGCTGGTTCTTGCATAAGCAGTGGGTGGAGAGGGGGGTTTGCAGTGATGGCTTCTGTGTGGCTGTGTTTCATTGGGGAGCCATTATAACAGCTGCATCCTCTCCCTCCCCCACAGTGACTAAGGTGCCAGCTAATCCTTATAACACGCACACACAAGTTGGTTTTCCCTGCTTCTTGGCGACATTACATTGGCTTACATTGATTTTCTGGACACTGATCCTAGTCTTAAAGGTGCATTATGTAACTTTCTGGTTAGGGGTCTGTCACCTGCTTGTTTCTATGGTCATTGCTCTGCCTGGAATGCTCCACAGTATTACATTAGACAGCTCTACTTTACATTTATTAAATTCCATATAGTTAGTATAGCTCAAAAATACATATAAACACATATAAAAACAGGCATTCTGACTGGAAGCGGGGTTGCCTCTCCACAGATCTGACCTGTAACTTCGTCTGGTTTGTCTCCATGAAGATAGAAAGGTTTAATACCGTACTGTGAAACATTCCAGACAAAGCAATAACATCTCCATGGACAGAATCGTTTGATGGACCCTCCACCAGAAAAGTTACTGAATGCACCTTTAACCATACAGTCACTACTTACCTTAACCTAAACCTTTATTTTAACACATATACCTGAAATTCAAACCATGTCGTTGATTTAATATTTTAGGATACAAACTGGGTTTCCATGCTTTTTGGGGAGATTACATTGATTTCCATTCCGGGCATCGATCTTAGCCTTAACCATGGTGACTACTAGGGATGTAACGATATTATTTTCACAATATGCATCTCACTGTAGGATATTTATTCTGATATTTTGTGGAAGCTAACAAAACTGTGATTATGCTACTTTTTCCTCTTAAAATGCCTTGACAAGACTTAACCCTAGTAAGATTTAAACAGTTACTTCTTCATGTCGTCTGTACTGAAATGGAGCAAAGGATCAAGGTCAATGTAGTCCCTTCTGTTTTTTTAGCTATTGCTGCACCACAACTATTAATTTAAGCAAAGAGTCTTAAGCAAAGAGTCTAATTCGATATATTGTGATGGTCCACGATATTATTGTGAGATCTCTGAAGATACAATATCACAAGACTTTGGTTACTGTTACATCCCTGGTCGCTACTTGCCTAAACATAACCTAAGCAATAATCTTAATTTATTTAAACACATATCTGAACATTAAATCATGTTGCTAATCTAATAATAAAGGATTTACGTTTTTGACCTGATTTTGATAAATACCCCCACTAGACGCTAAGGCAGCACAATATATCGCAATTTGAGTTGAGGCAATCATCAAATCTCAAAGGCTGCAATTATATAGAATACAATGTCTACAGTAAACAACAAAATATCCCCTCTGGTCAATAAAATGATCTTCTTGAATCTATTGTTTAAACCTCAACAACATGTTCTGAAATGTATGGGATTTTTGTGTTATTTTATCAGTCTATATTTCAGTCTTCTCTCAAATGTTAATGCTCCTGGAGTTGTTTGTAATGTGCCGAACAGAATCCTAGTATATGCAGTATATGTAACTTTTCTGGTGGAGTGTTCGCCAGCTTGATTTTATTGCTTAATCTAGAATGTTCCACGGTGGCATTAAATGTATCCACCCCACAGAAAAAAGCAGTTGCAGCTGACTTTTTTTTTTTTTTTTAAACATTAAATTGTGCAACCTTAGAATCCGTGTATCATTCAGTCATTCGTTTTTCAATATAAAACCAAAAATAAGAAAACGAAATAACAACTGTTTACTTCATTATTTGTTTCCAAAACCAAACAAAAAAAAAAGATAACGATTCCTTTTTTCAGTTTTCGATTTTGTGTTTAAATGAATAATGGAAAAAACGAATAACGGACATTTTCTGTTTACATGATTTCCGTGATTGAGATGCCAGACTTTTGCACCGCGTACTGACCAGGATGGATCCAGGTCCAGGACCACACCGGGACCAGAGCGGGACTGAGACCAGGACAGACCGGGACAGACCGGGACCAGACCGGGACCAGACCGGGACCAGACCGGGACAAGAGCTGGACTGAGACCGGGACCAGAGCGGGACTGAGACCGGGACCATAGTGCTACTGAGACTGGGACCAGACCGGGACCAGAGCGGGACTGAGAACAAAACAAGACCAGGACCAGGCCGGGACCAGACCGGGACCAGACCAGGAGCAGACTAGAGGCTCAGAGCCCACGGCAGGGCCGGAGCTCGAAGCTGATGCTCGGACCCCACGGAGGCTCAGAGTCAAAGCTCAGAGTCCGCCCTGGTCCCATTCTGGTCCCGCTCTGGTCCCGCTCTGGTCCCGGACCTGGATCCGTCCTGGTTCAGTCTGTATGCGGTGCAAAAGTCCGGCATCGCAGTAACGGAAGTCACGTAAACAGAAAACGTCCGTTATCTGAATCCATTTTTTCATTTTGGTTTTGGAGACAAATAACGAAGAAAACAGTTGTTTTTTCGTTTTCTTATTTTTGGTTTTATATTGAAAAACGAATGAACGAATGATACACGGATTCCTTAGACACGCTACCAATTATTACTAATACATCTCTGCTCATTCCTCTGGCTCAGATTAGCCTCAAGGAAAACACCATGCACAATGACTGGGCTGTTACAATGAGGAGCTTTATTGCTACAATCCTGAAGAAGAAGAATACTGGCACTAAAACACTATTTAAGAGCTTATGAATAGACAAAGCAAAAACAAGAGAAAGGGACACCTGTTATTCACCACCTGTGTTTTAGAAATAGTAATTATAATATCACTGAAAATATAAATTAAAAAGCTCATCTTTGCGCTGCATGGAATGTTACAGAGCATGACATCAAACAGCTTTACCTTATATTTATTCATTTACATGTGGTTTTATAGCTCAAAAATACCTAGAAAAACAGGTATTCTGACTGTGAGCGGGGTCACATCTCCACATATCTGACATGTAACTTGGTCTGGTTTAGAATCCATGAAGATAGAAAGGTTTAATACCATACTGTGAAAAATTTCATGTCTGCATGGAGAAAAGTATTTGACAGACCCTCCACCAGAAAAGTTACAAAATGCGCCTTTAATTGTTCGATGAGTTGACACATTGAAAACACAACTGCTAAGTAGTCAACAGCTAAAACCTCTTTTTGCTTTCCTGAGAAGAATAATCAGGTTTGATGGGGTAATTTCAACAAAAGCATATCACCTTTTCTCCACTGTGACAACAGGACCTGTTCTACCACAGCGTTTGTGTGCCGGTAGTTCCATTAGACACTTGGTCAATATGAACCTGAGAGCTCCAAGTAAATATAGACAGCAGTGAAAGTTCTAGTTTAATATTTTATGTTGGAAAGAGGACTTGGCAGCTTCCAGCACAGACAATCCACTATTACACCGTACAGTTACAATATAGAGGCACTGAAGACAACAAACTTTAAGTATAAACAATATCTTGACACTGGGTACACTTACACTGGCAGTAAAAATTAAACAATAACTGGAAAAATCAGATAATCTTGGATAATTTTGGTGTGTTTACATGCACAAGATAAATCTGCTCATCAGAACCTTGTGACATGTGCCAGTTAATCAATAGATTAGTAGTGGATTAACTGTTGTATTTGGAAGACAGAATAGGATCAAGTTTAAAATAACTTTCAACTTATGACATATTCTCTCATATTCTCTTATTTTTGTCTTTGTCATATTACTTTACATTTTTTTTACATTATCCAATAGCTCCAGAAATCAGATAATGGTCACATTTGGTCTGTATGTAAACATAGTTAGTGACCACTCATAGCATTTAAATGATAAAGTCAAAATACAGTGACCAGGCTAAAAGGAACCACATACCTTTCAGCCTGACCACTGAAAGGAACACATACAGCGTAACAAATAAACTGCTCTGTGTTCACTGTTCAGCACTTAGATTTCACCTTCCTCTAACCTGTGAGCCACGTATTTCACACATCAGTGATTTAAAAGTTCAACTCTTATTTTGCTTCAACCGTGGAGCCTGAAACCCGGGGTGGGCGGACAGCTGCACTTACATTTAACATCCAGTTTGACAGAACAGAGAGAACTTGAATTAACATTAATGACTGTACAGAAAGGCTTGACGCAATAACAAAATGTAAAGATGGCTATATTGCTACAGAAAATGTCACGATACGATTGAAACTACTTTATGCCACTGACACAGTTACCCTAAAACATACATACATCATCCCATTAAACCTTTTGCTACAATAACGTAAAAGAAAAATGAACTGCAATAATCATGTATCAGCAATGGTGTAGTGGGGATTTTTTAGTGACTTAGTTTAGTTACCAGGATTGAACCAGGACTGAATCAGGACTGAACCAGGTCTAAATAAGGACTACACCAGGTCTAAACCAGGTCTAATCTTGGACTTGAGAGAGAGAGAAAGAGAGAACCACGAGCCCACGGAGCAGAGTGTTCGATCAAGCGACGGTTATGCAGCGCTGAGGTGTGGAGCTCTGCCCTGGTCCTTTCGCCTGCGGTCACCCGACAGTCTAAGCGGGCACACCTCCGGTCCCATCCTAACACTCAGTTCTGGTGTAGTCTTGGTTTAGTCTTGGTTTAGTCTTGGTTTAGACTTGTTTTAGTCCTGTTTTAGTCATGGTTCAGTCATGGTTCAGTCGTGGTCCAGCCCTGGTCCACTGGTAGCTATTCTATATTTGTTATTTTTTAATATCTCACATCGGGAGAAGTGGATGGACGGCGTACCACCATCCATGCCCACTGCACCCCTCTATATCACATGAAACACTTAAACATCTTAAAATGAGAAAGCATGACCTAGTTTATTTTAAATGGTTTGCAGTCGAGTTTGCCGTCATGGAAACACTAACAAAAACTAGAATGCTAATCACACACATTCTGATTTTCAGACAATATAACATTCTATGCAGATTGACTTATTTTGAACTCAAAAGCTGTTTATCTGTACTAGGACAAGAGAAGTTTCGCTGAAATACAACAGAAAGAAGAAAAAAAGAAAAAAGAAATTATTCTAGACTCTGTAACTGAGATTGTATCATACCACAAAAAAAATGACATTTCCTCACTAGCACAAAGAAAAAGTACACATGAGAAATATTGAGCACCAAAAATATTGTTTCAGTTTTTATTTAATTCAACAATAAGTCAATATAGTCATAATTATCGTGACAGGCTTATGTACAAATGGAGTTTTAGAAATATATGTTTATTTTCATTGATTTGTTATAAGGTCATTCCCCAGACTCCTTTCTACATACTGGAGGTCATATTGAATAACTTGGCTCATGGCGTCTCCATAGAAACTACAACACTTTCTCGAACAATGTGAAAGTGTGCAAAACAGATTTTTCTCCAAAACTCAAGAGGTGACACTGCAAGGCTCCACACTGTATTCACCGCAGGAGAGAGATCACACTTCAGTGCCGAACCATCTCAACTGAACAAGTCTGTGAATTATTATTTTATTGTACAATGTCATTGAGCAACAAGAGGTTCACTTCAACTGTCCTTGGACTACACACATTTATGTTATGCGCTGTACTTGGTTATATTTAGTCTCTTTTACACAAGTAACAAATTGGATACGATACTTTTACTTGAATGATTTGAACATCTGCTCCTTATCTTCAGATATCCTCAGCCATAAATCTACCACACTCCTGGTCAGAAGAAGAATACTTCTCTAGTGGAAAGACAAACAGCCTCCAAGCTTTAGATTGTGGCTTGTTGACCTTATATAACATCTAACATGAGAGGAAATCGTTTTTTCTGTAAGAGGCTGGGCCAATTTTCAGTTTTAGTTTTTCAATACCTGGCAACCTGTTTTGAGTAAGATCAATGATATTGCTATCTCACTTTCCAGTCTGAAATATTTTTGCCTGTTGTTTCATTTATTTTTTCATATTGTTCTGAGGGTTTGGGCATTAAAATATATTGTAATGTGTTTGAAATGGTATATTTAAGTGTTTAAGTGTTTGATAAAAAATCACTTTGGACAGGAAATGGCATAAATCATTATTTCATGTTTTGTCTGTCCAGTTACATAAACTCATAAAATAGCTTCTGGATGGGAGTCAAAATAGAGTCCAGACGACTACTGAAACCGTCTCTACATTGAATCTCTCCTGGACAAATGAAGGATTACACTTTCTCATTGTTTTAAAGTAAATGAACCAGAGAACAAATGTGGGCTACTCCACGCACCTCTGGGTGAGATTTACAGATAAGTCTATGATATAATCAGATTTTATCTGGTGAAAACTGGCCCTGTACTTCAGCTTCAAAGATAAGTACAAGCACAGTGTGTACAGTGTGGCCCTCAAACCTTTCACACCAAGTAAAAGAAAAGATTAGGCTTTCAGAGTATCACTAGACCTAAACCTGGTCTATAACAGGACTACTATTCTAGGGCTAAATTATGTCTAAAAGTGGACTACATAAAATCCACTGTAGCTCTAAACTAGAAATTATCCAAAGAGACCAAAAAAGGAGGAAAAAGAAGTGGATAAAATGAACTCTTACATAAGGCAAACCCACAAACCGAAGAGCTGTCCAAGCACCACCTGAAGGAGCTCACGTAGCAAAGTCAGAGAAACACTGATATGGTAGATATATGGTTATATCATGTGTGCAGAATCACAGTATGGAAAATTTAGAAATATAATTATAAGAATTGAGTGCTCAGTTTTCTTGAGCACCCAGAGAAGAGAAACTTTGAACAAGGCCTCAGTCTGGTCTGCAGTCAAAGTCTTTTGATCATGTGTCCCAGTGTTCTCTGCAGATGTCCATAGATCTAAGGGAGCTTAAGAGGTCCGCAGCCTGCACTTATATACTTTTCAACACTTTTTTGCCCTCTAAACTTTTTCCCTCTTTCTGAGTAGGACTGTCAAAAATATCAAAAATCTAATACTAATACATACTAAAACTAGCATTGATACTAGAAATTCTTTTAAGTTACATACACAGGACAGAAATGAACATTACCTGAAAGCTTTAGAATGATTTTGAGCTGTCTCAGAACAAGTATAAGACCACATAGGCTAGTATACGCTCATGGACCACCAGGGAACCTACCAGTGTACGGCTGATTAGATATAAGGTCACATGGCAATATAAAATAAATTACTATGATTTAATGCTGAAAAATCACACTTTTTTGTTTTATCATGATTATATTATTATATAAATAAACTGACTTGACCATAGACTTTCTGTTCAAAACTGGAGAGCCTCTTTATAGTGACATTTTCACAGTGGATTTTCATTAACTTGAATTTATGAAAATTTGTGTCAAGTGGTGAAAGGCATGACAACACTCAGGCAGGATTGTTTAAGCATGCACGAATAAATCAAAATAATATTCTGAGAAAAATAATGATGAGGAATAACCATCACAGCATTGTTAAAAGTCAATTTTACATAATGTGTCAGCATACAGCTGGGAACACTTGAATGTCAAAACACTCTAGAAAAATACCAACTACTATGACTTTGCAGCAGCATTATGTTAATCATTATTCTATATTTTGTTCATTATAAACAAAATATATATAAATAGTGATCTAAATAGCTTAACAGTGGAGAGAGGTCTGCTGACTTCCTGTTCAAAATTGTAGAACTGATGAGCCCTGCCTTTTCATGGTGGCATTTTACTGTAACATGCAGCAGATTTTTATGATTTTATTGTTGGCGAGGTAAAAACTTACTAAAGAACTTCTATTATACTTATAAAGCACATAAAAAACACCTACTGTGCTTGAGCCAGCCTGCTATATAGTTACAATCTAATCTATGACACCCATGGATCATTATTTTATAATTTACACATTTTAAATCGTAATATTAATGTAAAACTTAATAAAACTAGGACTTAATAAAAGAAACATGTCAGAAAACTGTGGTGCCCAAAGGGAGCTGACATTGCAGTAAACGTCATCACAACAAAGAGAGGCAGTAAAAACAGGGTTGCTCGGCAATATGGCGTCTTGAAAATAAGTGATTAAAGATTGCTGAAACATGCACAAATCACTCCAAATACAACTTGGAGAGGGCAAATGAGAAGGAGAAACAACTATGGTTAAAAGTCGATATAAGATTACTCAAACCTGGATAAATCAATGGAACTACAACTCTAATGATGAGGAATAACATGATAACACTGTTTAAAGTCAATTTTATATCATACGTCCCATTTAATAGTAGAGAAAAGAAGTTGAACAGACTGAGCCAATTGACAGTGGTGACAAAACACTTGCCCTGACAGCATATGATGTGATGGGACTCACCAGGAACAGCCAGTGATTGTGTGAGACTAATGGATCATTGTCTGAATCCATAACACTTGTACCAGTGCACTATTATTAGAGAGTGCGCACAGCAATGATGAAAACTGCCATGTTATGACTGTAATTTTCCCATTGTTCTGTTAATTCTGTTCGCTTTGCATAAATTATACGCAGGTCGGTTAAAGGAACGATATTATGCTATTTTCTGATCTATGTTATGATGTTGTTTCGTCATCACAAACATACCTGGAGTTGTGTTTTGTTTCATTCACACGTTTAATACAAATCTTGTTCTTCTCTCTACAGAAAATGTGATACAGGAAGTGCTCCAATATGTTTTTAAACTCCATACACCTTCACTAGAATCGTTAGGATAATTTCAGACTTGGAATTGCCAATCTCTCCTGAACAAAACATTAAAACTGCTACTACATGACATCACAAGGTGGACCAGAGCATTTTGAGGTTTGGCAATGCAGACTGAGTATTCCTTTAATATTAGTCTAACATGTGTGAATGAAACAAAACACACCTCCAGGTATGTTTTTGATGAGGTAACATCATCATAACATGGCTTAAAGCTCAGAAGAGTCCGTTTGAGTCAGCATAATATAGGACCTTAAATAAGAACTCACAGATAAATGGTTATTTTTTTCTACACCACCATAGCCAACAGCATTCCTACAATTAGCTTGATTTTAATTAGTTTGATTTGATTTGATAACCAATGCACAAACTTCAAACTTTTTTCCTACAACATTTTCTCTAAACAGCCTCCTTCTCTGAATCAACAATAATTAATTTTGACAAGAGGAAAAACACGACGATCTTGATATTTTATTTGAAAATTAGACAGTAAGAGTGACACTGAATATTCTTTTTACATAAGTAATTTTATTATGTAATTGATTGAGATTGACAACTGTTGTTTTTCATTGCAAAAATGTGTTAATGTTAATATGTACTAGGTAAATCTAAAATCATTTTTGTGCGAGTGCTGTATCTGATTTTTACTGTCTTAAAATTTGAAAAAACTAAAGTTTCAGTTTCTAGTGGTCCAAAGTTATTACTCACTTATCTTATGCATTGTGAGCATCCTAATTATTCACAGATATGAGTTTATAAGCACTTTTGCCATAAAGATAAAAATATAACTAGCATGCTAACAATTATTAAATGCAGACAGCACCCAGCAGACTTATATTTTGACCTCTAGAGCTGCTTATATCATGCTACAATAGTCCACCTGTTATATGCATACAACTTTCTCATTGACAATACTGAATCAAATAGCAACACAAAACTCTGCTATTGACTTAATCATAGCACTTAATAATAATAAAAAGCATAAGCTGAGAGAAGACTGTTCGATTATGGCTCGCAGGGAGTAGATTGTAAGCTACACTTTGGCGTGTGCGTGACAGAGCCTACAGCGTTTTCATTATATCATGGCTGTGTGATGAAGAGTTGGGCTGAAGATATGCACAGTCCACTGCACCAGGGTCAGAGACGTGTGGGTGTCTTAATGACCTCAAGTGGAGGAGGAATCACTAAAGCAGGCATACAGCTCTTATAGCATTTTATAACATTATCTGCATCACTCCTGGCAGTGACAATGGCGTAATAAAGTCTCTTACATAAAGAATCTGAATGTGAGGGCCATTGTTAGTGAACATAATCTACAAACTAGCCTTGGTAATACAATAATACATTTTATTTATATAGCGCTTTTCCAAACACTCAACAACGCAGCACAAAATAAACATTTAAAGAGGGTAGTTTTAAAAGAGGTAAATATGGTGCAATATAAAACAATGAACACTAATACTAAAATAGAAACTATGATAAAATGCATAAACATGAAGGTGTTATACAGATGCAGCTGGTGTCATCAACATTTCCTGACAGTGTGATGCTAATTGTAGGCACTGCTGTGTCTGAGGCTTTGTTAGACCTTAATCAGAGTTTATTTTAACACAATCTAACCATAAAGTACAATAGATGAGCTGATTTGTGCTTTTAAACAAGTCTACATATAAATTTACAGTCAAAAGCTAGGTAGCAATAGCCATTTATTTAATTTAATCAATCTCACCATTTTTGTTGAAAATCAAACATCAAAACAGGACCATGACCACTTGCTGTCGTGACTTTTTAGACAATCTTAAAACTTTTTTGACAGTGTTTGCTGATGTGTGCATTGTGCCACCATGGTAACTCCTAAACATTTCACCATTAGAGATACATGTAGAACATCCCTAGTCATATATTTAACAAAATAAAATATACAGTTTGGACATAACAACTGTGTAAGAGCAGCACTATAAAACTCTAAAGCCATATACAATTTTCAACTAATTTTGATACTATGGAAAAGTCTTGACACTTGATACCAATTTCAATACATCTTATTCTACACTGCACAATATATTACAATAAAATCGAAATATGAGTTGCCGCAATTCAGATAGAACAGCCTTTGATATGAAACAAATCCCTCTGAGTCCAGGCCAAGGGGCACAAGGAACACATAGTTACAACACATACAAACAACAACAAAATGACATGATCACAGATGAGGAAAAACAGTGCACCAGTTCACCTTAGATTTAAAAGCATTTACGGTTTAAGATTTAAGAGCTCAGTCAGTGGTCAGGCTTTCTACACGTTCCAAACAAGAGGAGCTGAGTGGGCAAAAGGTCCTCTTACTTTGTGTTCAATATCATCAAAAAGAGTTTCAAAACTAGTTTAAAGTATCAATTAGTATGTGGGTATCTTTTTTTAACAACCCTACTTACATAACTCACTGTAGCTGGCACACTCAACAGATCCTTATCTTTCACACAGCAATCCAAGCATTCAAGTAATTTTCTAAGAGTTAATGAAAATGACACCACTTAGAGATAGAAATCAAACCATTAAGTGCACAGCAAATTATCTGTATCTCATTAAGTGCTGCATAATTTTACCCAGGATGCATCAGTGGGCAGTGAGTTTTCATTATAAATGCAGTCAGCATCAGCAGATCCAGAGGTATTCAGTGGTCAACTCTTCAGTCACAGCTCCCTCTACTGGACACATCAGTATAGATTTATCCACTACCCATTTCACTCAGTCTGTACGGAGGAATTTACTGTGTAACATAAGAAACACAAGTGATGAGAGGGTTGTTTTGAGATAAATCATAAAGCTTTTGTTTATTGATACTTTGCAGCTGATGGCATCAGTATTTCCTTGGGGTGCGAACCGCAGACACTGTTCTGTCTGAGTTTTATTTTAACACAATGTGATCATAAAAAACTGACTTAGCTGCAACTACAAAAGGTGAGCTGATTTGTATTGATAAACAAGTCTCTCACACATAGAATTAGAGTGACAAACTAGTAGCAAGTCACTCATTTTCGTCAAAAATCAAATACCTAAACATGACCTTGATCATGGGCTCCTGAAAATGTGTTGTTTAAATTCCTTTTTTCTTGTGTTTTCAGACTATACATTTTTTGACAAATCTATAAAATGTTTGCTTTCACAGTAATAAGGATAGAAATGCATTATATATTACTGCATTGGTGGTAAATCAACATTGATTTATGAACACAAACAAAACAGACTTAATAATAACTTGATCGGTGCCAAACACCAAAAGAGCAAATCTCTTAATAAAGGACTTTCACCTCCACTAACAGAGCACTTCAGAACTTTTCACTATTTATTTACTATTTATTTAACTTTGTCACAGTATGCTTTTTTACTACAGTTATGGTCATTTTCACCAGTTGCTAGCGTTTGTGCTCTGTCCTTCAGGAGCACCTTTTCATTATTTTACACTAAGAGGACCTTCTGAAGCGCTCACCTCCCGTGTTTTTAGCAAATTTCTCACTTCAAAATCACAACTCTGTTCTAAACCACATGCTATTCCTGACAAAGGATTGGCTATGGACATCTTGATCAGATACAGACAAGCATATTAGACAGTTTGAATTGAATAAATCTCTAAATTTGATTAATCACACAGGTAAAGTAAAGGCGGGCACAGCTCTATGGAAAAATCCCTATCCCTCTGTACTTGACTACGGCACATTCGGGTTTTCTGTCCACAGGGGGGCAGACTTCACTTCATCAGTGCTTGAATATTCTTACACCTCACTATCAGTGTCAACAACAGCATCAGTCACTTTTGCTCAGTGCTGAAACATAACTCAACTTTGAGCCAAAAACATGGATCACATTTCACTGAATACTGCCTCTGTCTGTGAGAATAATACAGAAGCAGGATTATTTTCATTATCCGGGATTTCTCCAACCTCCAGACGTCCAGTCACATGTTCGGTGTGACACGATTAAATATGAAGCATAGATTTATAGAAATAGAAAATATTTGAACGCTTGTATCTGCTTCTAGGGATCATCTATTTGATCTGAAGCTTTACACAGCTCTGTAATCACTTAAGCACACATGAGACCTTTAAAACCTATCAATGATACTGCTGACCTTCCAGGACCTCCAACACTCAAAGTCACACCGTAGTAACATGGACTACAGCTGGACCATTTAGGAAAAATATAATTGTGATTTTTCTGACAAGTATTTAGATATTTAGATTTGCAAATTGTGTTTAAATAATAGTATTCTGTTCAGAGTTCACATTTTAAACATGTCCAGAAAAACTGACAAAAAGACAGAAATATGAACTTTCAAACTAATATAATATAATCAGATTTCAGAACATGTTTGTGCAGATCTAAACTACAGAGTTTGCTGTTTTCATGCAAAATGGGTAAGAATAGCAGAGGCTGCACTAGCACTGATTCATGAATGACTGCAGGAGCTTGGGTTTAGGTAGAGACCATTCAGATTAGAGAGAGGAATTTTTGGTTTAAACCAACTGATTTCAGCATTCACACTGGTAACCCAAATGAGAGGCTCATACGAACAGTTTAAGACCAAAATGGCAGGGCTCACAGCAGCAATTATACTGGAATATTGTGGCTCCTCTCTCTGTAAGTCAATAGGAGCCGGGGTCAGACGGAGCCGGAAGCGGCCAAAGGCTAACTTCCTATTTGGAATGAGGCAGCTCGTGCATTAGCTTTGTCCATTTATATGTATGTATGTCTATGGGTGACCCAGTTAGGTCATGTTTTTAGAATTTAAAATTAAAATTACATACAGTTTAAGAATTGACTTTTAAGAACTTAAAGAAATACACTCTGTCATTATAATCATTACTTAATTACACAGAGAGGTCTATAGTTAAGTAGCTCTGAGAGTCATTTTACTGTACGATATTAGGCCAATGCGAGGTCCCATTGGTATTAACAGTGTGCCTGGGACGGTTTCAATTAACGCTGAGAATAGATTAACATGGAGTCTCCCAGGAAAGGATCTCTGACTGCACAATTGAGACACATGGTTTAATGAATGGCTCCAGCATGCAGCTTTTCAATCACAAAATACACAATACCCTGAATTTTGCAAATCTTAATTACTGTTGATAGTGATATTCTTTCAGATGTTATAGTGACATTTTATATTAAACAGATAACCTGTGGCCTTGTGGCTCACTAGGAACAGGTGGTCAGGTAGATCAGCCTGACATAATAACAAATTTTGAAGTACGGTATATATTGCTGAAGTAAATATTGTTGAAGTAAATATACACGATAAATGTAATGTGTATGCCACACAATAACACAAGAGCAGATTTAACACAAAAATTACTGTATATGTGAAATATTGTTAAAAATCATAAGTTGCAATAAATAAGCAGCAGAATGAAACACTTTAGAACTTAGTTTGCATCTGTACATCTCATAGAAGTTCAACCTTTTATATATTGAATGATAAGTCGATACAGTAATTATCATAACAGGCCATTTGAAGGGAAAATTTAATTAACTTTAAGGGCAGCAAACTCCATATATGACTATTTTAGTAACAGCACCTGGCTAAGAAAAACTCTTACAAATAAAGATGTGCGTTTTGTGTCCAGTGTATGAGCGTGCGTAAGAGTCCTGAGTGTGCAGGGGCTGAGGAACAGTGGGATGATGAATGGGTTAATCCACACATGGATCCACTCTGCAGTGATGGGGTTTAACATGGGCGCCCACGCCACTGGACGATTACACAGCACCTAATGCTTTGTAAGATGATTACATCTATTTCAGGAGACATTCATTCCATCACTGACTTTCTACTGGCTTTGATTACATTTCATTGTCCTTCATCTTTGACAAAGGAGTGGGTCAAATGTTGAGAGACCATCTTTGTTCAGAGAGTGTGAACAAGTGTTACTCTAAGAAGGGCATGCTTTTACACTGCACAGAAATCTGTTACAACAGAACTATATCTGACTCTAGAAGCTCCTCACCTGTGTCCTCACTGTTCTCAGACCTTCTCAGTGAGACATTTTAGGACATTTAACATTGGTTCTACAATAGGATCTTACTTTGTTGTACATTCCACTATATTACACAGGAAAGACCCTGTCCAAGCGAGCTGCAGGCAACATCTGCTGCAGGATATTATGTAAGCGTTTAAAGTGGACATAATCCAGACAATAAATTTGAAAAAGACTTAATGGAGTTCATCCACTGTCACAAGAAAAAACATTCTTTTGTACTGTGTTGTTTGCCAACAAACGGCTTTCGAACCCTCTGGGCTGGAGGGTTTCAAATGGCTTTAATTCAATATAACAAAATGTTGGGGAGAGTAAACAAACTGTTAAGGGAATGCAGGTTTATCCTTTCCAGTTAAGCAGCTCTGTACAATTAACAATATAGAGCAATACAGAAAACCAAAAACCTGGCATAAAGCATCAGAATTAGTTGGTCATGCTATTGAGGGCTTCGAGCTCTTGGGTCACTCAAGATAAACGATTTGTGAGGGTCAGGAAAAGAGCTGCTGAAGCCCTCCATGGACAAGGTCACAACACTACAAGCCAGTTATGCGTGTATGTTACAGGTGTTCGACAGTGAGAACCTGGTACTTGGGCTTCACCATAAGGTGGCCCCAAAGGGTTCACGTGTATTTTGTGGATCTGAAGAACCATTTGACCATTCAAGCACATTAGACCCATCTGTTCACCCTGAGTTCAACTGAAGGTTTGTTTTGTCAAAATTACATGAGAGTAAGTAAAGTAAGATGTGCCTTATATTCTCTGTTCACTTCCTCTGCACAGGTGAGTGCAGAGTCTATTGTGACACTCATACACAGGGGCCTGTGCCCAGAGGCTTTCACAGTTCAGGCTGCAGTCTTTGCTGCAGTGTCCGTCTCCAGCTGAGTGACAGAGAGCGCTCTTCGTGATTGAGCCGAGCTGCTGCTGTTTAATGTACTTCTGTCGATACAAGACCAGTGTGTCCGCAGAGCCAGAGCATGTGCATTACTCTAATATCATTTCCCACTAAAGGATAATGTAAGGAAATACAATTTCAACTGAAACATGATACTGCTCCTTTTCCCAAGTAACACTGATTCATTTTGGCCTCTTCAATGAAGACGTATGTGCTGGAATTGTGTAAAACCACCTCATAGAGAGGAATAGAAAGCAAAATTTAAAAATACAAAAGAGCCAGAACATTCCTTTGAGCACAATATAGAATTTGTGTCCATTAAAATAGTTCAGATATATTTAAGTACAACTAATTTAAACAGTGTGTGGTGATAGCAGTAGCACACACACAAAGGTTCAGTGAATGAAGCCAGTTAAATTATGGAGCAGTTTGTCCACAGCTGCAGTCCGACAGGCTCATCGTGTGTCATTAGTGAAGCTGGTGCACTCTGGGTGATCTTGTGGCGAGCTGTGGTTCGGTCGATGACAAGAGCAAAGCCTCAAAGAGGAGGGAGTACTCATGCTTCGAACTTAACAACTTTTATTGTAAGACTCTAAAAGGCTCCTGCAGCCTGACCACGGCCTGAGCCATTTACACACTTTACAATGTAGAAGATCTGTTATGATCTGGGCTGGAAACCTGAGAGGAACATTATCTAGATGCAGGAGTGGGGCAACGTTCAGCAGTCAAGCAGAGTACAGTACAAAAATACAGGTACGTAGCCAAACTATGGCTCCACCTAAAGAGAAATTATGCAGTAAGGCTGTAAAAAAACCTCTGAATTGTCGCAATTAACAAATCGCAGTTGTTTAAGTAGCATAATTTCCTCTGTAACCCTGTAAATATCTTGTCTCATGTATTGAATCTGCCAAGCTTCCAGTTTAGACATCAGAAATTAATGAGACTTGTATTTTTACAATTAATATTTCAATCATCTTTCAAATGTTAATATTCTGGACCTGTTTAAAGTGCGCACTTTGAGGAGAATCCTATAAAACTATTATAAGACCATTTATTCAATCTACCCTTGTTGCTTTAAAGGACCCATCTTATGCTAAATTAACTCATATGATGTTGTTACCTCAAAAACATACCTAGAGATGTGTTTTTCATTATTACACTGTCTATATCTGCAAAGCTCAAAATGCTCTGTTCCACTTTGTGATGTCATGTAGTGGTAGTTTTCAGGTTAACAGCTCCATTTACCGTTGGCAATATTGGCAATTCCAGTCCTAAAATTATCCAAATAATTCTAGTGAAGGTGTATGGAGTTTAAAATCACACTTCCTATAATACCACATGACATCACAAGGTGGAACAGAGTATTTTCAGTTTTAGAGAACAACTAAATGCCTACATATTCAGGATTTGTGTGTTAAACATGTGTGAATGGAACAAAACTCAACTCCAGGTTTGATAGAAACCACATAATAACAGATGAGAAAATAGCGTCATATGGGCCCTTTAAGAACAATGAAGACATAATACAAACCCCTGCTTGTGCTGTGTAAGGTACAATTTCATTAGGGTTGCAGTAATATAATAAAGATATCAATAGAATCATGCATAGCTCTACCCTCAGCAGACGTACAGGAGCAAAGAGATGCACATGACGGGAAAGGCATTGAGAGAATGGTCTTACCGAGCAGAGCCTCAAACAGGTTACTCTTGAAGATCCCCATCACTCGCTCTATGGCAGTTTTCAGCTGCTCCTCCTCTGGCTTTGTCAGTTTAGTGCAGTACTCCTCTAGAAGCCCCAAGGCCCGTACAGTGTCTGTGAATGACAAATCACACGCTTAAAATCATTTTTTTTAATTACAACAATAGAAAAACTATTTGCAAAGCATCAGCATGTTGGTGTATAGATGACGATTGGAAACATAAGTAAAGATCAAACGAAATAAAAAATATTACGACAATATCAGAACTAATATTACACAAAAAGATTCCAGCAATTGCCTAAATGTTTCATTTAAAGCCCCACCATGTAACTTTTAAGCCAAAAGTATTCCTTTTCTTGTTTTTGTTGCTCTGAAAAACATGCACCCTTAATCAGAGCAGGCTCGCGTCTCCACAAACCTGACTTATTTGGTCTGGATGTGGCCATTCTCCTGCTTGTCTCTATGAAACTGTTGTTTCTTTGGCCAGGGGCATCGGACTGGGGGGTTTACCCAGGGCCCAGAGCAGGGGCAATTCCCAAAATCTGTAATACACAATTTTCATATAGAGAACATCTAATATGGGCCCATCAAGATGATCTGTACCTGGGGCTCAAAAATTTTGTACTACACCCCTGCCTTTGGCTATATTTTTAGTATGTCATAAAACTCTGAGGTATGGTTTTAACTTTCCATTGCCAAGGAATCACGTAGGTGATGTGCCACCTCCAGACTGGACTAGACTGTTGTGTAACAGTGAAATCTTAAAATTCATTACTTGAAAAGAAGTCAGCTTAAATAAATGTCAAACAATGTGACAGTTCCAATATTATTATCAAATAAAAGTGATTTTTAACAGACCAGTGTTAATAACTGATAGTTAATGCTTAGGTTTAATGTTTACAGATCTAGTTCCACCTTTGCTCTGACCTTGTGGTTGTATTTAGTCTTGTTTTTAAATTTTTTTAATTGCTTATTTATTTGCATATTCATGTGAGTCAAATTTAAACAAGTTAAACTGTTAAAGTAAGCAGTTGCACTCAAATATGACAGGTCATACAAACAATATCACACATTATGACACAATATTCTGGAGGTCATCATAAAGGTACATGAGATTCCACGAAAAATACCCTACAGCTTAAAAAACGTATGAAACCAATTTATGAGATTGGAAAGAGATGGCTAAAGAGGTCCACATTAATCTGTTGTATATGGTGCCCGTGTCTATTCTCCACTGGAAAAGCTCTCTACTATATTTTAGAGCCAGGACGACATAGACCGGATTTGTTTCAATTCATAAACAAGCATTAGAGTGGTCCACTACGGATGAGGGGTGAAAGGGCAGAACTACCAGTTGGTGCTTAGCTTTATCCAAAAAAGAGGAAGTCATGGTGTGTGACTCATGTTAACAGTCTGGACAATACACAGAACAAAACAGATGCTAGAAAGGCTAAGTATTGATTTACAGGGAAAGCACTCATCTTTTTTCTAACACAGTTGGTTTACAAGTTTAAGTGCTATGACAGGTTTTCACGTTTTTATAATGACTTGGTTTGATGTGATATTAAAAGGCTGAAGGCGCATTGTGTAACTTTTCTGGTGGAGGGTCCGTCAAAAGCTTTTCTCCATGGATGTTATCACAGTATGTTATTAACCTTTCTTCATGGAGACCAAACCAGACCAAGTTACAAGTCAGATCTGTGGAGAGGCAATCCCGCTCCCACTCAGAATACCTGTTTCCTAGGCATTTTAAACCACCTGTAATAAATGCTGTAAATGAATAGTAATTTAATAAATGTAAGGTAAGCTGTTTGATGTCACACTGTGGAACATTCCAGGCAGAGCAATGGCATATCCACGGAAACAAGCAAGTGACGGACCCCCAACCAAAATATCAGTTTGTGGGGAAAATGTCTCAAAGAAAAGTACAAAAATACAAGAAGTAGCAGTGAGGGAGTAGGCTACGTCTACCTATGTACATTAATTTCTCAAAATAAAGTCATTCACTGTCAATATTATTTTTGTCTAATCATAACTATTGTGGAAGTTCTGGCCCTTGTTAACATTACAATTTCTAGGCAACATGTCATATCTGCTGCCCATGTCGGTAAAAAGATGACTGACATTAAAAACTACAAAAACAGAAAATGTTTTTAGTCAAATCATAAAATAATGTTATCTATGTTTTAGTTAAATAAGTAGTCTAACCTGCCATACACTCTGTTTGTGGCTTGTTTTTATGTGTGCACTAATAATGTTCTTGCACTGATTTTGTACTGTTTCTACCATTTATTGTGCATGTGGGTGTCTGGTGTTGTTGTAAATGTGATAGAGAAAATAAAAGCGACACTGAAAGTCATTATTTTAGGGGAGCTATATATATTAGAACAAACGAGAGATCATGGGGTGAGCTACCTGGAGTTCTTTGAATGCACAGTTTATTCTTCCTTCTGTTCTATGTTATGTTGTTTGCTCACCAAAAATATATCTGGAGTTGTGTTTTGTTTAATTCACACATGTTTAACACACAAACCCTGCATGTTTAGGCTGAGTTCTTCCCTCAAACTGAAAACCCTCTGTTCCACCTTGTGATGTCAGGAGGTAATACAGGAAGTGCTCCATACACCTTCAGTAGGATCATTTGGATACTTTCTGGAATTGCAAATCTCTACTGAAAAAAGTAAAAGGAGCTGTTAACTTGAAAACTACCGCTTCATGACATCACAACATGGGACAGACCATTTTAAGCTTTGAAGATTTAGACTCAAACAAGTGTAAATGAAACAAGACAGAACTCCAGGTATGTTTTAATGCGGTAACAACACTATAACATGTCTTAAAGCTCACAAGAGTCAATTTTGTGTAATATAGTCCCTTTAACAATCAAGACAATACACAGACCAGAGCAGATGCTAGAAAGTATTGATTACTGAGGGAATGCACTCACCTTTTTTCCTAACAGGCATGGCTGGCTCAGTGTAAACTTGACTCTCGGTAAGGCGTGCAGTTTCGAGTCTTCTTTTCAACCTCCCTTTCAGTGCATGATTAAAAATTTCTTTCCTTTAAGTGCAAGAAAAGTTGTATTATTATCAGCTGTATTCACGAGGGGGTCACTGTCATGGGGAGGAGTTTAAAACGGCCCCCAAAAGTGCAGTTCAGTGCCTAATAGAAAGAAAAACACCTCAAACCTTGGCACAACATGAGAATTTATAGATATCTCAGGACATTGCCTCTTTGAATATCAACTCAGCAGCAGATATTCATGTGTTATTATGGAAGTACAATTTCAGACTATAGAAGTGCAAAGGTTTCTGTCCGGAAAAGCATCATTTATTTGGCTTATGGGTAGGCAGAGGGTAGAAGAAGCGCCTTGTCATGACAGATGAAAAAAAAAATCCTTAGTAGACACAATAAAGCAGGAGATGTACCGCTAGCCTCCAAAGCGATGGATCTTGACGCAAAAACATCCGGTGTGTAGGGCGAGCTCCCGGTCAGTGTCCTGTCTGAAGAATAGCTCCATAAAACGTGTTCATCATCCATAAATAAAGTTGAATTCACTGTACATAGCAGGTCTGAAAACAGGTAAACACACGTGTTAATTAGAAGGGAAAATATATCTGATTTGGGGGGAAATAAAAGCTGCTGTCTGACACAATCACTTGAGAGTTTGGTCTGGAGGTTTGGACTTGAGCAGGTCGATCAATTTGCCCCCCATGAGGCAGCTTTGGGAATATTCTTCAAATTAAAAGCATCCCTTTGGTCTTTTGCTGCAGTTATTCCCATGCACAATGATAAAAATGCATGTTGTGGACTAGTAGTTAGCTAGCATTCAAGCTAAATCAGCAGATGCCTCTCCTCCAGTGCGACGCCTGGTTGGAAAATACCTGCCCGCTGCCAAGTGTAGGTGAAAACGCATGGTTCTCAAATGTCCCCATCTAATTCATATTCCCCGGGATGTCGCGCCTTCTCCGGACAAAAATACGGAGCTAAATGAACAATATTGGATAAAATCTTCGCACTGCCACATCTCTGTTCTCCTTAAGCAGGTACAGTAGCGTTAGCCTCATGAAGTGACAGCATCAGCAGCAGTTTGGAAACCAGCACAAGCTAACGAAGCTAAAGCGCTACGGCACGGCTACTTCCGGCCAGCCCTTTCACAATAAAACACCACAGCATTTTATGTAATACGAGCTTTTGATCAATGGATTGAAATTAAGGCTGGGGAACATTAATAAATTGGCGATACGATACATACCTCGATACGTAGGCCACGATTCAATACGTTTTTTGATACAGTGCACTTTCGATTCAATACAATTTGATATGATATATCTCAAATCGATTCACTACGGTTCACTAAAAACTTTTTATTAATCCATTAAGTTTGTGCAAAGTTAATATGAAAAACGCTAATTTTATTCAAAACTGTGAAAATAGTTCAGTAAAATATAATTAAAAATACTCTTGGCAATATATCGTTGCAGCAGCCCACATTATCGATATTGTATCATCAAATTAAACTATACAATATATCAATATTTCAGTATTTTTGCACACTCCTAACTAAAACTGAATCGTCAATACTGCACTGCTCTCTTTTAACAGATGCATAGCCACGTGAAAAAAATATGTACTTATTTATACAAGTATTTATTGCAAATTGTAAAAGTAAAATAGGCTATGTTAAATAACAGAGTGGTTTAGATGATAAAGCTTAAAGGTGCACTATGTAACTTTACTCATATAGGGTCTGCCACCTGTCTCTATATAGACGACATTAAACCTATCTGTCTCCATAGAGAATGTGAGTTACACCACTACGCCAGGTATAAGAATACGTGTATTTCAAGGTATTTTAGAGCAATAAATACATTGGTAAAAGAATAGCTCAAACACAGAAAGACAGATAAGCTTAATGCCATACTGTGGGAATATTTCTGGCAAAGAAATAACATTGCAATCTCAATGACAACACATAAGGCTAGTTCATCTTTAAATTCCCTCTTACATATGTATATTTTGAAGACTTGCATAGAGGCTATACATAATTTCACTCCGTTTTTTACTGTATCATAGCTGTCTATCTGCGTTTTACAAAGAATAGGCGTTTATGTCTTGTAAGGTTCCCAGCCTCCAGTCCAGCGGAAATGTTATTTTGAAAGGCCCGCAGACGGCTTTGGGACGCACTGGCGCAGCTGTTTAACTTCACAGCGCAGCGGATGCTCTGGGATGGTGCTCTGCATCCTGATTGACAGGAGCCTACAGCCAGTCACATACCGCTGTTTCCTTTGCATCAGGGTGGATTAAGTTAACCAATGTCAATATGCTGTGTGCTGCAAGTAGACCTATAGAAATTCCTGTAGTAGACCTATAGAAATTCACATTCCTGCTGCAAACCAAAACACAACAGGAGCCTGCCCTTAGCCTAACCACCATATCATACCATTTGCAGGTTAGACTGTATGCATAGGAAGAGGTCTAATAAACTTGAGTCTAAAAAATATCTCTACACAATATATTCAATGTTAAGGATTTTTGGAGGTTTTGTTTTATTCAATTGATCTAATTGTTTATCCTAAATCGTATTTATAGGTTTAATTCAGTCAGTCATTACCAAAATGCAACACATAGTCGTTAAACACTTATTAATGAATTATTTTACCTAATGTTTCCTCTTCTTGCAGAACTAGAGGGATGTTGGATGAAGAAGTAAATATTGGGAGGGCTTTGAAAATAAGCTTTCTTCTTATGGTATTTAAAAAAAAAAATGAAACCAATGAGCTCACTAAATACTAAAAGGACTTTGTGTTTTTTTGGCAAATAACATAACTCTTAACATATTTCCTGCATTTGTTCATCAAATAAAAACCCCATCATAAATGAGCCTAGAGATTATAGGTAGCTCAACAGTGCCCTCTTACGTTTCTATTTAGTCAGTACACTCACTAGACTTAGAAAAAGCAGCATTATTTTCCTCAAATTTCCAAAAAAAGAATAAATTATATTAAAAATACTACAGATGTCATGATTTCTCATAAGCAACTTTATCAATAAATAAACAACGTAATTTGTTTGTGTACAGTTTATTACCATAGGTTAAAATATTAAATCATAGATCATCATCAGTATCACTTTATTTGTCCCTGAGGGGCAATTTAAGCACATTAAGCAGGAAAATAAAATAATGGTACAAAAGCCTAAAAATCATATGCACATCACAAGCACTTGTTACCATTTTAAGATTAACATAAATAAATTATTTTGAATTATAATACCAAGACATTGGGGAGAATATATTTTATATATTTTAATAATTTGTTATCAAGAGCATATGTCTTTAATCAAAGGAAATGGTCAGATTTATAATACATAAATGAAAGTTGAAAGTTCCTGTGTTTGAGCTTCCCGTTATATGTGACTTTTTCCCAGACAAGATTTAATTTTGTTAATCATTAAGCAACAGTCCTGATTTTTCAACATTGTGAAACTCAAGGAGAGCCCCAGGTCTATTACTCATCTCTTGTTGCAATATTTTTGCTAAGCTTATGTGTGAGGATGGCATTTTCCTCAAAGTTAAATTCCACTATTAGTTTAACATAGCTGGTCCATATTTTTTCTTTGTCTCAGTACATCTCAGGGTCACTTGGCCATGCTTTTTGCCATCAGCAGCATTCTCAGGGGTAAAATCTCCTCCACCCATTCACCGTCAGACTCCAGCATCCTCTTCCACAGGTGGGCTTCACTTGTGGTTGAGTCCATCCAGTTCACATCTACTCCATAACTCTTCCCTAGACACAAAACAGAAAATTTAACCACGTGTCTAATGTGAAAAATAATTCCTCCATTTCTCTACAATTTCACAGCTTTCTGGTTACAAAACCAATAAAGCCAAGGCAACAACAGCATATTCTAGTAGATGATGTGTAATTAATATGGAGAATTGTGTATAAGTACTTATATTTATCAGTGCTAGTGCAGCCTCTGCAGTTCAATTAGTGAATTCTAGAGGTTCTGAGCTTTCATACATGAGACATGAGACTTGGCCTGTCTATATACCGAGAATGAGAAAAAAGTCTCTATATGCAAGTTAAGGCACTTGGACACAGGTTCAGTTGTGATTGTAGAACCTTTAAACCTTTATTGTTTTGTTTACCCCATGGTTTTTGTGTAGTTTGGGGGACAGAGCCTTTGCCATGACTGCCCCCACCCTCTGGAGCTCTCTCCACCTTCACACCAGAACTCAGACTCACTAAACATCTTTTTAAAAAAACTGCTCAAAACACACCTTTTCCTCAGAGCCTATAGCCCCCACACATGACTACATTACTGTTTTGTCTGTCCTGTCCTTGTTATACTGTTACTTAATTGTGAAGCTTCTTTGTGTTACTGTGAAAAGAGCTATATAAAACCAAAGTATTATTATTATTAGTTTATTGTATGTGAGTAGAGAGAGAGGGGTGGGGTTGGGAGCTTTTTAGTATTTTGTCTATTTTTGTTTTTGTTATATATAATATTTTATTATAATATATTAATATATTTAAAAAGCCTTATTGTAGCCTCTCACCTGTGCCTAGCCCCAGTCTGACCCCTCCGATGTAGTGGTTGTTGAGCCTGTCATGGTCCCACACAGTGAGCTCCACACAGGCCTCTCTCAAGTCCTCAGGTCTGAAGCCGTCATAGACCATGGTGTGGTTAAACATGGGGTTTGCTGTCCGCTTCACCACACGAGTCTTCTGACGGCTCTTCCTGCTCGTGTCCGGAAGAACAGTACTGCAATGCACATAGTAAAATTTACATGTACAACTCAATCCCAACCATTTATATTTCTGTCCGTTTCAACAAATACAAATGATGTTTAATGTGTACTTAAATATTGTTTTTTATTAAAATTCTAGTTCATCTTGCAATAAAAAATGTGCTATATGTGCCTCCTTTAAAGCTGTATGGTGATCAAAAACAAAAAAGTTGGGTCTAAAATTGGGTTAAATTGGGTCTTAAAACTACATTTTCACACTAATATTCACGATAATTTAAATTTGGTATGTACAGATGAGCACTATTCTTTTTCTTTTGTTACTGACTGTCCAGAACGTGTCACGTGTTAGCTTGTATATTATTTAGTTGTTCCATGAAAAACAAGAAAAATCTGGTAACAAAAAAAAGAAATGTATAAAAATAGATAAAAAAGAAATATTAATAGTCTGTAGTGCCATCGCAGTTCCAGTAGAAACGTATTTTACCATTTGACGAAAGGGTCGATGATGACTCCTCTGATTGGTGGAAGATTCTTACAATCCTTCACCCAAATCTGGACTTCTCCAGTTTCATTCCTGGATTTTCTTTTACCTGTATGCAAAAAAGTAAAAAATAAAAGGTGTACAATGTAACTTTTGTGGTGGAGGGTCTGCCGACTGTTTGTCTCCATGGAAATGTTATCACTTTTATCGCATTAAACTTCATCTACCTTGCATTTATTCAAATACAGTTGTTTTTATTGCCCATTAATGAACAATTTCTTACTGTGAGAACAATCGCCTCTCTACAGATCTAACCTGTAACTTGTCTTTGCTTGTCTCCCAGTTAAATGCTAAATTTGGGAACATTCCTTCAAGCCAATTCCATGGACACAAGAAGGTGGCGGACTCTCCATCAGGAAAATTACTGTACATACACATTCATAACAGTTTTGCACTCACTTGGGGAGGTCTGGGGCAGAAATCGCAGGGCAACTCTCATTTGCCCTCTGCTGTCCACTGAGCGAGTGGGAGAGGGGGTGGATGTCAGAGCTGAAGAGGCTGACTATAGAATAAATAATAAACTATTATTCAAAAGCAAATTCATAATTAAGGTGAGACACAGCAGGCAAAAAAACCCTTGATTCATTTTTTTTTTTTCAAATCAAATACATATTTTATTATTATTATTATTATATTAATTTATTCAACATGCATCCATAGATTTATATGGGGCATTGTAACTTCAGACTTCAGGACATATTCTTATATTAGCAAATTTATACACCAAAACTGGCCCACTTTGTACTTTGATTTTAAAGATGACTTAATATCTAATTCTATGCCTTATTTATTAAGGTTTATTAAAGTTTTTAACTAAAAAATTAAAAAAAAAACGGGCAAAATTTTAATATTTAGCACAATTTTCAGTAAGATCTAAATAAAAAATCTGCATGTCGTTTCTCTGATTTGTATGTCCCAAATATGTAAAATTTTGTCAGTTTTTAAACATTAGTGAAAAAGTTGTTTGTTTTTTTACGTACACTACATTTATGGAAGAAAGACACAGAGGAAATTGATACCTCTCTAGATTCCAGATTTCTCCCTGTACACTTAAAATGTTTATTTATAATGAAAAACATTTACCCTGGCTTTCAGCGCATATTCATTGATCTGGGCATTACTGAAGTCCCATTCTGACAAATCCAAGTCCACTTCTCCAAGGAAACTGTTACGCCCAAAAGTGTCATTGTGCCAAACTGACACGTTCAGATGTTGAGATTTTAAAACTTCCAGCAATATTTTAAACTACAAAAAAGAAAAAAAAAACATTAGATAACAGATATACAAATCTATATTAATCTTCTTATAAACAAATTACCCGAAGGATTTCATTATAGGTAGGGTTTACAGTCTTCTTCTTGATTGAGGTCTTCCTTTTACCAAGTTTGGTTTTATCAGGCAGAAGGTAACATTTGACATATCTAAAAAACAAACACAAACACACAAAAGTTTATCATCATCATCAAAGAAAACACAACTCCAGGTATGTTTTTGAGGAGATAACAGCATTGTAACATGGCTTAAAGCTTGTAAGAGTCAATTTTGTGTAATATAGGACCTTTAAAAGGGATTAATTATGCAAGGAGCAATATCTTCAGTTAAATGAATTAAAGGAAACATGAATGGATAAGCATTATACTCAGTTACAAGCAAGTATATGTCAATTACAATACAATAATGTGAGTATTTGTAATTAGAAGTAAATTCCAGAAGTAAATTTTCCATTTATTTTCCCCCTCAGGTCACTGTTGATCTCCATTTGGCATACACTGGACTACTTACGGGTCGGAGCGGCTCTTCTTAGCGTCCCCTAGTGCCAGACCTCTGCAGTGCACCACAAAGATATGAAACTCTCCCAGCTTTTGGATGTAGTTGACCGCAAACTGAATAGTGCCCTGGACATCAACATCTCCCAGGTCTGCGTGGTAGATACTGGTCATGCTCCCACTCACCTGTGTATAAAGGTCATTTTATGCGTATATTTGATTTTGAGTAAATAATAATAACAAAATAATGAGCCATAACATACAGAGGACATCGACGCCATGCCAGAGGAAAGGCTTACGTTGGACGTGGAGCTCCCAGTGTTCCTCCTCCAGCTCATATTGTTCTCAAAAGGACTGTCACTGTCGGTCTGAACACAAGAAAAATGTTTATGCCACACTATGTAACTTTTTAACCCCAAAACAGACTACAACTTAATCTTTTTTTTTCCATTTTGTTTGTTATCATTGTACTGAAAAACAAGGATAAACAGGCATCCTTGCTCTGAGTGGGCTTGCAGGTCCACAAACCTGACTCTTACTTGGCCTATAGGAGGACGTCTAACTGCTTGTAACCATGGAAATTATGTAACTGGCTATAATACTCCGAGGTAGGGCATGAAGCTCATCTATATCCACTGAGAAAGTTCTGCTATTTCCACAAAGTTACACAGTGTTGCTTTAATTTATTTAATTACCGTTTTATCCAAAAAAAAAAAAAAAAAGGTGCACTATCTAACTTTTCTGGTGGAGAATCTGCCACATGCTCGTCTCCATGGAGATATAACTGCTTTGCCTGGAATGTTCCACAGTATGGCATTTAACTTATTTTTCTTGCATTTGTTGAATTACAGGTTTTAACTGTTCAAAAACACACTGAAACACACACATTTGTACATTACGCGTGGTCACCTCTTCTCAGATCTGACCCGTAAATCAAAGTGGCATACTTGTCTCCATGCACATATAGATACATTTAATGCCATACTGTGGAACATTCTAGGTAAGGGAAAGACATTTAAACAAGACAAGTCACAGAAACTTGACCAGAAAAGTTGGGTAGTTTTTATGATTTTTTTTGTTTGTTGATAACATAGTCAAATCCCTGTACTGTGATATATATTTACAGAATAATACATGAATCAAACACACTGTACTAGTGTATTTATACCTCGTCCAGCTGAAAGGCCGGCACAGAGGCGCTTGATTTCTTGGAGGTGGCAAAAGAGTCTGCTGAAGGCATTTCTGAAACTGAAAATACAGAGGGTTAAAAATTAGACAGATTTATGGCTCAGATTTACATGAAAAGAAATCATCAAAAAGCATCTGGTGACATTAAATTAATCAACAGATTGGAAGACAAAGAAAACAATATTTTTTAAAACAGATTTAATAGTTTGCTTTTTAAAAATGTAATGTGTTAATGAGATTTTTTTTTTTCCAACAAATAAAGCAAGAACCCCCATAAAGTAGTCTTAATCAAATAAAAACCAACAAGCTGAGATCAAAACTTTGGAATGTACTTCTCTCTGAGTTTCATCATCTCACAAAGTGTACACTCACTTCATCTCCCACAGAGTTACTTGGACATAAATTACACATTTTCTTGTCAAAACCTGCACTGGTTTGAACACTCTGAACACTCATTACTCACATCAAATGTAAGTGTTCACGACATTTCCAGAAATCCAGAAACCAGATCATGATCAGATTTTAGTGTGCCTTTAAAGGTGCATTGTGTAACTTTTTGGTTGGGGGTTTGTCACCTTGTTTCTATGGATATGCCTGGAATGTTCCACAATATAGCATTAAACAGGTCTAGTTTACATTTATTTAATTACAGGTGGTTTTATAGCTCAAAAATACCTAGATAAATAGGCATTCTGACAGTGGGTGGTGTTGCTTTTCCACAGATCTGACCTGTAACTTGGTCTGGTTTGGTCTCCATGAAGACAGAAATGTCTAATGCCATACTGTAAAACATTCCAGACAAAGGAAGAACATGAAGAACATGAAAAATAGCATTTGACGGACCCTCGACCAGAAAAGTGACACGGTGCAACTTTAGACCTAAACAGTGATAGTAGTAAAGAAAAATATATAAATGTTTGATATTGTTGTGTTGTTTTTTTACCATCATCCACACTTCTGTTCATGTGTTCTTTTTCTTCCCCTGTGAGAAAACACAAAACTTAAACTTGTTGTTTGAGTACAATTTTATAATCAGATGCAGAGTTCTGTTGTTACGTGTTGAGGTGGTGAGATCTTCCAGACTTTTGGAGGAGGACATTTTAGATGATAACCGTTTCAGAGCAGACATGACCGGGCCAGACTTCTCCCCATAATCTGTCAGGAATACAGAGAAATACTGCAGTGGAAGTGAAGTTAACATGCATAAAATGTAGACTTAGAGGTGCAATGCATAACATTTGTAGTTGTGGGTCCTTCAATTGCTTGTCTCCATGGGAAAATTATTACTTTGTCTAGAATGTTCCACAGTATAGATTAAACCTATTTATTACGAAGGAGACAAGTAGGTTACAGCATTAAATTACATTACAATTCAGATCTGTGGAGAGTTGCCCCATTCACAGAAGGAATTATTGCATTTTTGAGGGATAGAAACACCCATAATGAATAAATGCCAGATGGATATGTTTAATGTCATACCACAGAACATTCCAGGCAAAGCAATAACATCGCCATGGAGACCAGTAGGAAGCGGACCCTCCACTGGAAAAGTTGCACAGTGCTCCTTTAACAATGGGATATACTGAGCAATGGCTTGACCAGCCAATTATTTCATTGATTGGAATTGTAAAAAGACATAACCAAATACACACAGTGTTTTTTTTTTCTCTTGTACTTGATTTTCCTCTTGTTATATATCAATTATAATACAAATCCAAACATTTTTGTTACCTCTTGATATCTCAGATCAATGTAAAAGGGTTAGTTATTTATACAGAAAGGAGCAGTAACTAGTCAGGCTAAACAATCAAACTACTTTTGAAAGGTCCTACATTACGCAAAATTGAGCTTCAAGTCATATTATAATGTTGTTCTCTCATTAAAAACATACCAGTTGTGTTTTGTTTTACACGTTTGAGTACCTCTGTGACTACATCTCCAAATCTCAAAATGCTCTGTTCCACCTTGTGATGTCATGAAGCTCTAGTTTTCAATAGGCAACACCAGGGCTGAAATCATCAAAATAATTCTAGCGAAGGTGTATGGCGTTTACAAATACAGTGAAGCACTTCCTGTATTACCACATGATATCACAAGGTGGAGCAGAGTGTTTTTAGGTTGAGAGAAAAAAACACCCTAAATATGCAGGATGTGTGTGTTAAACAATTCAACTAAACAACTCCGGGTATGTTTGTGATGTGGAAACAACATTATAACAGAGACCAGAAAACCGCACAAAATGGACCCTTTAACACAAATTGAAAAGGATTGCAAGCGTGGAAACTACAATTACGATACAAATATTTTATTTTGTGTTACCTCTGGGCATGATTCATTTAAACCATCATCATTTCTCAATAACAAGAAAGAGGAGCGGAGAAAGAAATGATATTCTCACTGCCTGAACTTGCCCGAGCCAGAGACCAAGCCTTCGTAGATGTGTCATCACTGCAATCTTTAATCTGTTCAATCCAGGAACTGACTCTGGGATCCTTGTTCCCACTTTGGTTAGCCACAAACTCTCTGAGAGGGCTTTGTGGTCTGTTTTGATCACCAATTTCTTCTGCATGCATGCTCTGAAATGGCGGTACGTGTGCTTTGTCATGTGGTCCCAAGTAGTGTTCATAATCTTGAGATATGACAGATCTCGCAAGGGGAGATACGTAGTTAGTTTCAGTATTTTCAAGATTACTTTTTCCTTCAGGAGATGGGCTTTTCTTCTGTCTTGGCTTCTCATCTGTATCTATAACAATTGGAAATGTTTTCAACGGCGATGCAGGTCTAGATCCTTCAGGGCTTGCCGTTTCTCTTGGCAGGACCCTTGGGTGACATGTTTTGGACGGGCTACGCTTCACTTCATCATATTGTTCTTTAGATCGTTTCGTTGGAGATCTGGTTGGACTCTGTGGTGCTTCCTGTGATCTTTCCGCACTGCTTTGGCTCACAAATCCTTTGTCGTTAACTATGACGGATTTGACGGTAATGATTTTAGAAGGAGAAATTGGATCTGGCTTCTTCTGGCTTCCTGCGGTTTTCAATGGAGAACCAACAGAAGAACCTTTACTTGAGTGTACCGGACTACAAGGAGCACTTGCCCTACCTCCTGAACACTCCTCCCAAAAGTTTTTCAGCTCAACAACATTTGCAGGTTTATCATCTTGAGGTATATAAGACAGCTGTTTAGGAATGACCACTGGTGATGGTTTTGAGTTGAGTTCAATGATCTGCGTCTCTGGGACTGAGCACACAATGGAGTCTTCGTTGTCTTCATAAATCAGAACTGGGAATGCCCTGTATGTACCATCTTCATTGGAGGACTCTAGCAAAGGTTTACACTGAGAATCTTCATCGCTTTTGGCCACAATTTCAACATCATTTTCACTTCCTGAGACATTACCGAGTACATTTTGTGTATGTAGATTTGCTTGAGTAATTTGTAAGGATTCTGTTTTTGTAATTTGCAGAACTTCTTCTCTGTTTACTTCTATTTTTGAACCAGTGTTCTCAGATGATGTGTTCAGTTCAGGTGTACTTTTTTCTCTATCTTCAGTTATCTGTAATGGGGCTTCTACAGATACCACTGCTTCATCTTGTAAAATTAATTTATCCTCATTTTCACTTGGTTTCTGCTTCTTTGTTTCAGTACTTTTAGTCTTGTCTCGTTTAAAAAATCCCAAAAGTCGCTGTTTAGCTGATGGTGAAACCGCATGGGACGATTTCTTTGAGATTTCATTGGTCAGTTTTTTTTCGGTGATGAGATGGGCTTCAATGAGGGAAGAAGCTTCAGTGATGGGAGGTGTGTGGTCTTCCTCTGGCTGGTTCTCAACATGGACAGCTTCATGTGACTCCAGTACAGCTGATATTAAAGAGGGTACTGAACTTTGGCTCTGATATTTCTCTGTCTGATCTGTAAAACAAGAATTTAAACAGAGATTAAACATGGATTACTGAAATAAAATGTTTTAATCCTGTTGATGTATTTTTATAAAGATGTAATGACAAGGTAATCAAAGTGGCTTTCTAAAGAAAACATAATTGATTTGACGGGCAGCTGCTTGTTTACACAGAGATGATATTTCTTTGCCTGTAATGTTCAACAATAAAACATTAAATGTATCTATCTCCAAGTAGGTGATGCCAAATTACCTGTCAGATCTCTGGATATGAGACCTCATTTACAGTATGCATGTTTTTAAGGTATTTTCAGCAATAAAAACATCTGTAATTGAATTGAATAAATGCAAAAAGTTAAAGAGGCACATATTACACTATTTTCTGATCTATATTATAATGTTGTTTCCTCATCAAAAATATACCCGGAGTTGTGTTTTGTCAGATTCACACATGTTTAACGCACAAATCTTGCATATTTAGTCTGAGTTCTTACAGAAAACACCCTGTTCCACCTTGTGATGTCATGTGGTAATACAGGAAGTGCTCCACTGTTTTCTTTAAACTCCATACGCTTTCTCTAAAATCCTTTGGATAATTTCAGAATTGTCAATCTAGACTGAACAAAAGGTAAAAGGAGCTGTTATCTTGAAAACGCTTCATGACATCACAAGGTGGAACAGATCATTTTGAGCTTTAGAGATGCAGACAACCTTATGATGTTTGATTACAAAATGTGTGAATGAAACATAACACAAGTCTAGGTATGTTTCTGATGAGGTAACAACATTCAACAAGAGTAAATTTTGTGTAATATAGGAACTTTAAATTGCTTTAAAACCATCCCAATCCTGTATAAATAAGTCTAAATAATATTGTATGTTTTTATTCTCTTATTTGGCAAATTCAAATCAATTTTAGTTCACTTTTTTACTGTTATGTCAACAAATCAAGCAAATCATTTACCATTAGTAACTTCCTCTTGGCTTCCTTCTTGCATTGCCACCTCGCTGTCTGTTGATTTGACTTCAGACTTCGGTTTTGCTCCATCCTCTGCTTCTGTACGATGCTCTGCTTCTTTTCTCTCCTCTTCTTGTGGAGTAAACGAGTCCACATCCAAAAGGCTGTGTTCTCCCACTTCTTTCCCATCATTCCTCTTGATAAACCTCACCTGTTTCTTATCTATCCATTGTTCAGTAGGAGATTCTGCTTGGGTTGACTTCTGTTCATCTAAAACTACAGGATCTGACTTTAGGATTCCCCTTGGAGCAGCATCATTGGACAAGTCTTCCATTTCGTTAATATAATCATTTGTAATACTGGTGATGTTTTCTTCAGGTACAGGTTGGAGAGGTGACTTTGGTGAAATGGGGTCAATCAAATAGGTGGGGCCCAGGTTTTGTAAAGGACCAAAAGGATTGACAAGATCCGTTGGTAAGATGTACTCTGAAAGATAAACGAAGAGGACAATGCAGTGTTATTAATGAGCAACATTTATACAGATATATCTATATATGTTATGAATTTGTGTTAGTTATAGACAGGAGTGGAAAGTAACAAATAGTTTTAGAAAGTTATTAGAAGTGAGTAGGTTCTTTGGGAAGTAACTGAGCAAAATCTGGGGGGACAGGGCCTTTTCCGCTGCTGCCCCACCATCCAGAACACCCTCCCCAAACACATCAGAGACTCATCCACACTCACAATGTTCAAAAAGTCCTGAAAACCCATCACTTTCAAACCACTTTTAATTCACTTTTTTGTTTCTTCTGTTTGTCTTTGTTCGTTTCGGGTAAAGAAACACGCTATACAAGTGTTATGTATTAATATTATTATAATTATAAATAGTAGTAGTTGTTGTACTTTTTTGAGTAAAACAAACTTGTAATTGAGTAAAATCTCTCCTACTACTCCTCCTACTACTTCTGCAAAGACATAATGGATGTGTTCCAGTAAAATTTTAAATTCTAAATTATTTGTACTTGTAACTGAGTTTAATTCTAGCCCTGTAATTTCACTTCATTTAAAAGAGCACTGTACAATCCCAAATACAAAAATTTGACATTTTATAAGCTACTTTTTCAACTCTCAACAGCTGAAATGTTATAGTACTACAAAAAATGACAAAATTCTCCACTAAAAAGCATGTACATCTGATAAACACTGTGCCCCAAAACATCCTGTTCCAGCTATAACATATGGAACAATAAATCAATACATGTAATTATCATAACAGGTGGAAGTACAAATTCTGGACTATTTCCATTTCTGGTTTTAGAATCTTCCACAGAAGTCCCATGTGAAACCTAATGGCCACAAGTCATGCAGTAAAGATTAAAGCGCTGGAATGTATTTGGCTGTAATCCGTGGCTAGTCGGTTGGTCTTGCGTGTTTGGGCTTATTTCACTGAGCAGGTTTGACACTCTCCTCACAACAATCACGCAAAATGTTGTATACAAGTCTATATTATGGGGTATTATGAGTCCTACACTGTGTTCGGGATTGTTGAGTCTGTGTATAAATAAATGAAATAACCTACTTCTGCTATAGTAAAAAGTACTATAAATTACATCTTGTGTCTGTTAATGGAACCTGACAGTTTGCTAAATTATTAAAAACGAACTATGTAGCTTCTCTGGAGGATGGCAAGTCATCTGCTTGTCTCCATGGTGATGGAATGGCTTTGCCTGGAATGTTTCACAGTAGTGCATTAAATATACATGTCATCATGGAGATAGTATGTGATGCCATCAGGTCAAGATGGGGAAAAGTGCTCTTGGTAAGAAGGGGTTTTTCAAGGTATTTTTGAGTATTAAAAAGACCCTTGATAAACGTAATTCTAGATGGATATTTCAAAGTCATACTGTGGAACATTCCAGAGAAAGCTTTGAAAGTCCATGGAGACAGCATGTAGCAGACTTGACACCTTTAAAGGTCCAAAATTACGCAAAATTGACTCTTTCTGAGCTTTTAGCCACGTTAGAATGCTGTTACCTCATCAAAAACAGACACGGAGTTGTGTTTTGTTTCATTCACACGTCTGAGCAATATTTCACTATTATAGTCTACATCTTCAGTGCTCAAAATGCCCCATTTCACCTGGTGATGTCATCAAGGTGTAGTTTAAGTTAAGAGCTACCTTTTGTTTAGTAGAAATTTAGCAATTCCAGGGCTGAAATTAAACAAATTATTCTAGTGAAGGTGTATGGAGGTTAAAGATAAATAAATGTGTGAATGAAACAAAATTAGATTAGAACATTACATTAGAACATAGATCAGAAAATACTGTAATATACAAAACCGGTCAAAAGTTTTAGAACACCACACTTTTTCCATTTTTTTAGTCTTTACTGTTCACCAAAACATATTCTAAATTTTTGATTCATGAAAGTGTCCACCTTTGGCAGATATAACAGCTGAACACACTCGTGGCTCATTCTTCTTACAACAGAAATCAAATATTCTTCAGAAAGTTCTTCCCAAGTCTGTTGCAGAAGTTCCCATAAATGTGTGGCACTTGTAGGTTTCTTGCCTTTCACTCTTCTGTCCAGTTCATCCCAAATCAGCTCAATGAGGTGCTGTGCTGGACACTCCATGTTTTCAAGTTTACCATCTTGTTCTTTTTCCTGAGGTAGTTTTGGCAGAGTATGGACTTGTGTTTTGTTCTTTTATCTTTTTTTAACCTCTGGCTGTTCAGTACTTACCTTTGTACCATTTCAAGCGCTTCATTGAACTGGTACAACTTGAATTGCAATAAATAAGTGTATAAATTAGGGTGTTCTAAAACTTTTGACCGGTACTGTAGGTAATTTAATATAATAGTTAGTTGTTATTTTGACTACCCAAAGCAAAAGACAGAAAAATACCACATTCAATAACAATGATAAACCTACAAAAGGAAAAAAACAGCAGCCAGTATGGAAATCTCAAGTTAAAAACATTGCCATTCCAAGTAAAAGCCCTGCCTCAGATAAAGTTGGGAAATTACAAGTTAAGACATGCATCTGCCTTCTATGACAAAAACCCAAACCAACAATTACAGCAGAGAAAACAAACCAGCAGCCCACATTATAGAAAACCAAGGAACAAAAAGACAAATCTGAGACTTACACGTGTCATTATGGCTTGACCAACATATGTCCTCATTTGAAACATAATAATATATTTTCATTATTAAAAGCAAGTCAGAATTAATATGGGCATGTAGTGAGAAATGAGTTCAAACATACCTTCAGTTTGTGAGTATGGAGATTGTTGTGTTGTCTGTGATGGCTGCTCTGTGTCCTCTGTACACGCAGGCTCCTCTGGTCCACTGTTAAAAGGATTTATCCTCTGCTTTGGAAAGAAAATAAATAAACAAATATAATAAAAAATAGTCATATGTTTTGTGTTTTTTGTATGATTTTAAAATGGTTTCTTACTTTTGTGGGTGACAGTGGTTTGGAGGTCACTTGTTCATATGTGTTCTCGACATGATCCCTATTAAAAAATAACATGACAATCAGTAGGGAAATAAATCATCAGTTTGTACGTTAAAGTTAAATTTATATTAAAGAACTATTCAATACATATTTAGATTATGATTTTACATGTAAAAAAAACAATATAAAGTGCAATATTGATCTAAAACACTTAAATAATAGAAACAGCTTGTGCTCAAAACTGCAGAACTCATAGAACTTCTCAGTGACAATTCTTGTGTTTGTGTTTTCAATGTTGAAAAATACTACATTTTTTTTTTTTTTTTTAAACACGTGTGACCTGGAGTCTGAATTTTTTGAATACCATGATCAAAAGTACAGAAAAGTAGACTAGGAGATTGGTGAAAACAGGAATTTTCAGAGCCTCAAATGCAGTGAAGGATTACTCAAACACACATGAATCAATTGATATCAATCAATACCATTCTGAGTAAGTCAATGATCAGGGAACACCATTAGAACATGGAATAAAGTGTTTATAAATCAGTATTATATAATAGATCTCCTTTAAGGTTTAGGAAACGTGCCAGTGGGCCCAGAGAAATATCTGATTTTGTGACCCCATCCTTCTAAATCTGGTGGTACACATGAACATGTGAGATGTGACCTCTTAAGAAGATTATAACAGAGACTTTTTACTATAAGTTTGAATTATGTCACAACGAAAAATAGTAATCCACTACCAGACCAACAAACAATATGCTTTTGTTTACTCAAGAGATTCAGACTTTGGGTCATGCATACAGAGGTCAGAATGGTCTCGTAATTGATTTTCAAAAAAACAAAACAAAAAAAAACGCCACTGCAAAGAGGCCAAGCTCATTATTTATGCAGTTTTGAACAGGAAACTAATGAACCAGTTACTTTTGTTAAGCTGATCAATATTGCAGTTTACAGTTAAAATAATTATCTGTCACAATAACAAATTTTGAAGCATTCTATATTGCTATAGAGAAATACTGGGATAAACAATAATATTGAAACTACTTTATGCCACAAACACAAAGCAGGATAATCCCAGTAAACCCAATTTTAAATACAGTATCATTAAAAAGCTTGAGCTGCAACAAATAAATAGCAGAATGAAGCAATAATTAACAATAGAAGTCACTTTCTACCTTCTACAACTTAAATCTTAATGTATTACATAAAAATGTAATGCTAAAAAATATATTGTTCCAACTTTCATAAATTGAACGATAAGGCAATGTTGTAATTATTGTGACAGGCCTATAGTTTAATTACCGGAAAAAAGAATAATGTCTTTTTCACTGTCTAAATGTCCAAACGTGAGTGTGGTTTACCAGCTGTTGCCGGGCGGAGTTCGAGGCTCCTGTAACAGACCAGAGAGGACAGCTGGAACAAACACGTCCTGATTCTCACTGCTCACAAAACTGGGTCTCTCCGGCATCATCTGAGAGAGCTCCACTGCAAAAACACACAGGGAAAAACTAAAAAGACATGCAGTGGAGATGGGATAAAATCTCACAAAATAAAATAGAAAATTAACTTATACTTATTTGACCTTTTTTTGTTTATATTTAGCTTGAAAGCTGTTAAGTTACAGTTTTTAAGAAGTTGTAGTTCCAAAAGTAGAGCTACACTGACAGCAAAAACATAAAGTAAAACCATTTGAACTGAATTAATCAAAATCGTGCATCTTTGTGTCTTTGGAGTCAACTTTTATCAGATGTGCACGCCTAAGTACCAGTAAAACCTCACGTCGTCTCATCTTGTGGGAATTTTGTCTTGTCTCATCTCTTCACAGAAATGTTGTTCATGTTCTGTCAAATAAAGCTGCTCTACTGCTAACCTTTATTGTGCTATATTTTATATTAGATAAGATTTAGATTCATTGTCATTGTACAAAATATAACAAAACTTCAACAGAGCAAATCTGTTGCAGTAAAAATTAATAAATATAGACCCATTCTCACATGCATAGCAATAAAAACATTAGATGAGATTTAGATTTATTGTTGTTTCCTCATCAAAAAAAAAAACCCTAAAAAACTAGAGCTTTATTTCGTTCACACATGTTTATAACACAAACCCTGCAAATTTAGTTCTTCTCTCAAACAGAAAACACTAATTTGGATGATTTCCAATTGCCAATCCCTACTAAAAGTAAAAGAAAATTACCACTACATCACAAGGTGGAACAGAGCATTTTGAGCTTTAAAGATGTAGACAGAATAATAATAAGGTTACTCAAACGTGTGTGAATAAACAAAACACAACTCCAGGTTTGTCTTTGATGAGGTAACAACATTATAACATGCCTTAAATCTCACAAGAGTCAATTTTGTGTAATGTTAGACCTTCAAGTACACGGCATCAGTAACTCTTGATGCAGGGGTGTCAAACCCATTTTGGTCCGGGGGCCGTATCCAACCTACTTTGATCCCAAAGGGGCCGGATCAGAAAACTCATGGCATATAAACCCCAAAAATAACAATAAGTTAAAATATTTGTGCAGAGAAACGCAAATCTATTAGAGAAATATTTTTTAATTGATGAACTCTTTCTTATTATAATATTATAATATTATGAACAACCCGAAACTTTAAGAAAAATTCAAATTCAACATTTAAAATATTTTAGTAGAAAATCACCCAAGGGCCACATTAAAGGTCTTGGAGGGCCTTATGTTTGACACCTGTGTCTTAATGTATAATGAAACTGTATAATAATAAAGACGTACATATAGTGATGGGTTTGTGAGTGTGTTTCATGGAGGCCCAGATGATATCAGAGCCGTGGATTCTCTCCTGGTGCCGAAGTTGTTTGGTCTCATAAAACCATTCTCCCGTTAGGTACTTCAGCTGCCCTTTGTCCTCTACCATCTGCTGCAGCCTCCTGTGACACGAGAGACATTATACGGTAGATTAAAGTAAAGGCGCTGTATCTGTTTTAAAGCTGCACTATGTAAGTTTTTGGTTGGGGTCCATCACCTGCTTGTTTCTATGGATATTTCATTGCTCTTCCTGGAATGTTCCACAGTATGACATTAAACAGCTCTACCTTACATTTATTAAATTACAGGTGGGTTTATAACTCAAAAATACTTAAAAAAACAATCATTCTGACTGAACGGGGTTGCCTCACCACAGATCTGACCTGTAATTTGGTCTGGTTTGGTGTCCATGAAGATAGAAAGGTTTAATACGATAGTGTGAAACATTCCAGATAAAGCAATAACAACTTCAGGGAGAAAAGCATTTGACAGGCCTCCACAAGAAAAGTTACACAATGTACCTTTAAAAACTTGAAGTATATCTCAAACAGTTTGCACTCACTTTCTGAACACACTACTATTTATTCACTGCAATGAGTTTATAAATGCTTTTCAGAACTTTCAGAGGGCAGAGCAGAGTTTTGCTGTCACAGTAATGCTAAAACCAACTAGCATGCTAACAGCTGCTGTACTTCCTGATTCACAGATGATAAAAGTGCTTTATATTCAGATGCAGACAGCACACAGCGGTGTCATTTTACCACTAGAGCTGCTTTTATAATATTTCTGCACCATAGTTGCCAATAGGGGTGTAAGAAAAAATAATAAATTGATTCAGTGATATATCATGATACTTCATTGCACAATTCTCAAATTGATTCAAAATGCATCTGAATCAATTTTTTTAATAATATTTTTCACAAAAATTAATTAGTTGCATTCACTGTTCTCATGATTTTAAAAAAGGTAATATTTCATGAAATTTGGTTCTCGTCAAAGTGTAGTAACTTGACAATATTATTGGAAGTAATTATTGATAAATTGCAATAAATCATCCATTGTTTTAGTATTAGGATATATTGGGATAAATCAGCATATATTAAATCATGACATGCATATCATGACATGTATTGTATCGTCAGACTCAAGGCAATGCACACCCCTAGTTGCCAAGTCAGTTTCTTTACAGCTACTTTGGGCTTGTTTGCAAATTTTCGGACGGGACTTTCATGCCATAAAATGTTCTGCTTTATTTAGCTTCGCATTAATAGTCACAGTAATTATTTTAGTACAAGTTGTTAACATTTAAAGTCCTTACTGTTGTAAGTTATGCTATTAAAATGTGTACAGCTCATTAGCAAGTATATTACCAGCTGTTTCTATTTTTGTTTGGTCACTTGTTTTGGACTCGCTGAAAATCTGGCAACTCTTATCTGCACTGACACAAAGCAATTTTTAACTTAATACTATTTTTAAAAACTTTTAAAACCCCTTTAAGTAAAACCATCACTGCTTTCTCCATATAAGACTGACTGGACTCGCTTCTCCTCGGCTTTCTTCAGCTCTGCGTCTCTTTTCAGAACAGCCAGAATGGCCTCCTGCTCATCGTCCGTCAGGAAGCTCAGGTCGATCATGATGTCCGACGTTTTTCTCTCCCAATTCGCAGTGACGTTTCAAAACACCATCTTCACCACCTTGAGTTAGGCTTCATTGGGCCAGCCATGTGTAATAATCTGAAGTTAATCCATGGTAGTTAAAGTCTGTTAGCATGCCCACTCATCACGGGTCTCGTTTTGCTCCGCCATTTTGGAAACTGAAAAATACAGATAAATCATTGTTGAGTAAATATGGAAAACATTATATATTTGTGTCTCCTATTACAAGGTAAACATGTTCAAATCAAGTGCTTTTACTGAAAATAATTGCAATGTTCTTAATTATATATTCTTAATTACAAAAACATTGCACATCCATTGCAAATTTCTCTGATCTGGCCAAGACTTTAAAAATTATATCAGGTTATTCATCTTGTTTTCAGATTTATTGTCTACTTACTAGTTCAGAAACTGCTTACTTCTAGTCTAGGGGAAGTTTATTTTAACAAGTAAAATTATCTAGCTGCATGGACAGATAATTTCACCACTTTTAAGTAATTTTCTGATATATTTAAATGTTTATATCTTAAATTTTGGCCAAGCTTTTTTGCCGTGTGATGCCAAAGCTGTTTTGGTTCTCGAGACATTTATCCAATCAGAAAGTAGAATCAGCCTCACACAAGTCTCTCATTTGAGTTGCCTGTTTCTATGACTAAAACCAAATGGACCTAAAAGGACTCTCTCTGATCTACAGCCAATCATGAATAAGTGCTAGTGCAGTCTTTGCAGTTTAATGAGGGAATTCTGGAGGTTCTGAGTTGAGGCAGAACATGTCCATATACTGAGAATGAGAAAAACTTGTATGCCTCCTGTATTGTATCCTGTGATTGTACCTTTTTTAAAACTGTAAAACCACAGGCTACATACGATTCCGTTTTAAAATGCACCACTTCAATATGAACTATAATGCAGCTTTAACAGGAATAAATTGGCTCTATTCGCGCTTACGGCACAAACCAGAAAGACGTTTGGAAACCTGCGATGACTTCTGGAGGGCTCTGTTGGCAGTAGTAAGGCTGACAAAATTTAGGAAAAAATGAGAAAATGTCCCAGTTTGTTTCATCTACAAGTCATTGTAGCGTTCCCTTAATGTCAGCTATTCAACAATTACAACCATATCTCAATTTTCATAATTTCGCCAGTGCCGCACAGCTCCGAATGCACTGAGTACATGCGATTAGAAGAGATGAGGGCGCAAGATAATTCCAAACAGCACATACGTATGCAGTCTTCATTTTACCGCTGATGACATTTACATTTACAATGGGTTTTATCACAGTCGGTCGGCGAGCCCAGTGTCAGGAACTACACTGGAAATTGTCATCACATGTTTCCAAAGGTCTTCCTGGTTTGTGATGTAAGTGTGAATAGAGCCTATAATAAACATATTGCAATGTGAAGTGGCACTGGCAAGCCGGGTTCAGCTCTGATTGCAATTCCAATTTTATATCAGTAAAAGTGCACTCTGACCTACTTTTAATAAGACAGATTCAGGCCACATAGATCACACCCTATTCCTCACTTGAAATTTTTTGGACGACTTGGCTGATTTTGACCACTGCGCATAGGAACGTGCATCATTGCAGTTTTAGAGATGCTTGTACTGACTTGTCGAGCTATCAAATACATTTCTTATATATAACCCACCCAAACGTAAAAAAAGATGCTGACTGCTGGTTCCCCACTATCTGGAGAATTAGGAGTTTAGCTCGATTGACCTACTTAATCCAGTGTCTTGCTCAAATGAACAACGGCAAGACACTGCAACCACACAATGTAAATATTTCATGTTTTACTAATTAATCAACTAAAATGGCCCATCTCATGACATTTTCTAATCTATGTTATATCGCAAACATACCTGGAGTTGTGTTTTGTTTCATTCACACATGTTTAACACACAAACCCTGCATATTTAGGCTGAGTTCTTCTCTCAAACTGAAAACATGAAAATGTGCCACTACTTGCTTTTAAACTCCATACACCTTCACTAGAATCATTTTGATTATTTTAGCCCTGGAACTGACAATCTCTACTAACCAAAAGGCAAAAGGAGCTGCTAATTTGAAAACTTCGGGACATCACAAGGTGGAATAGAGCATTTTGAGCTTTGGAGATGTAGACAGACTGAAAAAAGGGTTATTCAAACATGTGTGAATGAAACAAAACACAACTCAGAATATGTTTTCAAGGAGGTCACAAAGCTCCCAAGAATCAATTTTGCATACTATAGGAACTTTAAAGGTAAGCCCTAAAAAAGTGGCAACAACAAAACCATAAAAAGCTGAACAAAACTTTAATTCACTTTCACTTGCCTTGACATGTCTTGGAAACAGACTGCTGAAAATGTTCTCCTTTCTGACCCAAGAAAAATCGGTGCTAATTTTGTAGATTAGATCTTTATGAAATAATAGATATTTGAGGAAATCTGAATAATAGAGAGTCAGCCACCTGCTTGTCTCCATGGAAATGTTATTGCTTGTCTAGAATGTTCCACAGTATAGCTTAAACT
Organism: Boleophthalmus pectinirostris; assembly: GCF_026225935.1. Classification (NCBI taxonomy): domain Eukaryota; kingdom Metazoa; phylum Chordata; class Actinopteri; order Gobiiformes; family Gobiidae; genus Boleophthalmus; species Boleophthalmus pectinirostris. Next base: position 15,587,861 of record NW_026571018.1, read on the forward strand.
TATCTATCATGAGGGAGATAAGCAGGTTACAGCACTACGCTACATTACAGTTCAGATCTGTGGAGAGTCGCCTCTATTCACAGAAGAAATTATTGTATTTTTAAGTAATAGAAACACCTGTAATGAATATATGCTAGATGTACATGTTTAAAGTTATACTATGGAACATTCCAGGGAAAGCAATAACATCGCCATGGAGACAAGTCAATAGTATACCCTCCACTAGAAATGTTAGTTAGCTCCTAATCTTCTAATTTGTATTATCAAATTTTTTTTTGGTTTGGGGTCCGCCACCTGCTTGTTTCTATGGATACGTCTTTGCTCTGCCCGGAATGTTCCACAGTATGGCATTAAACAGATCTTCCTTACATTTATTAAACTGCAGTTGTTGTTTTTTTACTTCAAAAATACCTTGAAAAACTGCCATTTTCACTCTGAGCGGGGTTTCTTCTCCACAAATCTGACCTCTAACTTGGTCTGGTAAAAAGGTTTAATCCTACACTGTGAAACATTCCAGACAAAGCAATAAGATCTCCATGGAGACAGACCCTCCACCAGAAAAGTTACACAATGCACCTTTAAGTAATCCATATTATGAAAGTGAGTTGTAATCGCCTCTGTGCTTAGGAGCAGGGCTTTTGGTTACACAGTACAGTATTATTTTCTTACGAGGGGCCACAGATGTTTTGTATTGTACCAAAACCAAGAATGCTGCAGGTCATGTTTGCAAAAGGAAATGTGTAGTTAATGAAAGGTGTGCTTCCTTGTCCTGAATGGCCACAGTTAAACTGTATCTCATTTAACATCATGTTCTGACTACAAAAACACTCTGCAGTTTACTTTAACCTTTATAAGAATAATTTTGAATAGGCAACATTACTTTATTTGTGAAATAAAGTAGCTTACACTATACATGCATTTGAGAACCCAATATCATGTTGTATAATATTTTGTTCTCAGTTTTTTACAACACTACCTCTTGTGCATTGCCAATATATGTATTTATTTTATTCTGCGTGTACATACAAGTAGGCTATACAAATCTGTATATTTGTGCCATATTTAACACAAGTCCTTTGCTATTTTTGCTACTTTAAAGGTGCACTAAGTAACTTTTCTGGTGAAGAGTCTAACACATTTTAAAGATATAATTTACTTGTATTTATTCAATTACTGCTGTGTTTACTGCTCAGAAATACTTTTAAAAACATGCATTCTGTGAGCGGGCTTGCTTCTCCACAGATCTGACCTGTAACTTATCCTTATCATTTACTTGTTATCATGGAGATGGATACATTTAATGCCATGCAGTGGAATATTCCCATGGGGACAAGCAGATGGCAGACTTTTCACCAGAAATTTTACTTAATTTACCTATAATTATTTTGAAATCTGAATTTTATAAACTTTTTTTCCCTTTGTTTTTAGCTTATATTGTAATGTGTGAGCTATTGTGGCCAAGTAATTTCCCTTGTGAATTAAAAAAGTTTTCTACGTCCCAAGTGTAAGTTCCCACATATGACCAAACTATCTGCGAATGCAAAGCAGGTCTAAAGAACACAGTAGTTATAGGACAATGTTTGTTTAGTTTTAGGTTGACTAACAGCAACGTATAGACTACTGAAAATAAAAGCAGACGTGTGGTAACAGGTTTGCCCATTATACATTGTCCCTTGTAAATTTATCTCACTTGATCTGAACTATTTAGACTTGGGAAAGAGAAGCCTTGATCTGTGACAAAAAGTAAAACCCTTGAGCCTATATCTCAAATGTAGAAAAGTTTCCTTACCTTGGATGTGTAGTTGTGGGAGCTGCCCGGGTTTGGTGTGTGGACTTGTCCCTCTGCAGGTGGAGGGAGGAGCCACAGAGGCACGTGGAAAGGCTTTTAACTGGGCCTACACAGTTTGGGAAGAAAAACCTATGTGGCATTTTAACATTTTATTTAATACTTTTTACGTTTCAGGCTAGAATTTCAAATGACGAGGGGGTAAGAGTGAACAGAATAGATCACAATATTCAGCTGAAAGTTGCATCATTGCCGAATTATTCCTCAAGTAGACAGGGCACGAGGGCAAATTGTTATAAATTGACCCCGACGTGATTTGAACACGCAACCTTCTGATCTGGAGTCAGACGCGCTACCGTTGCGCCACGAGGTCTTGATAATCAGAATAAACAATACGATTTTTTTCTTCGCTGAATCAAGACAAATTCGGTATTGTTTGGTAGTTTTAGTCTTAGAAGTCATTCGATTGACAGCTTTGAATTGGCTCGTTTGCCTGACTTTAACACATTTCTTAATCTGTAACTTCTCCTTGACACCACCAGGGGGCAGAACTTACTTACTTAAAATCAATTCCTCACAATGTCCGTGTGTAATTCGTCTGTTAGGCCGTGATTAAAGAGCCCAGTTGGCTGAGCACGTGTGGGCTCGACACCAGTGGGTGACGTGTTTTCAGAAGATCATGACTGGATCACATGTGCGCGTGTCTGGGTCTGGACGCGCGTGGTCTCGGTAAAGGCCGTAGACCCGCTCGTGTGAAACAGTCTGAATTGCAAACGTGGGTCTACGAGACAAACTGAGCACAACAGCAGTGCACCTGGCTCCACTGGGAGCAGCAGTGTGACCTCAGGTGAACCACTTCACAAAACTCCACTGATTTGCCTGGGAAGTTACGCAATTATAAAAGTGAGACTCTTTGGACATTGTGGAGGTCGTTGTCATGGTGATATGAGACTTTCAGAAGCTTACAGTTAAAGATCTTATATTACAAAATGTTGACTCTTAAGACAAAGCTACAAAAACATACCTGGAGTTGTGTTTTGTTTGATTCACATATGTTTGAGTTCTCTTTTTTTGCTACTTTGTCTGCATCCCCAAAAGCTCAAATGCTCTGTGCCACCTTGTGATGTCATGTACTAGTAGTTTTTAAGTTATTAGCTACCTTTTACCTTTTATGCAGTATAAATTTGCAATTCCAGGCATGAAATCATCCAAATGATTCTGGTGAAGGTGCATGGAGTGTAAAAACACAGTGGGCCACTTCCTATATTACCACGTCACATCACAAGGTGGAACAGAGTGTTTTCAATCTGAGAGAAAAAAAAAAACAGCCTAAACATGCAGAGTTGGTGTGTTAAACTTGTGGGAAAAAAGTGTAACATAGCGTAACACAGTACCTTTAAAGTCTGATAACACACACTGATTTTCTGTGAACAACCCCCTGAATACTGAGAGGGGCTTCAAAGAGCACACAGAACCCCAGAAAGTCACTACATCTTAAACAGGGCTCTGAAACTCAGTTGGAGCAGGGGCCGAAGTTATAAAATCACTGTTGGTCGGAGGCTGCATATTATACAGTACATTATACATGACCACCAGACTATCATGCAGCCTCACACAGAATAAACTTGAATGAATATTTGCAATATTTATAATGGCTATATGACGCATAAAGGTAGAACTGGGTCCAGTAAAAAGTATGACATACTGAATGCAAAGTAAAACAAAGAGACTGGATCCAGTATGCGTTTTGCGATGGTTTAATGAATGGGCAACTGGCAAACTATCAATCACAGCAGCAACGTACGAGTGCAGACACAGACAGCGGAAATATTTCAAAGATGAATATTGTAAGATGAATACTGGCCCAGGTGAGTGCGTGCCCTTTAACATTTGCATGCCTGCACACACACTCCCACGCTCACATGACCTCACGCCTCTCTCAGGGGTAGACGCACATACACATGCACACTGTGCCCAAGTAGATGAGATGCTGCACTTTTAATTTAACACTTTTTACACTTTTTTTCACTTTTTACTACTTAAAGGGAGGTGAGTGTTAGAGTCTTCTTATTATTTTCACTATACCCTGAGTTTGTATCTTGGGCCTCTGTGTCCATCACTCCTCTGCCCTTGATGCTCTGTTATCTTGGCTTTTACCATAGTGCTGCTGATGTTTGTTGGTTATGATCTGACAGAGCAGCTCAGAGTCACACTGACACCACACATGAGGAGCACACACACACGCGCGCGCACACACGAGGAGCACACGCACACGCACACGCACACACACACACACACACACACACACACACACACACACACAGGAGGAGCACAGCGGCTTCAAAATCACACACAAAGACACAAACTTGGATCGTGCCTTCCTGAACTCAAGGAAGAAGCAAATTGCAGCTAAAATTGAGCAAATTCTCCTGTAGTGTATGACTTTAGATAGTTTAGTTTGAAACACAGATTTGTTGTTTATCAGCCCCTCTTATGTACGTTCGGTAAATTACTGCACAAATACAAAAGCATAAAATGAAAACAAAAGCACTGTACAGAATATATAGAATTTGAAATATAAAATGTAAATGTATTTGTTTATTTATTTTTCTACACTTGTAACATTTGTATTATGCATAATGCAGATAGTGCACATGCTGAGCTCTGTGACTATTAATTTTTAAGCCTCTAGCAAAGTTATGTAATATGTTTATACCATTGTGTATTCCATTGTATCTGTGAAAAATATTGAGTAGAATATCATGTATTTGTCTTGACACACTGTATATGTCTGAGTCTGATCATAGCCCATATCTCCATTTGACCTTGGTACAATAATGAACTAAAGCAGTGTTTATACAAAATAGCTAAAGCATAGCTATTTCTCCAGTTTACAACAAATAAAGTGTTTTAAGATAAGACTGCCCTGGTTTAATCCTCTAGAAATACTGTGAAGTGAACATCCTCAATAAAAAGCTCCCTGTTGAACACTGAGGCTTTGATTAAGTCACCAATTAATTCCACCATGAAAGTCCAACATCTCACACAGAAAGAGACCACTTCTTTAAACCTCATCTGAGCGAACAGGAAGTGGCACCACAACAAAGAGTCCTCTCATCATGGTGGAGACGCGGTGCCAAGCAGGATGTAGCTTCACCATCAAGGTTCCTTTATGAGTGTCTGGTGGGCTCGTACTGTGGGGGACCCTGCACCTGGTTCCACCATCAGATGCCTTCACATGGAGAGGAGACAGTAGCATGCTTGTAGGCTATACAGGTTTTATTTTAGTTTTAGTTTCTTCAGACCATAGACTGTATATAATGGTACAGACTTAATAATTACATAAGAGACTAAAGTATAATTATATCAGAAGACCTGTCGAACCTGATCAGACTGTATGGCTTTTCTCCTGTAGTGTTTATTTTGTATAGTTTACTTGTTGCATTTCATTTAGCTCTTAATGTAGCCTACCTATTGCTTAAAGATTGTATATAATGCGAAATTGATTTTTGTGAGCTTTAAGTTATGTCTTGCTTTAAGTCAATATCAATACCTCCTCGAAAGCAAAGCTGGAGTTGTGGTTTGTTTCATTCACACGTCTGAGGAAACCTTTATTAGTCTGTCTACATCTCCAAAGCTCAAAATGCTGTTTTCATGTTAACAGCTACATCCATCCATTTTCTTCCACTTATCTGATATCGGGTCATAGGGGCAGCGGCCTAGGCAGGGACTCTCAGACTTCCTTCACCCTGGACACTTCCTCCAACTCCTTCGAGGGACCCCAAGGCGTTCCCAGACCACCCGTGAGACATAGTCCCTCCAGCGTGTCCTGGATCTTCCCTGGGGCCTCCTTCTGTTGAGACATGCCCAGGAGGCATCCGGAACAGATGCTCCTCTAGATGTGGAGGAGCAGCGGCTCTACTCCGAGCCGCTCCCGTGTGACTGAGCTCCTCACCCTATCTCTAAGACCCTGCGGAGGAAACAAATTTCTGCTGCTTGTATCCGTGATCTCGTTGTTTCGGTCATTACCCAAAGCTCAGGGTAGGTGAAGGTAGGAACACAGATCAACCGGTAAATTGAGAGCTTTGCCTTTAAGCTCAGCTCTCTCTTCACCACAATGGTCCGATACAGCAACTGCATCACTGCAGACGCTGCACCAATCCACCTGTCAATCTCACGCTCCATCCTTCTTTCATGAATAACGCCCCGAGATACTTGAACTCTTCCACTTGAGGCAGGGACTCTCCACCCACAGCTACCAGCTTGGAAATTCCAGACAAAACAAAATTCCAAACAAAACAACACATCTCTGGGTGTGTTTTTGATAAGGAAATGACATTATAATATAGATCATAAAATAGCATAATATAGGCCCTTTAAAATCAAAATCATATATATTTTAAGTTTTTAAATGTTTAATATTTGAGAAATCAGACAAAAACATACCAAAACTCTCACCATACACTCACTGTTGCACTAATGTAGCTGTCAAGTGACGTACAGTACAATACACATTTGATTATTCTAGTGGATTTATTGACAAAACTATGAAAACATCAGATTAGATAACTCATTCGACCTTAGAATCAAGTCAGTAGGAACAGTGTGTAGTTTTAGACTCCACAAGTTACAAATGTCAAAAAAAAATAAATCAAAATATAGTGAGACAGGACTGTGGAAGCTTGCACTTTATTGGAAAACAAAAAATAACAAAATATAAACTGCATGGACATTACAGCAAATATGCCGAGTAAATGGATAAAGCCCTTTCATGCTTAGTTCAGTTTTCATGTGCGTGCCCGCCCCTTCTGTGTGATTGGTAAGATCTATAGAGACACAATAAAGCACCGATCAACAGTGCTTTAATCTATGGTGCCCGAACAGACCCACAATGCACTGCTTCCTCTATGGCATTTGGTTCACGCAGGGATATCAAGATTATTTGGTTATGGATTAAGCTCATAACAGAATCAACGCAAAAAAGTATATTTATCTGGACAATTTTAGAAGCGATTTTAATTTAATTTATACTCCAAAAAGTAAATTACTATTCTTTTTTTTTCTCTTCTGGCAGTTTATGTCACATTAACAGAAAGTTTGATTGAAAGCTTTGCTAGATTTGAAAAAGAAAGATTTGCTAGAAAAAGTTAAATCTGAAAAGCACTGGAAATTAAACAAAAATTAAACAAAATGATTGAGTTTGCCATTTGGTTGTAGTTTCGATTGGTGGTTTTCTGATTCTAGAGTGAGATCATGTTTTAATATACAAATATTAAGACAAACAGATCATTTTTTTTTCTCTTGGCAACATTGTACTTTGCTTTGAAATATCCAATAGATAAATTCACAATTGCTGAACCTGATCATTTCAATTTACCATTTATTCATTACTATTTATTATTTATTTATTACGCATGGGATAGTGAACACAATTTTGATTCTTTGTACGCTCTTTCTATGAAGAATTGGCAACAAATTTTTTTAACTTTAACTTGACTTCTATTAAAAAAACTCGCTGTATTCCATCTGTATCAAAGGTGCACTGCACAACTTTTCTGGTGAAGAATCCGACACCTGTCCGTCTCCATGGAGATGTGACCGATTTGCCTGGAATGCTCCACGGTATAACTTAAAACGTTTCCATAGAACATTTATTCATTACGGGTGTCTCTATTGCTCAAAAATACAATAATTCCTTCTGTGAATAGCAAGGACTCTCCGTAGATTTGTGCTGTAACTTTATCTTCTCCCTCATGATTGATAGGCTTAATCTATACTGTGGAACATTCTAGACAAAGTAATATTATTTCCATGGAAACATCAGAGGGCAGACATTCCACTAGAAATGTTACACAGTGCACCTTTAAATATCATTAGTCTATAGAAAGCCACAAAGTTGAACCGTTACAATCTGGTATCATGACATCCCTAGATTCAACCCTCCCAACTTTTTCCCTGTTTGCCCCAAGTGCCCAAAATGCCCTCGCTAGTGCACGCCTATAAAAACAAGTACGAAGCATGAGCAGAGCCATTAACATTCATGTTGGAGGTGCAGCCAGGAGCGTCGTTAAATGTAAGAATAAATGGCATGCTAAGCGGCAAAAAGCACCAATGCAGATTCCAATGCGATGTCGCCCCACACGCCAAAAGTATGTAGTGCTCAAGTCAGAAATGTTCCCTCAACAGATCGGTACAAACTGAGTCCACTAAGCATCAGGTGTTAAAGGTTATGATTTTGTCTTCTTTTTTTTTAATCCATAATAGGGCTGAGCGATATGGCAATAAAAAAATCTTAGCATGATTTTTTTTTTTTTTTAGAAGAGAGATCACAATTTCCTGCTTTTTCTGTTTTAGACTGAAGCTGTTTAGGCCAGTAACTAACCATTATTTTTGTAGTTGATGAGTTAGTGTCTTTTTCTGTCATTAAGAGTTAACTAAAGCCATCTACTGCTTCTGAGACTTCACTCTTCACTGTGACGGGTTGAATCGAGCGGTCACTCACTCTGAGCTTGACTGGGGATGACCAAGGGGACAAGTGGGTGTATTTGATTCTGATGCAACAATAGTTTTACCAAAAGTCAAATTTACATCATAATATCAATACAACATTTTAGGTCCTCTGTTATTTTTATGGTAAATTCATCTTTTCATCTGTCTGCTTGAATATAGCAGATTCAGGCCGTTGCTGTTGTGTCCCTAGTATTGATATTTTGCAACTCATGTCATCAACATTTCCTGGGATTGTGATGCGAACTATAAGCACCGCTCTGTCTGAAGCTTTGTTACTCAAGTTGGAGTTTAATCTGATCTTTGTTTGAACACAATCTGACCAGAAAGGGCTGACTTAGATGGAACTACAACATGTGAGAGGTTTTGTGCAGTTAGATAAATCTCTCACACATAAAATTACTGTTAGTCACTCACTTTTTGTCAAAAATCAAACTCAACAGGATCGTGAATGCTCGTATTGATCACAGGATCCTAAAAATGTGTTGTTTAAATCCATTTTGTATTTTTTCTTGAGTTTTCAGACAGTCTTAAAACTTTTTTGGTAGTTATTGCTAGTGGTGTGCAAAAATATCAAAATATTGTATCGTTTAATGTGATGATACAATATCGATATCATGGGCTGCTATATCGATACATCGCCAAGAGCATTTTTTACTAAATTATTTTGTTATAGTGCTACAGTGTTGTTGCTTGTTTAGTGGAAGTACTCTTATTTATGCAACACATTTGACATTTTCACAGTTATGATTATTAAAATGGGCGTGTTTCATATTCACTTTGCACAAAAATGGTTTAACAAAGACTTAGTATCACAGCCATGATATTTTTATTGAACCTTATCGACTCAATTTGAAATATATACAACTGAATCGAAAGCTCACGGTATTGTATCGTATCGTGGCCTACGTTTCGTATCGGCAGGTTGTTAGCGATACCCTCTTGTTATTGCTAATGTGTGCACTGTGTCACCATGGTAACTGATGAACACTGCGCCATAGAAATACATAGAAACACCTTCCCAACTGACGTCTCTGAAAAGTGTCAATAGGATGGAAAGGCAAGCACTGAGTCGTAATTTGAAGAGATCTCATCATAATCACACATTATCACGATTCGATTTTTTCCTCACCGTATCGCCCAGCCCAAGTCCATACACGTGTGTACTGTGACCTTTATAGGCCACGGTTAACTGCACAAGGCTTCATGCGAGTACAGAGAATATTCAGAGCCCCAACAGCAAAACAACACATCTCTTATATTAACTTCTTTTAAAAATCATCTCAATCACTCCAAATCCAACTCTACAATCAGTCATACCTATGTATATAAACCTGAAGAGCCGCCATGAGGGAGGCCAATGACTAGTTACATTTCCTTTTTAATATCATCCTCTTTGCAGGTAATTATAAATAAATACAAACAAAAAACAAAACAAGGAATGTCTACTGCAAACAATATACAAAATTAAAGAAACTGTGGTATCAACAGGAGTAAATGTGATTTTTTTCTTTTTAATCTAGATGGGTAGAACTTCCTGGGACAAAGAAAGACTGCTTTGAATCTTGTTATTGTTCTTTTTCAGGTACGATGGTGTGAAAAATGTTCCCTTTCTTGAGTGCAGGGTGTAGCAGAGTCTGATCAAACCCTGTCCATGTGGTTTGTGAATATTGACAAACGCACTTTTCTCCTATTGACGCAGACATGACAAGATGGGCACAAGTCCACACTGATGCCGCTCTGAGAAGGCCCCTCCGATCCGTGTGGTTTTATTCCTCGAGTCCATATCGGGCCGTTCCATCTCAGAGGGCGATGAGTTTATTAGGAGCAAACCGAAGCCTGCTTTGAGTTTTGACTGATTATAAGCTTCTTCAGGTGGGAAAACTCCTCCCCGTGTACAGGTTACATGAACTGCATCTAGAGGGAGCAAAGAAAAATGTGTTATATATTGTTTAGAGATGATACTTTTAGTGGATTTAAGTAATTTAAGTGCAATTAAAAGGTGGAGGAGCATCCATCATCTGCTTGTCTCCATGAAGATGTCACTTTGCTGAGAACAATGAGTCTTTTCATACAAAGTACCACCAGCAAAAAAAAAACAAAAAAAAAAACGATTTGGCTTTCCAAGGACTAACCAGATCTAAACCAGGTCTATATTAGAACTACTCCAGGTCTAATTTAGGGCTAAACCAGGTCTAAGGGTATGTTTATATGATGACGGTTTCAACAGAAGAAGTAAAAGTGGTGTTGCGTCTTCACTTTTTATTCTGTGTTTAGACCAGCATTTTCGGGAGGAAATATGTGTGCATACAGTGATGCAGAAGTGTGTAGAATTTGATTGTGTATGCATGCTAGGTGGTGATGTATGTGACGTAAACGTTTTGTGACTTGGGCAGTGTAGACGGAAACTCTACGGCAGAGTGTATTCAACTTTTCCACTCTGGAGGGTGGGTTCAGATTTTTGCCTTTTTAAGCCCCAAAAACGTTGTTACAGTCTAAACAAAAGGCACTTCCGATAAAATATTTTTTCAGTTTTACCAGCAAGCGTTCTTGTGTAAACAGGTCCTAAAAGTGGACTACATAATATTCACTGTTGTTCTTGTAGAAGAAATAATCCAGGAGGACAAAAGTGGATAAAATTAACTGGATGAAACACAAACCAAGGACCACCTGAAGAAGCTTGTTTACCACAGTCGTCTAAAATGTTCCACAGTATTGCATTAACTGTATTTATCTCCATGAAGACAAGCAGGTGATGCAACCAGGACAAATTAATGATCAGATCTTCAGAGAGAGGATTATATGTTTTTCAAGGTATTTTTCTTCACAATTAAACTTTTGTAACTGTATAAATGCAAGAGTTTAATGTTACACTGTGGAGCATTCCAGACAAAGTCATCACATCTTCACGTAGACAAGCAGGTAGCAAACCCCCCGACAGAAAATCTACATAGAGCAACTTTAACTAACATAAGGCTGTGCAATACACCAGTTTAAAATGGGCTTAGCTTTCGAAATGAACTCAATAAATAAATACAGGTAGTTATTAGAACCTATATTAAAAACAGTTTCAACATGCGTCTGCTGGGATTACATAACCAGTGCTTTAGGCCTAAACAACTGAACAATACCTACATTTAACCTGGGAAATGGCGAGCTGCTGTGCTCAAGGCCAACTTCTAACACAGTATTGAACAAAAAGTGATTGTGTGTTAGTTTAATTGATTAGTTCTGTCAGTCCACCCCAGGGCAGTTGTATCTGACCACAGTATGGAGTGACTGCAAAATGCAAATGTAAAATGGGTGCTAAAAGAATCCAATGCATATTTTTATTATTATATTTTTGTATTATAACTAAAACACTGTTATACTGCACTACCTTAAAACTCCAAGAAACATAAATTCAACCAGAAGTGGGAGTTTTTTTGTGGCTGGTATTACAAAGCAGTGAGCAATCCATTTACAACTAGACCAGCATCATTCCAGGAAACATTTATTTAAAGGGCCCATATTACACTATTTTCTGATCTATGTTTCCATGTTTCTGCATCAAAAATATTCCTGGAGTTTTGTTTCATTCACAAATGTTCAACGCATAAACCCTGAATATTTAGGTTGGGTTCTACTTACAAAGAGAAAAAAACATAGTTCCACCTTTTAATAGTCATGTGGTGATACAGAAAGTGCTCCACTGTGTTTTTAAACTCCATACAGCTTCTCTTGAGTCAGTCAGATGACCTCGTGACCTAGGAATTGCCAATATCTACTGAACAAAATTAAGGTAAAAGGTAGCAGTTAACTTGAAAACTACCACGACATGACATCACAAGGTAAAACTGAGCATTTTGAGCTTTGGAAATGCAGACAGACTAATAATAATAATAGATTACTCAAACTTGTGAATGAAACAAAACAACTCCAGGCATGTTTTTGACTACATATAATGGCTTAATGCTCACAAGAGTCCATTTTGCATAATATAGGGCCTTTAACAATTAATTTTCTTTGTGATGTTTTGAATCTCCAAGCCTGTTAAAGAAACCCAGATATTTTCTTTGTGTTCTGTTCTGGGTTGCTTTAATAGGCTACGTAGAGAGTCATGTGTGATACTAGCCTTGCTTTAATATAGCTGCAAATGAGTGAAGGAAAATGTATTCTTAGAAGTGAAACAGTCCGTGTGGAGGCAAACAGACAGAAAATCAAGTAAAAGTGACATGCACCTTCTGTTAGAGCTGCAACTAACCAATATTTTAGTAGTCGACTAGTCAGCTATTATTTTTTTCAATACTTTCAACTTACAACTACAGTGTAATATTGAGGAAAATCAAAAATTTAGATTGTTATAAAAAGATCTTTGACTGTTTGTATCATAGACTGTAAAAAGAAGTGGACTAATCGATCATCCATAGCGTTAGGCTCCAGTCAAATGAAGCTATGTAGATACTGTATGTTCATTTATTTTACAGCCTTATGGTCTGTACAGCCCAGATAACAGTCATCAGTAGTACTTATAAGTACACTTTTATTAGCGTTAATAAAGAATAGCAAAGGAGAAATAAAATTCTGTCAACTGGACAAAAGTTGTTCTTGTTGTTTGTTTTATTTTGTTTGTTTTTTAATAAAGATGAATTAATAAGCTATTTGTTTGCTATTATGAATTAAAAATTATTCAGGCTTAGTACCTACTTCCTAACTCCTAACCTAAATCCTTCTTAATAAACACTTGTTCAACATGAATCTAGTCTTTGTTCATGCTTTATTAAGGGTACATTGTGTAATTTTTCTGGTGGAGAGTCAATCATACACTTTTCTCCGTGGAGATGTTATTGCTTTGTCTGGAATGCTTCACAGTATGGCATTAAACCTTTCCATCTCCATGAGCACCAAACCAGACCAAGCTACAGGTCAGATCTGTGGAGAGGCAACCCTGCTCACAGTCAGAGTGTCTGTTTTTCTAGGTATTTTTGAGCTATAATACCACCTGTAATTGAGTAAATAAAATGTAGAGCTGTTTTAATGCCATACTGTGGAACATTTCAGGCAGAGCAGTGACATATCCATAGAAACAAGAAGGTGATAGACCCCCAACCAAAAACTTACTGATATGAGTACAGTTATTGTAATAGTTGACTAGTGACAGTTATCCAGATTAATAGTTGCAGCTCTACTCTCTGCCACATTTAGACTTGTAGATGCTGTGAGCCACACACAGGGGGCGCTGTACCTAATTGCGCTCTATAAGAAATTATGCACAAAGAGCTGAGCGAAAGGGTCCTCCCCGGGGACTCTGAAGGGGCTCAGACTGGAGGGGCTAGAAGTGGAAGGTGACTGACATGAAAGGAGATGAAAACACAGAGAGAGACATGGAAAGAAGAATGAAGTAAATCAAGAGAAGCTTTAAGAAATACATCAGAAAGACCGGGTAGCAGATGTCATTTAAGAGTGCACTATGTAACTTTTCAGGTGGTTTCCATGGAGATATAAATAAGTTTAGTGCCATACTGTGACATTACAGATTCCAAAGCATTACTATCTCCATAAAGAACAGTAAGTAGAGAATGCTCCACCAGAAAAAAATATATAGGGCATGTACCTGATTTTACAGTTTTAAAATGTGAAAAAACATAATGAATAATTAATGTATACTGAAAAGTTTATTCTAAAAAGTTTGCAGAGTAATCCTTCCCTTTCCCAGTGCATTCCTCGCATCCTAATTATTCACCGCAATGAGTTTTATAAGAGGCCAAAGCGGAGTTTTGCTGTCATGCTTACAGCAACTAGCATGCAAATACTTCCTGCTTCATGGACATTAATAATTCATAATTAAATGCAAACCGCACAAAACGGCCTAATTTTACAATATCCATGTACAGAGGTAAGACGGATTTTACTTTATCATATGAAATAAATCGGGTGCAGGCTCTTTAACTATGACTTCTAAACAGATTTCCAGGAGGCACGGAGGAGTGGTTTACCTGTGCTCCAGAGGCAGAACCGAAGGGGTTGGCCGGCCTCATCACAGGCTGAGTGTACATCATTGTGGGCTGGGTCATCATCATGGAACCAATGTGTGGAGGCTGAGGAGAGGAGACACAAAACAACTCAATACATATGCCAAAACAGATAATCTTCCTTCTACCAGTGCTACTCGGGCAACCAGTCAGTGCTGTATCTGGGGACTCATCTCCAGATCTTGAGCTAGTCTTGATTAGAACTACCAAAGCTGGAGGATTTGTCTTATTGCGCATGTGTTTGGGTTGATGGTGGAAACCTGAGTGTCCAGAGAAGCTCACTAAGACATGGAGAGAAACATGTAAACTCCACATAAAGAGAGTCGCACCAGGAACCCTCTTGCTGTGAGGCGTGAAAAACTATATTCCTTTTATATCAGGACATGTCCCAATACCTGGAAATCTCATTAATTTCAAAATACATCAAGATTTTGTAGATTACCTGGATCTGCTGACTCTACCTGACCAGTCCTCCTGTTAAACTGCACTGAGACCTTTGACTGAGAAGCATAGTGTACATGTTGCTAAACCAAAACTTGAGTTTCCCTCGAAATCAGTAAAGTTCTCTCTCTCTGTATCTCTCTCTTTCTCTAACTTCTTAGGTTCTTTTTAAAGACAATGCAGTAAAGTGTATTTACCTTGTTGACATGTTTCGGCTGCTAGCTGCAAGCCATCTTCAGAACTGTCACCGGTGTTGGTGGTGACGTGTCATATATCACCTGTTGTTACTTCCTGTAGGCGTGGTCAGCCTGATGGACCTGGCAGGTCGCTCAGACTGACCACGCCTCCCGTCGCCCGGTGTTCTCTTTCTCTCTTGCTGTATCCGTTTCTCTCTCTGTATCTCTCATTGTATATCTCTCACTCTCTCTCATTGTATCTCTGTTTCTCTCTCTCCCTGTATCTCTCTTTGTATCTCTCTCTACCTCTGTCTCTGTTTCTCTCTCTCTTTCGTTGTATCTTTCTTTCTCCGTTTTTCTATCATTGTATTTATCTCTCTATCTCTATGTACTGAATCTCTCTGTACCTCCTTCTCAATCTCTACTATTCAGTGTTATTGTGTAATTTTCATTCTGTTGCTGAAGATTTGTCTTGCTAGTTTGTACAAAAGCTAGTTACGCTATGTTTTCTTCAAACTTGGTGCACTTCGCTGAATATGTGCCAGTTGCGCGAGGCGGGTGCAGTCCCTGTCGCCTTACCATTCCATATGCCATCATGCCCGTCGGGGTGGTTGCCGGGAAGGCCATGACAGATGGAGCCTGAAGTGACACAAAAACACGATGAGAGAGACATATCTGGGCCACAGAATCAGGATGCTCAAACTCAGGCTAAAAGTAAATTAATAAAACAACAATACCAGAACTCAGCATTTCTATTTATTCTAAGAGGAATGCTCCATACGCTCATTTGGAAGATTTCAGCCCTGTAATTTCCAAAAGGCAGCTGGTAACTTCTTGACATCACAAGCTAGAACAGAGCATTTTGAGCTTTGGGGATGTAGCCAGACTAATAACTCAAACGTGAGGAGTAAATGTAAATGTGAATGGGCTCACATCATCACAGATCTGACTTGTAACTTGACCAGGTAGCGTCAAGTGCTTGTCCCCTTTGAAATAAGGAGTGAGCCACTGAATCAAGATGCTCAAACAGTCAAAAAAAAATAAAAATAAAAATTAATAAAACAATAATACCAGAACTCAGCATTTCTATCTGTTCTGAGGAGTAGGAATATGCATTGCTAAGCTTCACCTGCATTCACAGCTGCAAGGCTCGAGCAGGATATGTGTGAGCCAACTTTGTTCTGACTTACAGACGACCTACGCCTCATTCAACTTCAAAGACCCCTGCTGCTACGCTCTCCCCCTGAACTGCTTTCACAAAAATTCAAAGTTAAAAAGGCATAACAAAAGCGTGTTACTGATTTTGGGGGAATGACAAGGAATTTGTTGTGAGTCTGGATATGATTTTGTTCGTTTTTTGTGTCGTTTGAGTTGTGTCCAATAACCAATTTGCCAGTGCCAATATTAAAGAACACATTGTGCACTCTTGTGGATTTATTTCCCTTTTAAACATGCTTTTTGATTACCTGGAGATATGCATTTCACATTTCCCAACTTAAAAGGTGCACTGTGTAACTTGTCTGGTAGAGAGTCCACCACGAGCTTGTTTCCATGGAGATATTATTGCTTTGCCAGTAAGGTTCCTCAGTATGGCATTGAACTCATCTATGGTGCATTTATTCAATTACGGGTGTTTTACTGCTTAAAAAAAAACTACAAAAACACGCATTCCTACTTGACCTGGAAGTATTGTAGGCTTGTTTCCATGGAAATAGGTAAGTTTAATGCCATACTGTGGGTCATTCTAGACAAAGCAAAAACAGAAGACAAGCAAGTGGCAGACTCTCTTTAAAAATAATGTTTACAATTGGAAAACTGTCTACATCAACTAGTGTACCTAAGTACGGTCCGATATGGACTTTCTAAGCAGTTACTGACATCCAATAATTAGCTTCCAGTTGTGTCAGAAAACCAGCATTTAACAAATACTAATATTGATATTTTAAAATTCATAGCAAGGCTGTCAAATGTATGTTAAAGATTACAAATTAGCTTTTTAAAATAATTTGTTGTATGATTGTGTAAACATATGGCCATATTTTTAGTGTAACAGCTCCAATTTCCACTTTTATTCATTACTCTGTTTCAAAAAGATAAATCCGATGCGCTGAGGACAATCTGAGAATCACCCATCCAAAACAACAAAAATACATTACTGATTTTAGGAAAAGAACAGGCATTTTTCTGCACATCATGAAATAGCTGCAAAAATCATGAGCACAGCAATCTCCTGCATGTATGTTGTCAAAGTGTGCGACATTGTGAGAGACAAAGGCTAATGAAAGTCAGTGATAAGAGCTGCGCAGTGGTGTTGGCAGGTGCTGACAGGTGCTGGCAGGTGCAGCATTCGTATACAGCAATATTAGAAAACGAAACAGGCCTTTTGTGTGAAGCCCCTGAAGTGATAACAAACCCAGGTTGTTCTAATGCGCAGCCACAGCACTCCGGGGAAGGATACAATTCATTAACTATTCACTCGAGGGCCACGCAGGCACAAGTCAGACAGGCTGCTGGCAAAATCTCAACATGAAATAAAACTCAAGATCTAATTCCACATGTCCCGTTATTGATGCACTGACGTTTGAGTGACAGGTCTAGACATGAGAATCACACTGGGATTACTACGAACAGACTAATGTCAAGCCCCCATCCATGAGTTTTAGAGTAATAAAAAAAATTACAGTTGTAATAGCAATAAATAGCGGTGGGGACAAGAGACAATTTCCACAAGAACAGTTTGGATCCACGGGAACGAGACAAGACGAGATTTTGACATTGTTCCCAATACATTTTGTGATTCAATTTCTAATTTTGGCCTCACATTTAATTTTTTTTTAATTATTATTTTTTATTTAATATTTTAGGTTTGCATTGTAGTACCACTTTTTGGAACTAAAAGAGCTGTAACTCAACAACATGTGACTTTTTTGACCAATCCTTACACTTACAAGATCATTTTTCATTGCACATCTTATGTCCAATTTGTTTTGCGAGATCTTGTCCCATCTCAAGCAATAAACAATTCAAAACTAAAAAGTTTCTTTATTAGTTCCTTGAGACAGGAAAATGTATTTTCTGCATTTGCCTCATCCTTCAGTACAGTTCAGTACAGTAATGGTGAGCCCTTTTCTAAGATATTGAGCTAGTCTTGGTCAGGACTGCATGATTTGATTATTGCATGATTTGGGAAACCTCCTAGACACGATGAGAACATGCAAACTCCACACATAAAGGCCCAGGCGATGAAGAAGTCAAACCTGGAACCTTCCCGCTGTGAGACATAAGCCAATCACATCTTACCACCACGAAGCCCATGACTTGTCAACTACCTAAAATGCTGACATGAATACAGCCTTTTTGTTCAATAGGATCTCTCTATGGTCATTATGACACCATATAAACAAAATGAAGGGCACTCAAGAGCCCAGAACTAAACAAAAGGGGAAATTCAGGAAAACTCCAGGCCATCCAGGAAACTGCCCATCTCTACTCACACTCCACAAGGACACACTTGGCATCTGACAAAACAGGAAAGGAGTCTAACATTAGCTGAAAGCAGTAATAATCAGAGCTGTGGAGATGGTCCGTTCTGAGGCTGCCCAGACAGAGCCAAGTGCTGCTAATGTAGTGAGCGCGGGCCCCAGCATGCAGAGGGCCATAGTGTTAATGGACTTCCTGTAGTTTGTGAGTGTGGCTTCTGTGAAACTGAATGAGAGCGGTTATTTTAAGGGCACATGCCAGCGCGAGGCGAAGAACTACGAGAAAACTCTAAATGGGACTTACGTATTGTGGGAATAGCATGCCGTTCTGTGTGGACAATCGCACATCACACACGCATGTATTAGGTCCAAAGGGAAAAGAACAAAACGACCTCGCTAGATGAGAGTTAAGCGTGTCGTTACCATGGTAGCGGGGTTCCAGGTGGTGGAGGGGGCAGTCTTGGGCTGCCAGTTGGTTCCTCCGGTTAGCTTCTTCTCTCCAGGCTGACTCCAGTGCAGATCGCTGTGTGGATACGATCACAGTGTTACCTCTGTCCTAAAAGCTTGTGTAAGGAAAGATGTGAAGTTAAATATTAGCAGCACTTACTTCTTTGCTGTTCCATTGCCAATCCCCAAATCTACAGGAAGGGAAAAAGCAGTGAAGTTGACAGTTTCCACAAATCTTAATATTTTTTAGCACATGTATATTTGTTTAAATGTGCACTATGAAACTTTTTAATGGGGATCTGACACCTGCTTATTTCCAAGAAGATGTTATTACTTTGCCTGGAATATTTCACAGTATGACATCAAGCAAATCCATCTTGCATTTACTCTGAATGGACTCTGACTTAACTTGACCAGGTAGCATCTGGTAAAACAATATTAATAACGTAGACTGCAGTATCAATTCACTGCCTTGAGTATTATTTGGTATCTTTTACAAAATAATTTTATGACAGTGGTACAATTTTGAATCAGTCTTTATAGAGTCCTTTACAACACTCAAGGTGTCCAAAGTGCTTTTCCAATAAAATCAACAGTATAGAACCATGTAAAACATTTAAGTCAAATAAAAAATAATTGTGCAGATTGTTAATAGATTACTGTGTGTTGAAGGCTGAAGTCTGAAAAGTTTTGAGCTTGGACACACACTCGTTTTTCACATCAAATTCTGAGGGACGATGTGATTTTTTTAGCCTGATTCATCAGTCGGTTTCCCTTTGTAAACCTCACAGAATTAGGATTCGTTCGCTCGACGGTAGGTGGGTACTTTTTTAATTTAACCAATTGCTACTATTTGGTCGTGACGTATGTAATGTGCCGCTAACGGGGCTAAATGGCAAATTAAGCTTTTCCCAAATCCCGTAGGAAGAAGGGCAATAACGTCTTTCCCCTTGATAACATTCTCTTTATTCCGGCTTTACATCCTTGATCTCGGGAATCGCTGCCAACACAGAATGTACGGCTTCGTCTATATCCATCTCGACCGCTTTGTTTACTGTTGTGCTGTACCACAAAAGGGACCCAGACAGGCGCTTGAGTGTGACATCATGGCTTCACAGCTCTGATTGGCCAGTGCGCGGTCTACAACTTTCAGGGTTCTTGCAAACTGTCTAGTGTATTCTGATTCTTGACCTTGACACTGGAGGGAAATGAAATTGAGTGGGGGCACTAGGTGGCACCAGCCTGGCTAGTGATTTTTAGCCCTATCAAAAAAGTTCCACAGTGCACCTTTACTTCAAGTGTAAACCCATGAACCCAAACTGAGCACTTACTGCCGACCAGGTTGGCCAGAGAGGAATCCAGATCGTTTGACACGAGCTTGTTGGCCTGCTGTCCGTTGGGAGTCAGGGCTTGGTTGGGAGAAGATGCCACTGTGGGTTTGAGGATGCCACCTAAAATATCTTAAAGAAAAGGGGCAAGACGGAGGGAAGAGGAAGGAGGGGTAAAGGTGAAAGGTCGGGGAGCCCAGAATCGGTGACGACACAATACGACAAACAATAACAAACAAACAAAAAAAAAACACACAAAAACACACACACAAAGAGAGGATGAGTGGCATGAAGAAGCAGTGCTGGCATAAATGTAACAATAGGCCTGTCACAATAACACATTTTGACTGATATATTATTGAAGGAATAGATTTAATTTATATAGATGATAAATTATAATATCGAAATGTATGCCACTGACACAAGAAGCCTAAAGCAGAATTATTCGAAACAGGATTATCTCCAAAGTTCTCTAAATGTATATTAAGATGCAATAAATAAATGTCGGAAATCAAATACTTAATTTCCATCTATAAAGTGTTTTAGAAACTATACTAATCTTCATCTTAACTGTACATTATGTGCCATTGCTGGTGGGGGTTTGACACCTGCTTTGCCTGGAATATTCTGCATTATGGCATTAAACTTCACATTCGTTATTCACTCATTTAGTCATGTATTAAATTACGGGTATTTTTATTGTTAAAAAAAATCCCTGAACGTTTATTCTCACGTTCAGTAGAGTCGCCTCCCCACACCTTGAATTAATGGCATCACCTGATAGATACATTTAATACCATACTGTGTAATATCGTATTTCAACAACGCAAGCAGGTGGAGGACCCCATAAAAATTACATAATATAACTTTCAATGCCTTCATAGTACTGAAAAACAACGTTCCCGACTAGTACAAAGAAAAAATACGCATGGTAAATATTGACCTCAAAAATGATTGTTCCATCTATAATATGTTGAGTGTTAATCGATATAGTAATTATCGTGACAGGCCTATGAGCAGCTGGTACAGTGTGAGGAGTGTGTGTGCAGTAGACTCACCCAGACATGCATATGCCATTGATTATGCCATGCAAAAAGCCAAGGCCCCGCAGTGAGAGAGAGCCCAGGATGAGGGGAGAGAGAGAACAAGTGAGTGTGAGCTGCCTACAACAAGTGAACACGACTGAGGCCGGCCGCACAAAGATCTATCTAAGGGCTATAAAATAAGTAAACCATAGCATATTTAATATATGTGCAGATTTTTTTAGATAATACGCAAGTGGTTTGAAGGTTGAGTCTTAAAGCTTAAAGTGCATATGACAGGTCAGACTACACTTTTCACTAAAACACAACCAACATATATCCTTATTCTATATTCATTATTCTTTATGATGGATCCTCATTAGTTATTATCAAGAACAGACTGTATAAAGAAGTGGACTAAGGGAGTGTGACGTCACCCATAGCATTCGTCTATGTGATGATACAGTATCAATATCGTGGGCTGCTGTATCGATATAGAGTATTTTTTGGTATATTTTACTAAATTATTTTGTTACAGCGCTACAGTTTTGTTGCCTGTTCAGAGGAAGGAAACTCATTTATGCGACACATTTGACATTTTCACTGTTTTGATGATTAAAATGGGCGTGTTTCATATTCACTTTGTACAAGAAGTGGTTTAACAAAGACTTTCAGAATCACTATATTCATCATAATTTTGCCATAATTTTTTACTGTACCATATCATGTTGTATCCAATCGAAAGCTCACTGTATCTAGATATGTAATGTATTGTGGCCTATGTATCGAGATATGTATTGCATCAGAAACTTGCGCAGCCCTGCTTACAGTTACAGGGCGAATTTGTCAGAGTTCCATATTAGGAATAGGAAGGAGCCGGAAGTGCCTCATGCTCACTTCCCATTTGGAACGCGGTGACTTGTGGGTTAGCTATGTCCATTTATATACATAGTCTATGATACCACAGCAAACTATTCTTCTTAGGGTTCTCTGATGAGCTTAAAAATAGGCAGCAGATGTGACAAACATATATACAGGTAAATAACTATTTACTTGGCGACCATAATGTAAACAAAACTAATTTAATTCATCCAGCAGTTATAGTTTAATTGGTATATATGAATTATGAACTGCCTTTATTTTGCTACATTATTGTTTAAAGTGTCATGAATTTTAGATGGAGCTTTGTACATTCATGACACAGGGAGATTCCTTGTTTGGACCTTTATTCAAACCTGTCATATGCACTTTAAGCTTAGAAATAAAATAAAATAAAAGTTACAATCACATGTTTCAATCTTAAGAAATTAAATATACTGAAAATAAATGAAAACTTGTTCCTCAACCAAGAGTTTGTCTTTGTGCGACGGTCGTCAGGAGAACAACAGCTGCTGTGTGGGTGTGACAGAGGTTAATCTTTATTCAACCAAAGCATTTTTAATTTGGTTAATACCAGACAATCATTAAACCTTGGATAACTAAAATAAATGACACCATGAGTCAGATTAACCTCCATCACACTCCAGTGGCACAAGCTGTGGTAGTAAATCCAGATTCAACCATATTTACAGCAAATATTAGTAGCGCTTTATAATAACTACACTTTAATAAGCCTTAAGGGTCCTATATTACACAAACTGACTGCTGTGAGCTTTAAATCATGTTATAATGCTGTTGCCTCCTCGAAAACTTACCTGGAGTTGTGTTTTGTTTCATTCACACGTTTGAGTAACCCTGGATTATTAGGCTGTCCGCAACAAAACACAACTCCAGGTATGTCTGCATTGTAACATAGATCAGAAAATAGTGTAATATAGGCCCTTTAAGACATAGTTATTACAAGTCAGTTACAAATATTTGTAAACAGAAATACACTGTGCTTCCTCTAATGGATAAAAGACTAAAGGTATGTTTCTTTGCCTATGTGGTACTTGTAATAACGTAAATGTTTACACTGTGTTTAGCTGCAGTACAAGACTACAAGACAGAATGACACACCACAGTTTTGCACCTGTGCATGCTAAAAATAAACCAGTGAGATGGTACACGCACATGACGCCAGCTCCATGATGTGTACAGCCACATGACCACTCACCTTTGTCACTAACTTATATAAGGAGCATTCACTTACAATATCTACACTGTATAAAGTCCAGTGTGATTATACTGTACAGTTAACGCCTTATGACTACAGCTAAATGTCCCTAATTGAATGTCTGACAAAATCCTATCAAGTTAAAACTGAATCTGTCTCTGAACTCTTTAAATTTTTTATAAAGTTTAAATATTTTCCTTGTCCTGGCGCTTGGCTCTCTCTATTTAGCACTGATGATTGTTTGCTTTCTCAAATGGTTCATTTTGGCTTTGACACTCCAAAATGTTATATAATTAATTGAAAAGCTAGTAAGAATGAAATGAAATAAAATTGGACTTTTTCCAAGGCACACCTGGTAATATCTTAAGGCACACTAGTTGGCAATCAATGGTCTAATCCAATATAATCTTTGTGAAGCTAACTCTGTACTTTTGGCCTTTGTTGTTTAATTTTAAGTGGTGACAAACTATGCACAGAAGAACATCAGATTTCAAACACCGTCTAGACTCTTTCTGGTAAATATAAACAGGAGTAAAGCTGTAGTGGGGTTTATTTGCTGTGTGTTGCCAATTCCCATTTCAAAATTGAAGCCAATACTGTCAGCTGGACGTTGGATTATAAGGGGTTACCATATTAGAGAATAACACGTACTTGCTTGTTTAGAAAGACTTCCAAGCATTTGCTCTACACATTTCCACACAGTAAACAAATCAAAGTCCAGCGCTTTGATTTTCCAGTAACACGATCCAGTGAAATCCAAATGTGCATAGAGCAGTGCTTACCTGTAGAGTCCAGGTTGTTGGCGTTAGTGTTGTTCCCAAACACCGAATCAAAGTCAACATTAAGGCCCTGGGAGTTCTGTGGCGTTGGAGAGGCATTGAACCCTGGTAAGGAAAGAAAAAAAAAACATTATAAAAGAGGATACTAACAATGCAAAAATCCCCCCTACATCTGAAACCTGGTAGACCCATTCAATGCTATTTAAACTTCAGAATTGCAGAACGGAGGCAAGTGGAGGCAAAAGTGAAATTTTATAATATATTTTTTCAATGATGAACTGAATTCCAAGGGATGTCAAAGATTTGGGGATTTCCAGTGCTGAAGTGTCAGTTTGCATATCTATCACAAGGGACGGAAAAATACAGTTTCAAGGCTAAACATGCGATGAAGGATGTAATCAAACTTTAGACACAATGGAAAAAACTATTTAGTATTTTGTATGAGTCCAGTAAAAACATAAAAATCAAAAAAGTGTAATAATCTCCTAAATAAACCTAAACTCTCTGATATTAATTACATGTATCTAAGGATGTGTTCATAGTCCACATACTTCACACATTCATCACGTTAAAACTGGGACCAGACTTGGGACCAGACTTGGGACCAGACTTGGGACCAGACTTGGGACCAGACTTGGGACCAGACTTGGGACCAGACTTGGGACCAGACTTGGGACCAGACTTGGGACCAGACTTGGGACCAGACTTGGGACCAGACTTGGGACCAGACTTGGGACCAGACTTGGGACCAGACTTGGGACTAAGCCTGGCACTAAGCCTCGAACGAAGCCCGAAACTAAACCTGAAACCCAGCCTCAAACTAAGCCCGGAACTAAACCTAGAACTAAGCCTGGCAATAAGCCTCAATCTAAGCCTGGAACCAAACTCGGAACCAAGTATGGAACTAAGTCTGACACTAAGCCTTGAACCAAGCCTGGGACAAACCTGGAATTATGCCTGGAACTAAACCTGGATTTACCTATGTGGACTAGACCAGGACTAACCCAAGTGTTTGACTGCTCTCTTGGTGGTTTCAATTTACCAAAACCACCTTAAATTCACCACATTTACAGATTCTGCACATAATTCCAGTTTCCCCATTAAAATCGCATCATGTTTAAATCCATTTAGCCTCCGTTTGCCTCCATTCTGAAATTTGAAAATATGTGTTTCCCAACCGTTTAAAGACTCCATCTACTGTACACTGTGAAACTATAAGCACTGGAGATGGGGGGATGGGGGGGTCTAAAAGCAGACGTACCTCTGAATAGACCAGCTACAGCAGTGGGCTCAGAATGGTACAGAGGAGTGGTGGCGTAAGGGTTTGGCCCACAGAAGGAGTCTAACACACAAAGAGCAAAGGAGAGAGAGAGAAAAGGAGGAAGAGAGATTATAAAAACACAGAGGAATGGGACGCAGCCGAGTTGCAAGCAGAGGGAGAACAAAGATCGGGATTGAGGGAGACAAAAGCAGAGGAAACCCATGAGCCCATAAGGAGTCTAGACTAAATAAAGAACAGAATTTTAGGGTGGCGTTTAACTATATAACTATGCTGACAATACAGTTTACAGCCCGAGAGAGGTGGGAAGTGTAAGGGAGGGAAGACAAACTAAGCTTTTACTCAGCTACTTTATGACTGTCCACTTGTACTCTGAACAAACTATCGCTTTTTATTGACTTTAAAATGCATATGACAGGTTTTCATGTTCTTGTAATTACTTGGTTTGGTGGGGTAGTTCACGTGGTAAATATTTATAAAGGGACCAAGTGAGATTATTTTCTGATCTATGTTATGTTGTTTCCTCATCACAAACAAAGCTGGAGTTGTGTTTTGTTTCATTCATACATGTTTAAACACACAAAACCTGCATACTTAGACTGTGTGCTACTCTGAAATAGAAAACACTGTTCCACTTTGTGATGTCATGTGGTAATACAGGAAGTGCTTCACTGTGTTTTTAAACTCCATACACCTTCACGAGAATGTTTTGGATCATTTCGGCTCTGGAACTGCCAATCTCTTCTCAACAAAAGGTAAAAGGCAGCTGGTAACTTGAAATCACAAGGAGGAACAGAGTATTTTGAGCTTTGGAGATGGAAAGGATTACTCAAATGTGTGTGAATGAAACAAAACAACAAAACACACCTTCCAGTACGTTTTTGAGGAGGTAACAACTCCATCCACACTCCATCCAATTTATGCACAATTTCTGGCAGTATAAAGGTCCATTTTACAAAATGAAGGTGTAGTTATTTATCTTTATTAGTCTAATGATAACTGCTGTGCTAGGTTGCAGTTATGGAATAAACCTCTATGTATGCCATATCTGCTTTCCATTCCCCTACCAGGAAGAAAAACGATAAACTTCTTTTTAAAAATCTGAAACATACAGTATTTATTAACTGTGTTTTAGTGAAATAAATAGTCTAATCTGTCATATGCACTTTAAGTACTCCCAAGTACTACATTGACAGAAATCTAGAATACCTGATAAAATCTGCTCTACATGAAACGAAGAATCAATATTAGACGCCAGAGAAGAGTTTGAATCAAAAAGCGGAGAGCAACAATCTGCAAACAACGAGCAAGATGGATTTTCATGCATCAAACTTAGAAATAAGCAGAAGATTAAACAGCCCAAGTCAAACAGTGCGGGGGAGGAGACCACAAACACTGGGAACCCAAATTTTCTGCAGGGTAAATACAGAGACGAGGCAGTGAGCCAGAAAGGAGATGTATGTGAGAGAAGTGGCAGAGAACTACACTATGTTCTGGCACTTGACCCCAAAGTCACGGCAGGAATTTCCTTCATTTCTGCATTTGGTCTGAAAGCTGTGGGACCATCAGGCAGGGTCTAATAACACTGCACACTGTGTTTAAAGAAGACATATTATGCAAATTTGACTTTTAATAGCTTTAAACAATGTTATAATTGTTTTCCTTTCGCATTTACACTCTTGAAGTTGTATTTAGAGTGAGTCAAGCATGTTTGAATAATTTGCTGTTCTGCTTTTAAGACACCATTTCCCTGTCCTTCCATATATACCCATTGCTCTGTACTCAATTCACTGCTAGGGATGATTTCACTTTTTACTTTTTTACTCTTTACTTTACTGATGCAGCTTTTACTGTTCTGATATCAATACTATGGCTTTAAGTATCTGCCGATATCTGATAGTGGCTGATACCAGTGTATTGAATTGGATTGAAAACCTTTTTCTCTCAAAACACAGTTAACAAATTTGATCCAACAGTGTTTTGTAACTTATTCATCCTGCAAATAACCACATAACAGCTGTATGAATTGAAATCCTCGGCCTACATCAGTCAGTAAATAGAAATAATAAAAAATTATAAAATCCAATTAAAAGCCCAAGGGTAACGTACTCTGAAAACTGTGGTGCAACAGGACGGTCTGATGCTGGAAATCAACAGATCCCTTTCTTTTATCAAATTGCTTTAGATAATTACAACTTTAAATGTCCAAATTCTAAAAATACTGACCCACAGGTGCCATAGATTGTAACTATAGCGAACAAAAGCATAATATGTCTTCTTTAAGCTTCATGCAAAATGTACTAGAAAGAAGTGCAATTGGCAGTCACTTCTGTTAAATTCAGAACAGACAGCACAACACATTTAATACTTAAAAATAGTCTAAAAGTCCATTCCAACAGCTACAGAATGGTTATGGTCGGTATAAAAAATTTATATTTATCAACTCCAAGCAAGAAAAACTTATTTTAGCAGATGAGCAACAACTCCAAGATTGATAACATTTGTAAAACAGCCAATTGTGTCATCTTATTATTCGAGTTGGCTCAGCTGTCAGAAACAATAAGGTAACAGCCATTTCTAGAGTCAAAATCACCATGCAGTTTTAAATGGGCTATGTAATATAATCTATCAAGATGCATTTTAGCAACCCCACCGAACATTTCATGGCTAGGCGTTCTAGAGGACAGGCTGCCATTGTCTGAGGGCGCCATGGACAGGTGGACATCAACAACAGGAAGAGTGAGGAAAGGGTTTGCGTTGGGTATGTCCTCCGCAACATCGGCAGAAGACGCAAAGGGATCTGAGAGCACAAATGGTACAGGGACACATGAGTTATGGACAAAAGACATGTTAAAAATGTGCATGCAAGACAACAACGCTAAGGCAAATGACAGTGAAACTATAGATGCACAGACTTTGTGAGACAAAATTTTCCACGACATGAGAAAATTGATCTTGTGAGATTTTTTTTTTTCATGTGTTTATATTTGGGTTGGACAAAAAGGGCTGAAGTAATGGCAAGAAATAGCAACAAAAAGCAGCGTTACAATAACTGTAAATGTAATAAATAATCTTCTGTAGAAAATAGTCTTGTCTCATTTGTGTGCAAATTGTGCCTTGTCCCACCTTTTATACAGAGAGATAAATTGCCCACACTTACCAGCCAGTAAATTATGGAGCTTATAAAAGTATCTAGCATTTTATAGTTTAAGTGGAACTAAACAGAAGATAAACATTTTTGCTACCAAATTGTGTACATGGTGTTTTAATAGCATTATGTACTGTTCCTAGTAATATTTGTGTAATTAATTACTGTACAAACTTTTTCTTTCTATTTAGTCAAAACCAGTCAAAAACTGATTGTGTGCTGCCTCCAGTGGCAACTTCAATTTCAAGTACTATGTGCCATTACACTGTACTGGCCTAATTAAATCCAAGTGTTTCTGATTACAAAAACCTGGCTGTAGAGGTGGAGTTTTATGTATGGATACCTGTTTGACAATCACACTGTTCCTTACACCTCCAGACCAAGCCCCATTTAGTCCACTATTACCTGTCCAATTTATAAACTATTGGCGTTCATGTTCAGGTGTTTAGTCCCACTTTAAATTCAGTCTTGTGAAAAAAGGACCACGTCTACAAGGCTACAGTTGTGCCTTCCTTCAAACATTTACTCTGTTATGTAATAGATTGTTCAGTTATTATCTTTTTGTGTCAACTGCATTGTTTAAACGACTAAGATATGAATGTTGAGTGAAAAACACACTTTAAGATGAGATAAGACTACAACAGTAAATATGAAACACAAAAGTCAACAATGTAAAGTACTGAGGACAATATTAGAACTATGATTAGTTAATAGGGCTGTACCTGATTTTTCATGTAATACAGTACAGTGTTTTGCCTCATTGCCCAGATTTAGCATAAAAGCAGGTCAAAATGAGACCACTGTGTGCGCTCTGCTTCTAATCAGGAAGTAATGTTGGTGCACTGTTAGCATGCTAGTAGTTGTTAGCATTACAGTGATGGCAAAACTCTGCTCTGGCATCTGAAAGTTGTGAAACACATTCATAAACTCATTGTGGTGAATAATTTGACTGGTAGGAATGCATTAGGAAAGTGTGAAATAACTTTGGACCACTGCAAACTTTTGTAAGACAGTGAAAATCAGGTACAGCGCCTTTAATACCAGAGTTCTGTATGAGATGGTGAAACATGTATTACGGTTGTAGCAGAAGGCTGAGCTCTCACCTCCCCATGTGTTGCCCGTGGACAGGGGCAGTGGCTGCTGGAAGGCGGGCTGCAGGTCCAGAAGGTCATTGGCGGCTTTAGAGCTGCTGAAGGAGAGAAAGGACAAATACATTATAACAACACTAATGATTTACTTCAAGGTTAAACTAATTATCCAAACAAATTCATGTAACAAAAAAGAAAAATGGGAACAAAGAAATCTGTTTTGAAGTAAAGGTGAGACTCATAGCACTGTTGGTTATGAGAACAGCTTTGATAAGAATGACTAAGTGCACAAACTTGACAGCTTTCAATTTTCAACTTTATTAATGTTCCAAAGGGAAAGTGGTATGCAGCAGTGTCAGACTTCTGTGAGCTATAGCTATTTACAATGCTGTTACCTCCACAAAAACATACCTGGTGTTGTGTTTTGTTTCATTCACACACGTTTAATAATCCTTTATTATTAGTCTGCCTACATCTCCAAAGCTCAAATGCTCTGTTCCACCTCCTGAAGTGGTCATTTTCAAGTTAACAGCTCCTCTCCTCTTTTTTTCCTCTAGAGACTGGCTATTCCAGGGCGGAAATTATCCAAATGATTCTCGTGAAGGTGCATGGAGTTTAAAAACACAGTGGAGCAGTTCAGAAAATAACGAAATATGGGCCCTTTCATGGAATACAATGTGATGGTTTTACTTATGGTTTCCTCTCAACCCTGTTTTATTCTATTTTGTTTGCGTGTTAAATTTGGTTCACATTGTATGTCATTCACTTGTGGAAAGTCCTGTCATGTTGTTGTTAATTTATTGCCTACAAGGAAATGAGTTTGGAGAAATTAAAAACATTTATCTACGCAACTCTACTGAATAGTGTGGGAGAACATTGCATTGTACAAATGTCACTCTGAAAAACAATTATGTTTAAGTAGCTGCCAGATACACAGAACACAAGCATCCCGTGCAATGTCACTCCATCTATCTCTTCAAATACAGGAGTGTCTGGGACCTTCTTTAATGTTGTAGCCAAGTCAAATATTTTCATCACATTGTTAAGTCCCAAGTCACGTCATATTAGTCTGAGTCACTTCAAGTCAGAATCAGAATAAACATGCCTAGGCTCTATAATATTTTCCACTGGAGCACCAAAACTGATATAGACTGCAAAGCTGTCCTGTCAACATTAATATTTAGCTTTAAATGTTTGTGTAATAGGCTGAATAAAGTATGACTGAAAAGACAGCAATTGCAAAAAAGATGCTGCACTTACAAGTTTACAAAAGGGAGCTATGAAAATGCATTGTAACAAATCATTGAACAGATTGAGGGGCTAACTACTAAAGGAAATGCATAATCATTTCGTGAAAGTATATATTGTATCTTTTAATCCATTTTATTATTTTTAGTGCTGTTTTTATTTATTGATTTTTGTTTTATGACTTTATTAGTTCCATTTGTCTGAAACATAATTGTTGTTTGTTTTACATTGCTATGGGCAGCACTTTGAAAACTTTGGTCTTGTTTATAAAATGTGCTATATAAATAAACTTGGATTGGGTATTGTTTAGAGATGGGAAGAGAAAATTCCTAAGAGACAACATGAGACAAGATTGAGACAAGACAAGATTTTGGCATAGCTTAAAATGAAAGTTTGGATTTACTCTTTTTTATTCATTTTATTTTACAGTTTTGCTTTCAAGATTACACTTCTTTTGAGATGATGGTGATTCTGTGAGCTTTAAGCCATGTTAAAATGTTGTACTTGGAGCTGTGTTTTGTTTCCTTCACACAGTAATCTCTCTCTGAGTAATCCTTAATTATTAGTCTGTCTACATCTCCAAACCTCAAAAAGCTCTGGTCTACCTTGTGAATGCTCATGAAGCGGTAGTTTTCAAGTGAACAGCTACCTTTTAATCTTTTGTTCTGTAGAGATTGTCAGTTCCAGAGCTATTACACTGCTTTTTGGAACAACAGCTTCTCAAGAGGTGTAACTCAGCAACGTTAAGTGTCCTAACCTGTTGTTGGAGCTAGGGGTGGAGAAGAGGTCGATAGCTGGGGCAGAGTTGATGCTGCCTCCCATTGTGGAGACTGGAGAAGAGTCTGTGGTGGCCGCTGTTGGGTTCTTCTGGAGCTCCTTCAGACGCTGCTCCTTGGACAACAACAGATTGAAAAAGAGAAGCGTGATCATAAACAACTGCATTTTCAACAAAACTCCAGGCAACAACAACAAGGGATGCAACAATACAGTTTACTAGCAATTCAATATATATCGACACATGGGTCACAGTATTGGCATAGTTTCAATAAGTTTGTGTATAATTGTGTTTCCTCTGTTATTTTTATGCAAACTGTCAAAGAACATAATATTTTACTGTGTATTGATTAGGGCTGAACATCATTAAGAAGTTGCCGGTACAATACATGCCTCAATACATAGACCATGATACGATACGTTTTTCGATACAGCGCACCTTTGATTCAATGCGATTCGATACGATATATTTCAAATCGATTTGATACGGTTCTGTGAAAAACATAGGCTAGATCGTGGCTATGATACTAAAAGTTTATTAAAGTTTTATTAAAGTTTATTAAGTCTACGACGTCCACTGAGTATGTGCAGAGTTAATATGAAAAACACCCATTTTACTCATCAAAACAGAAAATGTAAACACAATTGTAGCGCTGACACAAAAATTTAGTCAAATATACCTAAAAATACTCTTAGCGAAATATTGATACAGCAGCCCACGATACAGATACAGTAACATCAGATTAAACGATATGATATATCGATATTTCAATATTTTTGAGGCTTTGTTTTAACCTTAAAGTGCTGATTTAGCTGGAACTATAACAAGTGAGGTGATTTGTGTGGTTAAACAAACCCCTCACACACATAATCACAAGCTAGCTATTTCAATTTTACATACCGCCCATCTGTATTAAATATTATTGGCCAATAAAATGTTATCTCTTCAGAAACCCAGCTATTGTGAGGGTCGTGCTGAACATTTTGATATTATATTGCACATTAAGTACTGTTACATCCCTATCAACAACACAAGTGTACATTGGCAGAGCTGAACACAGCTCCTGCTTCAGTCCTTCTCCAAGTCAATTGCACATTAACTGGGTGCTGTAAGCTCAAAGGAATGTAGGTGAGGAAACAAATATACTTTTAGTGCTTTTAGGCGAGCCTGTTCTTCCTCCAGCGCAGCCTGCTTTTCCCTCTCATCCACTTTGGTGAAGGATATGCCCGTGTTAGCCAGAGACGAGACTGCATTGGACAGAGTGCTGGCCCTGGGTCAGAAAAGGCAAAATCAGCAACAGTGGCAGAAGTTACAGATTAAACTTTTTGGCATACCACCTAGCACCAGCAAATACATAAACTTAAAGCGCATATGACAGGTTGTAATGTTTTTCCAATTGTTACTTGGTATCTGTGGTAAATATTTATCATAGTTTTAAATCAGTTTCTGGAAAAAATGTCGAAAAGAACAAAAATACAGGAAGTAGTAGAATACAGAAAATTCCACCCAAAATGCTGGGACATTTATGAGCAAGGAAGGCACCTAACAGTTTAAACCTACACTTAACTAAATAAAAGTGTGATGATTAAATTTGTAGTAATGTAAATTGTATTAGCCAGACTGTTGTAAAATTGAAGCACAATGTGAGTTCTAAAGCTTGAGAAGTTTATTTACGGTCAGTACGAGACCCAGCACCTGGAGATACGAACCCTTAACACACTGCTTCCATTGTAGGGAATATTACACCTCTGATCACAAAAAGGCTAAGATACCAAGAACTTTGATGGTAATGAGTACCTTCAATACAGCAAAGAAATTGAATTTAAATAAATGATATAAATGATTTCACTATAGTACCATTTAGATGAGATTTGGTTTGGAATTAGCTCTCTTATGTCACCTCAGATGCCCGTGTGCGGTAAGTTGATATGACTGTGATTTGAATATAGTATATGTAAAGTTCTAAAGATAATAATGTTAAAATTAGTTAAATTAGTAGTCTATCTAACCTGTCATGTGCCCTTTAACTAAACAATGTTCCTATTCACAGCAGTCTGGCCGGAGTTTAAATGTCATGATGTCATACTCATACAATTTTAAAACAATGAGGGGGCTGTACTACTTCCTGAATTGTTGACCAATGTTGTCAGTGTGTTTGGACCTACCTGCTGGCTGCTGTCGAATCTTTGACTTTCTTTCCTTCTAAAGAGGCCAGATGCTGCTCCAGGGCATCCAACAGGCTACTGGGGGCCTGGCAGCAAAATCATTGGAACACATTAAGTTAGAATACAGTGAAAAGACTGACAAGGCACATTATATGGTTTAACACTGAGGCATGCCAATTACTGAGCACAGCCAAATACAGCACAGAGACACAGAGAGAAAATGTTCAGATACTTACACACACCGTAAACTGAAGGAGATAGGAAAGGAAAAATACAGAAAATAAAGGTGGTAACTGTTTAAGATCATATAAAGACCTCTTCTTAAATTAACTTATCTTCAAAGCTTAAGGGCCCTGTACCTGATTTTTTTTCCAGGTATCTGAAAAAACTTATCAGGACAGATGCATTTTATAAGCAGTTCTAGAGGTCGGTCAAAATGTCCACTGCGTACTGTCCACATAAAATTATAAAGAGTTGAATTGCCTGACACTCAGGAAGTACACATTAGCATGCTAGTTATAAGCTTTAACATGCTGGCAAAACTACACTCTGGCCTCTAAAGTTGTTAAAAGTGCTTATAAACTCATCGCAGTGAATAATTACGACGCTCAGAATGTATAACTGAGGAATAACTTTGGACCACTGCAAATGAATATGAACTCATCTATTTTTTTTATGCTTATAAAGACAGTAAAAATCAGGCACAGCCCCTTTAATTTTCCCACCTGGCTCGGACACACCTGCTCTGTGGTAGTGACGACTAAAGCGGTGAGAGTTGGATTCACACCTTTATTTGCTGTACACAGGGCAAGGTCAGGAGTGACTGTGGTTATGGAGAGCTTCTAGTTTTAACTACAGGCTCATGCACTGACTGCCTAGCGAGTACTGGAGAGGCTAAAGCTGTAGGGGCCAGCCGGTCAGCAAACGGTAATAGCCAAATTTTGGATTCGAGAGCTACTTGAAGAACAAACAAGATTATACGACTAAAACGTGACCAGGAGCTTCACAAATTTAGCATATGATAACATCTATGACTTAGATAATCCACATTAAACTTCCCTTACCTTCTAAAAACATACAAGCCTAGTTGCTCAGTCACTTTTTTCCATGTCACAACTATTTTAGATAACGTTTTATAATAATTACAACTTAATTCATAATAGAGCATGAACAAACAGACTTGGCAAAAAATAGTCTATTAAGAATTAATCAAGTTTAGTAATTTAGTAACTTGATCTAATGCAACCTTCACCCCAACTTCTAATCCTAACAATTTAAAAGTACACTGTATAATTTGTATGTTGGCGGGTCCATAACCTGCTGGTCTCCATGGAGATGTGTCTGGAATATTCCACAGTATGGCCGTAAACTTATGAATCACGATGGAGACTTGCAAGCCAAATTACAAGTTAGATTTGTGGAAAGGCGACACCACTGACAGTAAGAATGAAGATATTTTTAAGCAATAAATAACACCTGTAGTTGAATATATACAAAACAGATTAGTTTAATACCGTACTGTGGACAATTTAAACCAAATCTTCAACAAACAGGTTGCGGACCCCCTCCAGGAAAGTTACACAGTGCGTTTAATAGTTACTTTGCCTGCATCATTCTTAATTAACCATTTATTAATTATGATTTAAGTCTTCCTTCACACTTTATTAAAACTGTAAATACTGTAGATGTTATAAAGTGCTTCCTAGAATACCTACAATTGATACCATACGCCACAATGAAACTCAACCTATGATATCCCAAAATTTGGCCATTTTTATTGCTAAGCCAAGAATAAGAAAGTTCAGGTTAAATTAGTTAAATTAGTAATAGCAAAGTAGCCAGTTAGTCATGTTAGGATGTGTGTATAAAGAGGTTGTGCATACCTGAGACAGATCTGGGATGTCTCCTCGGTCAATTCCTACTTGCTGCAAAGTCAAGGCAAAACTCAGTACTGTGCAAAAGCTGTGTGCTATATATACACTGTATCTGCTGTTAAGTCAGTACAAACTTACCTCTGCAACTTTGAGAAATTCTGAAATCCTAGTCATTCGTGTGAGAAATTTCTTATAGATGTCGAGACCTTCTTTGCACTGTACTTTCTTCATGTCAAAGTATTTTTCTGTTAATAAAGATGTAACATAAGCAAAAAGAGAAATTAAAAACTAGAGCACTGTTTCTCAAGCAAGCTCTTCATTTTGTAGGGTTGCCTAATGTAGTGAGTTCATTTTATCTACTTTTTGATCTCCATTGGATAATTTCTGGTTTAAACCTACAGTGGAAATGATGTAGTCCACTATTAGACCTTGTTTAGCCCTAGATTAGACCTGGAATCTGTTATAGACCTGGTTTAGATCTTGTGATACTCAGAAAGTCAAATATTTTCTTTGGTGGATTAGTACATGGTGTGAAAAGCTTGGGGGCCACTGAACTCGCATGAACTTAAGTTTGAGAATAAAGCCTGGTGCATATTAATTTTGAACTTGAATCAAATCAAAATTCTGAACAAATGCAAATGCTGAATGTTTGATGACAGCCCCCTGTAAAGTTTGTTTGAAATCAGCTTGTTAGCAGTCTGTGGAGAGACTGCAGGAAGCCATCAGGATCCTAGGCCATGTACTAGTAATTATAATCTGTGCTGTGAGAGGAATGCCAACAACACTCTTTAAA
Organism: Boleophthalmus pectinirostris; assembly: GCF_026225935.1. Taxonomy (NCBI): domain Eukaryota; kingdom Metazoa; phylum Chordata; class Actinopteri; order Gobiiformes; family Gobiidae; genus Boleophthalmus; species Boleophthalmus pectinirostris. The sequence goes on from NW_026571018.1 coordinate 15,624,302, forward strand.
AAGAGAATACTGTGCAAAGCTATGCAATCCAGTCTATGGTAGTCTCACTATATATTCACAGAATGACTTTTGAAAAAAATCTATACTGAATGAAATAGTTTGATTTTAAATTCTAACTGTGTGCCTGAGATACAAGGTAGATATGTTCAAATGAAATATAACCTTTCTCAAGAACAACATTAAAGTGTGTATGACAGATTTTTATAAAACTCAAATTTTTACTTAATTTGGTGGAATTATAACTGCTGTAAATATAAAAGATAGTTTTGCACAAATTAAGAGCCAATTTGCAAAGAAAAGTGGAAAACCATGTTGAAAATTACAGGAAGTAGAGTTTTAACACACTGATGACTTTACACTTGGGAGAATTCTGTGCAAAATGTGCACGATTTGCACACAAGAAACTCATTTTTTCTGATACTGTAAATATTAATCCAACAAACTAAAGGCGTTTTCTTATACTTGTACTTGTCAGATAATAATTTCTATGTACATTAGAGAAGCTTTTCTAGGTAACAGTTATAAATTCCCTAGTGTCATTTTGTGATTTCCAACTGGGAAGTAAATTTTTAAACCAATAACACTGAAAAATTGGGAAAACTAATGAATATTTTTGAAAGAATCTTAAATATTATGATCTTAAGTGTGTTTTTCTAAAATTAGTAGTCGACCCTGTCATAGGCACTTTAATGTAAGTAAATTTGTACGCATTGTATGTTCACCTGCCCAAGGACCACAGATGGAAAGTAGCTGTAGCTAAATCTGGTACAAGTAATCTTTTCTTTTGTAAAATTAATTAACTTGTACATGGTCCCTGACAAATAAAGAATAATCTGAAATTAAACAAAGTTCCTTTAAGTATTTCAGAAGTAATAAATGGTTGATTTTATAAGTGGTAAGGGTGTTTCAAATGTCTGGAAACTGTTTAGTATTAGTATTTTCTAAAAGGACCCCAGGAAGAGTAGCTGACGGTAACTTGGTAACAGATAAACAAATAAACAGTAAAACGCTACCAAGAAGATTTATGATCCCCTCATTGTAGGCTGCAAACAGTCGAATGGCATCTTTGAACAGAAGCATGAAGGCAGCATTGATCACTCCGTTTGTCAGTTCATTGGCATTGACCTGTCGAGGAGAAGAAGACGGTCAGGGTCATGTGAGATTAAACAGGGCAGGGATGCACAATATATTAAAACTAAATCAAAACTGCAATTTGAGTTGAGGCAATTACCAAATCGCAAAGGCTACAATTACTTGGATAATAAATTATCCTCTATAAAATAACAGTTATGAAAATCTTTACATTAATAATTTTTTACATAGTGTAGGCTGATAATAAATTGTGTGCAAGATGGTTAATGTTATACAAGGTCAATAGGAGCCCTGACTTCTAAATATAATGTATTTCTACAAAAAATCTTGTGGAAATGCGTAGGATTCTTGTATTAGTTTATCAGTTCATATTTCACTCAAATGTGAATGTGCCTGGAGTTGTTTACAATGTGAAGGTTTCTACTTTTTATTGATAAATTATAAATCTAATTGTAATACTGGTCAGAAAAATCACCATGAGATAGTTTCCAAAATCGTGCAGCCCTAAAAGAGTGAAAGAATAAAGGTCGTACATTGAAGTCGAGGAGGACGTCCATCTGGTTTTGGATGATCGGAATCGTCTTCAGAAGCTTCTCTGTGTTCATAGTTCTCATTACACCATCCGACCTGAAGAAAAAAGGGCATTTTTAACCAAGACAGCAATTTCATAAGAGACCTTTGTTAACTTGTTTCACTTCACTATTTGTAAGAACTGTGGGGTAATAAGCAGTATTTAAAATAACTGCATAACAATTGGTGCAATTTGCAGTTCGCAAAGGCTACAATTTTCTGAAGTAGCTTAATTTGCGCCACAAAATATAAACTGCTAACTGTAATGTTTTGAAATGGGATTCTTTCATTAGTTTGTCAGTTCATAATTCAGTGTTTTCGTCAGTACTTCTACTTGAGTTTAAGTAGGGTTGTCAAAAATATAAAAATTTAGATATTAATCAATACTAAAGCTAATATGGAAACTAGGCACTCATCTGAGCAAGTATCAAAACTGAAAAGAAAATCACATTAATCGGATAAAATTGTATGTTTCTGGAATAGTTTTAGCATGATTTTGAGCTTTATCACAACAAATACAAGACCTTATGCTTTGATTAAAGAAATACCATTCTTTTGCATATAAAAACTATATTCTGCTACTTTTTATCTTCAATGTGATATTGTAATCAGTATACTCAGTCAATTCCTTTGTATCAAAATAGTTTGAAATTATTGTGACAACGCTTTGAACAGAATCCTATTATAAATAAATTTCAAATCTCATTAGATATTTTTCCCAAATGGTGCAGCCCATAAGGTACACATAACATTCCTGATGATGTTTTAGGTTTTGAAATTGACAGAACGAGTTTTCCCAGGCGTTCTGACAGAGCTGTTAATGGATGTAGGACATGCGGCCGTGTGACCTGTGGTGAGATCCAATACTGTGGAGCATTGGTAATCAAAGCTGCTTACCCTCTTTTCACTTTAGTGAAGTCAAAAGCAACTTGTCTGTAGGACACAGCCTTCTCATTCAGGTAGCGGCTATACCTCCTGATGAATGTTGACATGTCGTAACCTGGAAACATACGAGACGGTCAGGGAAATGTCATGGCATACTTCAGTGCACAGTGGTGTGAAATAACCTTTTGGTGGGTATGGTGGGTTGTCAAAAGTATTAAAAAGCAGATACTTATAGTTACCAAAACTAGTAATCGCAACTAAATACCAATTTGAGCAGATATCAATGCAAAAAAGTCGCATTCACAGGACAGAAATTAATCTTTCCTGAATAGCTTTAAATTATCTTGAGCTGTAACAGAACAAGTATAAAACCACACAAACTAGACTAGTATAAGCTCATAGGCGATTATAGAACCTACAAGGATGACTAAGAATTACACAAATATAAGACCACATGGTAATATAAAAGAAAGCATGATGATTTAATGTTGAAAAGAGGGTTTTTATTATCATCGTAGTACCAAGTCTATTTGAAATTTTAACATTGTGACAGTACTAGTCTGTACCTTGTAAACCACTTTTGTCCAGAAAGTTGCTTAGGTTGAAGAGAGTGTTTCTTGAAGCCAGATATTGAATAAATCTCTGCAACAAAAAAACAGGACATTGGAGAGGTGCATAAAAGCTTTTACCACAAGTTCATATCCTCAAATCTTGTGCAATAGTAACATTTGTGAAGAGAGACCAGGCTGACCTCATTGCCGTAGACCATCAGGTGGTGTGTGGTGGTGAGGGACTTGAAGACCACCACCCAGCTGGTGTTGGCGGTCCGCTCAAACAGTGTGTCGGCCAACTGAGGGATGTTCACATTCATCTCATTTGTGCACTGAATCAGGTCTGTGGAGAGGAGAGAAGCAAGTGAGGAGGAGGTAAAGAGCTCAGAGTCTGGCTGCAAGATTAATCACAATTAATTTGAAATTGCAATTTGAAAAGGCTGACATTTTTGATGTACCATAATTTCTCTACAAACAACAAATATCCTGTATAAAAAGCTACCTTATAGTTTAGATCTGTACAAATATGATTTACGATTCATGTATTAGTCTGGCAACAGGGATGCACCATTCCAGCCATATCAGTTCAAATTCCGATACTAACTTTAAGCATCTTCTGATATTTGGTACCAGCGCAGAGACTGAACAACAGCATTTATTTCCTTAAAACAAAAATTTAAAAAAGACAAAACTGACCGAAATGTGTTATTTTGCTGTAACATTATGAGACATTCTGGGCCAACTACCACTAGTAAATTGTCTTCTTACATAAATTTTTATGCCCAGCCAGGATATTGGATATTTGGAAAAAGATCCAATCCAGCAAAATTTTCAATATCGCCACCTATATCCAGTAGCCAGTATCAGATCGGTCCATTCCTATTCAGCAGTTCATATTTGAGTCTTTTAGTCATTTCTTCAAAACAAAATGTGAACTTTGAAGAGAAACATTTACAATAAATCGAAAACCGAATCACTATAACAATGCTTGTCAGAAAAATCCATCTATTTTCTTCCACTTTATCCGGGAGTAGATGCTTTCCCAAATCATTCCAACCTAGCTCAGAGAAAACTTATGTTACACACTTTCTTCATGGCATTTCCTCATTTTCACTTATCGGTCCCAGTTGAAAACCACAACCTCGAGCGAACCGCTGCTGATAAAGTGATGATGGGCACAGTGAGCGATGCCATGTTTACCTGCACTTTGGCTTTAAGGACAGACAAATAGTTCTCCAAAGCGGAGCCAGAGGAAATTGCTTTCATCATGACCTCAAAAGACGAATTTTTTTTATCTATAAATCAGGGGAAACCGAATTATAATAATACATGACTACTTAAGAAAATATACATAAGAACAAAAATAATTATCTTAAAATAAAAAGTGGTTCTAGTCTAATCTTGAGTAGAGATGAATAATGTATCACAACTGAATAAACATCACAATTTAAATAAACAATTATCAAATCGCAAAGACTGAAGTTATTTAGGTAACAGAATGTGTACTGTAAACAACAAAATATCTTGTTATTGGAAAAAAAGAAAAGAAAACGCCAACCCTTCAGGTTCTCGACCTCTACAAACATGATCTGAAATGCATTATTTGGTCATATTTCACAAAGGCTGCAATATTTGAAGCCACGTACCAAATATCAAAATATCTTCCCCTATTCTACAAAACAACTGCTAACCATGTAGTTTTGGTTCTTGTATTAATGTGTTAGTTTATACACTACAAGCCAAAAGTTTGGACACACCCTGTCATTCAATGTTTTTTCTTCTTTATTTTTACAGCTTTTTACGTTTTGTTCACATACAGGACACATCAAACACACTTTGCTACATAATTCCATACGTCTTACTTCATATATTTGATGTCTTCTGCGTGTGGTAAAAGTAGCAAAAATAAGCAAGAAAAATGGAATGAGATGGTGTGTCTAAACTTTTGACTGGTAGTCTATTTCAGTCTTGTCTTCTTGTCAGTTTTTCTGCACAGAATCCTATTAAAACATAAACTGCAAATCTAATCACAATGCTTGTCAGAAAAGTGTCAATTCGACATTTTACTTCTAAAAATCAAGCAGTCCTAATGTTATTTTTACACACTGTCAGAAAACACAACATCTTCAGTTCCGCGAGGCCATGACCATCTGGACTTAAGTGAAAGAAAATGCCTCATGGTTAGTTCCTCTTTCCATTATGGCCACTGCACTGATCAATGACGCCTGCGCTCCATATATCTACGCACGGACGCACAAATGCACACGCCAGCACAACCTGACATTCTGATGAAACGCAGCCTGTGACAGAGAGCGATTCAACACTGTCCTCACTCACAGGCTCGGGCATTTTGTTAAAATAACAGATACCACATTTGCATTTTATCTGCAGAGGCAAATGATAGGTGACATTTTCAGATGAGAGAAGGCTGATAATTAGGAGGAAATGGCACAAAATGTTGACAGGATAAATGGATGTAAACATGAGGGATCATGCTATATGGCCAATGGAGATACATGTGACAATCAGTATTATTGCATATTCTGCGATAAATCACTCTTTTAAACAAATACATTTTTACATCAAATCAGTGCTACTGCTACTTATAGTTCATGTTCGCTTTTTCTAAAACTGAGAGTTCCAAAGAACTGCAACACGGATTTCCTTTTTACAATTTTTCCCTTTAGACTCAGGTTGCAAACGCCCCGCTTAATGAATGAACCACCAAATCTGCCTTAATATTTCACACTCCAGAGAATCATATGACACAGACAGAGCCTTCCAAGTTATCTAACATTCATAGCCATCACATGCCAAAGGGGTTTGGTAGCCAGAGAATAAATATTTCAGACAAGTTACATTCTCTTTCAGGGTGACATCTCCAGCTCCTGTTTTTATAATCTAGGAAAACTGCAAATCAAGTAAATTACTAGATTATATTTCAAAATATAATACTGAATGGTGGGTGACTATTTTTAAGAAGGAGAATGGTTGAGATAGTACATATATAGGAAAAGAGGGGTCTGGGGATCCTCCCACCAGTGTTTTTGTTGTTGTTTTTTTAAAGGTGTATTTCCTATAATTGGGGTTTTGAATTATTATCTAACTGTCCTGCATCTTATAATATATTGTAGAATGTATTAAACAAAGACATACTGCTATTGCTGCTCGTCTGTCAATCTGAAGGTCAGAGGTTTGATTTCCGTACTCATGGTGTGGTGTCCGGGGTGAGTGATGGGTTGTGTGTGTAAAAAGGATCTACCCGATTGTGAAGTAAATACAACTATATCCAGTGCACACAAAGCGCATTAACATGTGAAAACAGCATGCGATTTGGGAGATATTTTACAACCAGGCACAACATAGTGCACCAAATGCTATCAGTGACTGTACAAATACACACATACCAGTGGAACAGTGTCCTTTATTGAAGCCGCCTTAAAGTAACATTGACTGGAGTAGGAGGCGTTGTGACCTACTGAGGCCTGTTTACATGGGTGGTCCATGAATCCTCCTCAGTGTTTTACACAAAAGCCTTTATGCTTTTTATATAGACAATGGGCCTCCCATGTGACAACAAAGGCCTTTTCAGATGCTCCTGACATGGATGCAGAGGGTACAGAATCACCAGCCACTTTCTCCTCTGGGGCTGATATGTGTAAGACAAGCTGCCCGTCGCTCTGCTCCGAGACTGAGAGGCTATGAGACTTTAATAAGCTCTATCTGGACGGACACGCGCCACTGAACTGAAATCAGATGCTCAGAAAGATAAAAGGGCAAATTTAAATTAAAGCTACACAATTTTGAAATAAAAATCAATTGCAATTTTTCTGACAAGTATTAGATTTGAGATTTAAGATTAAAAAGTAGGATTTTGATCAGAGTGCACATTGTACACATTGTATTGCAGCACATGTTTGCAGAGGTCTAAACTACAGGTACAGCAAGATTATCTACCGCGACAGGCTAAAGAACTACAGCCTTTGTGATTTCTGACAGTCTCAGATTCAAACAGTAATGTTATATGTTGAATTGTGTAAGTAATGTTTGCAATAAAGTAATTAGAATGGCAGAAAAAGAAATTCAAATGTCAAAAGTAGTTTGTAAAAATTGGTATAAATTGGTATTTTTGGTGCAGTTGAAAATACATTTATGGCATTCTGTGTTTTCCACTGCTGGTGGTTGCTAGTGTATTGTATTTTAGTATCACCAGAAATATATATAAAATTGCCTACAAATGCTGTTAATACCAGACTGGAAAAGCCCATTAAATCCCTGCCAACATTTGCATGATGACTCTCCAATTTACACAAACATGACACAGTGGGTTCTATCACTCAATCTGTGGGCTGAAATGGTCTGCCAGGATCCATTTAAAAGGACATTTCAGGTCAAACAAAGAGGTTTCTTACAACAACAAATATACTGTATTGAAAACCACTGTCAATGATAGACCAGAGCAGTGCTACTGTGAACTTATTTATATGGGCAATGTGCCACTCAAGTCACAAATGTTCTGAGAATAACACGCACCAAAGAGCACAAGAGATAAAACTATTAACAGACACAGCATTGATAAACAATGTAAGAGCACATATAATACAGAATGGGATGGGACGAGTGAAATTGATGATGTGGAGTTGTATATTTAAGAAACATTGTCGAACTTTTCTGGTGGAGGGTCCGTGGAGAGGTTCTTGCTTTGTCTGGAAAGTTTAACAATATGACATTAAACCTTTCTATCTAACCAAACCGAGTTGTATGTCAGATCTGTGGAGAGGCAACCCCACTCAGTAAGAATGCCTGTTTTTTGGGGGGAAATTTTATAACTGAATAAAAGTAAGGTAGAGCTGTTTAATGTCATACTGTGGAACATTCCAGGCAGAGCAATGACATTCTTAGAAACAAGCAGATGACGAACCCCCAACCAAAAAGTTTAATAATGCACCTTCAACAAAAATACGGGAGTTCTTAACTGAAAATGTGTTTTCATTTGACATTGCTCCTTGTTTATTCACTACTTTATTGCACAGAGATTCGGGGAAACAATTATCAGGTCAAAACAAGTAGCCTTCAGTGAAGTCTATATAGCACAGCGTAGAAATAGACTTCAGACTATGGTTATTTACTGTGTGATATGATAGCCCCATATGTCAATAGTTGCCAAAGTGGGGGTCAAACTCTCCCTGGGGGTTGTGAGATGATTTCCAGATATAATTTAACAATTACACCGTAAGCATTGTTTTATAATTTTGTAAAATTGAAAACAGTATAATATGGTGAAATTATAGTAGTATAGTCAAGAACAACAGTCAAGAACACAATAGACCAGATTTTTTTTACTGTCAACTATTTTATTTTGGGCGTCCCTGGTCAATTGCATATTATTTTGGGATCCCCTGATGACCAAAAATTATCTATGAACTCAAGGCTGTGAGGGGTGCCGTTTTTCCACAGACCCAGTGAAATGCTGTGAACAAGCTGTGAGTACTGTCAGGAAGCTCAATCATTTTAATACCATGTTATACCTTAATACTGTCCCATCCTGAGTAGAGAGATGAACAAAACTGACTTCTGGCACAGTTGACACAGTAGAAGGAAACATGGCTTGAAGCAGTGGCCAAAGAAAACTGGGCAGCTGCTAGAGTCAGACAAGGCTTTAGTTATAAGAAGCAGCGTTCTGGTGGTGCTTCCATGGAGGGTTTCCAAAAGGGGTAACATGACAGGAGTCGGATTAAAGTAGCTCTGAGAGTGCGGCTGCATTCGCACATGAGGCTGAGTGCCGGTCCAAGAAGAACATGAGAACGGAAGTGATGAGTAAACCCTTGCGCAAAAAAGGAAGTACGAGATCTGTAACGCTACTGTGTTGTGATTCTCTGGAACTACACATTAGTCCACAGTGTGTTTTCTTCTCTCTGAACATTGACGATTCTAGTACTTTTCCACGGATATGTTGGTTTTGATCATGTAATATAGTGGTCAAAAGAGTTTCCTTTTTAGCCCAAAGACTGACTAAAATAAAGTATGTTTTTTACATTTTTGTTGTTATTATTGTTCTGAAAAATAAATGTCCTTACGTTACTCTAAGCAAGCTTACATCTCCACAAACCTGAGTTTTGGCTTAGAGAAGGGCCTGTTTCCATGGAAATGTTCCTTTGGCTACAAAGCTCCCTGGAGAATGTTCTGCAGTATGGTTTTGCGAACCCGCCACCAGAAAAGTTACATAGTTCACCTTTAACTCCGCACCAATACTAAAAGATTGAATGTTTTTTTAAGAGCCTTATAGTTAAGGAATGTTTTATTTGTGCTTGTTACTTCCTGGTGTGGATAACGCCCTTACAGTCTCCAGTTTGATGTAGCTGAGTTTGAAAAGCTTGAGGGAGGATTTAAGATAACATGATTATAACATGCGGACACTGTCAAACACATTCCTCCGCTGCAGTTCGTCTCTGAGGTCATGCAGTCGTGTAATCAGAGCCATAATTACGGGAAGAGCATCAAAAACATCTGAGCCAATCTGACTTGTGATCGTCTCCAAGCGCTCTGGGAAGGGGGCGGGATTATGTAATGACTTCCTGTTGGCTGTTTATCCTGGGCGATTCGGAGCTCACTTTAGGAACTACAGGGACACTTCCTGTATCCGGAAATGTCTAACCCCTTACAGGCCAGTCACTTCAGGCGCAGGAACACAAGAGCCGGCAAAACTCTGCTGACACCACAACAATGAGTTACGATACTTCCTGATATTTAAGCGAACTGAATGTAGGCTGTAGAGGCTAGGGCAGGGTTACAACTAGGGATTTTAGCGGGAGACTAGTCAATGATTTGTTTTTTGATTAGTTGACTAGACAAAACAATTTCTAATCTGTCTTGGAGTTTTGTTTACGTACGAGATAATGACTAAAAATAGCCAATGATTATTTACACACCCTCTACACATATTTCCCCCTGTATTTGAGTAAAATGTCTTGACCCAGAACAGATATTGTACAAGCAGCTCTTGAGCTCAAAATAAGTCAGCTGTGTACCATCTGCATGTAATTCTAAAATTAAATCAGGAATTACACAGTTACATACTAGTTGTTAGCTTTAGTGATGACCTCTGAAAGTTGTGAAAGCACTTATGAACTCATCACCGAGAAAAATTAGGATACATGGATCTCAAAAAGGTAAGTGTCGAATGACTTTAGAGTACTGTAAACTGTTTAAAATGAACTAGTCCTGTTTTACATGATTATAGCACCTTTAAATAGTTACCTAGTTACAATTATTCACATTAATTCTTGCGGCAGAGACAAAAGATGAAGTTATGGTTAGCTCAAGTTCTTCTACATTTCACAATCACCTCTAGGTTCACTGTATAGTCATGAGTCTGGCGAAATACGGTTCCACAGATTTGCCACAGCAGCAATAAATAAGCGGGTGTCATAATGCTAGGGCTATATCCAAGTCAAGAAATTGCTGGTCGACTAAAGACATGTTCTGTGCATCCATTTGACAACTAAAAGCTGGGCTGAAAAACTGGTCTTAAAACTGGATATTTGTATGTAGAATCGCAGATTAAAAGCACAATTCTTTACTAAATCTAGAGCCAACTCACTCCTATTGTCATCTCTGCTGTTGTTCATAAATTGCCAAGAATGTCAACAAGAATATTTTTCGACCAATTCATTTTTGGTTGACTAGACGGATTTGACATTAGAACATTTGACTTAAATGTCCTATATTACGCAAAACTGCCATGTTATAATGTTGTTACATAATCAAAAATGTACCTGCGGTGGTGTTTTATTCACACGTGTTGAGTAATCTGTCTACATCTCCAAAGCTCAAAATGTTCTGTTCCACCTTGTGATGTCAAAACAGTAGTTTTCAAGTTAACAGCTACCTTTTACCTTTTGTTCAGTAAAGATTGGCAATTCCAGGACTGAAATCATCCAAATTATTCTAGTGATGATTTATGGAGTAGAAAAACACAGTCAAGTGAACACAATGACACATGAAGGGCTTGGTGTTAACATGTGTGAATGAAACAAAACAACTCCGGTTATGTTTTTGATGAGGAAACATTATAACATAGATCAGAATATAACATAAAATGGGCCCTTTAAACCTTACTGCCCTATAAATACACAATATTAGTTTGTTCAACCTAAAACAAGTGCATTAAAGCTCAGACTAAGCAGAAGTGGTAAGTCTGCAGCACACTCTAGCCTGGTTACTCGATGCCCCAGCACAGAGCTCAGGGAGAACAGGTGACACAGGGAGGAAAGACTAATCACAAACCAATTAAAATCATAAAATCACAAGGGCTGCAGTCAGCTAAAGAAATTCTTGGCTGATTTGTGGACTAAAAAGGACATGGTGTGACTCTGGAATAAGATCTCAAGATCATTAGGGTATCGTACAAAAACTACAGAGAGAAGAACTAGTAAACAGCATCTTCAAAAGTAGGTTAAAATGTCCAATCACTACCAGAACTCCAGCTAACTCACTCTATGCCTTCTCCCTTCTGCTGTGGCCTATATAAATCCTTATAATCTTCTGTTGACAGTGTTGACATTCTCGATGCAATTAATCAACAAAAAGACCTACAACTCAAAAACTAAAAAATGGTCGCAATTAGTAAATCGCAATGGCTACTATAATTTCCTCTGCATACAAGTAACAATAAAATATAACATTTCTCTGGTAAAAACATGCTTTCAGACTATGTAGTGTACAGTTTAGATCAATGCAGAAAACAGAAAAATCAGGTAGATTCAGACTCTTAACTTATAGGTGCATTTCTGGTGGAGGGTCCATCACCTGCTTGTTTCAATCAATATTCAATCAATACACTCTGCCTGGAACGTTATTAAACAGTTCAACTTTACATTTATTCAATTACCGGGTGGTTTTAAAGCTCAAAAATACCTAGAAAAACTAACATTCTGACTGTGAGTGGGGTTGCCTCACCACAAATCTGGCCTGAGACTTCTGTACTGGTCTCTGAGAAGATAAAAAGGTTTAAAACCATTTCCATAAAGAAAAGCTTTTGACGAACCCTCTGTCAGAACAGCTACACAATGTACCTATAATACAAGAAAAGTTTTGGGTTTTTTTTTTTGGTTTTTTTTAAGTCCTCTCATGAACCCTGAACCCTCGACTTCCTTATAACTACATTATTCAAGACGTTACGTAATGTCATGTACCATTAACTGGTAAGGAGCCATAGCGTATAATCGCTGTTGTTAATTACACCTCTTATCAAGACTTTCTTTTATACGCAGTGCTAGGAAAAACGTTACAGGGTTTAATAATTATAATACCAAATTGTGTGGTCGGATCATGGTGCCAGAAGCAACATAAAACCAGACACAAAAAACACAACTCCTCCACCTCCGGCATCAGACCTCAGAACAGGTGAGACATGAATAGAAACATTCAAATTCCTGAAATTCACCCAGTACAAATGAGTCTGTATGCCCATAGCTGGGTGTGGCTGTGGAACATAAGGGCAGTTCTGAATAAGCGTGTGGCTTACAGTCAGTGTGCGTGAGGTGTGCAAAGGTGAAGAGAGCAGCTTTGTAGACATGCTAGCTTCAAAAACTGGAGTTCATTGGTTCGCCAAGTTAGGAGTGGAAATTATTTGACATCACTTTTGAGGACGTGTATGGGTCATATTTAGAACTACAGACTTTTATTTAGTCAGTCTTTTAAAAAGGGCCTATTTCACGCTATTCTGATCGATCTATTTAGGCCAAGTTCTTTTCTCAAACCTAAAACAGAGCATTTTGAGCTTTGGAGATGTAGATAAGACTAATAATTAGCATTAAGCTGGATTACTCAAACATGTGTGAATGAAACACAACTCCAAGTATGTTTTTGAGGAGGTATCAACACTATAACATGGCTGAAAGCTCACAAGAGTCGATTTTGCGTAATATAGGACCTTTAATTGTTGATTCTGGTAAATTTAGTGCAGTTTTAAAGCAGATTTTTACTGCATTAAAAGCGTGAAAAACAGAACTGGTTCATTTTTAATTATTTGCTGTGGTTACTTACCTTATGATTGAATTTTTAAATATTCACACCGATGAGTTTATAAGCACGTTTCACAAGCTTCATCGGCCACAGCAGTTTAGCATGCTAACAGTGCACTTCTTGATAACTGGACAATAAAATACTTAATAATTAGACGCAGATAGTTCACCGTTGTCTTGTTTTGACCTCAAGAGCTGCTTATACTATATATCTGTACTAGGGCAAGACAATTTTTGCTAAAATCCATGGAAAGAAAAAACAATTAGGTATGACCTTTTTAATATATATACAAAGGGTTTTAATTGCTGCCTATTTTTCTTGTTCTTGTTTGTTTTCTTTGTTGCACATAGAGATTCCTTGGAATGAAAAGTATGCTCCAATAAAATATACTCTAGTATTATTTACTACCAGGTCAAAAACGGTGAATAATATAAACTCATAATATTCACCAGGGTCAAACAACAATGTTCAGATGCTTTCTGAATCTTTGGAATTTGCTGAAGACGACAACTGGCGCATTATCAGTACAAATTCTTGACAAATACTACTGCAACTGTGGACAGAAATAAAAGTTTTTTTTTTTTTGTTTTTTTTTTTTTTTACAAAGAAATGAAATAACAAAAGTGACCTCATGAAATGTCAATATGAAAGGTGGAGCTTCTCAACTCTACAGTTCTGAAGTCAATTTAGCAGTTTCATTAAGCCATTTTATATAAATATGGCTGTTTTTATTTAACAAAATGTAAAATCATTGTTCTGTACTTAAAGGGGCACTGTATACTTTTCTGCTTGTCTCCATGGAGATATTACTGTTTTGCCTTTATTATTTGGCAGTATGGAAATAAACTTGGTAAACACAATGGAGATAGGTCAATGGTCAGATCTAAGGATAAGAATAAGCAAGCCTGCACATGGTAAGAATTCATGTTTTTAAAATATTTGTGAGCTATAAAATACCTGTCATTGAACAAATGTAATTACCCCCGAAACCATAATGTCTTCTTTATGCATAACATTGCTAAATTTTCATAATTATGCAATAGGAGGCAGTTTTCTTTGAATCCTGGGAGTGACTTTCCAACCAGGCAGTGTATTTGCATACCAAATGTTCAAATGGTAATAAAGGCCACACAGAGGGAAGTTATAGCACCGTCTGTAACCGCGGTGAGTTAATCCCTCCATGACAGCACACACAAACTTTAAAGTGCCACTAACTAAACGCTTTACACGTTCATGTGAATTTAAGACAAATGGAGGAAATGAGTTTCTTCCCTAAATGGAAAAACACTAAAAGGAGAAGGCAGTCAATGAAGTCCAGATTTCTCAAGAGGCAAGATTTTTTACATGCATTGTGTAACTTTTTTGGTGAAGGATATGTCATTCATCTGCCAGGAATGTTCCACAGTGTGACATTAAACAACTTGACCTTACATCTGTTCAGTTGCAGGTGGTTTTACAGCTCAAAAATACAAAGAAAAACTTTGAGCGGGGTTGCTCTCCATAGATTTGACCTGTAACTTGGTCTGGTTTAATGCCATACTGAGACACATCCAGACAAAGCCATAGCATTACCATGAGAGCATGTGATGGATCCTCCGCCAGTAAAGTTACACAATGGACATTTAAATACTCCTGATCTACAGTTGATACTTAATGCAACCAGCTTTAACCCATATTATTAAAAACCATAGGCATTTCTTTAGTAGAGGTGGGAGATCTAACAAAAAAAGTGGTTTTGAAAATATGCAAGATTAGAATATAGAGTTATCATGTATAATTACTAGTAAAAATAACTAAGCCTGTCACAATAAATACTACATTGACTGGAACAATCATTTTTCGGGGTCAATATTTATTGTGGGGACTTTTTCTTCGTACCATAGGGAAATTTTCGATTTTTTTCTATTCTACGATGAGATTTGAGCTGTAGAAGGTTGAATTATGAACTTGCATTCTCTGATTTCATTGATTACAGTTAATTTTTTAACAATACTGTACATTTAGAATACGTTTTGAGGGATAATTCTGCTTTATGCTTTGGTTTCGATATTATCGTTTATCATCTGTATTGACTTCAGCAATATATCTCACTTCAAAATTTCATCATGACAGGCTTAAAATAACCTTAAAAATAAACTAGACAGACACATCTAGTGTAATAAAGAAGTGACATTTCTGCCCTTTTGTGGTTAATTATAAGGTCCATTTACGTTGTGTGCTTGACTGGAGCCTCAACCAAGGCATGTTCAAACACATTTTATTAAAATCCAGATTACGTGTTAAAATATTGTCTGAAAATTGCTATTGGGATCATGCAAAAAAAAAAAAAAAGATAATAATTTGTCAATATCGGCCACACATATTTTCTAATAATTTAGTTTATTGTGTAACTCAATTAACTTGCTGCATTGTGTGATTTTTCTGGTGGAAGATCTATCAAATGCTTTTCTTCATGGAGATGTTATTGCTTTGTCTGGAATGTTTCACAGAATGGCATTAAACATTTCTATCTTCATGAAGATCAAACCAGACCGAGTTACAGTTCAGATCTGGTGAGAGGTAACCCCGCTAACAGTCAGAATCCCTGTTTTTAAATAACTGGAATAAAACCACCTGTAATTGAATAAATATAAGCTAGATCTGTTTAATGTCATATTGCAAAAAATTCTAAGATAGCAGTGACATATCCTTAGAAACAAAAAGGTGACGGACCTCCAACAAAAAATGCACACACCTTTAAGAGTCATTTGACACGTCCTTAAAACAAACAAGGATGTTAATTGCTGTGGTTGTCAGAGATAGATGGATTGTTGTGCCTTCTTCACCGGGCTGTGTCTGGGGAGCTGCACAGTGCTCGAGTTATGCGACTGAGTTTATCTAGCATGCCAGCGTTAAAGAATGTCAAAGTAGGCCCCTCTCCAGCCCAGAAGAGAAGCACACAATCTCACCTGCAATCCAGACAGGAGGAAGACGGAGCAGCCCAGCACACACACACACAGGCTATATCTGGCCCTACGTGGATAGTTCAAACATAAGATCGGAGTCCAGACCTCTTTAAATACTTCCAACCTAAGTGTGACTGCTGCCAGCACAAGTGTCTCAAGATTAACTCCAGACAGGCAGCACGGAGGAGCCAGAGATCACCTGTCTGTACTCAGGAGAGTCACGGGCCTGACTCTTCACTGCAAACACACAGCACCCATCATATTTCATGGGTAAAAAGTATGCACGGTATGGGTGATATTGTCAAAAATTATTATCTTGTTGGTCTTTCGAATTTCCGGGGTAACAATAATCACACAACAAACTTTATTGCTCCACAAGGGAAATTATTTGGATCAGGAATGTGCTAAAATATGCCTATAAATATCTTGAGTTGAGGTTGAATTATCGCACAGAATTAACAAAAAAAATTTACCAGAAAAGGGCAAAAATGTTTGGAAGATTAGACTAGCTCTTTGTTACATTTATTTTTAATCAGCTCTTTTTGCCGCCATTTTAAAATAGTCATAGAATCATAAAGTAATCATGAAGTAGAGCTGTGTGATATTAAGCCAAAAGACACCCCCCAAACAAACAAAAAAAAAATCTTATTAATTTTCTCACATTAAATAAATGAGGGTTTTTTTTATGGTTGGCTGTAGACCTTTTAGTAGTCACTGTTAAAAGACCCAAGTATACCATTGATAATTAGAAATGACTGAATGAATGACTTTGAAATGAATTAAAACTGAGTGAAATAAATTTATTGCACAGCTCTTGGTGACAGTGTCTTATATACAAAATATTCTTTCATGAATACTGGGGCTGGCCTAAGTTGCCTCAGTGGAGAATTCTGACAAAAAGTTGCAAAAACTTGGAAAAGACATAATAAAAAATTGTGCCACGACTAGAAGTTTCCATCAAGCATCAAGTATGTCAGTGAATAATGATCATGCTGAGCTCTAGATAACGAATTCCAAAGTCTATGAATGGGAGATCGATGACCAAAATAAGCCTGTCCTGAAACAAGGGGACATGTTGTCAGACCAATGAAAAGAAACAGTGTCCTGATAATGATCGGAGTCAAAGTCCACAGCACACATGCACTTCCTGAAATAAAATTATACAAAGCAATAGCCTACGTTTGACACAGGCAGCAGGGTCAGTTTACATTATTACACCAATAAAAAAAACATGTGGTTTAAATGGCATGTATTGCCCTCTTTCAATGCCAAATACGACATAAAGAATAGTTATTATAAAGTTATCTCTCAAACTACAGTACTACTGTGAATGTAGCCAGTACCCAACTGACAACAAGAGCCGTCTGACGTGCCAGACAGATTAAAATATTTGGTTTGTACAGTAATACTTAATTATGTTTGCTGAATTTGTATTACCCCTAATTTATCCCTTAAAATAACAGGTTAAACTTCCTTATTGTAGCAGCACAGAGTTCCCCATAGACTGTCAAGAGAGACGTTTTAAATTAATTTTAATAAAAAAAAATTTTATACCATTTGTGGAGTATAAATGTCTCATTTGGTTAAAGCTGTAATTTTTAGACCAGTGTAGTTACTAGTGTAGTTTATATGTTTAAAATATTACAATAATAATAATTAACCTGTTTAAACAAGCATTCTAGCTATATCTTAATGTCCATGTTAATCTTGTTCATTGTACTGTACATCTACTGTAGTTATATATGTGTTTTAAAGCGCTATATAAATAAACTTGAGTTACTTCTAATAAGCAAGTCTAATTTTGCTATGCCAGTTTAAAGTCCAGGTTATATTTAAACTATGGGGTACATTTTTGACTATATATGCATGGGGAATTCTTAAATAGTTAAAAATCAATAATTGTTGGTTAGTTGCTTTCCTGAAATGCGTCGCAGCTGTAACTTTATCGCTAAAAGAGTTCGTCTGGGTTAAAACCGGTGCATTGTTTCCATTGCACAGCTGCTCGAGTTAAATGTACCAGAGGCCTCCGATCCACGGCTGCAGCATAACGATACAAAACCATGCGTATCCTCAAATATCACAGACAGATTAAACATACGAGACAAGGGAAGACTTTAAATGTATACTTACAGTCCAAATGTTTCTTCTTTGGCCCCATTATTTCGTGTGTGGTCGCCTTACACACAGTTTTGGAAATAGCCGAACCGGTGACACTATGTTGAGCCGCGGTTATCCGGTCCGTAATGCTCTGTCCTGACATTTTTCTGCCTCAAATCAACACAGACCCTAGTAGAAATAATAGATCCAATGGAGTCGTCTTGTTGTCGATGTCAATCCGAGCGCCGGGTGCCACCTGAGAACACTGAGAGAAGAGGAAGACAGAGGATATAATGAGGCGCTACGTTTCGCTGCTAAGCTAGCTCTAGCCGCGGAGCTAACACGCGTAAAACTATCACAGACATGCCGCGGTGAAATGTAAAAGCCATCAGCGAACACCAGTGAGAAATGCAGTGAGGTTAAGGTCAAAAGATACTAACCCAGATATTTAAATCGCACCCACACACGTCTACGGTCTTTTCTCTTCTTCCCGTACAAGTCTTTCTCACACTCTCACAGCCACACAAACGGGCAAGACACGCGACTTCCACATGCGGTACTTCAAGTATAAAACCCGGTGTGATTTTATATTTTCTAAATCACAGTAATCCTGCTGTAATTTAACTATTTTAAGTACAATATTCAAAATTATGAATTAAAAAATACAAGTCACTTAAATATTTGGAGCGGAACTTGACAAATCATTTAAAACGCGTCTACCACATTTTATTTTGAAGTTACACCCTTCTCTTTTCCGGTACAGTCGTAGTTAGAAATGTAACTTGACGCTGTTGTGATTTTTTTTTTTTTTTTTTTTTTTTTGTCGTTTCCCACGCTGAACTCAGTCCAGTTATTTACAGCGCCTCCCTCCGCTGGCTTTAAATCATCTTTTAAATGGACTGATGGCTTTCAAGGAAAATGGCGTGTGTATTTCCTCCACATCCCCGGTATTTTAAAGTTTGGTTCTCATGCACAGAGGAGTGTTGTCACGAGGTTTGTGTAATAAAACTTTATAAGGTTATTGGCCTGGCCTGAAATTTGATGTAGTTCTCTAATTATCGCCTCTAGTCTAGAGCAACTACAACAACCTTTTGCAGGAGTGCTTTCTGTTTTGTAGCACAAACATATGTTGCAATATTTGTGGTGAAGTATTGCCTGTAGCAATTTTTATATTATGTATACAGAAATTTGTCACAACAGTATGAGTGAACTACCCAACTGTCACGTGTATATTTTCCGGTATGTTTCCCTGGTGGTCTAGTGGTTAGGATTCGGCGCTCTCACCGCCGCGGCCCGGGTTCGATTCCCGGTCAGGGAACACAGTCTTTTAGAAGGATCTTAGGAATTCTTTCATATGACAGGTTCTCCACTTCACAGGTATACATAAACATGCTGCGTTATACTGCTGTGGATAGTTACAGGGAAAGCAGACACATTTTGATGAAGACGAGCCGGTGTCACCTGTCAGAGCAATTACTGAAGTGGCTGATGTTTCTTTGCTCACGTGCCACTACTTCTTCCCATTTGCTAGATTAATGATGACATCTAGTGGTCAATGGCCGCCATTACAGAAGTACCTATATTTCCATTGTAAACTTGAGTTTGAATTAAATACATAAGATTAACATGGTCTAGCCTGCTCTGAATGTTGATAGTATGTTAAATCAATATTTGAAAATGTATTTATTACTTAACTGCTATTAAAAAAAATAAAAAATAGTAATGTATACATACTGTATATTTTTTCTTTTGCAGTTAAAGTGGTATTTAACAATAAAAAATAAATAATCTATGTTTTCAAGCTATTTTTGACAGGTGGTGGATCCCCAACATGACAAGTTACATTTTAAAATAAGCAGTACAATAAATGTCAAAATAAATAAATAATAAAATAAATGTCAAATTATCTGAATTGATAGTTTAGCAGTGGGTTTTAAATTGCTTGAATAAATAACATTATTCCACAATTATTGCAGTTAATCACAGTTTCCACATGACATCTTTCTTCTTGTCTATTGCAGATGCTAACAGCTTCAAATAAGCCGAGATGCAGCCGAACTTCATTGTTTATACAAAGTAAGGAAGATAAGGTGAGATAATGCAGTATTATTTTCACAAGGGATTTCCACATAGTCCACAGCAGAAGGCCCAACAAATGGAAAACAACAATAACCACAAAAGCGTAAAGGGATTATCACTGAAGATAACATCAGTATGCAACAAACACATGACACTGGATCTTTCTGATAGACTAAAATATGCTGTATCATATCTATGTAACAGGAGAGGAAACCAAAGCAAAACGTATAGACATCGGGATACTGTTTTTAGTGCGTTTTGTAGAGTTTGACAGGCAAGATGAAAAAGTAGTGCCTTCTCTGCTTCTGCTAGTTCCCCCGAGCTTTTCCTTTGCCAACACAAGTAATTTACTGCTGTCACTTCATTCAACCGAGAAGCTGTTGTCGCCCTGATAAGTCAAACCTGTAGAGAAAATCTATTCAAATTAAATTATTGTGCCAGTATATAAGGCACTGCTTCAATTTAAAGTCCGGAAAGTAAAGCAATAGATTTCACCATTTTGCTGGTAATTGTATTCCAAAATGAAAAGTACCCGATCTAAAAAGATATATTGATTTGTAGGGCTAAAATAACCCAGAGGAAATTTTAGACTTTAATGCATTGTTTATTTATATCAGTCCTGCACACATTTGATTTGGTGGTGAAACTTTAGTGATTCATCTTGTTTTCCTTTTTGTAGTCCATAGAATTTAGTCCAAGATTAAAGCACCCTTATTACGCTATGTTTGGATCTGTGCTATAATGTTGTTTCCCCATCACAAACACACCTGGAGTTGTGTTTTATTTCATTCACTCATGTTTAACACACAAATCCTGCATATTTAGGCTGAGTTTTTCTATCAAACAGAAAACACTTCCACTTTGTGATGTCATGTGGTAATACAGGAAGTACTACACTGTGTTTTTAAACCCCATACACCTTCACTAGAATCATTTGGATAATTTCAGACCTGGAATTGCTAAAGATAAAAGAAGCTGTTAACTTGAAAACTACCACTGTATTATATCACAAGGTGGAACAGAGCATTTTGAGCGTTAGAGATGTAGACAGATTAATAATAAAGTCTTACTCAAACATGTGTCAATTAAATAAAACACAACTCCAGGAATGTTTTTGATGAGATAATAACATTATAACATGGCTTTGAGTCAGTTGTGTAATATAGAACCTTAAAAGACCCTGTACCTGATTTTACTCTCTTAAAAGAGTTAAAAAAAAAAACTGAACTAGTTCACTGTAAATGGTCTGCAGTGGTCCATAGTTATTGCTCACTTACCTTATGCATTCCAAGCATCCTAATTATGCACCACTATGAGTTTGCTGCAATGCGACCAGGGCGGTAAAGCTAAGTACAACCCTATTTTTGAAAATGCTGGAAAAGAGTGTAAATCCAGTTTTCTATAAGTTTAGTCCAGATTTTAACTCCATAAGATCATGATATCCTGAATTTTGGTCTGTACAGGTCCAGTTTTGGCTTAGTCCTGACCTTGGTTAGTCTTGATATGTCCCTTTTTTCTGTATACATGAAGTTTGACTTGATTTAGCTCTGGTCTGTTTTAGTTCTGAATTACTTATGATTCCAAGCAAACAAATAACATTTCCATGTAGACAAGTAGGTAGCGGCCCCCTCCACCAGACAGGTTACATGCTGCACCTTTAAAATGGGTACATAGTTCAATTAAAGGCCCGGTGAGCTGTATAATTATTATTTTTAATATGTATTATGAACAGATATGTAAGTTGTAAAACTCAGCTCTGGTGTCTGGGCATTATAATTGCTTAATATCATTGTGGTTAATTTTAGGGATGCACTGATCCAGCTTTTTCATGTTCTGATACTGATTGCAATAATAAAGCTTTAAGTATTTGCCCGTAACCAATATCAACCGATACCAGTGCAGAGATTGAAAACAGTATTTATTTCCTTTAAACTAAAACAAAAGAAGGCAAAACTGATTATCCATCATGTTATTCATCCATCAAGTAATTAGAGAACAGTTTTGTGTAAATAAAAGTTCAAACATTATGAGACTTTGACCAGTAAATTGTCTTTTTACATCAATGTATCCGTCTGAACCAATATTAGAAAGCTGATATTTAAAAGTCGGTATTAGATCCAACAAATTTTCAATACCAACACTGATATCCGTTACCAGCATTGGACCAGTGCATCCCTAGTTAATAGATGCTCTGAATGTATAAGGCGAGTGAGGAATAACTTTGGACCCTGCAAACTAATAAAATGAACTAGGCAAGGCAAGGCAAGTTTATTTGTATTGCACAGTTCATACACAAAGTAATTCAAAGTGCTTTACAGAATAAGAAAGATATTAAAATCACAATACAGTCAGATGAGAACATAAATAATCATCATAAAACTTATATTAAAAAAGAAGAGACAAGAGCGTGGAATAAAAACGAGGTTATAAATGTGTTTGAAGTTTGATAGACACTGCTGTATACTGTTGCCACCAATACAGTATTGTGAATAAATGCATTGCTCATGTATATAATGGCAGGGAAGAGGAGCTAATGCAGGGATACTCTCCGAGGGACAGCGCGAGTGGTGTCTGCATGCCAAGCGGCGACATTTTATCCCGCCAAAAGGCCAGGAGACTTGGCCTTTTCATTTTGTCAAAGACGCCAAATTATTTGTGTGTCAGTCAAATGGCTAAAGGGGGTCAACACGACGGCGCCCAGTCCAGATAGATTTTCACTTCACATAAAAGATACTGACTTCCAACTTTTCTCTGAGTGACCTGTATTTGAGGTTGAAAGTGTTGCGTTTGACCTGTTTCAACCTAATCTGTACATTTTAATCATTTTCTTTGAGCTAATGTCACACAGGGCAGTGCTGATATTGGGGCAGTGGGCGTCATACTCAATCTATCTAACCTTTTTTTTCATGATTTTTTTCACAGAAACTGATTTAAAACCTGATAATTTACTTTTTTTTCCAGACTTTATTAGTTTTGTGTGAGTAATATACAATCACATTTATTTGTATAAAAGAGAAAATTGTATATAAAATAACCCCCTCCCATCCCACTGGGCTCAGAAAATAAATAAAAATACAAAAAATACAATAAATAAAAATAGACAGGATGTAGCATAGTCTTCATTTACAAGCATTTAAACATAAATAATTGACTATCTTTCACTAAATCTCTTTTGATAAATTACTATATTAATACAGATAATATGGGCAGTTAATGCATTTGTTTACATAACCAACTATAACCAGTATGGTGGCATGATGTCCTTAAATTGCAATAGATTATTCATTCTTATTGATTTATACATTCTTATTAATTTATACATTTTTATATATTTTTTCTCTGACCTCATACTCGGTATCTCTAATGGTATGTGTGTTGGAGCTTCTTTAAAAGTCCAGTATTTCACAAATTTGACTCTTATGACCTTGAAACATACCTAGTTTTGTTCACATGTTTGAGTAAGCCTTTATTATTAGTCTGTCTGTATCTCCATAGCTCAAAATGGTCTATTCCACCTTGTGATGTCATGAAAGTTTTCAAGTTAACAGTTGAATGGCTGAAATTATCCAAATGATTCTAATAAAGGTGTATGGAGTTCAAAACCACAGTGGAGCTCTTCCTGTATTACCACAGGACATCACATACTACATATGCGGGGTTTGTGTGTTAAACATGTGTGAATAAAACAAAACACAAGGATTGTTTTTGATGAGGAAACAACATTATAACATAGATCAGAAAATAGCGTCACATGGGCCCTTTCAAACTTGTCTTGTCTTAGTTGTGGATGAACCCGGAAACTCAATTTCCTACAAGAAACCAACAGTAAATAGACAAGTATGAACTAAAAGCTGCTTGCACCCTCTTGTTTACTCGTCCTCTTGTACTTTACCTTATGAGTCAGCAGTGGTTTGCAAAATAGTGCGTGCCCCAGTGACAGACAGGATGTGTTTTCAAATATAATAAATGTGGAAAACAATTTGGCAACGGTCCAGCCTCAGCATTAACAAACATTAACAGCTCGGTGAAAACAGATGTAGACTGTGAGGCCCATTCACCTCTCAGAGCTAATGCTAAAAGCTGAACCTGATTAGAAGTGGTTGTGATTGACAGGCATATGAACAATGGCCTTTGTCGGGGTCATTTAGCTCCAGTGATGAAGTACTGGTGACTCACACAGCTTTTGTTTATGAGGTAAAACATGCATCAGTCCCACCACAATGTGTAATTCTAGTTTATCACAAATGAAACTAAATACTAATACTAACTCATACTACTGACTCAACAGTTGTGCTTTGTTGAATGTTGTTCCAATGTGTTTTGCTCTAAATTTACCCATAAACAAATAAGCATTCTCAAGCATAAATAGACTATTGTTCATGTATAGTAGTTTTTATTTATTTTTTTTATTTATTTGTTCCTGTTCCTGCTACTTTTGATGATTTATCTTGCAATATAATGTCAATAACAGATGCTAACCCAGACTTTTAATACATTACATTAAAAATACATTATGTAACTTGCTGTAATTTATGTTTACTTATTTATCACCAGGGAGACAATTGGTGATGCCACTAGGCCAAGTTACAGGTCAGATCTGTGGAGAGACAATCTAATTCACAATAAGAAGTAATGTTTTTAAGGTATTTTTGAGCAGCAAATTTCAAAGTATATTAACTCTAAAGAAATAAATGCCACATATACTGTACTTTCAAATACCATACTATGGGACATTCCAGGGACAGCAATAACATCTCCATGGAGACAAGCTAAAATTACATAGTGCCTCTTTAAGATTTACTTCTGACTGACTTTCAGTTAATTATCGTGATGACTGATGTGAAGCCTCTCATTGTTGTCTTTAATTTACACTCAGGTGATACTTTGCAGTGATATCACACTGGGGGTGTTCTGCATATATCTCTATTGGCAGAATGTTTACAAGTTACCATGGCGACACAAAGCACAGATTAACAAACACTGTCAAATAAGTTTTAAAATAGTCTGAAAACTCAAGAAAAAAACAAAGCAGATTTAAACACATTTTTAGGAAAACTGTGATCAGTATGAGTGGTCATGGTCCTGTTAAAGTGTTTTATTTGATTTTCAACAAAAAAAAAGAGTAACTAACTGAAAAACTGGCTAGCTTGTGCTGTAATTTTATGTGAGGGACTTGTGTAACAGCACAAATCATCTCATCAAACCTAAAAAACATGCACCAGGGACTACAAGTGGAAATTAGCTCTAGTGTTACAGGCTGGCACGATGCATCTCTCCTGTTAAGGTTAATGTATATTGTGCACTGTCCCTGTCTCATAAATAAAATAAATCAATCAATCAATCAAAATCACATGTTGTAGCTCCAACCAAGTCAGCTCTTTCTGATCAGATTGTGTTAAAATACTAGTAAAGCTCAGATTAAGTGTATATAACTCAAATAACAGAGCCTCTAGTGCTTCCAATTAGCATAACACTCTTACAGAACATCGATGACATTTGCTAAAAGTATCTATAGATTTCCATACCTCTTAATACCTACCTGTCTGCTCCCTGAAGAGAATCCATGTGGGCTGAAAGTAGCATTTATGACTAATGGCGTAACATCAGATCCATTTATGTCTCTAAACTATTCCTTAAAGCCTGTAATTTGGGTCACAGTGTTAAGCCATTAATATGCTGTGAGGGTTTTCTCGGGACAGAGCATGAAAACCAGTGGTGCGTGGAGAATAGAAGCATGCATTCATTTGAGCAGTTTGTGTGATGGGCTGACAGCAGCAGTCCCAAAGATTTACATAGTTCTTCTCAGGTCAGTGTGAGCGAGTCTGGATGTGTACAAGAGGGCTAATATTGACAGCACTGTTTTGGGAGTCAGTCTAGCTCAGTGTTGGAAGAAGTACTGTTGTTTCTGTGCATATGCCATTGCTCTGCCTGGAATGTTCCACAGTATGACATTAAACAGCTCTACTTTACATTTATTCAATTACAGGTGGATTTATAACGCAAAAGTACCTAGAAAAACAGGCATTCTGACTGTGAGCAGGGTTGCGTCTCCAGTTTTTATTTGTATAGTTTTGTTTGCTCAAATTATGAATGTGTTAAAAATAAAACCCTCAGCCTTTTCAACATGTCTCAACTTATAATAAAAATACTATTACTTTTCAGTCCAGTTAAAAAATGTAGTGAAGTAAAAGTATCTGCTTTTTTTTAACTAAATGTTCACAGTGTAACTTTCATGGTGGAGGCTCTGTCAAATGTTTTTCTCCATTGAGATGTTATTGCTTGGTCTGGTTTGATCTTCATGATGACAGAAAGACTTAATACCATACTGTGAAACATTCCAGACAAAATTACAGGTCAAATCTGTGGAGAAGAAACCCTGCTCACAGTCAGAATGCCTGTTTTTCTAGGTATTTTTGAGCTATTAAACCAGCTGTAATTTAATAAAAGTAAGATAGAGCTGTTTATTATCATACTGTGGAACATTTCAGGCAGAACAATGACATATCCATAAGCAGGTAACAGACCCCTAAAAACTTACACAGTGCATGTTTAATACAGTGCTTAAATACCTTTACTTCATTCCACCACTGGTCTAGCTCCCCTCTGGTTTTACTAAGGCAGGTCTCAACAGAAAACAGCTGGCTGGACCCACACTGAAGCCATTACTAACGCAGGGCTGCATTTTAATTTCTCCTTCATTTATCAAGGTTAATCATTTTGGGACACTGGGTCAGACTTTATTATGACTTAATTAGTGCAGCAACAATGGATCATGTACAGATTGAGAAAATAATCGTGATAAGTACCATGCTATTCAGTGATGTAAATTAAAGGGCACATGTTGCGCTATTTTCTGATCTATGTTATAATGTTGTTTCCTCATCAAAAACATACCTGGAGTTGTGTTTTGTTTCATTCACACATGCTTAACACACAAACCCTGGTAGCATTTTGAGCTTTGGAAATGTAGACTGACTAACAATAAATGGTTATTCAGACATGTGTGAATGAAACAAAACACAACTCCAAGTATGTCTTTGGTGAGGTAATCACATTATAACATGACTTAAAGTGCACAAGAGTCAATTTAATAATAATATAATATAGGATCTTTAATATACCAATGTGCCTGAGAATAGATAAAGCAAGGTAGTTTATAAGTAGGATAGTAGTAGAATAAAGACTGCTAGAATAATAATGATCATTCCTCTGTACTTCTCTGCTAGACATAAAAAGCCAATAGTGCTGAATCTAGTACTTTTCTATCCATATTTATTAAGGCTTCTGAAACCATTGACAGTAAAATATAATGTAGGATAGTGTCAAACAACTTCATTTTAGCTTCACATGGACCTTTTGCAATATAAACAACCAATAATACTTGTTTACTTACTGCCTCCGAATAGAGAAATACTATACGTTAAATATATGCAAGAATATGCCAGCTCTTTTGACAAAACTGTTGATGAGACAAGTCTGACTGAAATGCTTTATGCAATAATGTTTACAGCAGAAACTTTTGGGGCTAATCACAGCTTCTTCTCAGCGCTGTGGCCTTGTCAGAGAGACATTGCCTTTTTACTTTATTCTAATGAGTTACATTGGTGCAAAGTGCAGACGTCTGGAAGCATCAGCGCTCAGACTGTTTGATGCTGTACCTCGAGCTAGCAAGGCCAACAAATTGTTTTTTATTACATCATGTTGCTTAACACCACATTTTTAAAAACACAGACAAAAGAAAGACACAGGAATCATGTCTTTTTCCTGTCGAATACAGCTCTGCTCAGATTCATCCTGGAAATAGAACCAGCCAGATGTGTTCTTGTTCATTTAGACCTGTCAGTCACTTACTAGTTATAAACAGCAAACTGGGGCTCATAGACTTAGACTCAGACAAACTGTATTAGTCCACAAGGGAAATTATTTGGACACAGTAGCTCAAACAGCACAATATATTATAATAACAAAGAGCAACAATATAAATGGTAATGATGAATTCAAAATAAGTAGCACAAAATAACAGCAAATTCAAGAGTGTTAAAATTACCAATATACAAGTTGAATTAACACTTTTACCATGTCATATGGGGTCCACAATAAAATGAGTTAAAACTACACTTTCCAAAATGTCAAGGGCTCAACACTGGTAAAGTGATGTAATCACACTCCTCATAGTTGAATTGGACACTGATTAAGATTTGATTTTTTTTGCACTAGTGTATAGTGAAAAACTAATTACTCTATTTTGCTGTTTTAACACTTCATGAAGTAGAAATAATGTAGTGTTCTTCATGTAACACTATTCAATAGTAACTCTTTCTTCTCTAAATACGTTGTAAATGCTGTGGTCATTCTAGTTCATAATCCCTTTTTACAAATGTAAAATAATGAAAACCACCACAAAATTCCATTTCAACTTAACTTGTATTAAAACAATGCACATCATACAATCAACACAATTTAAACAAGTCATATGACACAATACTATTTTTGCAAAATCCAACTGACAGCAGGAATTCTCTGTGCCCTCAGCAGTTGGTCACAAAGATTGTCATTTACTTTTTTAAAGTTGATTTTTCAATGCAAGCAGTCAATGGATGAATCAAGATCTTGTTTTGAATGGAATTCAGGCATGCTCATCTCCAAAAATGAGGAGCATGTCTGACTGAAACAAGATCTTCTCTCCATTATATAAAAATAACAATGTTCACAATAGAGGGAGTCTTGCTAATTATGAAACATTAACATTGCAGAAACTTTTTGCCTCAAGAGTCAGTCTTTCACTCTTGGGGTTGCTTTTGACACATCCAACGTCCATGTTGTAGACAGTCCTTTGAAGACAGGTGTAAAGTTTGTGAGAGTCTGAGGACCAAGTGCCATGAAGTGTTCACCAAATTCAGCCAGGTCAACAATGACATAAAAAACCTTTGTCCTTCCCACCTCAGTCACAGGTAGAAAGGCCGTGCCATCCAGGCTCAACCAGCAAGAAATGTGTCCATACCGATCTGTAAAATAAAATATAGAATAGAAAAAAATTTAACATTCAAGTGACCACCTTGCTATACGGGCTATTCAATATTTCATGAGACATGATTAAAAATTAAAAAGTAAATATATAGTAAATACATTATGGTGCATATATCATTATTTGTTTGTTCCTTTTAAGCAGGTTATTCTGTTGCATGAGCTGTATGTTTTTGTATACAGGAACCATTCAAATAAATAACTTGAAGGGTAATTTGAAAAAAAATTTGCCCCTTTTATTATTTTATTACTTTTATTTATTATTTATTTATTTTTAAATACAAGACCCACATGAAACAAAAACCCCTAAATGCCATTAATCACAAAAATAGAATGAGATTAAGGCAAAAATTACAACTACTTAGCACATATATAAAATTCAATTAGTCGTGAAAAACAACACGGTGAAAACGTGGAAGAGCTAAGCTAACGATGCTAAGCTAAGTAATGCTAACCTGCCCTTCACTTCAGTACAGACCGGGGCTCCGTGTCGAAGACATTTGATTTTCGTTTGGAAATGGGGAATCAGCACCGGGTGCAGGCAGACATAGGGCCGTGTGAGGGTGTTTGGATTTGGGCTGCGTGATCGTGGACCCGCTGTTTGCGGTCTCCTCGAGACGGAACAGAGGCAGAGCGGGACTCAGCTGGTTTAGGCGTATGCGGGTGTCGGGTTAGTCCTGGTCAAGGTGGTTGGACTTGAGGCTCTCGTTGAGTTCAGTTCTACTGAAACCATGGACTGAAACACAAACGCTGTTAGCTGTTAGCTTAGCTTAGCGGACGGTGAAATGTGGCTTCTCTCTCGGACTGCAGCTCTCTCGCTGGAAATGTTACAAAAGGCCAACTTCCATCCATCCATCCATTTTCGTCCGCTTATCCGGGGCCGGGTCGCGGGGGCAGCAGCCTAAGCAGGGACTCCCAGACTTCCCTCACCCCAGACACGTCCTCCAGCTCCTCCGGGGGAATCCCGAGACGTTCCCAGGCCAGCCGAGAGACAGTCCCTCCAGCGTGTCCTGGGTCTTCCCCGGGGCCTCCTCCCGGTGGGACATGCCCGGAACACCTCCCGAGGGAGGCGCCCAGGTGGCATCCTGAACAGATGCCCGAGCCACCTCAACTGGCTCCTCTCGACGTGGAGGAGCAGCGGCTCTACTCCGAGCTCCTCCCGTGTGACTGAGCTCCTCATCCTATCTCTAAGGCCAACTTTGATGTAGTGTAATATTCAAAACAGACACTTTCTAAGTTTTTGACGTTAACACTGTGAATCAACAACGACTTTTTTTTACTCTACAGCACTGTCATAGTTGAATTAACTCTTGACTATGTTGAAACATATTTGAAAAGAAGTACTTTGAAAAATGTTTTTATTTGCAGAATACTGAATACCTGCATTAAAATTTATTCTGTAACATATTGCAGTACATGGGCCAGTCTGAGTACTGTGTTCTGAATAGTTAAACACACAATACTTTTACATCAATTTGCATTTAAATGATAGTGTAAAGACACAACATACATTTAAAAAGTTTCACAGTTTCTTATGAATTTCCATCACTAACTGGAAATTCTATGTAGTTTGAAGTCTAAATAAGTAAATAAATACAGCAATGTATTCTTTTGATTTTAGAACAGTAACTGTAATCTGAATACTATCAAATGAAAGAGTAATGTACTACAATACGGTTACTCTAAATTTGTAATCAGAATATGTACATCACATTCAGTTACTTCCTGAAACTGCTTAATATTCTACAGAGTTACAAACCACAAAATGGGATTTATTGATTTGGTAAAAATATCAAATTGTAAGTCTGTCGTGATACATACTATATCGACTTATCATTGATTATATGAACAGTGGAACAATATGTCTTGGGGCTCAAAATATATTGGACAGTTTCTTTGCAGTAGTGGAGAGATTTTTGCGATTTTTATTTAATAAGGAAAGATATGAGCTGTAGAGAGTAGCAGTAAATTACTGCTTGGCTAATTATCTGTTAATTCTGTAATATATTGTTTGCAGCTCATGACTTTTAATGATATGGTCTATTTAAAAATCTGTTTAATGGGATTGTCCTGCTTTGTGTTAGTGACATTAAGTAGTGTCAGTAGTATCGTTTATCGCTATATTTCTCTAGCACTATCTTGTGATTCATCTTTCTGACAAGCACTGCAATTTAA
This sequence comes from Boleophthalmus pectinirostris, assembly GCF_026225935.1. NCBI lineage: Eukaryota > Metazoa > Chordata > Actinopteri > Gobiiformes > Gobiidae > Boleophthalmus > Boleophthalmus pectinirostris. The sequence goes on from NW_026571018.1 coordinate 15,655,746, forward strand.
TTAGCGATTTATGTTTTCATAATAATATTCTTTAATAATAATATTCATCCTGAAGAACTGACAAAAATACATATGAAATCAAATCACATTTCAGAACACAGATCTAAACCGGGCTAGTAGTTTTTATGCAGAATAAGAAAGGATAATTTGTTGATGATTGAAATGATACTTCAAAAAAAAATTGCAGCCTTTGTGATTTTCTAATTTAGACCTGTCGATCACTTACTATAGTTATGAAGCATTTTATTATGTGCAAACAACATGGCTGTGTTTAAAAAGCGTGGTATAATGTAATCTAAGAAGATTTTTTTTTTTTCAAATGGGGAATTGGTGAAGAAAAATAGCTTTGGTACCAGCTAACTGCTACTATAGTTTTAGCATCATAGTTATGTAATAAGCCTTATTATACTTCCATGATTAGCATTTAAGTTATTATATAAGTGCAAGCAATGTGTTCTTGAAAAGTATGGAATATAAGTCCTATATTTAAAAAAAAATATTATTGTGGGCTTTTTCTTTTTTTTGTTTTTGTTTCATTCATACATGTTTGAGTAATCCTTCATTATTAGTCTGTCTACATCTCCAAAGCTCAAAATGCTCTGTTCCACCTTGTGAAGTCATGAATCACTAATTTTCAAGTTAACATCTACCTTTTACCTTTTGTTCACTAGAGATTGACAATTCCAGGTCTGAAATTATCCAAATTACTCTAGTGAAGGTGTATGGACTTTAAAAACACAGCAGAGCACTTCCTGTATTACCTCGTGACATCGCAAGGTGGAACAGAGTGTTTTCTGTTTGAGATATGCAGAATTTGTGTTTTAAACATGTGTGAATGAAACAAAACACAACTCCAGGTAGGTTTTTGATGAGGAAACAACATTATCACATTAGATATGGGTGCTTTAAACAGTGCTTTCAAAGTTCTACATATTTCTAGTTCTACACATTTTACTTTCAGTTCAGTAGAGATTGGCAAATTCCTGTCTTGAAATTAACCAAATGATTCTGGTCAAGGTGTATGGAGTTTAAAAACACAGTGGAGCACTTCCTGTATTACCTCATGACATCACAAAGGGGAACAGTGTTTTCTGTTTGAGTAACGAGCACACACTAAATATGCAGGGTTTGTGTATTGCAAACATGAGTGAAAGAAACAACACACACAACTCCGGGTATGTTTTTGATGAGGAAACAACATTACAACATACATCAGAAAGTAGCTTTAATTATTATTGTATTTCTACTTATTGATGTATTTTGCATGTAATTTATTACATTCCAAGCACTCCAAGATGGCCCACGTACTTTCATTTCATTTTAATCCTTAATTATAACAGTTAATAATCCCATGCAATGTAACACAGCATTTTTATTACAGTACCACATTCTTGGGTAGCAACATGATTTGTACCCGTGGCTCTCAATTAGATGAGGTTGTATGAGTTCAGTGCTGGGTCATATGAGGCCATGCTCCCAACTGAAATTACTTGCACAAAAATGAATTAAAACTATGCCTTTGGTCTATTGAAAACAAATTTTCCAAATGTTTTTCGTCTTATGTAACTCTATTTGTTTGTTTCAGGTAATGAATGTCCAAATATGTCCTGTAGCCCCATTGTTTGCTGTGATTCCTGGAAGAAGATTCGCAGATAACACAGACCCCATGTAACCCCTGGACGAAGTGATGAAATGCACTCTGGGTAATTGAGGTGCTGTCCCACTCTAGATCGCTATCGGGCCCCTCTCGAATAGATCTACATTGTTCCTTTTGCTGTTTTTTGCCAAATCTCCGGCCATTACAAATTACCCCGATTAGTATTTAAAAATAAGATCCCAGTTTTGAGCATCATTTCAAGATTGGGCCCGGGGTGAGAGGATCTTGAAGAAATATTTGCTTAATTTAGGTAATAACTAAAAAGATAATTTCTCACATTTACTCACAACAGCTTTATTTATATTTATTTAAGATTATTAGCAGAATGGTGGATAATACTAAATAGCATCTTCATCTTCTTAAATAGAAATTTGAATTCAAATCAGCAGAGTTTTTTTTTTTTTTTATTTACAACAGGAACACACTAAGATACTGCTATGCCCAAACAATACAACAGAGTAAGGTAAGTGCGCTGAATTTATTGCAAAAATACAACATATTTTGTGTTTTCAAGATACTTCAAAGATATAGGAGAGGCTGTAATGCACTCAAAATTGTGAGTTTGCTACAAAGGCAGAACCTGGTACAAAATTGTCACTGGGGCACAACAATAGACAAGAAAGTATAGGTGATTTTTCAAGAGGGATGGAATGTGAAATTGAACAATGGCCCCTTTTGTTTACATCTGAAATTGCAAAGCTGGTTGCAAAAAGTTTATGTATAAGGCCTGTCACAATAACAAAGATTGAACTGCAATATATTTAAGACTAACTACTAACTAATTTATGCCACTGACTCAATAATCCTAAAAAATTACCCTGAAAAAGCTATTCTAAATGTCCAATATTGTTAAAAAAACACACAAGTTGCAATACATAACAGAATGAAACATTTAGTTGGTCTCTTAGTAGTTAGTTTGTATCTCTAATGAGTCATAGAAGTGATTTATTTAACTTTGTTCAGCTCAAATCTTATTGTACAACAGAAAAATAACAAAAAGAATGGCAAGTCGATACAGTAATTATAGTGACAGGCGTTATGTTTGTGTTCTCCAACTTTGCTAGCTTGGCAGTCTGTTATCAGAGCTGGGCTGTGCAGTTACATTTACTAGAGTAACTTTTTAAAGAAATTGTACTTTTCATAGTAATTTTCTAGCAGCATACTTTTACTCCTGAATAATATTTTAATCAAGTAACAGTACTTACTTGAGTAAAAGCAAAATAGTGATTGGTTACTCTTTGCACTGAGTCTACAAGTGACAAAGTGTATGTTGACAACATTAAATAATTTGAAAAAAATAAAAATGCGCTCCCTCAGATATAATTTAGTTTTTCTAATTTTTGTGCCTATCCTTTGAAATTACCAGATTTTATGCATTATTTTTTACGTTTTGTCCTTCAGATTACATCATTTACGTTCCAACAGTTAGGTTCTAAAGGTGCGCTATATAACTTTTTGGTTGGGGATCTGCCACCTGCTTGTTTCTATGGATATGTCATTGCTCTGCTAGGAAGGTTCCACAGTATGACATTAAACAGCTCTACCTTACATTTATTAAATTACAAGTTTTACAGGTTTTATGGCTCAAAAATACCTAGAAAAACAGGCATTCTGATTGTGAGCGGGGTTGCCTCTCCACAGATCTGAACTGTAACTTGGTCTGGTTTGATTTCCATAAAGATAGAAAGGTAACAGGAATTTGATAGACCCTCCACTAGAAAAGTAACACAATGCACTTATAAGTTACTCTTACTTGAGTAGTTGTTTTCCCAAATGCATTGTCACTCCTATTTGAGTAATTTGTTCAACCACTATTTGAGTAATATTATATAAGGATAATCTCTGGCTATTACTCTACCCACACACCAAAAAAATGGTCAGAGATGAGACGATAATCCCCTAGACTCTGAACCTTTGCCTTTTGCTGTCTTATTTTTTCCACTCAGGACTCAAAGTTCACGGAGGATAGTGCCACTCGAAATCACCTGCTGCTCTGCTGACTGAGCCCTGGCCCACACTCTCACACAGAAAAAACATGAAAAAAGCATGGATTTCTAGCTCTGGGGGCATTCAGCGCAGTGGGCTCGGCTCTACCCCACCGAGCACCACCACTGAGGCTTCGGTAGGGGGGCTAGAAAAGGGAGCAGCTCAGTCAACAAGGCCAAACTCCCGACCAAGAGTGATGAAAAGATAATTCTACCCCCTCCTGCCTCACACAGCGTCAGAACCATTTGTGAGCAGTGACAGAGCCAGACTGGGCCGAAAGGATCCGAGTGGGAAACCTGAAAACCTGCTCGTATTTCAACAGTTGTGAAAGGATTTGTATAACACAGTGACACATGATGGCCTTTCCCATGTAGCCAGTGGACAGTTCTTTTTTGTTGGCATGTTCAAATAATGAATCTCTTATGCGTAGCGTCCCTTTTTGACCCAGTGCATCCCCGGCCCCAGTTCCTAGACTCCAGGTAGGGATGCTGTGCGGACCATCGCGTCGACTGGTCCAAGCGTATGGAGAACCGCTAACCTGACCAGGGTGAGTTTTAAAGGCCTTTGGGCCAACTCGAGATTAAATGTGATAACTGATTTTAAAGGTGCACTATATAACATTTCTGTTGAGAGACTGGCGGTTGTGTGTCTCCATGGAGAAGTTATATCTTTGTCTATTAAACTTGTCTTTTTGCATTTATTTCATTAAAGAATGTTCTACTACTTTAAAAACTTGCATTCTTACTATGAGTGTGCTCACATCTCCACAGTTTTGACCTGTAACTTGGCCTGGAGGTGTCACCTGCATGGGGAAAGCTAAATTTAATGTCTTAGCATGTAATATTCCAGGCAAAGCAATGACAATTACATCTCCGTGGAGACAAGCAGGGTATGGACCAACCACTTGAAAAGAAGTGTTACCCCTTTAAAAGTGCACTATGTAACTTTTCTGATGGAGGTCTCGCATTAGTCTCTATGATAACGCACATTGTTGCTTGGAATGTATTAAACTCTAAAATCTTTTATTGAAGGCTTTTATTAAAGGTATTTGCTATAACGAATAACATACATTCTTTATTGTGAAACATTCAGGCAAAGGAATTACATCGCCATGGAGACGAGCAGGTTTTCTGGTGGATGGTCGGTCCATAACCTGCTCCTCCTGTCTCCATGGAGATGTCATTTCTTGGCCTGGAATTTTCTACAGTAAGGTACAGTACGTCTCTATCTCCATGGAGACAAGCCGGTGACGCGACTAGCTCTTGTTACAGGTCAGATCTGTGAAAAGGAAAGCCCCCTCACAGTGAGAAGGCATGATTTTCAGGGTACTTTTGAGCAGTAAAGCACCTTTTATGGTATAAATACAGGACACTCTGTTTAATGCCTTATTGTGGACCATTCTAGTACTTGTACTTGTTCCCTTTAAAGGTGCATTGTGAAACATTTCCTCCTTCTGTCTAAAGAGATATTGCCTGGAATGTTCCACAGTATAGCATTACACTTACTCATCTCTGTGGAGACAACAGGTGACACTACAGAGCCAGGCTGTGATCTGTGGAGAGGCGAGCCCACTCACAGTAAGAAAGTGGGTTTTTAGGTAAATAACAACCCATGTCACTGAGTACATGCAAGATGGTTAATGCAAGCAATAAGATCTCCATGGAGACAAGCAGGTGACAGACCCTCCACCAGAAAAGTTACACAGTGCACCTTTAAGACCATAAGCTCCCCCTTTAAATTAGAGCTGAGGCGATTTTGTGATGAGAAAGCCATCAGATGTGTGCTCAGAGATAAGACATTATACTCTGAAATGCCAGTAGTTATCGCCAAATTGTCCGTCGTAATTTCTTTGAGACCAAAAGCTGCAGGTGTTCAGACATAATTCATTGTGACATTTGTCTGCTTTGATTCTGTTCTTGTGAAGTCAAAACTGTAAGATAGCTCCCAATCTTCAGGGACCACCCCCCCCCCCCCCACCCCACTCCAGCCGAAGAACAAGAATACAGCCTGGGTTTAAGAATAAAATATGAGATTTCACTTTGAGCTGTGTAACTTTGAGCTTTGCAGAGGTGACAAAGCTGAAATTTAAGTTTTGGTGTTTTAGTTTAACTTTAAATTCTGTCTCTTTTTTTTGCAGGTGCTGAAATGGAACATATATTTCTGGTTCTTTTACTCTTCGGTAAGGTTTTATCTGTCGAAGCTCAGTTCAATGGATACAACTGTGATGGCACCTTTCACAGCCGAATCCCCGGTGAGAATACAAAACTACAGTGCGGTTTTTCCACACATGTGCCCTTTGTTACACTATGTTACATGCAGACATTTTAAACTAATGAAATTTTACAGACAGAAGAAGTCTAATTTTACACTATTCCAAACAGAAGCTCACAAAATTCCATGGTAACACGCTCATAGTTTCCTTCAAGGGTGAAGCCTCAAAGAGATTTCAGAGGGAAAATACATGTGAGAGAAACAGTATCCAGCTTGCAGTTTGAACTAATCTTATTAAAGGTGTATTGTGTCACTTTTCTAATACTTTTCTCTATGGAGATGTTATTGCTTTGTCTGGAATGTTTCACAGTATGGTATTAAAATTTTCTGTCTTCATGGAGACCAAACCAGACCAAGTTACAGGTCAGATCTGAGGAGAGGCGACTCCGCTCACAGTCAGAATGTCTGTTTTTCTAAGTATTTTTGAGCTATAAACCCACCTTTAATTGAATAAATGTAAGCTGGAGCTGTTTAATGTCATATTGTGGAACATTCTAAGAAGAGCAGTGACATATCCATAGAAACAAAAAGGTGACGGACCCGTAACCAAAAAGTTGCATAGTGCACCTTTACAGATCTGAGTGATAAGAATATATTAGTTCAGCTATGTTACATTTTTGGTGGAGAGTTTGCAACCAGCTTGTCTCCATGGAGATGTTATTGCTTTACCTGAAATGTTCCACAATATTACATTAAACATGTCTATCTACATGGAGACAAGCAGATAACAGCACCAGGCCAAGTCACAGGTTAGATCTGTGGAGAGGCGACCATGCTCATCGTAAGAATGCATGACATACAAGTTATTTTTAACCTGAAAAAGTGTTACAAAATAGTGGAAATGCAAGATGGATGATTTAATGCCATACTGTGGAACATGCTGACAAATACACGCAGTTGGTACAACCTCCACTTGAAGTTACAGGACCTTTAAACGGGATTATAGTGGAACGTATTTTATTTTATTTATATTTTTCCTCACCAAAATAACAACTGTGTCCAATAACTTGCTTATTGTAATAACTTGAAACTCAGCTGTATATCTTTCTGTCAGCTCTTTGAAAAGAAAAGAAAAAAAAAAAGCACTCCATGATACTTGTTCACCCACTCGCAAATTTCCTCAAAAGTTTGAAGTGAGATCTTGGGTTTAAACACCTTGCACACAACCTATCTCTCTATCAAAACATATCTCCTTTTTGTTTTTACTCCACAGCTGAGAGGGACATCAGCGTGTACTGTGGAGTTCAGACCATCACCCTTAAGATTAACTTCTGCCCCGTGCTCTTCTCCGGCTACACCGACACCGACCTGGCCCTCAACGGTCGCCATGGAGATGCCCACTGCCGAGGGTTCATCAATAACAACACCTTCCCCACGCTGGTTATCTTTAGCATCAGTCTGGCCACGCTGGAGTCCTGTGGCAATGCTTTAACGGTGAGATACATCCAGGTAATGAGAACAGGGCAGACAGTGTACCAGATATGTGTGTGTGATGGTTCATGACAAGGGCTGTGCTGGCTTGCAACGCTGAAACTTTTAACTTCTCAGTACAGGCCAGCTAAAAGTAGTTTTTGCGTGGACAGTTAAAGGGCCATTGCACAAAAATGAGTCTTTCTCTTAGCCATGTTATAATGTTGTTACCTCTTCAAAAACATATCTGGAGTTGTGTTTTATTTCATTCACACATTTGAGTAATCAAGACTTTTCTCAAAATTAAACTCTATGTCAAGTCATTTTTATTTTTATACCACATTTAAAGGGATGATTCAGAATAATTTCAACCTAGGATCCTTTGCACTATGACCTCTGCAATGCATCTGTAGTCTACTGCTGCTGGATAATAGGTTGAGTGTAAATGATGATCATGTTTGGAGAAATGGGGATAAAATTTTATGCAAATTGATGATAAAGGAAATGTGGGAACATAGGGCTTAAATTTTGAAAGAAAAAAAAAACAAACTTAGAAATTAGGGAACGTAAGGCTGAGGAACCATAGGCATACTCCCCTTTGTTGTTAGTTCGTCTCCATTTCTAAACCTCAGAATACTCAGTTTCACCTTGTGATGTCATGAAATGGTAATTTTCAAGTTAACAGCAACCTTTGTTCAGGACAGATTGGCAATTCCAGGGTTGAAATAATCTTAATGATTCTAGTGAAGATGTGTGAAGTTTAAAAACACAGAGTAGCTCTTCCTGTATCTCATGACATCACAAGGTGGTACAGAGTGTTTTCTGACTGAGAGAAGGACTCTGCCTAAATATGTAGGGCTTACGTGATAAACATGTATGAATGAAACAAAACACAAATCTGGGTTTGTTTTTTTTATGAGGAAACAGCATTATAACATCAGAAAATAGTGTAATATGGGCCCTTTAAGTTGCATTCATTGGACTCCACAACACAATTAGAATAGAGCAGGAAGTTTGGTAAGTTTCCTATAATGAAATTTGCTGTTTACTTTATTCAGATTGCAGATTTGTTGACCTGGTTTATAGTTATTGTTTCTGTAATTACTGGGACAATATCCTCATGAAACAAAGAGTGGCATAAATTGAATATCTTCTCTGCCAATGGGAACACTTTGTAATAACTCCACAAACAACCACAAGCCAAGCATCAAGCGGGACTTAAAGACTTAAAGTTCCACTGTGTAACTTTTCACTTGGGGGTCCGTCACCTTCTTGTTTCTATGGATATGTCATTGCTCTGCTTTGAATGTTCCACAATATCACATTAAACAGATCTACTTCACATGTATTCAATTACAAGTGGTTATAGTTTTAAAATATCTAGAAAAACAGGCATCCTGACTGTGACTGGGGTTGTTTCTCCACAGATCTGACCTGTAATTTGGTCTGGTTTGGTCTCCATGATGATAGACAGGTTTAATGCTATACTGTCAAACATTTCAGACACAGCAATAACATCTCCATGGAGAAAAATAGGTAGCAGACCCCTTTTTCCACCAGAAAAGTTACACAATGCACTTTTAAGAAGAAACTGTTTATTTAAAATGATCCAGGCAACTAACAGCTTAAACCTAATTCCTTAATTTTTGTTTTAGCATTAGCCTGGCCACCCTGGGGTCCTGTGGCTATTCTGTAATGGTAAGAAACATCCAGGTAATGAGAACAGGGCAGACAGTGTACCACATATGTACCAGATTTGATGGTTCATGACAAGGGTTGAGCTAGCTAGCTACGCTGAAACTTTTAACTTTTCAGTATAGGTCAGACAAAAGTAGTTTTTGTGTGGACAGTTAAAGGGCCCTGCTTTCTGATCTATATTATAATGTTGTTTCTTCATCAAAAACATCTCTGGAGTTGTGTGTTGTTTCTTTCACACATGTTTAACACACAAACCCTGCAAATTTAGGCATTGTTCCCTCAAACAGAAAACACTCTGTTCCACTTTGTGATGTCATGTGATAATACAGTAAGTGCTGCACTGTTTTTAAAACTTCATACATTTTTGCTAGAATCATCTGGATACTTTCAGCCTTGGAGTTGCCAGTCTTTACTAAAGAAATAGTAAAAGGTAGCTGTTAACTTGAAATCTAATGCTTCATGACATCACAAGGTGGAACAGAGCATTCTGAGCTTTGGAGATGTAGACAAACAAATAATAAAGTATTACTCAACATGTGTGAATGAAACTAAACACAACTCCAGGTATGTTTTTGATGAGGTAACAGCTTTCTAACATGACTAAAAGCTCATAGGAACCAATTTTGTGTCATATAGGACCTTTAACATATACTGTGGAATGTTCTAGACAAAGCAATAACATTTTCATGCAGACATCATGTAGCGGACCCTCCACCAGAAATGTTACACAGTGCACCTCTAACAAATAATGACAGGGTTCAACTTTTCTGTATCATAACTTTATATATTTCAGTGAATATTCCATAGACTTATTTAGGCCCCTGTCCTCCATCTGAAATGATAACATTAGCCACTTTTAGTACATGAACATGACCTATTTTTAATCAAAAATAAAGGACCTAATTTTGTAAACCTTTGCATATATTCTTACTAAAACACCTGGAAGCGGCATTCTCAGTAAAAATAGAGTTTGACCTTACACAAACAGAATGAGGACAGCACTGGCTTTGCTCTGGCTGTATATAAGCATAAATTATCCAAAAAGGTACACAATGGACCAAATGCATGTTTATTTAGTAGGATATGTTCATGAATAATATTTGGGTGAGATTTGTCATATAGGATCATGGTCTATCAAGCTAAGTAGGTCATGTTCATGTTTTAGAATGTTTTAACATTATAACTTCAGATGGAGGGCTGGGGGACTATATACTAGCAACTGTACTGGAGATTTAAGTTTATCACAAATACCTGAATGTATAATCAACAAATGTTGAACCTTATCAGTATTTGTTTGCAAACTTAATCTTCTGCTTTTAAATCCTTTCAACCTACTCATGTCTTTTGGGTTGAATAATGGCACCACTTTCTGAGGTTGCTGTGAAAAAATTATTTTGCTTTTGTTTATTCATATTGACAGATTTGGCATTTCGCGTTTGCCTGTTTTTGTCTGATGTGAATTGGTCCAGTAGTTACAGATGCAACAACCATAAAGCAGGTAACAAATCTGCAATGTGACAGTAAAAGAGCAAACTCTAGCAATACTACGGTAATTCATAGTGACCAAATAGTTTATTAAAAATTATTCAGGCTTAGTAGCTACTTGAAGTTTTGATCATTCTCAAATTTTGACTTAATTTAGTGGCATAATGCATGTTGTAAATATAAATTATAGTTATCACCCTACAAAGAAAGAAAAGAAAATCTGAAAGTTCAGCACAATTTACACAAAAGAAACATGTTTCTGATCCTTAAACATTACTTCAACAACATAAATGTGTTTTCATAGATTTTGTTTGTTAAATAATTATCTCTGTGTACATTAGAGGGGTTTTGGCCCAGATTTAATGATGGTTGCTGAGTAACAGTTATGTAATTCCCCAGTGTGATTTCATATTTTCCAACCAGGAAGAAAAATTTGTAGTCCAACCTGCACTTTAATTCATTCCCGAACCCAAACTTCTAACCTGACCCCCTTAATGAAGTAGTTACTAAGCTCCACCTTGTTTTCTTATTATCTATTAATTATACATTTTTGGCTGAGTTGCTCAAATGAAATTAATACATAAACATGATATTACTGTCCTGCTTTAGTCTTTCTAGTACCATCTGTTTCTATGCTCTTCAGCTGCCATGGATTTTGACACATTTTTACATCCCAAATACCCATTAGGCCTCAACATCTCATTAAACATGCATGAGCATAGATTTGCAAGTAAGAGCTGACAAGGCAAACTCCAGCAGCGAGTTTTTCTTTACAGAGCAGAGAGCCGAGTACAAAGAGTTCAAATTATTGTTTTTTCGCAACGTCTGTCTTCTCCAATGAACCCATCCTCACTCTCCTGTTTGTCTTGCATGGGAACTTAGACCAGAGCTTGTTATCTTTTATCGTATGATCTCACAGGGGGCACTTTAAGATACGTAATTTTTAAAGAGTTTGTCTCGGTGGAGATATTATTGCTTTACCTGAAACTAGCATTGCATCACCATGGAGACAAGCTATTTAAGATATGTTATTCTCAAAGGTGAACTATGCAACTATTTTTGGCAGAGGGTCTGCAAAGAGCTTGTGTCCATGGAGTTATTATTGCTTTACCTGGAATGTTCTACTGTATTGCATTAAACCTATTTATCTCAGGGAGATGAGAAGATGACAGCAGCAGGCCTTCTTCTTGTATGTTAGAATCTTACATAGGCACTTTAAGATAATAATTCTTAAAGAGCTTGTCTTAGTGCAGATATTGCTTGACCTGATATGTTCAACACTACTGCATCTGTCTCCATGGAGACAAGCTTTTTAAGATATGTAATTCTTAAAGATGCTAACTTTTTTGGTGTCTGCAACTGGCTCGTCCCCATGGAGATATTGTTACTTTACCAGATAAAGTTTACCTAAAATGTTTCACACTATTGCATTAAATTTATCTATCCACCGATGATGTTGCATGAAACACATCTCCATGGAGATGATGGGACTAGGCCAAAGAACAGATTTGTGGAGAGGTGATGTGGGACTACTATGATCTTGCAGGGTAAAAAAATAGCATTTTAAGATACACAATATATAAAAGAGCTTTATCTGGAATGTTCCAACATATTGCATGAAACCTAACCTAAGTCTTTCTCCACGGAGACAATTATATGACGGCACTGGTTCAAGTTTTCAACATTTCAGATCTGAGGAGAGGCGTTATCTCATGTTATGTTGAGGAAAAAAATAAACTGGATGTAGCACTTTGAAGGCAGTTTACAGCGAGAGTGTGCATAGCTGCGTGCCTCTGTCTTGATGTACCACACGCTGTGGGACAGTTCCTGGAGTGTACTTTAGATAAGGCTGATGGACTTTTGGATTATATGCTCTGTGGAATGGGTGATACAATCGTGGTCCGTCCAGTGTGGCCTCTGTCCAATAATAGTTTTCTCACTGTACCAAGTTGGAAAGATGAGTGCCTATATCACAATAGTACATTTTCAGGTACTTCTTTTACACTGTTTTTTGTGTTATAGTGTTGTTTTCGCATCAACACCCTCTCTGGAATTTTGTTTTGTTTTGTTCACACATGTTTAACACACAAGTCCTGCATATTTAGGCAGAGTTCTTCCCTCAAACAGAAAACACTCTTTTCCACCTTGTGATGTCATGTGATACAGCCCTGAAAACATCAGTCTCTACTAAACTAAAAGTAAAAGGCAGCTGTTAACTTGAAAACTACTGCTTCATGACATCAAAGGTGCAACAAAGCATTTTGAGCTTTAGAAATGTAGACAGAATAATCATGAAGATTTACTAAAACGTGTGACTGAAACAAACACAACACCAGGTACACTTTTTTGGAGGTAACAACATTCTAACATGTCTTACAGCTCACAAAAATCAATTGTGTGTGACCTTTAAGTGACAGTTCTTTTTGTCTCGTGGTTGTAGGTCTCCACAGCCCATGGCCCTAATGCCTATGGAAACATGTCTCTGGTTCAGATTGGGAGCATTTCGGGGTACATCGACACCCCAGACCCTTCCACTATCATCAGCTACCTGCCCGGGCTACAATACAAGTTCAGCTGTAGCTACCCTCTGGAGTATCTGGTCAATAACACACAGCTCGCCTCGTAAGTCACCACAGTACTACTGTTAAACTTTATTTCGATATTAAGAAATAGACTTGATACTCAATACCTATTCCCATACTGCAATGACAATTTAAAAAACACTCCTTCTTAGATGTGACAATGGATGTGATTTTCTATATTAAATCATAATACTTTATTTTATATTACCATGTGGTCTTATATATGTGTAATCCCTCAAAACAGCTCAAGATCATTCTTTTTTGTTTTTGAAATTATACATAACAAAATAAAACCAAACAAAAAATAAACAGACAGAAATAAACAAATAAAAAAACGCACACACAAATAAAGCCAAAAGTCAATCAAGTCCAATAGCTCAAGATCAAGATCATTCTAAATCTATTCGTAAAAAGTTAATTTCTGCTGTGTTTATGTGGCTTTTTTTGTATCAATACTTGCTCAAATGAGTATCTAATTTCAATACCAGTTTTAGTATCGATTACTATCTGATATTCTATACCTTTAACAGCCCTACACCACAGTCTACAGAATAAAAGCGTTGCCTGGGTACTGTTAAGGACTGAGAACACTTCGAAGCTGTAATGTTAGTTTAGAAGTCTCTCACTTGGTTTGTAGAGGTACTTGAGGATACAGTCTATTACTTCTCTTAGATAAGGGCTATATTGGCCACAACAGAAGATGGGAGAGGGTGGCATTCTGTACGCCTGATACTGACAAATGCACTCTATTTAATAAAACTGCAGCCTTAGTATTACAGAGGAGCTTTTTAGAATGAAATATGGAATAGATAAAATGGATATAGCCATACTCCCTCGACAGTGCTCATGATCTGAGAACTTAAGCAGATTTGAGTCAGGTTAGTATTTGGATGGGGGACATTTAGGTAACACCTATTATAAGGCATATGTGAAAATCATTTGCAAATGTTTATTATAAGTGCTTTGTGTTGCATTTTTGTATGAAAAGCGCTCTATTTATAAAGTTTGATTTGATTTTGATTGACCATTAACTAATCATTTACTTAAAATTTAATTAAAAATAATTAGCACATCAGTAAGTAATGATTAATAAACATTTGTAAATAGTTCGTAGATGTTCCTAATTAAACAGTGACGCATGTTTTGTTAATTAGCAAAAACACTTTGAATGAATAATTGAATAATGTCCTGTCTTCAAAGGGGCTATATAAATCCAATGCATATTTTTTTTTTTTTTATGCATTTATTCTATACCAGAGAATAAAGGGCCTTAAAGGTGCACTGCTCAACTGTTCTGGTGGAGAGTCCACTACCTACTTGTCTCCGTGTAGTTGCTTTGCGTGGAATGTTCCATTTTTATTCATTATGGGTGTTTCTATTGCTCAAAAATACAATAATTCCTTCTGTGAATAGGGACAACTCTCCACAGATCTGAATTGTAATGTAGCATAGTGCCTGCTTGTCTCCTTTGTGATATATAGGAGTAGTCTGGAACATTGTAGATAAAGTAATAACATTTTCATGGGCACAAGCAGGTGGCAAAACCTCCACTAGAAATATTACGCAGTGCACCTTTAAAACGACATCTGTGAAGCTTGTGGATTGGAAGAGTGACATTGGGCCTGTGATCACAGCCTTGTATTTAAAAAAAACATTATTTCAATTGACCAATAATAATTTTAGTTGCATTTTTTGTCTGATCTTCATTCATTATTGACTGTTACTTATTGACTATTACTGATCTTTACTATTGCACCATATGCTTCCAGTACCTACAGTAGATGCTCTACCTTCATTGAGAATAATTAGAAGAAGGTTATATTGGTTTATAATGCAGGTTTTGAGACAGAGAAAAGCACAGATTGCTATAAAAAGACTTAATAAGGTACATACATTTTCTCCTTAGACCATTACTAATTATATAGCTTTTAATAATAGGATTTTTTCATTAGGCTCAGAACAGCCCGGTGTTATGGACAACACTGACAAGGTTAGCAACATAATTACCTGCTAGAAATAAATACTCGTACATTTGACCTAATCGGGGGAAAATAGAACAGATTCAACTAAAGGCTCCACCAGTATTTTCAGTTTTCATTATGTTTTAGAGACTATTTTACAGGTCTCTTTAGGCTAAAAATACGCCTTCCTGTTTACTGTCTGCAGATAATGAAATTCTACAGTGCTATAATGTGATTTAGAGGTTAATCAAGGACAATCACAAATAAACCCACCATCTGAAAAACTACATATATATTCCAGATATCACCAGAGGTCATTTTATTACTTGTTTTCATTTCTAGAAATATTTTCATTTTTATCTCTATCAAAGGTCAGCGGCAGCAATTTCCGTGAAGGAGAGCAATGGTACCTTCGTCAGCACGCTCAACCTGCTCCTGTACAACGTGAGTTCCTTCTCGTCCAATATAAAAGATGAGCTTGTTACTTCTCTCTAAAGATGCATATGTTTGCATGGAACAATAGGTGGGCATGAAAAATTGATAATATCAAAACTGTTCTTTTGATATGCTAAATTAGAATATTGAGTTATATTGTATTACATATGGCTATTGTAATGCAGTCCACTTTTTTATGTACCACTTTTTATATAGTAAATACAACCATAAAATTGAAAAATAAATAAATAAGATAAACGATAAAAGATAAGATAAGATAAGACAAGAAGATAAACATAATAAAAAAACAACAGGGTATGACAATAAAATTCATATAAATAATTTAAATCAATAAAAGACAACAAAGGATTGATATCCCAAGCAAGGCTGTAAAGGGATACCATTTTCTGGTTAATTTTATGCTCCATTCATACAAAAAAAAAAAAATGCATAAAAAAAAAAAAAAAATTCCAGATTAGATTAGATTCTAATTAATTGCAGTGAAAAACAAGCATCCTTACAATGAGCAGACTTGTAACTATAGACAGACTTGTGACTATATTATTTCACAATAAACAGTAAACTTCTGTCTCTGGAGAATGGTTCAAACTATGGCCCAAACTTGGAACCAGGCAGCTGATGTGCCACCTCCAGAAAGTTACACACTGTACCTTTAAAATATCCTATGAATATATAAGTATCGAGGTTATGCAAAAACATTGAGATATTCTTTGTTGTCATTTTCGCCCAACCCGTCTTGATACTCATTCAATTGCAGAGGAAGCTTCATATCATTTTCACCTTTTTAGACTTGTATTGCTGCAATTACACCAGGCGATGATCTGTGTAGGAGACAAGACAGTTACCCAAAGCCTCAGAAGTCTTACAAATTACCCATAATCCTCTAATTGGAGCAGATTATCCTCAATTCACCCTCAATTCATGTCACGAGCTGGATCTCTCTTGTCAAGTTGATCCTGATATGAATAATAAGTGGAATTCTATGGTTGCCAGATGATGAAATTATCCTGCAAATTGGGTGATAGAGAAATGAATTGTGCGTTTTGTGCTTCTAGGATTCATCGTACGTACAGCAGCTGGCGATCCCCATGGCCGGGTTGACTCTGAAGACCAGGGTTTTTGCAGCGGTCAAAGCCACCAATCTGGACAGAAGGTATTGTATCAACTTCAATGAGACAGAGATCAAATTCATTTTTTTTTCCATTTTTTTATTCGATATCTATCAGCGGCATAGTAGGCTACCAAATCCCTTTATTCAGCGGCTAATCTCATCTGTCCTGGGTTTAATAAAGAGCATGTCACTGAGCTGAAACTCTATTCCACTGTAAAAATGAAAAGTAAAAGTGTGAGAGGGGAGACGCCCACTCACAGCATGGAGAACAATGGTTGTGAAAGACATGCCGCTCTAACACTGTGAAGAAAAGAAAAGACTAAAACACTGGCCTAAATATACAGCGAGCTAAGAAATATATACTGTCATTTTCCACTTACATCATAGTTGAAATAATGACTGTTAAAAGTATGACATTTGAATTAAAACAATCCAGAATAGAGAACAAATCTATTAAGTACAGAAGGCATTAGATTTTCAAATTGCAATGTAAAAATGCTGTTAGTATCTATCCATCTCTGGTGAAGATAAGCAGGTTACCCCACAAGGCCAAGTTACAGGTCTGATCTGTGGAGAGGTGTGGACCTCTGGTGATTTGTAATGATTGTGGAGGATGCCTGAGATCGTAAGCCCATGCAGATGCGCTATGTCTGCAATTTGTGAAGACGCAAATTGCCTACTATATTTTGCCAAACACAGACATCCAGTGATACTAGTCCAGTGCCAATCTGCATCTCAGTGTTGTTGTAATTCTGTGCATTTTCTATCTCTTTCTTTTATTTTTGCTTTTTTTTCTTTCAATCTCAGTGTCAGTGTCGGCAAAATAGAGTAATTTACAGACTTGGCTTATCCCGTGCGAATGCTCTGCAAGTAACACAGAGGTGGGGAGGTAATTTGCAAATTACTAGACGTTCCCAGGTTGTACTTATCCTGTGCGAATAGGGCTAAAGAATCCTAGTTTTTAAGGTATTGTTTGTAACTACACTTGTAAATCAATAAGCATAATAAACAAATGTAATGCCGTATTGTGGAACAATCCAGGCAAAGCAGTAACATCACCATGGAGACAAACAGGTTGCAGGCCATCCACTGGAAAATTTATATATCACACCTTTAGAGTAGCCTGATTCATCAGCCAGTTTTGCTTCGTGGAAACCATCTGACCTCACAGCATTAGGATTTGTTCGCTTGACAGTAGACAGGTACTTTTTTTATTTAACCAGTCGTTGCTATTTGGTCGTGACATATGTAATGCACTACATCCCATTGGAAGAAGGACAATAACGTCTTTCCCCTTGATAAAATTCACCGAACATGCTCTTAGCTCTGGTTTTAAATCCTTGATCTGGGGAATCATTGCCAACACAGAATGTATGTCTTCGTCTACATCCATCTCGACCGCTTTGTTTACTGTACCACAAAAGGGACCCAGACAGGCGCTTGAGTTTGATGTCATGGCTTCAAAGCTTTTCACTGATTGGCCGGTGCGCGGTCTACAACTTCTGGGGTTCTTGCAAACCATCTAGTGTATTCTGATTCCTGACCTAGTCACTGGAGAGAAATGAAATTGAGCGGAGGCACTAGGTCACGCCAGCCTGACTACCATTAAAGACCAGTAAGACCAGAAAGACAAACAATGTTGCAAACAATGTCAAAACAATTATGCAGCACGCATTATTGAAAACACAATAAAATATCTTATGCAGCATAGGAACACAGGCAAGTATGTTACTTTTTACAAAATGCATTTATAAAGTGAACATTGTTATGATTATTTCTAAAATACAGTATAAAGCAGACAGTTGAGCTTTAAACTACTATAACATTAAAGTGAAAGTGAAAGTGTGTGGTAACTGCTAATTAGACAAACAGGTGTGCTGCTGTTAAATGAAGTTAAACATGCTGTTGTTTTTACAGTGCACATATGGCAGGAAGTTCATGTTCTCCTGTCAAACTGACTCAGATGCCTTCATTATAGTGCTTTGAATCTCAATTATCTCCACAGAGCTCTTCTCAGAATGTATGGTAAAAGCATTATAATTGTATCTTCGAGAACGGCCAACATATGGTATTTTCAGCCGTTTATAGCACGCACAGAATATCTATTTCTATCTATATAGAAAATCTATTTTTTATACAGAACGATGTCAGTCTGGTCACTTCACTCTGTAGATTCAGTAACAAGTATTTAGATTTGTTTTATGGCAGTGACACCATATAAAAAAGTGGACTGAGGGAGTGTGGCGTCACCCACAGCATTCAGCTTCAGTTGCATGAAGCTCACGATGCTAGTGGTTATGGGGCGAATTTTGAGCCAGGTTCATATTAGGAATAGGAATTTATTTAGATACAAAATAGCAAAATGAAAACCGGGATCATGCACAGTGGGTTAATACAAACATTTTAAGACAAAATGACAAGGCTCGCAGCAGTTTCAGAGAGAGGGGGGATAATTTTCCAATGTAAAGTCAGTTGGAACCAGAGTAGATGGAGCCAGAAGTGCCCTCATGTTCACTTCCTATTTCCTTCCTTCTCAATGTTTTTCAGGCTACGTTTATATGATGATGGTCTGAACAGAAGACACAAAAGTGACATCGCTTCTTCACTTTTTATTCCACATTTAGACAAGCATTTTCGGGAGGAAATTTGTGTGCATACGGTGATGCAAGAGTGTGTGCAATTCGATTGGGTATGCATGCCATGCAGCTAGATGGTGGCGCTATAGGTGGTGATGTATGTGACGTTAACACATATGCGACATCAGCAGATATGACCAGAGTTTTGCATCTTGGGGAGTGTAGACAGAAACACTATGGTGGAGCTTATTCAACTTTTCCACTCTGGAGGGTGGATTCAGATTTTTGCGTTTTTAAGACCCTAAAACACTGTCACCTTCTAAAGGAAAGGCACTTCCGATAAAATATTTTGTCGTTTTTACCCACAAGCATTCTCATGTAAACAGGCCCTCAGTCCTGTGAAATGTTTTTCTTTTATGTTTTGCATGCATATCCATATTTGTTTTCATCTGAACTAACCATGCATGTCCCTGATTGGCTAATCCAGCTGTCAGTCACGCCCATCTGAACTCATTCAGCGTTGACCAGACTCACATATTCGTAAAATAATGGAGGAGTGTGTATTCTGGATCCCAGCCAACCATTTACTACATTGAACATTGTTTCAGTGTTGTGGAAAGTTGTTTGAAAGAGTTGTGAATTTGCAATAACCTTTCACTAGAGGAGAGTTAAACCGAAGCAAAAACAGCCCTAGGGAGGAAATACATTTGAATAACTAAAGTTGTGGAACTGAGAGAGAATATTTTAGAGGTGTTGGTACAAAAACACTTCTTAAAATAGCACAGGACATAACACGAAGCTTTTTTATTTGAAACAGATGGAACGTTATGATGGACTACTGCTACACCACTCCCTCTGGAAACCCCAACGATGATCTCCGCTACGACCTTTTCTTCAGGTAATGTTTTTTCTCTCTGAATTATGATCATGTTTAAAGGGCCCATATTACGCCGTTGTCTGTTTTATGTTTTAATGTTGTTTCCTCATCACAAACACACCCTGAGTTGTGCTTTGTTTCATTCACACATGTTTAACACACAAACCCTGCACATTTAGGCCGAGTTCTTCTCTCATGTGGTTATACAGGAAGTGCTCCACTCTGTTTTTAAACTCCATACACCTTCACTGGAATAATGTGAATAATTCAGCCCTGGCATTTCCAATCTTTTGCGAACTAAAGGTAAAAAGTAGAGCTTAACTTGAGAAACTACTGCTTCATGACATCATAAGGTGGAACAGAGCATTTTGATCTTTGGAGATGTGTGCAGACTAATAATAAAGAGTTACTCAAACATGTGTAAATGAAACAAAACACAACTCCAGACATGTTTTTGAGGAGGTAACAGCATTATAACATGACTTAAAGCTCACAGGAGTACAATTTTGTGTAATGTAGGACCTTTAAAGTAAAATAATTTCACTAAAATATTGTTAACATAATTATATTTGGCAAAAAAAACATAGCTTGTCTTTTAAGTTTGATCATTTTATTTCCTGGTTGGACACGGACAGCAGATATGACATACATACATACATAGAGGAAATTCAATAACTGTTACCTAGCAACCATATTGAGCTGATACTTGCAAAATCAAAAATAAAAAACATTGAAATTGTACAATAGGCATGACTAATAAAAATACATGGCATATTTTATTAAATGAATATTTTCAGAAAAATGTGCATAAATTGTCCTTGCGTTTTTATGGAAATGTCTGTGTTGATGACATAGGGAGAGGTATTCCATTTTACCACTCACCGCCACTTCCTGTATTTTCGTACTTTTCTTGCCAACTCTTTTTCCTGTCACTTAACTGAGGAAAAAATATGATAAGTACTCCCCACAGGTACTATCCCACCAAACCCAGTTATAATTAGAAAACCTGAAAACCTGTCAAATGCACTTTAAGTCATTATTTTTCCTCTGTTCATACCAGCTGTGATAAGGACCCTCAGACGGCTATCCTGGAAAATGGGAAGAGCCAGATGGGGCGATTTTCCTTTGAAGTGTTCCGCTTCGTAAAACACAAGAATCAGAAGATGTCCACAGTATTCCTGCACTGTGTGACCAAGCTGTGCCGCTCCGATGATTGCCCCATGCTCATGCCAGTAAGGACACTATATATCTTATACTTATACTCTTACTTATACACACATACAGACATGAGGAATATCAAAGACAGCTAAGGACTTTATGGTTTATAGGTTCTCAAAATGTGGTACCATAGACTATATACCGTATATCAAGGGTGTCAAACTCAAATTCACAAAGGGCCAAAATTAAAAACTGGGACTAAGTCGTGGACCAAACTAAATATTTATTGAAAAATGTCAACACCATCTGCATGTTTTCTCTTCTTTCCAGATATGTAATGTTAAACCTTTTCTTATTAAAATAAATGTTTAATAATAATTTTGCGTAAACATTGAATCCAGAACAAGCACAATATAAAATAATTATTACAAAATTTTAAATAAATAATGTCTGTATAGCCTAGCTTTAGCTGATGGGCCAGCTCTAATGCATATTTGATATGATATCGCAGGCCAAATATATAGTGATGGGCGACTGGAGCCTCGTGAAGCACTGACACCTCAGTCGCAATATTGTCTCAAATGGTTCGACGTGTCTGGGGCCTTGGAGAAACACTGACCTCTGGTGGACAAATTTAACCATTGGCACACAGGTGTCTCAGCATCGATGAAATATTGTTAGTGTAAGACAATACTTGTGTGCAGAGCATACACCGTACCTAACAACAACAATAATAACGATGATTTTAAATAATATGTAAAGAGCAACGTAAATAGCTGCTGTAAATAAGAAAATAGGTTACCTTGTTAGGTGGAATTAGATCAAAATAATCCCATACCATGGATCGCTTTTTTCCACTTGTAGATGCCATCAAAAATTAAACAAATGCTAATAGTTGCCAAAAGTCACCAAAATCACCACTAATGTCACACAATACTCCTCACTACCCAACATTTTTAAGAAATATTGGTGCATCTTTTATACTGTAGCAGTTTAGCGCTTGTCAAACCACGGAAGTGCGCTGAACACTCTGAAGCACTCTGAACCAATCGCAGAGTGGAACATTCGCTGAGCCAATGAAACGCTTTGATACTCTGAAGTGATTGACATGCAGAGCGAAGCAGTAGGGGGAGGGACCGACACTTCGACACTTTGGTCACGTGAGCGGCTGCTGCGAGACGAGCTTTGAGGCAGTGCTTCGGAGCATTTTGTTTCAGAAAGAACGAGAAGTGCTCCAGAGCTCCGTCTCATTTGCCCATCACTACAAATATAATTATATCATGGGCCAAATTTGGCCCCCGGGCCTGCGTTTGACATGTCTGTTGTATATAAATGTACATAGTTAACCTGCTAGCTAGCCACGGTTTTCCATATAGGAAGTGAACATAGGCACACTACTGCTGTCAGGCTCGTCATTTTGGTCTTAAAATGTTCATGTTAACCCGCTCTACATGATCCTGGTGTTTTTACTTCTCTGTTAAATAGAGTCATATTCCTAGAATGAAACACAGACAAATTTGTCCCATAAATGGCAGCCTCCATGAGCTTCATTTGACTTGAGTTCATTTTATCCCCTTTTTAGTTCTCCTTTGGATGATTTCTTATTTAGAGCTGTCGTGGAAATGCTGTAGTCCCCTTTTAGACCTGGTTTAGCTGAACCTCTAAAACTTTAATGTGCATATAATCCTCCGCTTATAACTGTATCTATTTGCCAAACACAGAAACTTGACTTCAAACAGATGGGATCTTATCAACAAGCCTTTTACTAATGAGTAGATGTAGGTACATATTTATTACCATCCTCATTTAAATAAAGCAGTCATGCAAGAAACTAAAAAGTCAAACAGATTTATCAGCAGTTGTTAAGCTCAGGTCATTTATATTAATAGAGGCTAAGTAACTGCCTGACATCCCACTCCCATTTCCAACAGTGCTTTATTGATGCCTAATTAACAACGTGTGGACAGCTAGTGATTTTTATTAACATCTTTATTTTTCATTAAAAATTTAATTAGACATATTATAATACACAGATGAATAGGCAATTTATAGCTAGTGATCTATAAACTACCAGGCTGAACAATATACATGGATGACCAGTGACCTCTTGTCTAAACAAACTGTATAAAGAAGTGGACTAAAGGAGTGTGACTTTCGGATCCAGTCAAATGAAGCTTATGAGGTCTGCAGTAGGGGCAAATTTGGAGCCAATTTGCCTATTGAGATTAGGAATTAATTTACAGACAAAATAGTGGAATAAAAACACCAGGATTATGTAGAGCAAGTTAATACGAACATTTTAAGACCAAAATGAAATGAAATTTAAGTGATTACTGAGCCTCAGTCATTCTTAGTAAACTATTAAAGAGACAATATTATGCTATTTTCTGAGCTACCGGTCAAAAGTTTTAGAACACCTCACTTTTTAACATTTTTTACTGTTTACTATGTTGACCAAAACATATTCTAAACTTTAGATTCATGAAAGTGTCCACCTTTGGCAGATATAACAGCTGAACACATTCGTGGCATACTTTCTACAATAGAAACCAAATATTTTTTAGAAAGTTCTTCCCAAGTCTGTTGCAGAAGTTCCCATAAATGTGTGGCATTTGTAGGTTTCTTGGCTTTCACTCTTTTCACACCCCATTTCCTCCCAAACCAGCTCAATGGAGTTTAAGTCTGGAGACTGTGCTGGCCACTCCATGTTTTCAAGCTTTACCATCTTGTTCTTTTTTCCTGAGGTAGTTTTGGCAGAGCTTGGACTTTGTGTTTTGTTATTTTATCTTTTTTTAACCTCTGGCTGTTCATTTCTTACCTTTGTACCATTTCAAGCTCTTCATTGGACTTGCACGACTTGAATTGCAATAAATAACTGGAAAAATTAGGGTGTTCTAAACTGTTTGACCGGTAGTGTATGTTATAATGTTGTTTCTTTGGAATCCAGAGTTGTGTTTTGTTTCATTCACACATTTTAACACACAAACCCTGCATATGTAGACTGAGTTCTTCTCTCAAACTGAAAACGGAAATCACATGTGATGTCATGTGGTAATACAGGAAAAGCTCCACTGTATTTTTAAAGTCCATAAACCTTCCGTCATTTGGATGCTTTCAGCCCTGGGATTGCCAATCTTGACTGATCAAAAGGTAAAAAGTAGCTGTTAACATACTTTTTCATGACATCACAAGGTGGAACGGAGCATTTTGAGTTTTGGTGATATAGACAGACTAATAATAAAAGATTAGGGTTAGGGTGTGAATATGTGAATGAAACAAAACACAGCTCCAGGTATGTTTTTGATGAGGTAACAGCATTCTGACATGGATAACAGCTCATAAGAGTCAATTTTGTGTAATATAGGACCTCTAATATAAAATTACATAATATATCTACAAACCTGGCAACTAAACAGACAAATCTAATATATGATGTATATATATATATATATATATATATATATATATATATATATATATATATATATATATATATATATATATATATATATATATATATATACAGTGCAGTCTACCACTTTAAATCCAACAATATGCTCTTTATCAGATTTCTAAATGTCACACTGCTTTGTAATATGGAGGACTATATTTTCCTCCACATAAAAAGACAAATTACATAGCCCGTGAATACCTTATCGCAAGCAAAAAATGGAACACAGGAAGGAACTGCTTTGACTGCTAACCATATCTGCTTTCCCCATTTGTCGTAGATCTGTGGCAGTCGGAAAAAACGAGATCTCTCCGAAGGGAAGGAGACTAACGCAGCATCTGGAAACGCTGTTCTGACTGCTGGGCCTATCATCACGCGGAGTGGTATGGTTTGATAAAAATCCTCTATCTCCCACTCCTCCTTACAGTCTATTTTCCTTGCTTCAGCCGACTGCCATAGCTCTCCATCTGTATCGAGATGTCTTTTTCATTCGCTCTCAACTATAGTACTTACGGTGCAGTGCTACAGACTCTAAGGTAAAAACATCCAAGCTCACAGCTATGATTTGCTGTAAATGTTGTGTTCATTTCAGCCTTGTTGGTGGGAAGATGTAAGGGTAAAAAATCCTGATGTAGTGATTGCAGTCTTTTTGAACATTTGTATGAGACTAGTGGTGTATATAGGGCAATGATTATGTAAGAAAAAAATGCAGTTTAAAGGTGCACTGTGCAATTTTTCTGGTGGAGGGTGTGCTACCTGCTTGTCTCCATGGAGATGTTATCACTTGAATGGTCCATAGCAACATATCCATCTAGAATTTATTCATTATGGGTGTTTCTGTTGCTCAAAAATACAATAATTCCTTCTGTGAAAAGGGACGACTGTCCACATATCTGAATTGTAACGTAGTGTAGTGATGTAACCTGCTTGTTAATCTATACTGTGGGACATTCTAGACAAAGCAATAACATTTCCAAGGAGATAAGCAGGTGGCGGACCCTCCACTAGAAATGTTACGCAGTGCACCTTTAATCTTGTTCAACCCAAAATCATTTTTTGGTATTGTGATCATCTAAAATATACAATCTAAACCATGAAAAATAACAGAGATGCTTATGTGTAACTTTTCTGAACAAGGGTACCACACCTGTTTAAAAGAAGGTGTACAAATTTGTTCCACAGTATGGCATTTACCTTATTTATCTCCATGGAGACATGCAGGCAGCAAGCCATCTGTGGAGAGGTGACCCTGGTTGAAGTAAGAAAGCATGTATTTCAAATGTATTTTTCAGCAGTAAAAACACTTAGGAATGAAGAAATGCAAGATTAACAAGTTTATGCCATACTCTGAAACATTCCAAACAAAGTAATAAAATTAACACTAACAGAGAAGTTACATAGTGCACATCAATACCATTTTGCATTGCAGTCGGTTGCTTAGTTGCAAAAACAAAAACTATAAACATTTGAGTACCACTTTATAATATCTACAGCTCAATTTGCCTCAGTTAAGCATCAACAAATAGCTAATTCATAATGAACAAATAATTTATCAAGCACTAATCACTACTTATTTAAGATTAGGAGTTAAGGTATCATATAATGGGCCTATATTACGCTATTCTGTGATCTGTTATAATGTGTTCTCGTCAGAAACATTCCTGGAGTTGTGTTTTGTTTCATCACATGTTTAACACACAAATCCTGCATATTTCGGCTGAGTTATTCTCTCAAAATGAAAACACCCTGTTCCACCTTGTGATGTCATGTGATAATACAAGAAGTGCTCCATTCTGTTTTTAAATTCCATACACCTTCATGAGAATCATTTGGAAACTTTCTGCCCTGGAATTACCTATTTCTCCTGAACAAAAGGTATGACAAACAAGCCAGATTTGCAAACATGTGTGAATTAAATAAAACACAACTCTAAACAACATTATAAGATGGCTTAAAGCTCACAATAGTAAATTTTGCATCATGTAAGACCTTGGAAGTTGTTATTAAGCCTGAATCATTATTTAAAAATATTTGCCCATTATGGATTAAGTCTTCATTCATGCTTGTGGTTATTATAAAGCGTTACTGAAATTTACTGTTCCGAAAACTTAGAAAACTTCTCTGACCTCTATGTAAGACTTTGTACTTAAGTATTCTTCTTTTATGTTGATGCTAATTCAGAATAACCCAGTTCAGTTAATGTCATTGTGTACTGTCCTTTTGTTTAGAAAGGGGCTGTATTCTTCCATCTTTAAAGCAGTGTCCTGATTTCTGCCTACCACAGCTCTTAACGGACTTGAGATATGATACTGGCTTTCTGAAGATGACAGTTATCTAAGCCAACCTAGTTTGTGTGAAAAGTGCCTGAAGCTACTCTAGTGATTTATGTTGATGATTCAGAAATTAGCCGACCGCTGTGCCATGTGCTGTCTACTCAAAACCCACGTCACTTGTCCCTGAATGTCATTTTTGTGCTGTTTTGCAGAAGAAACACCAACTAACAACTCGCAATGGGGTAAGACTTCTCACTGGACTATGTAGTGCTAATATACCTAACCTTTAAAGAGTGGGACCTATATGTGAAAAACAGGTTTGTTTTTTAAGCCATAGTATGTAACTTTTTGCAATAAAGAAAAAAAAAGCAATAGAGAAAAACATGTGTCCTTAATGTGCTTGCTTCCACAAAAATTATGTTCTTTTTGCTCAGTATAAAATATATATAACATACTATCACCCTTGCAGTGGTCTAAAGTCATTGCCTGCATAAAGGGATGGTCCAGAATTTTGGACACAGGACCCCATTTACTAGTGAGCCACAGTGTTGGAGATGCATGGAGACACTTTTTAAAATAGTCCATCCAGTCCTTGTATTTGCAGAGGTTGCTGGTGCTAGGTTAACGCATGTCAATGGCCATAGTTAGCCTACCACTAAAAACAGTCTTACCCTCTCCCCAAAGCACCCATGAAAATCTATTATTAAGCCAGAATGTCGATGTGAATGTCTGTGTTGATAGAATAATGTTTGAAATAAAACTAACCTTGCATCGCATGAATGAACATGCTGAAGGACTATTTTCTCATATATCAGTCCGCCGCTGCCAACCTTTCTATCAGGAAGAACAACTCACTGCTGCTACTCAGACATAAATCCTTCAAATGCAAGGTTGGTTTTACACAGACATTTATATCAACAGATTGGTGTAATAATAAATTTGCTTCAGGTGTTTTGTGGAGTGGGTAAGACTGTTTTTAGTGTCAGGCTAACTATGGCCATTGACATGTACTAGCCTAGCACCAGCGACCTCTGCAAATACAAGGACTGGATGGAATATTTTAAAAAGTGTCTCCACACGTCTCCAGCACTCTGGCTCACTAGGAAATGAGGTCCTATGTCCAAAATTCTGGAGTGTCCCTTTAACTTATGCATTCGTAATTATTCATGGTGATGAGTTTTTAAGTGCTTTCCAGAGTTATTTCTCTAATGTAACAACTAGCATGCTAACTGCAGACTTTTTCTGACAATAAAACACTTTAAATTTAGTTGCAGACAAAAAAATATATATAGATAAAACATGTGTCCTTAATGTGAGCGGGCTTGTATCTTCACAGTGTTGACTCGTGTTTGCCTGGAGTTGGCCCTCCACCTGCTTCTTTCACAAATTATTGCTATAACAGTACACATATATAACATCTCTTTAAATGGTCTGCAGCTATTTTGCTTTATATTTAGATCAGACAGTACATAGTTCCCTTATTTTTACCTCAAGTGCCACTTATGCAATATATCTGTACTGGAGCAAGACACATTCTGCTCAAATACATGAGGGAGAAAACGGATACAGGCCCTCTAATGATTCGATTATATAATTTATTTAAAGTGGTAAATCTTTTAAAACTCTCCAAAAACCTGTTATCAGCCTTATGCCTGGCAGGTGCATTAATGGGACCTCCTATTCATTATAATTGCACCTCGGCGGGTTATTTCCGACTAGACTATTTAAATTGACTATTGAAAAATCCACTCCAATTGTTGCTATAGCGCAGGTGGGAGAAGGCAATTCAAAGCAATTAAGCAGCAAAGAGAAGCTATCCTTTCAAAACAAGGCTCAAAGTGCACGAGTTGTTCCCAGCCTATTCTGGTTTATTTGACTTAAATATCAGGTCAGGAAATAGAGTGTGTGCTTTTTCACCAGATGGATTTCTTACTCCCATTGATTTTGAATGTCATAGCAGTTTGACTCCCGCTGTTCACACTCTCAATCGTTCAGAGCTATCAAATGTCATTGTAGATGGGCAGGAAATTTCTCACTGCGGCATTGAAAGTTGGGTAATTCAGGGCTAGAATAAGAAAAAACGAACTGTTAAAGGAAACTGTATACAGACATGTGTTTATGTACAGAGGACATGGTTGGAGTGCATGAGTCAACGCTGGACAACCACGCACATCCATCAGTGCAAAATAGACAGAAGATAAAGGACACTGTACTTTTATTTTTGATTAACTATTGGTACAAGTTTAACTAAAATGCACACACAATTTATTGGAGACCTAGGATGAAGATACAGGCCCAAAGTTTCCATGGAGACAAGCAAGTTACAGGTCATATCTATGAAGATACAATCCCGCTCACAGCAAAAAACAATTCATACTTCATTCTTGTGGAGTAGGAATCTGCTTTAGCTGTACTTTTATAGTAGATGCATTTCAAGGGATTTTTGAGCAGTAAAAACATAAATACAGGTTTGAAATGTTTAATGCCATATAGCTGGGGTCTCCAAACCTTTTCCCCAGTGAGCTACTTTTACAAAACAAAAATGACAGAGAGATACATCTTTTAGAAGCTGCATGAAATTGAGCCGATATAAAGGTAACAGCTATAACTTTAGATGGGGTGTATTGGGACAACAGGTGGAAATTAGCCTTTGGTTGCATTTATGTTTATTTTGTCATGTCAGTCCATTAACATGAGCTGTCCCAATCAAATCAATCAATCAAAACTTGACATTCATTATGATACAATCATGTGATGAATCAAATTTAAATTATTTATAGCATAATATCTATAAGTCCTAAATCCTTTGAGGAGCAACTTGGAATGGGGTAGAGACCTGCTGTTTGCTCATCTGCTACACGTTGAAGACCCCTGCCCTGTAGTAAAGCACTCCAGTCAAAGTATTACCTTTATGAAGACCAGAAAAGTTACACAGTGTAGCTTTAACACCACATTTCATCTGTTTGTTCTTCTAGGTCATCTGAAAGCCTCCACATTTCCAGTGAACTCAGTGACCAGTGCTCTGATCTCTGGTGTGGTCATTCTGGGGGTGATGAGCACGTGTCTCTTCGTCCTCTCCCTCACCCTCCTCAGACGCAAAAGTCTTCCTCCTAGCAACCTCACCGGAGCGCACAACCCAGTCTTCAGCTAGAGACAAGTCTATGCACTGTAACACCTGACCACTAGGGGGACTACAATTAAAAGTAAAACTCAAATCTAATTGCGATGATTGTCAGAAAAATCTATATTTTTACTTAAACGTAGGCGAACTTTACTGATCCACAAAGGAAGTTACTTGGACACAGTAACTCACACATCTCAATATTATAACAAATTATAAATGGTACAAAAATTCAAAGTAAAGGTGCACTGTGTAAGTTTATTGGTGAAGGTTCTGCATTTGCTTGTCTTAATCAAAATGCTCCACAGTATGGCATTAAATTTATCCATCACCCTAAAGACAAGTCGTCACATCATCAGGTCAAATTACAGCCCACTCTCAAAGTTATAATATATTAAATACATGCTTTTCAAGGTAATTATGAGTGAAAACACTGATAACTAAATTAATATGACTTAATAGATGAGCAGGTGATAGACCCTCCACCAGCAAAGTTGCACATTTATGTCACAAAAATTGCGAGAGACTAATATATCAATCATAACACACAGAGAGAGACTGGAGCAAGAATAGATCCTAACATATTACAACCCAGAAACCAGTTGACCTGAAAATCTTGATTTCTTTGCAAGAAAAAAGTGAATGTGGAAAAATTGGGACACTGTCTCCCTAAGTGGGACAGGGGACCGGTGCCTAAATGCCAGTGCAAGACAACCAAAAGAGGGGCAGGTGGTCACTCTAAAGACACAGATACAGGTCCACTCTCATTATAGCGTTCAGGAATAACTTTATGACTTTTATTTCAGACTTTTTCTACATTTGGAGCTTCATTTTTATACCTCAGACACAATGTTCAGGTGCTTACGAGGGATGTTCATGTTATTAACAGTGTGTATCTGTCAGTTTATCATGTACTGTTAAGTAGGTATAAAAGGAAAATGTAATTCTGCTTTAAATTAATTAAAATAAAGTCATTTATCTACAATATATCTATTAAAAATAATGAATTATTACTTAGCTAAGTTGTGATTTTATCATAGTTCATTTCCTTTTTGTCACTTTAGCCCAGGGAGACAAGCTGTTACCGTGGGAACAACTAATAGAATTTGTGCAAATAAATAAATATTGTTTGATTGTATGTGCTTATAGTTTTGTGTGGAAAGGGCACTGAATATGTATTCATGAAATGTCAGAATTATTCTGTGCATATGAAAAATACTGCACTTTGACTTGATCGTCATCTTGTCATATTTATTAACATAGTCAAAAATATATTAACATTCAAGTATTTGAATCATAAATGACTAGATGTAGTAAAATGGAGGAATTATTTAAATGTTATTTTATTTATTAGAAAAGCTATAGTGCACTGTAGCCACTCTATTTAATGGAATCGTGATGAACTAATGCATTAACTTAAGTACCATTATTAAGTGTTACAGTTTAATTTATTATTGCCTATATACAAATACATTAGTGTCAAACTACGTGGAATCTAAAAGTCTAGCCATTGTTTTATATTTTCTATACCAATAAAACTAAGAGAATACTTTGTTTTTACTGAGTATAATTCTAACTGTGTCAGCAATGCTTTATTGTGTTTTGTCCCCATGTGAAGAATCTGTTTTTGAACACCACGAAGGGCAGAGGGACACAAAAAGAGAGATACAAATGGAAGTTCATAATTATGTGGCCATCACATGGAAAATATGCACAAATATGAGAGTCCACATCTGTATGCTGTATATGAGACCGAGAAATGTACACATACTTTTTTCAGCTGATGGGTGTAGTTAACTGGAGGCACTGCTCTGTCACTCAAATGAGGCTTTAATCTGAGCTTTGTTTTAACACAATCTAACCATAAAGAACTTAAATTAGTCACAAGCTAGCTGGCATTTGCCAACTGTTTTTCAATTAATCATTCTCACCATTTTTGTTGAAAACCTTAAGGGGACCATGAACGTTGGTACTGATCACATGTTCCTGAAAATTAGTTTAAATCTATTTTTTTATTGAGTTTTCAGGCCAACATATCATAGCCAGGCTGCCGCTACCCAATGCCTCTGCTCAATTTCATTTCTCTCCAGCGACTAAGTCAGGAATGGGAATACACTAGACGGTTTGCAAGAACCCCGGAAGTTGTAGACCGCGCACTGGCCAATCAGCTGTGAGCTGTGAAGCCATGACGTCAAACTCAAGCGCCTGTCTGGGTCCCTTTTGCGGTACAGCACAACAGTAAAGAAAGCGGTCGAGATGGATGTAGACGAAGCCGGAACAAAGAGAATGTTCGGTGAATTTTATCAAGGGGAAAAACATTATTGCCCTTCTTCCTACGGGATTTGGCACATTACATACATCACGACCAAATAACAGTGATTGGTTAAATAAAAAAAGTACCTGCCTACCTTCGAACAAACAAATCCTAATGCTGCAAGGTCAGACCGTTTCCACAAAGTGAAACCAGCTGATGAATCAGGCTAAACATATCAGTCTGTGTTGCTTATGTGTGCATTGTGTCTCCATGGTAACTGATAAACATTCCTCCATAGACGTACATGCAGTACGTCCCCAGCATAATGCCACTGCAAAGTATCATAGCGGCCTCATTATACAAAATTACATAAAAGTGCACTTCACATCTCCAGGTGCTACTTTTGTCTCCAATGTATTTCACAGTTTGAATTGCAGCCATCCCTGAAACCAGCTCCCATCTGCGTCACCCAGAGAGAATACAGATATCATGTTGGACATTATAGGAGTGACTCAGTGATAGTTTTACCTAAGGGCTCTAATATTTTCAGAGATATTTTCTTTTCACACATTGTCGCCGTGTTGTGTCCGTATTGTGTGCAATGGGCGGTGGCTACTAATAAAAACATGCTTGGCTGGAACCTTATCTACCTTTGATACTGTGTCCTCTTCTCCTCTCACGTTTAACGACTCACTTCCTGTTTTGGTCTGAACTTGTAAAAACAACAATATCCAGCATGCTGTGATCTCTACCGGATCATATTTTGCAGATGCACAGAAGGTAAACTGATAATATTGAAGGCCTATTCTCAGTTCATGTCATCTCAGTGACAGGTGCATTGTGCAACTTTTTTAGTGGAGGGTCCCCTACCTGCTTGTCTCCATGGAGATGTTATTGCTTTGTCTGGAATGTTCCATGGTATGACATTAAGTATATCCATCTATTTATTTGCTATGGGTGTTTCTATTGGTCAAAGTACAATAATTCCTTCTGTGAATAGTGGCGACTCTCCACAGATCTGCCCTGTAATGTAGCATAGTGCTGTGACCCGCTTGATAGATCGATTTAACCTAAACTGTGGAACATTCCATGGAGATACGCAGTGCACCTTTAATGTCTTTGAGGAACAAAATAGTATCCGAATCCCTAGTTTATATTTCACTTTTAATGAAACCACATGTAAAAATACATTTCAGTAGATTTTAGATTTTTCAGACACTTAACATTAAACCAAGACAGCTCGAATATGGAAAAAATCATTATCACAATTATTTTGGTCAATACTGAAATCACGATTATGCAAACGATTCTTTTTTTGTTACACAATGCATTTATTCAGCATTTTGCTCTAAAAAAAACAAACAAACAAAAAAACACTTTGTTATTGATAATTTATGGAAAACTTTATCAGTTACAAATATGCACCTTAGAGCTTAGAGCAGTTTTGCGATGTATAAAATATATTTTGAACATATATAAGGCATAGAAAAATGTTAAAGAGTTTTTCAAATGCTGTATAGACGATTCTTTGTCTTATTTTATTAAAGGGTATTTCTCAAAGTGTATTTCTCACGGGAAAACCAACTTCTCATTATCCATTATCTTCCGCAAGGACAGTCCTCCCAACACACATCCCTTCCTACACCTCAGCAGCTGGCACACACACAATACACACTTTTATTCTCTGTGTTTTTTTACTGTGATAGAAAAATTTAACCACCCATTTATTCTTGTAACCTGTGTGATTCAATAAATACGTGACGTTGGACGGTGGCTCTTCGGCAGTTAAGAGCTGTAGCAGCGCCTCTGTCCCTCGCCACGAGTAAAAAAACTGAATTCTGCCTTCTGAGTTTCTTTGTGTTAATATCTCTGTTATTTTCTGACAAAAAACATAAATGTATCCAAAATAACTATATATCCAGCTGTTCTACACTCACTATATTTAAAAAAAATTAAATAAATATACTTAACAGATTACAGTGATCATATATAATACTTTTTTGTGATATTCTTTTAATCTTTTAAAGCAGCACTTTGTAACTTTTGTGTAGGGCCGGGTATCAATAAGAATTTTCCGATACAGTACATACCTCGATATGTATATATATATATAGACTATGGTACAATACGCTTCTCGATACAGTGAGCTTTCAATTCAATACGATTCGATACGATATATTTTACGATTCAATACAGTTCAGTGAAAAACAAAGGCTAAATCATGGCACTAAGTTTGTGCAAAGTTAATAAGAAAAACACAAATTTTACTCAAAACTGTGAAAATGTCAACACAATTGTAGCTCTTACAGAAATTAATTTAGTAAAATATACCTAAAAAATAGTCTTGACAATATATCAATACAGCAGCCCATAATATCGATACTGTATTAGCACATTAAACGATATGATATTTTGATATTTTTGCACACTTCTAGTCTTGTGTTACATAGTCTGATGGCATCAGACAAACTCTTCTGAACTCTTTTGACTCTTTTGCCATACTTTGGAACATTCCAGGCAAAGTAATAACATTTCCATGGAAACAAGAAAACATTTGCTTTGAGAACACAATGTAAGACAGAAGACAACTGTCTCTGTTTCTCTTGTAATTAGGATGAACAAATATTTAAAAAATAAATAAAAATCTGGCATTTAAAAAATGCACTCTGCAGAATATAATAACAGCTTGTAAGCTTTAAAGCAAAACAAGACTCTTATTGGATGGTATTGTTTGTGTAACTGCACAGCAATGTTAAATAATACAGCGTTTATTATGAACTGAATGCCTGCACCACTGTACCACTGACAATTGATTTATGTAGATTTGGATTTTAAAAAAAAACCTCAAGGGCTTCTATGTCAATCAATCTTCCTACATGGATTTCCCTACTGCCAGAACATGAGCACTACTCACTACATATTTCATAGTAGCTTCTTTTTAATAATTCATGTTTATTCTGTTGGCAGTGCTTGGAGACTGGGCCTATACTTAATTCACAATGAAAATACCTCCATAAAAATATGGTCAAAAAATCATTGCTCTTATATTTTAACGCTACTTAGCTGCTTTATTAAAGGCTCACTATGTAACCTTATAGTCAGCCATCTGCTTACCTCCGTGGAGATTATATTGCATCACCTGGAATGTCCCACAGTATTGCATTAAAGGTTCTGTATCACACAGAATTGACTCGTGTGTGGTTTTAATCATGTTAATAATGTTGTTACCTCCTCAAAAACATATCTCAAGTTGTGTTTTGTTTCATTCACGCATGTTTGAAAACCTTTCTTGTTAGTTTGTCTACATCTCCAAAGCTCAAAAAGGCTCTGTTCCAAATTGTGATGTCATGTAGTGGTAGTTTTCAAGTTAACCGCTGCCTTTTACCTTTTGTTCAGAAGAGTCTGGCAATTCCAGGGATGAAATCATCCAAATGATTCTAGTGAAGGTGTATGGAGTTTAAAGATTACGTTTACACTGAAACAATCAGCGTATCACCGTATCATTGGACCAGAAAGGATTTGCGTCCACACACGTCGTTTCTGTGTCCACAAGTCTTCCCTATCTACACAACTTTGAGCATATTTGTTTACATTTTACAGAAACAAAACTTAAAACTGCATGGCTAATTTGCATAAACTGAGCGCTCAAAAAACAGCTCGCTATTGTGCACTGATGCATTCAGCTTCTGTTGGACTAAAGGACATGACTCAGTGGATTATATGTGTTCTTTCTGTGACAGAGAGGTATTAATAGTGAGTCTGTTCTGTGCTTCTATTGCGTTGGAGATGGTTCATGTTAAAGTTTTCAGAGATTCTATGTCTGCAGGTCATACGCATAGACTGTATATATGAATGGACATAGAATCTAGTCTCTTTGCAGTGAATTACTTTGTGGCGCATAGACCTACATCGGCGTATCAGTGTTTTCATGTATCCACACAGTGCCGGATCAGATCCATACTCAGATGAATTCATGGGAGCTGGCGGCACCAGTTCGGTCCGTCCCTGGAGTCGTTTTCAGTCAGATTAGTGTGGACAAACACTGCAGCCACAACAAAAAATTTACTTGAATACGTACTAGTGTGGATGAGGCCCAAGTTAACTGCACCCTTTTACCTTTTCTTCAGAAGAAATTGGCAATTCTAGGGCTGAAAACATTAAAATGATTTTAGTGAAGCTGTGATGAGAAAAACAGCATTATAACATAGATCACCTGACCTGCACCTGACCTTGTTAACTTCACTTGCTTGTTTCCCTGCAAATAAATTTAACGCCATACTGGGGAACATTCCAAGCAAGGTTATAACATCTCCAAGGAGACAAGCACATAGCAAACTCTCGAACAGGAATAGTAAGTATATAAGAAATTATATGTGGCATTATTGACCATAGATAGTCTTGTACTTTCTTGTAATTATTTGATGTAGTTTGTGCTTGTGAATTTCTCAGTGCGGTTTAGTTCTTTGTATGGCTACAGATAATGAATTCTGGAGGTATGGACTGTTTAGCGAGAAATCTCCAAAGTGGGTCTGTATCCTCATTAATGCATATGAAAGCCCTATATGAGTGTAACGCAGCCAATTAGACTTGCAAATAATGATCCACCATCTGTCTCATAGTGGTGAGGAGCCCTGTTTGGGAGAGGACGAAACACACTGAATTCCATTACAGGAATTATGTTCGGTGTTAGGGAAGTACGTTGGACAACTATGTGAACTCTACGGTGCCTTAAAGGGCCCATATTACACATATTATATTTCTGATCTGTGTTATAATGTTGTTTCCTCATTAAAAACATACCTGAAGTTGTGTTTTGTTTCATTCATACATGTTTAACACACAAATTGTGCATATTTAAGATGAGTTTGTCGGAAACACGGAAAACACTCTGTTCCACCTTGTGATGTCATGTAGTAATACAGGAAGTGCTCCACTGTGGTTTTAAACTCAGTACACCTTCATGAAAGACATTTGGATTTCTTTGGATTTCAGCCCTGGAATTTCCAAACTATGCTAAACTAAAGGGTAAAAGTTAGATGTTAACTTAAGAGCTACCACTTCATGACATCACAAGGTGGAACAGAGCATGTTGAGCTTTGGAGATGTACACACACTAATAATGCAAGATTGCACAAACATGTGTGAATGAAACAAAACACATCACCGGGCATGTTTTTAATGAGGTAACAACGTTATAGCACAGCTTAAAGTTCCCAAGAGTCAATTTTGTGTAATATTGGACCTTTAAAAACTAACAAGTCAAGAATTGGAAAACTTAATGGGATTTCATGCTGGAGAAGGCTTGATGAGCTCACATACATGAATATTCAAACATCACTAGACACACACCTTCAGTTCAATGTAACAGTCTATTATATCAATATATCAATGGATCTCAATCTCAACTGGAGCAGGGGCCGAAGTTATAAAGTTATAAAATCAATTTTGGTTGCGAGCAGCATATTATATAACATATTAGATATTATTAGGGGTGTCAAATTATCGCGTTAATTGCGATTAATTAATTACAGTCATATTTAGCGCGTTATGTTTTTTAATCGCGTTAATCTCATTTTTAATCTCTAACTTTAGTGTTTCTGTATGTGAGTTGCTTTATTATAAAACCTGTTTTTATGTGTTGTTGGGACAACAACACACACACACACACAAACAAAAAACACATTTATACATTCTTTTATTTCGGCAATTCCACTCATTGTCGGAAACCCACACAAAACACGAGCAGTAAGAGCGACGTTTACGGCGTCAGTCGCACAATGGACGAGGTCGTAGAGCCAGTAGAACAGAGGCAGCAGTGCACAGGTAAAAACGCATTCGTGTCTTGGAAATTATTCTCTCGACGTGAAATATAAAAGAAAATAACAAATATAAAATCGCCTACAACTTAAATGTCACTGGTGAAAACAACCTGCATAGGCTCATGATGTCTGCACTACTGTCCTATAGTGACCTGCCACATGAGGGGACACACACACAAACGCACACAAACACACACAAACACAAACACAAACACACACAAACACACAAACAAACACACACAAACACACACAAACACACACAAACACAAACACACACAAACACAAACACACACAAACAACACAAACACAAACACACACACACACACAAACACACACAAACACACACACAACACACACAAAACACACAAACACAAACACACACAACACACACACAAACACAAACACACACAAACACACACACACACACACACACACAAACAAACACACACAACACACACCTTCATCATCGTCATTAACCTGAGAACGCGCGGACCACGTTTCCTTCCGTAGACACTGCGCGGACACCGACGTGCTCCCGTGAGCCGCGTGTGGATCGTGTTTTCTCGCGTACGCTGCGTAAACCGCGCTTCCTCCTGTGAGCCTCTAAACCAGAACTAACACCAAGACTAAAACCAGGACTAAACCAGGACTAAACCAGGACTAAACCAGGTCTAAACCAGGACTAAACCAGGACTAAACCAGAACTAAACCAGAACTAAAACCAGAACTAAAACCAGGACTAAACCAGGGCTAAACCAGGACTAAACCAGAACTAACACCAGGACTAAAACCAGGATTAATCCATTCCAGGACTAAACTAGGACTAAAGTAGGACTAAAGCAGGTCTAAACCAGGACTAAAACAAGGACTAAAACCAGTGATCTCATATATAAAGCATTTCTCTATCAATAATATTTTTAATATGGTTAAGGAAAGACTGGACTTTTTATTGTCTTTAAGTAGACAAAAGTTATTATGTTCAGATTTCCTCGTCTTTGCTACTTTACAGCAAACAGTTTCTTATTCATGGAGACTTGGGCTCAACAGCCAATTTGGAGATATTTGTTAAACAATAAATTACTTTTTAAAGTCACTTTTTTTGTTCTATATTAGTCTTTTGATCTGCCACAATAATGTAATAATGAATTTAAATGAAAATACCTCAAATTGAAGGCTTTTCTCAGCAATTTTTAGGTGAGATTAAAATTAGATTAATTAGATTAATTATTTACAGATCATAATTAATTAATCTCTCAATTTTCTTAATCGCATGACAGCACTAGATATTATATCTATTTAATAGGCTACAATTGATCATAATAATAATAAGTTGATAATAATAATAATAATAATAATAATAATAATAAAACATTATAATAATATACTAAGATACTATATTATTGTATATATAATGCAAGACAGAGACCCTCATGGGGTTATGAAAATAATATGCTAGTTCATAAAATTAATATTCATGATTTATTACAGGTTTTTAAGCACTATTCTAAATCCTAAAGTGTCCTAAAGTGACATGCGACAAGTTTGAGACCCCATGTCTCATTTACTGTCATTTTTAACAAGGCTATTTTCAAATATCTGGCTGCACTGAAACAATGTTGTTTTCCCCATGCAGATGAGATGCTTTTCACACATAAATTATCAAATTGTTTTTACTGATATGATTTGCCTAATAATAAAAATGCTTAAACAATACAGTGTTACACATTTTCTGCCCATCAGGAGGTTCAAACAAAGTCCCTATTGCTCTCACAAGGAGAAGCCCAGATAGTTCATGTACTGTATATTACCTCTAAATGCATGTAAACTTTTAAAAGGGTTGATTCCAAATTGATAGCATAGTTAAAAGTGCACTCTCTGTTCTGGAGGAGGGTATGCCACATGCTTAATTCCAAACCTTGAATCTCTATGGAGACAATTGGGCAACGCTACCCAGTCAAGTTGCAGGTCAGATCTGTGGAATGGCAAGTCCATTCACAAAAAAATATGTAAAATGTCAATTATGTAAATTTTAAAAATCACTAAATTACCACCTTTTCAATGAGCCCTTAAATGCATGGTTATTTCTATATTGCCATATACTGTCACTCCATAAAATGAAAACAAGTGTGACTTTTCCTGATATCCTTGTGACTCACCCAAATAACAGTGGGAAGAGTTTGTTGCATTTTTAGTTTTGGTATATTGTCAATTTGGGAAAAAAAAAATAGTTGCTCATGCTGATTTCTCCCATTGACTACCATTATAAATGTATAGCGTTATCTCTGCTATAATTTATTTGGAAACTTCTTCTTACTCTTAGTTTGTAAGAATGCATGTTTTTCAAGGTATTTTAAGCAACAAAGACAACTATGATTGACTAAATGCAACGTACGTTCAATGCCATGCTACTGTGGAACATTCCAGACACAGCAATAACCCCTCCAGCAAACATAATGTACCTTTAAAAAAAAATAACACAAAAAAATGAACATAATTACTGAAAAACTGACCATGTTACTGATCCATGCAATATTGTGCTACTACCTCTAATAACCACAAAGCTTCTTTCAAAATAAGAACACTGTGTATTAAGGGCACCCCATATTTGTTGGTAATTTATTGTGTGTAATCTGAGGCACTGTATCAAAGCAGACTGTGCAGCTCACACAATACACTGTAGAAGTCTTGTGTAGCAAAGGTTCTATGGCCTTGTACTGTGAGCTCATTGTTTGTGTGAGCCAATAAACTCTTGTATAACACCAGGTCTGTGATCACATTCAGGAGGCTCCTCAACAGTCTGGTGTCAGGTGAGACATTCCCAAGGTTAGACTGTCCCTCTGTCTCTCATCATCTTTCCTATTTTGTGTTTGATTAAAAGGTTCATATTTCACTGTTTTCTGATCTATGTTACAATATTATCTCTGTTATAATATATCTCATCAACTACATAGCTGGAGTTGAGTTGTTTTATTCATATGTTCAGCACAAATCCTGCATATTCAGGCTGAGCTCTTCTCTCAAATAGAAAACTGTTCCAACTTGTGATGTGGTAATACAGGAAGTTCTCCACCGTGTTTTTAAACTCCATACACCTTCAGGCAATTTCTGCTGAATGTTTTCTGCTGTAAAGCTGTAGCTGTAAATTTAAAAACTACCACTTCATGAATCACAAGGTGGAAGAGAGCATTCTGAACTTTGGAGATGTGGGCAGACTAATAATAAAAGGTTAGTCAAACATGTGTGAATGAAACAAAAAACAACTCCAAGTCTGTTTTTGAGCAGGTAACAACATTCTAAAGTAGTAAGTAAGTGAGTCTTTATTTATATAGCGCTTTTCACAGACATTTGTCACAAAGACGCTTTACAGAGCATTACTGAGCATTATTCATTCACTCCATACCCAGTGATAGTAAGCTACTATTGTAGGCACAGCTGCCCTGGGGCAGACGGACGGAAGCACAGCAGCCATGCCAATCTGCGCCATCGGTCCCTCTGACCACCACCATCGCTCACGCACACACCACATTTGTACTAGGCAATGTGGGTGAAGTGTCTTGTCTAAGAACACTGGCGCCCCACTGTGGCACCTGATTTTCCCAGAGGTCTCCCATCCAAGTACTAACCAGGTCCAGCCTTGCTTAGCTTCTAAGATCTGACTGGATGACCACAAAGTAGAAGATCAGAGTTAAAGATCAGAGTCAATTTCGCATAATATATAACCTTTAAAGGCCATAACAAATACATTTAAGATTAAAAAAAAAACATCTTGCCTATTTCATTTTTGCATGGGGTTTTTGGTATTGATGACTTAAGAATTCACCGCTATTTCCTGTATTTTTCTTTTCAACTTTTTCCCACAAACTACCACTTAACAGATGTAAAACTATGATCAATATTCACCACAGACACAATTCCAACAAAGCTTTTTCTAAAGTAATAATTACAAAAACAGGAAAACCATACACACTTTAAGCTGTTTGGTCTTGTCGTGTGAATATTGTTTTGTATGATTCTCTCTCTCTGCCCTGGGTCATCTAATTTAATTACAGTTGGGTAATACAGTACGGTGGGACAGTGGATAATAGAACAGTGTTTTGTCTTTGTGTGTCTACTCCAGTCCATTTGATAAGAACCACGTCATCCAGACCGAGTCAAATGAAAGAAGTTTTATTCAGTTGCAGTGAATAAACGATCACACACATTTTTATACAGCGTTTTTCCGCCTTCAAGACACTCAAAACATTTTACATCAAGGAACCACTCACCCATTCACACCCACATTCATCCACCAGTGTTCAGAGATAACAGGGGCAAGGTGAGTTAAGTGCCAAGTCCAAGGACACAACGACAGCATTCATCCATGGAAGCTGGAATTGCACTTCCAACCTGCAGGCCAGTGAATCTGACCGCTCTACCACTAATGTTTAA
Source organism: Boleophthalmus pectinirostris (assembly GCF_026225935.1). NCBI lineage: Eukaryota > Metazoa > Chordata > Actinopteri > Gobiiformes > Gobiidae > Boleophthalmus > Boleophthalmus pectinirostris. Next base: position 15,698,320 of record NW_026571018.1, read on the forward strand.
GTCGAGAGAGAGATTCGAACTGTCAACCTTCGGATCAGTGAACAAACACTCACTCTCAAAAGCACACACTAGAGGAAAGAGATTTATGCACTGTTTGAGCTAATGTTGCTATGACGAGTAGTGCGATAATCTTAGTGTCGACAAAGCGCTTCCAGCTCCATTGACTCTGGCTCCAGTTGACTTTACACTGAAAATTTGTCACCCCTCTCTCTGTTACTACTGTAGTGAGCCTCGTCATTGTGGTCTTAACATTTTTTTTATTACCCTTTTATCACGGGTTCGTGCAGAATAAATGAGGAAAAAAATTATGGCTGAGAAACACATACTTCACTTAAGTTAGTTAAAAACTTTTAAAATTTAAAATTTTTACTAAGAATTTACAGTAGACGTTACGGAGAAAGCCAATACCCACAGTCAGGCAAAGGACAACCACCAGAATGAGTGGAATCTCCCCCTTAAATACCCCTTAGCCCCTCCCACCAATTAACAAAACAGAGGGCTTGAAGGTTTAACTTGGCAAAAACTGTACTCATAACCATAAAGCAAATTGTTTATCAACGTAATCAAAATGACATCAATATTTCCCCATATGTCTATTACTCTATTAACTCAAACTCAAGAAATCGGGGAATAAACACACAAATGATCAATGTTCAGGCCGTGTTCACATGATGCCTAAAAGCGTGCAGGCACCAGGAATTGCTCTGATTTGGCCTGTGAAGCGGCGTGAAGACACCAACAGGTAAGGAGTGAGTGGGCGCATAGATGCTGAGTGTGCACCCAGGAACTAGCTGGAAGTCCAGGCAGCGGAAAACAGTTCGTAGGGGTAATCGCAGGAGACACGTGCGGGCCTGCAGGGAAACAGTGTACCAAAGCATGGCTCCACAAAAACAGTCTGGTCCCTGTTTTCTGGCCAGAGAAAGAGATGCTATTTTGTCCGTAAATAAATTCCTATTCCTAATATGGAATTCAGCTCCAAATTTCCTTGGGCTTCATTTGACTGGAGACGAACGCTGTGTGTGAATTCCTTAGTCCTGGTCCACATTTATTTGCCCCATTAACAAATCCTGGTCGATTTTCTATCAATATGCATGTGATCTTATATCAAACAAACATATCCAGCTCATAAAAACGTATGTTTTTACATAATCCATGTGCCTACACAGGCTCACTCTTTGAACTCCAGTGTGTTTGAATCTGCCTGCTGTTTACTGTCAGCCTGAGCTCTGTGAAATGACATCGCTAATGGTTCATTCTGTCCCAATATTTGTCTGTCTGTTGCCAGGTTGCAGGAAAATATGTTGGGAATTGTTTGATCTGGGAAAATATGCTCTAACAAGATTCTACAGATTATCCTCCTCTGAATGCATTAGCAGAGTCCAAAAATATGAAATTCTCTGGCTGTGTTTACATACTCACCAAATATCTGAGCATACCTGAAATGATAGAGAAACTATTTGAAACTATACCTTCTTTGTACTATTTAAAGGTGCTGTATCTGATCTTTACTGTCTTAAAAATGTAAGCCATGTTTGCCCAGAGTTGTGTTTTGTTTCATTCACACGTATTTGAGTAAACCTTGCCTACATCTCCAGCTCTGTTCCACCTTGTGATGTCATGAAGTGGCAATAGCGCAATGTGGGCTAAACTGTTTGCAGATTATAAACACAGGATGAGTTTATAAGATCTTTTCACAACTTTTGGAGACCAGAGCAGAGTTTTGCAGTCACAGTGAAACTAACGACACACTTCCTGATTATCAGATAACAAAATGCTTTGACTGACTTATTTTCACCTTAAGAGCTGCTCAGACAATTCTGTATATCTGTACTGAGACGAGACAAATTTTGTTCAAACACATGGGAAAAAAATTGGGTACATGTGACTGAAACCTGTCACCAAGTGTTTTAAAAAAAATCATATTTCTTTATTAGGGGTTTGCAAAAATATTGAAATATTGATATATCGTATAGTTTAATGTGATGATACAATATCGGTACCGTGGGCTGCTGTATATATATGTCGCCAAGAGTTTTTTTTTTGTATATTTTACTAAATTATTTTGTTACACTGCTACAGTTTTGTTGCTTGTTTAGTGGAAGAAAACTCGTTTATGCAACACATTTGACATTTTCACTGTTTTGATGAGTAAACTGGGTGCGCTTCAAATGAACTTTGCACAAGTGGTTTAACAAACACTTTTAGTATCACAGCCATGATTTAGCCATTATTTTTCATTGAACTGTATCGAATTGATTTGAAATATATTGTACTGAATCGAAAGCTCACTGTATCGAGATATGTATTGTATCGGAAGCTTCTGAATGATACCCAGCCATACTGATTATTGTAGTTATCTGAATTTCACTGGCCATTTAAATGTACTCAGTAGGAGCTCTTCAACTTACAGTATTTATACAAGCTTGTCTGCTCCCCATTGTGCAGGTTAAAACACCACTTCTATACGGTAACATGACAGGTTTTACAATAGACCTTATTTCTGTTTTGAATGGCTACAGCAGGGGGGCAAACTCACTTCTTGTATTTGCTTCAGTGTGCTTTGTCAGCTCATACAATTTGAACATACCTGAATGATACTTTGTAGTGACATCATGCTGGGGGTTCTGTATGGATGTCTATAGAGGGATGCTCAGCTGTTACCATGATGACACAGTGCAAACATGAGTGAACACAGCTCATAAAAATAACAAAATGGGTTTGAACAACACATTTTCATGAGTCTGGGATTAAACTCTCTGCTCATGGTCCCATTTAGCTGTGTAATAGACTAACTGTAAAAACTGTTTGTGACTGTAATTTTATGTGTGTGAGACTTGTTTAACAGCACAAATCAGCTCACCTGCTGTCGATCCAAGTAAGATTCAGATTTAAGTCTAATTTAAGTAACAAAGCTTCACACAGAGCAGTGCCTCTAGTTAGCTTTATCCCGCAAGGAACATTGAAGACATCTGTTACTCCCTGATTTGGAACCTTACCTGATTCAGATTAATTACTTATTTTTGAGATTTGAGAATTTACTTTTGGAATACAAACTGTTTTCTTGACTAAGTATAAAAACAATTTAAAACGAAGCAGAGCTTAGAAAAGTAAAACCTCTAACTTTGATGATTCTGGTCAAATACAATTGTTTTTGTTTCCATTTCTAAGAATAAACTCTGTGAAATAGTCAAATTTTACATTACACTATATTGCACTATTTTCTGATCTGTTATAATGTTGTTTCTGTTTCATTCACACATGTTTAACTTACACACCCTGCATATTTAGACTGACTTCTTCTCTCAGAAAACACAGGAAGTGCTGCAGTGTGTTTCTAAACTCCATGCACCTTCACTAGAATCATTTGGATAATTTCAGATCAGGAATTGACAATCTCCACCAAACTAAAGGTTTGTCTTTATCTTTATCTTGAAAACCACAGCTTCATGACATAACACGAGGTGGAAGAGAGCATTTTAAGTTTTGGAGATGTACACAGACTAAAAATAAAGGGTTACTCAATAGGGATGAAACAATAACCGAAATATTGTAATATTGTTTTGTTAAAAGTCTCACAATAATATCATGGGCTGTCACAATATATCGAATCACAAGTTCCTTCGCTTAAATGCATGGTTTTATAGTAGCAATAGCTTATAAACATAGGGAACTACATATCCCATGATTCATTTCAGCGCAGACAACATGAAGACATATGTTTTTTACTTGAATTCTTGGGATTATGACAGTAATAATTCACACCAAAATCTTGTCAAGATATTTTAAAAGCAAAAAAGTGTCACATCTGGAATTACAGTATATTAGTCTCTTTAAAATATTGCAATAAATACCGTACCGTGAGATGCATATTGTAATAATATCGTACTGTGAGATTTGGATATCGTTACATTCCTATTACTTAAACATGTGTGAATGAAACAAAACACAACTCTAGATGTTTTTGATGAGGTAACAACATTAGAACATGGTTTAACGCTCACAAGAGTCCATTTTGTATAATATAGCAAATAAGTTAAATCAACAACATCAGCTGCAAAGTATTAATAAGGTAGCTTATATTTTTAAGTACATTTCTATTATGAATGGCTGCAGCAGAGGGTGAATACAGCTCTCCTATTGATTCTGTGGGCTTTGTCAGCTCCCACCATCTGAACATATTAGAATTTACAGTTAAATGTGCCTCTGCAGTTGTACTCACGTCCCGGTGTGAAAAAAAAAAAAAACAACAACAAAGGGCCCCATCTTCTTTCATAACACCTGCCAGATGCTCCTGTCGCTGAGAATAAACAAAAGCTAGCGTCACCATGGCAACGGCGTGGAGAGATCTTCTACTCTTTTACATGTGTCCGTGTGTACTCATTATTATTAAACTAACAATTATTAAAAACATCAGGGTGAGGGGTCCTACTTAGTAATCAACACTGTCACAAGTAATGCTGATTAGCGAGTGTGGCTACGGTCCAATATGCAGAGATGAACGCGTTTTCACTGACAATATTATTGTTTAAAGAGGACATATTAAGTGAAATTTCGTTTTATGAGCTTTAACCATGTTGTAACAGGCTTTCCTCATTAGCTTACTCAAAGTTGTGTTTTGATTGATTCATGCGTATTTAAATAATCCTGCTTTGTCCTGCATTTGAGGCTTGAGTGCCTCAAATGCTCACTTACTGCTCTGTACCTATACAGTGGTCCCTGTTTATCGTGGGGTTTACGTTCTAAAAATAACCCACAATAGTAGTCAACTTTATATTTTACAGTTATTATATATGTTTTAAGGCTGTAAAACCCCTCACTACAAACTTTATAAACTTTTTGCATCATTCTTATTGCTGCTGCCGTCCTTTTATTATTTTCCTCCTTTATGTAACGAACTGAAGATTAATTTATTCCGTAATGGAGCCCTACAGCGCAGAGTCCTGCACGGGTCCATTTTTGGAGACCCGCACCCACGCGCACCTGCGCAGTACAGGTAACCCGAGATTATATCAAACTTTTGCGCTGCACACGCCACGGACTGAACCAAGACTAAACCAGGACTAACTTTGGACTGATTCCACAACTGAAACAAGAGGACTAAACCAGGACTGAATTAGGACTAAAACGGGACTAAAACAGGAGTAAACCAGGACTAAAACAGAACTGAAACAGGACTCACTGTCGGGATGTGCTCGGAGGTAGCCGCAGGAGAAAGGACCGGCTCAGCTCCGCACTTCATGAAGGTAAGCATGGCCGTCGCCCGATCATGCTTTGCGGACACCCTGCTTCGGTGTTCTCTCTCTTAAATCCAAGATTAGTCCTGGTTTAGACCTGGTTTAGTCCTGGTTTAGTTCTGGTGTTACTCCTGCCCGTTCATACATACATGCAAAATTGCACTAAAAAAATCCGGGAAACAGCAAGACCGCGAAAGGTGAACCGCAATATAGCGAGAGATGACTGTACTTCTGATTACTAAAGGTCCTATATAACACAAAACAGACTCTTCTAAGTTTTAAGTCATGTTGTAATGTTGTTTCCTCATCAACAACAAACATGTCTACATTTCCAAAGCTCAAAATGCTCTGCGCCTTGTGATGTCATGAAGCTGTAGTTTTGTTCAGTAAAGATTGGCAATTCCATGTCGGAAATCGTCCAAAATTATTCTAGTGAAGGTGTATGGAGTTTAAAAACAGAGTAGAGCACTTCTTCACTTTCCGTCTGAGAGAAGAGCTTAGCCTAAATATGCAGGGTCTGTGCGTTAAACATGTGTGAATGAAACAAAACACATTATAACATTATATAAAGGCCTAGATTTTGGGTTATGTTGCTTTAAAAAAGGACTTTGTATTTTCTGTGATAAAATCTAATGAAAATCTATACAGCCTGCTACAGTGAAAACTATTAAGAGTTTCCAACAGGACTTTAATGGACTTGTCTGTGTTATTAAGCTGCTTCAGATCAATATTGCATCTTACAAAGCACAAAATGTAAATATTGATCAACATTTAATGCATACATTTGATACTAACTGAAGGTACTACTCGATCTGCAGCTCTGTGAGTCACGTTAGACTTTATTTTAACACAATGAGACTAGAAAGAACTGACTTAGGCTATGTTACGTTCTGAACAGAAGATGCAAAAGTGGCATTGCGTCTTCACTTTTTATTTTGCGTTTAGTCAAGGGTTTTCAGGAGGAAATCTGTGCGCATATGTTGATGCAGAAGTGTGTGGAATTCGACTGGGTATGTGTGCCAGGCAGCTACTTGGTGACACGGGGTGGTGATGCATGTGACGTAAACGCATACATGACGTGAGCAGATCTGACCAGAGGTTTGCGTCTTGGGCAGTGCAGACGGAAACGCTACGGCGGAGTGTGTTTAACTTTTTCACTCTGGAGGGTGGATTTGGATTTTTACATTTTTAAGCCCCAAAACGCCATCACTGTCTAAAATCGATCAAATATTTTGTCATTTTTACCCGCAAACGTTCTCGTGTAAACAGGCCCTGAATTGAAACTGCAACAGATGAGATGATTTTTACTGTTAAACAAACCTCTCACACATAAAATTATATATAGTCATAGGATAACTACCATTAGCCAAAAGTTTTTCAGTTAGTCACTCTCACCTTTTTGTTGAAAATTAAACAGGTAAACAAGACTGTGAACAGTTGTATTGATCACAGGCTCCTGAAAATGTGTTGCTTAAATGTATTTTGTATTCTTGTATTTTTAGCTGTGTTTGGGAATATGTGAATAATACTTTGTCTCACCACGGTAACTACTGAACATTCTGCCATACACATTTATGTAGAACACCCTCAGAATGATGTCAGTGCAAAGTATCAAATCATTTAATACTATGCTACCGGAAAAAAGTATATGTCTGTAGTTGTCTGTGGGTTTCTTTCATGAGTTTCTAGAATGTAATTCCAAATGGAGGGATTTGCACAGCCAGACCCAGGAGAACTTCTCTGGCTTGGTGCTTGTTGACATTTCTTTCTGGGTCAAGTTGAAACTATGGGAAAATTGAAAGTTGGAGGCATCATCTGAACCAAGCTAGTAACGGGTGGTTTTGTGGGTTTGTATTGTAAATTAATTGAAAAAAACTGTTACACCAAATAATGCGGTGATTCAAGTCTAAATTGTGAACACAAACTATACAAAAACAGATGTACCATGCATATGATTAAAAGGTTTTCATTCCGCACTCTTCTCTCTAATTTATGTAATTAATGTCTCTTTCTCTCTCTTTTAATTTTAATCTTTAATTTTATGATGACTATTTATGTTTTGATTTGTTTTATTGTTTTCTTATTCTGTAAAGCACTTTGAATTACTTTGTGTACGAATTGTGCTATACAAATAAACTTGCCTTGCCTTACATTTATTCAATTACAGGTGGTTTTATAGCTCAAAAATAACTAGAAAAACATGTATTGTGACTATGAGTGTGGTTGCCTCTTCACACATCTGACCTGTAATTTAGTTTGGTCTCAATGAGGATAGAAAGGTTTAATACCATACTGTGAAACATTCCAAACAAAGCGATAACATCTCCTTGAAGAAAAGTATGTGACGGACCCTCCACCAGAAAAGTTACACAATGCACCTTTAAACAACATATAATTTGCTCTGGTTAATCATTTTCATTGGGAATATGTGGCAAGTTGAGAGAGTAGATTTAGAAAGACAGTAAAACATCAGAATAGAAAAGAATCAGACAACCAAATGTTATACTCTTATTTTTGCATGCCCAAAATAAAACTGATCAAAATCATGACATGTCAGTTAATGAATGGATTTTTAGAGTAACTTTCAATTTCTCTTAATTTTTTTTATTTATTTGGATGCCAAATTTCCTGCACAGGTATGAATAATCAGAAAGAAAACAGATTACTCACATCAGATGTAACTGAATCTGATTAACGTACGATTTTTGGACTGAGACAAACTTTATTGATCTACAAGGGAAATTATTTGATTAAGGGAAATTATAAGATTATTAAAATGAGTTTGTAAACAGCAAAATCACACAAATCATGGTCCCTCTGATTAGTAGCATCAGATCTGGTGGTTTGCATGTCATTTAAATAATCTTAACAGTCCAGACAATCACATCATAATCAGATTTTGGTGTGCGTGCAAACAGAGCCACTAGGGATGTAACAATAACCGAAATATCATGATATAATATCGTCAAAGGTCTCACAATAATATCGTGAACCATCACAATATATCAAATTGTAAGTCTCTTTGCTTAAATGAAGAGTTATGGTGCATCAATAACTAAAAAAAGACAGAAGGAACTACATAGACCATGATCCTTTGCTCAATTTCAGTGGAGACTACATGAAGAAATAACAGTTTTAAGCATTTTGAAGTCTTAGTTCTTTGGACTAAGTCTCATCAAGGCATTTTAAGACAAAAAAGTTGCATATTTTGTTAGCCTCCACAAAATATCGCAATAAATATCGTACCGTGAGATGTATATCGTGAAAATATCTAAAACTAGAGATTTAGACATTGTTGTCTCCCCACCATTCGTGAGCTTTCCCATAGTATCACAATAAATATCGTGCTGTGAGGTTCATACCATGATGATATTATATCGTGAGACTTTGATATTGTTACACCCCTAAGAGCCACTGTTTACATGACATTTCAATGATCTGATAACTCCAGAAATCAGATTATAATCAAATTACAATCAGATTTGTGTTGTGCATGTAAACAGAGCCATATGTGCTGATCCCTTGCATGCTAAATGAGGCTAAAAGTGACTGTTGATGAATGACATGTTAATGATATTATGTTTATTATTATGTTTGTGTGTCAAGCACTGCTTTAGAAACTTGATCACTTGGGAAAAAACAGTGGTAGCTGCTTGACCTCTTATGCACTTGTTTAACTCTGAATAATGCATTAAAAAGGGTCAACTTTAACCTTTCTTTCAGTACACTGGTAATTAAACAATTTGATAATAATAATTTGCATTGCGTGTGCTTTAGTAGTAAATTTATCTATTCTTGATGAGCAAAATCACAGGTCAGAAGGTCTCGTGTAAACTTATCATCCAAGTTCAATACCAGTAGTCTCTTGGGATGTGAACCATTTCCATGATAAAGTATATGGTCATTGTTGTTAAGGCAGAAGACTTCTACCTACGAGGCCATCAAAGCTTTGTCTGCAGCCCCGTGGGATCTGACACATACTTCACAAAGTCTCATAATGACGTTCTGACACAACCTGTGTTTTAAAGAACAGGAACACTTCCATTGTGCAGCCCCCTTCTTTGCAAACAACACAAGTAGCTTTGGTTTCCTAATAAGCCTTAAGGTAAGTTCCAGCTCCTTTTTTCACAAAAGCACTGATCACATATAGTCAAGAGACGATGGGCACGCCAAACTCAGCTCCGGCGACCTTATTTTTGTCCAATCAGAGGACGGCGTTATGAAAGTGTCAAAGGTATAAAACTAACTTTCACTGTGAAATCTGGTCAAAAAAACAAAGACGTGTTCAGTGGGATTATCTGAAACAGGTGAATACTAGTGAACAGGGCAGCATGATTTTAAAATATCGAATTGCATTTGTTTTTTTATTTGCAATTTATGTTTAGTTTGCAATATTCTGTGCACATTTTAAAGGCACTTCAGCTTTAAAATTTGAGAGGAGACTAAAATCTGAACTGATAAACTAATGCAAAAATCACATGCATGTTTGTAGAGGACTGAACTACAGATTTTTTTTTTTGATTTTTTTTTTTACATCCTACATTTTTGCAGAGGAATTTATGTTACTAAAATAACTGCAGTCTTTGCGATTTGCTAATTGTGATCATTCAAAGCACAATTTAATTTGTTTTTGAAAAATTCTGAAATTGTGAAAATATTTTGTTGCAGATTTCTAAACCCAAGATAAACATGAAGCGTTTTATTATTATTTCCATGGTGGCTTCAATGGTGGCTGTGAACAAAGGCCAGATCACCAGTCAGATCGCAGGGATGCAAACTGCTCTATCAAACCCAACTGTATGTACTCAGTCTGCTACAGACTGGAGGAGACCAGGTACTGTACAGATGCTATTTTGTCTATGTTCAAATCTGAAAATGGCATTCATATAGTTTACCTTTTTATCTGCTAACCTATTACACTGAAAAAGAGAGTTTTGAAATTCCTTTTTAAGACTTTTTTCATATTTCATGCCAAACATAAAGAGATGATTAATTTTACATTTTATTTGTTGTAAATTTTTATGGTTGTGTTGTTGATAATATGTTGTTAACTATAATAATTACCTTTTAAATAGCCTTAATAAAGCATGAACAAAAACAGTACTTACTAAGCTTGAATCATTCTTAAAAAAGGATTAGTTCATTATGAATTAAGTCTTTATTGATGCTTTATTAAGGCTGTTTTAAGGTGTAGTTATTATAAAATGGTACCAACTTACAATATATATATATATATTTTTTAAATTATACATAATGAAAACAAAAAATTGGGGAAAAAAAAAAAAAACTCCTACAACTCACTCCTCTGTCCACACCCATCACAATCAAAACTACAAAAAAAAACAAAAAACACTGGACATACACTCAAACATCAACAGTCATGTCACATTCTCTCAGGATGTTCAAATAGTTTTCAGTCATTTCTAACTAATTCTTTTCCCTTTCTTCCAGTACTGAGCGATATCTCAGTTGAATGTGGGACATCATACATAGGTCTGGCGATCCAGCTGTGCCCAGTCCTCTACACCGGCTACAATGAAACTCTGCTCATTATCAACCAGATTTTTGGTAACTCCAACTGTAAAGGCACCTTAGATGAGACGGTCTTTCCTCCCGTGGTCCGCTTCAGGTTCCCCATCAACATGACGCACGCTTGTGGAAGCAAATTTGTGGTTCGTGCATTTTTATTTTTCAAATGTGTTTAGAAATCTCCATGTTTATTAAAGGTCCTATATTAAGCAAAACTGAAATTGAATTGTGAGCTTTAAGCCATGTTAGAATGTTATATAACTGGATTTGTGTTTTGTTTCTTTCACACATGTCTGAGTAATGCCTCTGTCTGCATCGTCCAAGTGTAAAATGTTCTGTTCCACCTTATGTTATTAGGTTCTTTTTTCAAATGAAGAGTTTGTTTTCATACCTGACAGTTTCGACTTCTCACTAGCGGTCTTCCTCAGACTGGTCACATGATGTTGCTGTGACGTGTCCGGTCAGTTGATTTATACAGTTTTTTGGTGTTGTCTTCCTACTGGTGGAGGCAGAATGACAGTGCCATCTGTAGTCCAACTTCCTCAGGTCACATGAGCATTCTGAGGAAGACCGCCAGTGAGCAGTCGAAACTGTCAGGTATGAAAACAAACTCTTGGTCTGAAATAAGAACCTAATAATATAAATTATCGGAGGACCAAATGAACTTCATTGGACTATTCTGTTCCACCTTGTGATGTCATGAAGCGGTAGTTCTAATGTTAACAGCTCCATTTGTATGGAGTTTAAAAACATAGTGGAGCACTTCCTGTATTACCACATGACATCACAAGGTGGAGTGTTTTCTGTTTGGAAGAAAAACTCAGTGTAATATTTATAGTTTTATGTCAGTTAAAGCTACAATCTGGAATGTTCAACAGTTTGGCATTTTAATTATTTTTCTCTACGGAGACAGAAGGTAATGCCATAGGGCCAAGTTACGTGTCAGATCTGTGGAAAGGCGAGCCACTCACAGTAAGACTGCAATTTTTTAGGTAAAAAAAACCCCAAAACATGTTATTGAGTAAATGCAAGATGGATAAGTTTAATGTCTCACGGGACATTCAAGACAAAGCAACAACATCTCCATGGAGACAAGCACATTGCAGACCCTTCACCAGAAAAGTTACACAGTGCATCTTTATCTACGATTTAGTGAAATGAGCAGTTGAGCCGTTCATATGCACTTTTAAGATTGTTCTCATTGTTACTTACAGACCATCAGTGGACCAGGCACAGGGGTCTTTGCTGACTTCTCCAACATCGAGACAGTAAACATCAGTGGAAGTGTGACTTCTCTGGATCCAACTCAGGGAAAAGTGACCTATAACGCAGAACTGTCATATTTCTACTCATGTGCCTACCCCCTGGAGTACTTGATCAACAACACACGCATAGATGTGTGAGTAATCTATAATTTTATATACTTTCCAGCAGAGGTGAGTAAAGTAGCCAAAACTGTACTCTAGAATAACGCTACTTAAATATAATCTTAGTAAAATAAGTAAAAGTAGTGGTACAAGAAATGACTAATGGTAAAAAGGTATTTTGGAGAAATTACTACTCAAGTACAAGTATTTTTTATAAACAGTCTGAACATAACATCTGATTTAATTTGTTTTCAGTTAATGGAAATGGAAGGATAAAGCAATAAATAATGCACAAACTGTGGTATTATGAAAGGACCACAAAAATGAACAAATGTTTAAATCATTTAAAATTATCAACATAACCCTTTTGCCATTTGTAGACTTAGAGTAATCAAAACTTTTACTCAAATATACTGTTACCTCTAACTAAATATTATTCAAGTGTGAGTAAAATCCTCCCAGTTGTCCAAAAACTACTCTGAAGAGTACAGCCCACCTCTACTTCCTACTTTGTACCATGGTCACTTATGTTATGTAACTCTGCCCTTGGTCTCATTCAGGTCGGCATCTTCCATTGCAGTGAGGGACAACAATGGAAGTTTTATCAGCACTCTGAGCATAGAGCTGTACAGTGTAAGTACATCTGTAGTCATATCATTGTGCAATATTAACATAGACTATATATAAGTGGACATAGCTCCCCTGCTTGGCTCCATGTTCTAAAGAAAAATCCCCTCTCTGTAACTTCTTTAGTCAACCTTGTCATTCTAGCCTTAAATTGTTTGTTTAAACAGCTCTACGTGCCCCTGGTGTTTTTATTTTGCTATTTTGTCTGTCAATCAAGATATGAACATTAATAAGAGACCAATCAGGCACCTTCTTTCCCCGAGATAGGCTACAGTTATGGACGGGTTTGACTGACAGCTATTGTTAAGCATCAGCCCCGTGCCCACCAGCGGCGCAGGTTAGTAAGTGGCAACCTTCAACAACCTTGCTTCTGATTGGCGCTTCAATTGCCACAAAACCTGCACTCTTGCACTCTAAACATGGATTTGGCCAGCGTTAAACAGTATGGTGTCCCTTAGTTCACTTCTATATACAGTCTATGCATAATAATGGAAGTTTTGTGTTTATACTTTTTTTATTTGTGATGTGAATGTTTCAGGATTCGCAATTTAAAATCCCTCTGACAGTACCAAAGGAGGGTCTAGAGCTCAGGACTGTGATCTGGGTCATGGTGAGAGCGGACAACCTGACTGACCAGTAAGGTCCAAATGTTGTTCTTGATAATGCTGCTTAAATCCTTAGATATCAGTAGAACACGAATAAAGGCTGGAGAGATCATGGCGTGGAAATTGCTGTGGTCAATGGGTAAATAATGTAAAAACAGCCCAAAACACTGCACTGGTTCATAGCCTTTGTTTTAAAAGATTAAAGGGCCTATATTACGCTACTGTTTGATCTATGTTAAAATATTGTTACCTCATCATAAACCCACCAAGAGTTTTGTTGTGTTTCATCCACACATGTTTAACACAAACCCTGCATATTTAGGATTAGTTTTTCTGTCAAATAGAAAACACTCTCTTCTACCTTGTGATGTTGTGGTAATACAAGAAAAACTCCACTGTGTTTTTAAACTCTATACACCTTCACTAGAATCATTTGGAAAATTTCAGCTCTGAAATTGCCAATTTGCAATGAGCTAAGAGTAAAAGGTAGAGGCTAACTTGAAAACTACCACTTCATGACATCATGAGGTTGAACAGAGCATTTTGAGCTTTGGAGATATAGACTGACTAATAATAAAGAGTTGCCATATTTTTTGGACCATCCGTCCATTCAATGACTTCCAGAAAAGTTACATGGTGCATCCTCCCGGTTGTCGTTCACTCCAGACTTTCTTTCTGCTGTTCGATTATCGTTTTCAGCTGTATATTTCAGTACTTGCAGCTTGTAATCTGCAAAATATGATTTTCTTTTTGGGGGCATTTGTGTTCAGTCTTCTCAGCCATCTTTGTTTAAATAAAACATTTTCAGTGGTACAAAAATGGTGCGATCAGCTAACATGATACCAGACCATAGAACTGTGTACCAGACAGGACAGAGGCTCTTTCTGTAGGAGACATACTCAGTAGACGGTGGTACAGGAGTAACAGGAATAGCAGATACTGGCAAATGAGCCTAGAGTGCCCTCTCGCAGCTGTCAGGGTGAAAATTTTAATATCCTCTGGAGAATAAGTTGCAGGACCACCCAAACCATGAAAAAAAGTGTGACTTATAGTTTGAAAAATATGGTACTCAAACTTGTGAATGAAACAATGTACAGCTCTGGGTATCTTTCTGAGCAGGCAACAACATTATAACATGACTTAAAGTTCACAAGAGTAAATTTTGTGTAATATGGGACCTCTAAATTATGTTTATGTGTGGGTACAATATGGACACAACCACTGGAATACACTGAATGACTGTGTTCAAGTCCTGACCCCTGCATGCTCTGACCAACAGGTACAGCGTGTTAATGGACAGATGCTACGCCTCCATTTCTCCACTTCCAACAAACTCCACTTTCTTCAACTTATTTGTGCCGTAAGTGGTTACATTGTCGGAAACAAAAAACATCATGCTGTGTGTTAAGAATCAGAAGAAGTTTTATTGCCATTGTCAATTAACAAATTCCATAGTTGTCTATGAGTGTCTATGTGGTCTTATATGTTCATTCTAAAACTATTCAAGAAAAGTTTATTCTTGTCCTGTGAATGTGACTTTTTGAGTATCGATACTTGCTCAAATTAGTATTTAGTTTTGATACTAGTTTTAATGTTGATTAGTATTTGATATTTGACACTTTTGACAATCCCAATCTAAAGATGATTCTGATCTACAGATGTTCCCAAGATCCTTTGACAACAATCTACCTGAACGGAGACGGACACAGGGCGACCTTCTCCTTCCAGGCCTTCCGCTTCCTGGAGCAACAGAATGAGACCGTGTCCACGTACTATCTGCACTGCATCACCCGGCTGTGTGAAATCAGCACCTGTGAATCCTTCAAGGTCTGAAGACTACTGTTCCCTCTCTTCTAGTATTCAGTCTATCACCTCTAACACTCTATAGCTACTACACTTGATAAAGAAAGACTTAATTTAATCAGCAAATAGGCTTAGTAGCTGCTTAATTGAGGGATTAGGAGTTAGTGTTAGAACAGTGGATCAAAAACTAAGAAAATATTTAGACTTCTGAGTACCACCAGATTTAAACCAGGTCTAAAACTGGACTATTCTTGATCTAAACCAGAGCTAAACCAGGCAATGACTAACCCAAACAAGGTAGAAATTGAAGGTAACGTGATGCAGCCGCTTAGCAACAAATCTGTCAATGAAGTGACCTTGGGGAAAGCAGGCACCGGATTTGTCGGTTATTAATGTTCATATCTTAATTTAGGGACAAAATAATGAAATAAAAACCCCAAGATCATATAGGGTGGGTTCAAACCAACATTTTAAGACCAAAATGACAAGCCTGACAGCAGTAGTTACAGAGAGAGGGGTGAAGATTTTTCAATAGAATTGGATCCAATATGGAGACCATGTTCACTTCCTGTTTAGACTGCAGTGGCTAGCACATTATCCATTTATATATACAGTTTATAGTTGGTGTCATCTTGTTAAGATCATGTGTATCTGTGTATTTACAGCAATGTTCCAGTAGGAGGAGGAGAAGAGAAATCAAGTCGACTGAACTCGGAGACCTCACCACTCTCACCTCAAAGATCCCAATAGTGACCCAGAACAACAACAGTATGAGCAATCAATTCTTAACTATTCTAAACTATATGTAATACTACACAAAAATAAACTATAGATAATTGTTAGATGAGGTTTTGGTTAAAGGGCCAAATTACGTTGTTTTCTCTATGTTATAACGTTGTTTCCTCATCAAAAACAGACCTGGAGTTGTGTTTTGTTTCATTCACACAAGTTTAACTCACAAACCCTGTTTATTTAGGCTGAGTTTTTTTCTCAAATTGAAAACTCTGTAATACAGGAAGTGCTCTACTGTGTTTTCAAACTCCATCCACCTCCACTAGAATCATTTGGATAATTTCTGAGCTGGAAGGGTCAATCTACTGAACTAAAGGTAAAATGTAGCTGTGAACTTGAAAACTACTGCTTCATGACATCACAAGGTGGAACAGAGTATTTTGAGCTTTGGAGATGTAGACAGACTAATAGTAAAGGATTGCTCAAACATGTGTGAATGAAACTTTTTGAGGAGGTAACAGCATTCTAATATGGTAATTAAACTGGACATTAAATTAAACTGGACAAACCTGATAACAGCATTATAGAAAACCTGTTGTGTGTTTTTTTTTTTTTTTTTCAGAGAAAGCACATTTAGTTTAAGATGAAGAAAATGACAGACATATGTTTCTAACTTGTAATTGTTTTGTTCTTTCAGAAGAAACTGTTCCGGTACAAGGTACAGTAAAAAAAAATTTATATAAGTAATGCTGTATTATTAGGCATTATTAGTTCCTAATAATAAGTAATAAGTATTTTTCTTACAAACTTCAAACAAACCCACACTGGCTTTGTTTTGTATCAGACTTTTAAAATGATATAAATAACATGCAAACTGCTAAATCTTACATGAGCAATTAGATCAAAATGCGTGTTGTTTAAACAGCCTTGTCTGATGATAATTCAATTCTGAGCTAGACTAGACTACAGTATTGCCTTAATAAATCATTGAGAAAGACTTAATTCCCAATGAACAAATAGTTTATTGAGAATGAATCAGCACTGACTCAGATTAGTACTAGTAATACTACTTTAAACCCTAATTCCCAAAGCCTGGATCATTCTAAACTATTTGTTCATTTTGTCATGTATTTTGCACTGTGTCATTTTTGGGTTGGAGGTCCATCACCTGCTTGTTTTTATGGATATGTCATTGCTCTGCCTGGAATGTTCCACAGTATTTATTCAGTTACAGGTGGTTTTATAGCTCAAAAATTGTAAAAAAACAAAAACAAAAAAAAAACAAAAACAAAACCAAACAGATAAAGCAATAACATCTCCATGGAGAAAAGCCTTTGATGGACTCTCCACCGGAAAAGTTACACAACATACCTTCAAATCTTTGTTCATACTTTATTAAGGCTAATTAAGGTGTAGGTGTATTAAGGATAATTAAGGTAGTAGTGATTATAAAGTGGCACCCAATTAAATCCATCATAATCTTTGGTCTTGTGGTTTTCGCAGGTCCTGAGAGGTCTGTGGGGGAGTCAAAGAAGGGTCTGGAGATCGCGGTGGGCATCTTGGCTGTGGCGGTGGCTGCTGTCTTTGTGGTGGCTGCTGTCTTCTACAAGAGACTCAAACACTAAAGAACAAACATAATGAAGCACCATACGTCATGTCTGTCGCTATGGTAGCAGTTTTATCGCATGACTCTAGTTTGGTTTCATGGTATTTTATGTGCATGAGTAATGATAGACCATGAATGCAAAAGCAAAAAGACAGGTTTTGATATGGAAATGGTGCTGTTATTTAATGGAGCACTATGTAACTTTACTAGAGAGGGGTCCGCCATGGAGATGTATAGCTTTGCCTGGAATGTTCCGCAATATGGCATTACAACTTATCTATTGCAGATCTTCAATTCAATTATTATTTCTGTGCTCAAAAATAGCTTGAAAAATCGCATCCTGGTGGTGCCATTTGCTTGTCCATAGATTTAGATAAGCATAAAGCCATATTGTGTAACATTAATGCTTCGTGCACCCTTAATTTGAAAAGTTACATACATGTTTTTTAAAGATTTGATGGAATAGAGTGACACGGTTTAGCTTTTGGTCATTCTGGAAAGGCACTTGTGAATAATGTGAAGTTATGAGGTCTGTATTGTCAGATTTTTGCACTTTGAAGCAAAGAAATGACTGATAATGAAGATTGTTTAAATATCACAATGTCATTTTTTAATAGATTTAAGATTGTAGGAATATATTTATGTTTATATTAATCCCCGCGTTGTGTACTTATTACTAAAAATGGCTGGGGGGCATGCAAAGTTAGAGAATAAACTGTTGTATATGGGAAGCAATGGTCTTTTTAATGTTTTTTATAATCTCATCACTATTATGCAGAGATTGTGTGTGTTGTTTCTTTTACTGCAGCTCTATAATGTATATGGAAAGTGTTACATTGATACAAGTTCTCATTAAATAAACTGTTAAAATCAACAGTCAACAAGCCTATGTGTGGTAATGTTTCTTTTTTTCCATTTGTTGGGAATACATAATTGAACTATAATGGATTTGTCTCAGAATATTGCTCCATTGCTCAATCGTGCAATGTTATGAAATTGCATTTACTAAAACAATTCAAGCCAATAGCCAGACTTGTAAATTACATAGTCCTCATGTCACATATCCAACCCCATTGATCAAACAAGAAAGGTCATTATTTCTATTAGGTTGTTCTGGGTAGTTTGAGCTCTTTTTGCTGCTTTTAAAGCCCACAAACCAATTAAAGATGCACCATTTAACTTTTTGGAGAGCAGCCACTACCAGCTGATCACCATTGAAATGTTAATATTTTTCACAGTATTAAACATACAGTATATATCTTGTATTTATTTATTTATTCATTTTGGTTTATTTAACAGGGACAGTGTACATTAATCAACATTTCTGTAAATGTACCAGAATTAGCGAGAGAGACAATTTTTCATCTGTAGTCCCTGGACAGATGGTAAACATGGTCGCCCTAAAAACACAACAATAAGAATTATATATAAAAAAGTGCAATTGTGCATAACAGTTCAATTAGGTAGTGAGAATACAAACAGACACTAACAACCATAACCACAATGTACACATTCAAGTACACGTATATTCAGTTACAGGTGTTTTTATTGCTTAAATTGACTCTTGTGATCTTTAAACCATGTTAGAATGTTGTCATCTCCTCAAAAACATACCTGGAGTTTTGTTTCATTCATGTTTGAGTAACCCTTTATTATTAGTCTGTTTACGGCCCCGTTTACACGTACAAGGGGATTTTTAAAAATGGAGACATTTCCCTTTGTTTGTTCCCATCTTTTATATGCAAACGGTGAATTTGCACCTGAAAATGAATCTTTCTAAAACTTCAGCTAGAGCGGAGATTCTGGAAAACTACAGTTTCACGTTTCTTCTGGTGCAGACACTTTTCATGTGTTTGCATTTGCATCCACAGCTGACACAACTTGCATACACAGCTCATATCAATGACCAGACAAGAATGAGAACTTGGAGGTCAACAATTTTTCCACTTTTTATATCATATCTGTAAAAACATAATGCACGTTTTTCAAGATATTTTGAGTAATACTTATAATTGAAATGAAATAAATGCTACAGGTTTGAATCTAATCCAGTTGTCGTCTAGAGGCTTGGCGTAGTCATGATGGTGCTCAGTGGCATATTTATGCGGTTTGACGTAAATGAACACTTTTTTGAAAACGATGCTATGTGCACAATGTTATTTTGGAAATTGAAGGGAGGGAAATATTCGTTTCTCAACATATCCGGCTATGTGTAAACATCGTCTACATCTCTCAATCTCAGAATGGGCTGTTCCACCTTGTGATGTCATGAAGCTGTAGATTTTTAAGATGATAGCTCCTTTTACCTTTTATTTATTAGAGACTGGAAATTCCAGGGCACAAGGTGGAGCAAAGTGTTTTCTGTTTGAGAAAAAAACTGAGCCTAAATATTGAGGGTTTGTGTGTTAAACATGTGTGAATGAAACAAAACACAACTCCACAACATATATCAGAAAATAGGCTCTTTAAAAATATCTTGAAAAACATGAATGCTTATTTTGAGTGGGGTTACCTCTTCACAGTCCAGACATGTAACTACTGACTACTGTGTCACCTGCCTGCCTCCATGGATGTAGATGAGTTTAATGTTGTTTTTTTTTTTACTATTTCAGGCAAAACAATAACATCTGCAGGAAAACATCCAGGTGACACCCCCTCCTTTAGAGAAGTTACATAACGTACCTATATATATCATGGAATTAGTACATTATAGTCCTTGCAGTGTCCTTGTGTGAGTCGATGGCTTTTGTCACAACAACATTCGTCTTATTGATTTTACCATTACACATGATTTCTACAGGAAACCAACATAGAATACATAAAGAGAATAGATTTGCTCTTAACGCAACTCACCATGGAACTTTTCACTTGCAGCTTATCTCCATGGGGATGTTACTGCTTTGCATAAGTGCCCCACAGTATTGCATTAAACTTAGAGACAAAGTGACATTGCCTGACTAAGTTACGGGTTAAATCTGTGGAGAGGGCAAGTCCGCTTACAGAAAGAATGAGCATTTTTAGAATTTTTGAGCAATAAAAAATGCCTGTAATTGATAAATGAAGCATAGATAAGTTTAATTTCATACTGTGCAACAATCTACGCAAAGCAGCTCCATGGAAACACCTTTAAATAAGATGCAACCAGTATGTAATAGTGGATGATGTTACAAGGTCATGTATCCATTACTTGAACGTTCTTGTTTGTCTTCAACCCCATTAGAGCTTCACAAGGTACTTCCAAAGACGTATCCAGTTTGCAGTTATAGACACACAGCCACAAAGGGTGACACCAAACCTAAGACTTCATCTATACAGCCTGTTCATTACCTTGACCTGTAAGCACGAGACATCTCAGAAAGTACCGCTATTGAACATACAGCCTTCGGTGGAAATGGGGGACATCCAATACCTCGAAGTCAGCGTCATCCTCTGGACAATGGTCAGACCACACCTATGCCTTTTGCATGTCCTACATTTTTATTACTATTACTATGCTACATACTAATATCACACTTTAAATATTGTTGATTTAAGGTCCTACATTATGCAGTTTTGACTCTTTTGGGCTTTTTGTCATGTTGGAATATTGTTACATCAACAAATACAGAGCTGGAGTTGCGTTTTGTTTCATCCACACATGTTCGAGTAATCCTTTATTATCTCTCTGTTTTTCTGGAGTTATCACATTACTGAAATGTCATTAAAGGGACAGTTTGGAATTTTGGACATACGACCTCATTTCTTAGTGAGCCAGAGTGTTGGAGACGTGTGGAGACACTTTTTAAAATATTCCATCCAGTCCTTGTATTTGCAGAGGTCACTGGTGCTAGGCTAGTGCATGTCAATGGCCATAGTTAGCCTGCCACTAAAATCAGTCTTACCCACACCACAACACAAAACACCTGAGGAAAAACAATTATTATGCTAGACTGTCTACGTAAATGTCTGTGTTGATAGAATAATGTTTGAAATAAAACTAACCTTGCATCGCATGAGTCGTCGCATGTTCAGGGACTATTTTCTCATATATCAGTCCACCGCTGCCAAGGAAGAACAACTCGCTGTTGCTGCTCAGCCATAAATGCTTCAAATGCAAGGTTGGTTTTACTTCTAAAATTATTCTATTGACACAGACATTTACATCGACAGTCTGGCGTTATAAGTGTTTTGCATCAGGCGCTTTGTGGAGTGAGTAAGATTGTTTTAAGTGGCAGGCGAACTATGACCATAGGACTGGATGGAATATTTAAATAAGTGTCTCCACACGTCTCCAACACTTTGGCTCACTAGGAAATGAGGCTCTATGTCCAAAATTCCGAACTGTTCCTTTAAAACTGTTCTATCTAATGTGAGTAATCAGATTTCTTTCCAATTTTTCACACCTGCCCATGTTTTGACATGGGATATTATAAAATTGGTAATCTAATGTGACAATGAAATTTAAAATGTCAAATACTGAAAGATATTTTAAAATTCATTAATACACCAGTTTCTCCAAATATCCATTAATTAACTGACTAACTGATGTACGAGGTGTTTGGTTGATCAGATTTCTTAGTGCATATAAACACACGCCGAAAATCAGATCTTATTATTAGCTTGTCTGATTATTCTAGTTATCTGATTTTTACTGGCCATATAAATGTGCCTGCTAACTTTGATAATAATAGCTTGAAAATACAGTGCAGCGTGTCCAGTGATGTGAGTGACACTGGTGAGATTGAACAAGAAATGCTTTGACAGGAACAGAATTTTTGGAAGATTTTTACCCCGAGAGAGTACTGATCCAGCCAAAGAAGGAGGACAGATTTTGCATGAATAGTCTCTTTGCTCTTGCCTTTTTTGGGTGGTAGAGCAGCTGTGTGCCACATAAACCTGTCCGATATTGCAGGCTGAAGTTCCCTGTTCACATTCAAAAACATGCTCAGAATATCAGACTGATGCCTCCTCCTCACTGCTTTCACCCCAATGCAGTAACCCATTAAAGGTGCACTATGTAACTTTTCTAGAGGGGGGTCCGCCACCTGCTTGTCTTCATTGTTTTGTGTAAAGGTTGTATATTATGCAAAACTGACTCTTGTGAGTTTTCAGTCATGTTATAATGTTGTTACCTCCTCAAAAACATACCTGCATTTGTGTTTTATTTCATTCACACATGTTTGAGTAATCCTTTATTATTAGTCTGTTTACCTCTTCAAAGCTCAAAATGCTCTGTTTCACCTTGTGATGTCATGTAGTGGTACTTTTGTATCAGTTGTAAAGTTGTATAAGTTGTAAAGTTGTAAAATGTATAAGATGTAAAGTTATATAAGTTGTAAAGTTGTATAAGTTGCAAAGTTGTATAAGTTGTAAAGTTTAGTTAGTTATTTCAAACCTGCACATACAATTCACATAACAACATAACAATACAGATGCAGATACAAACATGCAGGTTTGAAAAGGCTTATACATTTCCAATCCCCTCCCACACTTCACAAAACAACACTTCAATTATACATGTGCATGATACATAACAAGATAAGACAAAACAAACATTCACACACTCATCAGACACCACACTGGCTCAACACTCTCTGACCCTACACCTCCCTCCGCCTGACCTCACGCTCTGTGCTGAGGGCAGCACTGTCTCTCCTCCAGGTATTTTTTTATTGTTTCTTTTTTAAATACTCCTTTCCACTTTTAGTTCTTCTGAAAATCCATTCCACATATTAACTCCACATACTAAGTTGCTCATTGACTTTAAAGTAGTTCTAAATTTCAGCTGATAAAATTTTCTATTGCTTCTAAGTTTGTACTTATGATAAGATAAATCATTTAAATTAGCTGGAAGAGAGTTGATAGTTTTAAAGGTTATCAGGTAGCATAGTAATATGGGTCCTTTAAGCCAGTGTTTCCCAAACTTTTTTTCTGGGGACCCATATTTTAAAGTCACAAATCTTCATGATCCAAGTCAATAGACTTTAGCAGCTTTGTGCACATTTGTTTACGTTTTACAGAAATGAAACTTAAAACCACATGGCTAATTTGCATAAACTAGAATTTGCACAACCAGAATTAATACATAAGGCGCACTGTCAATTTTTCAGAAAATTAAGGGATTTTAAGTGTGCCTCATAGTCCGAAAAATATGGTGCTCAAGTTTTAAACAAGGAAAAACAGTAATGAGTGTTTCCCACAGAAAATTGGTTCGGCAAGGCGGTGCTGGACACAAGCAGGCAGCATACCCACTACCAGAAAAGCTCCATAACACACCTTTAAATCACACTGTGAACCCATACAGAGTGACATCAAACCATCTGCTTATAACGACTTAATAAAACAGTAATTTGATCTAATTATCTCAACAAATTTGCTCTGAAATTTTGATAAGAAATGAAAACCTATATTAAATTAAATGTAAAATGCATTCATCATATCAGAATAATGACGAGAGGAAGCCAGTAGCAGACGAAAAGCCCGCCATTCTTAATTGAGACGGTGTGCTACATCCAAAATGAATTTTAAATGTCACTGCTTTGCGTTACTCCCGGCGACGTGAAACCTTTAGATGGGAAATTGTTCTAACTTTCAAATGGAGAGCATACCTTACAGAACAGCAGGTGACCAGCCATGATTCAGCAGGTATGGGGATAATTATGTAGCTGGAGACAGGGAAACTTTACTTTGTTTTCATATATTTAGCGTATATTATGAAATGTGGTCTTGACCCGAGTTTGCAGGAGACCACTTGGAATTCAGCTAGTTTCTGTTGCGAAAGTGCCTTGTCCAACATAACAAAGACTTTAAAGTGTAACTATGCAAAGGAGGAAACTGACAGATGGGTGATCACTGAAAATTGTACAAAAAGATGGGACATAGGCATTGAATACAGCGGGACATGTAAGGACAGCTTCTGTAAATGTCATACCATAATAACTGCAATAACACCATATGTTCCAGTGTTATTATCAATTCTAACACAACCCTTAAAGCCAAAGCACCAAAGGTTTTGATTTCTTTGAGAGAAAATATATATGCTCATGTATGCCAGTCACTCATGTCAAGCACGCTTACCTCATGTTCCTCCCTGTCAACCCAAACACAGAGCCAGGCTGGAGCCACCTACTGCTGCCTCTGAATTTCATTCCTCTCCAGCGACTAGGTCAGGAATCGGAATTCACAAGATGGTTTGCAAGAACCCCAGAAGTTGTAGATGGCGCACTGGCCAATCATCGAAGACCTGTGAAACCATGACGTCAAACTCAAGCACCTGTCTGGGTCGCTTTTGTAGTCCCTGTGTTGGCAACAATTACAGAGATCAAGGATTTAAAGCCGGAACAAAGAGAATGTTTAGTGAATTTTATCAAGGGGAAAGACGTTACTGCCCTTCTTCCTACTGGATTTGGGAAAAGCTTAATATACCAGTTTGCCCTGTTAGTGACACATTACATACATCACGACCAAATAGCAGCGATTGGTTAAATAAAAAAAGTAACTGCCTACTGTTTAGCAAACAAATCCTAATGCTGCGAGGTCAGACAGTGAAACCAGCTGATTAATTAGATTACCAAACACATGCACTATAGATAAAATCCTCCGTTTAAGTCCAAGTCTAGCTCAAGGTCTGGAGGTGTGTCCCCATGTGCGGTACTGCAGCGTACACTGCTCCTAACAGGTTCCAACAATCTGAAATTGAAACTCAAATGCAGACAACAATAAAGTGTACCTTAAACTGCCCATATTATGGTATTTACTGATTATGTTATAATGTTGTTTCCTCATCACGAATATACCTGGAGTTGTGTTTTGTTTCATTCACATTCACATTTGTTTATAACGTGGCTTAAAGCTCATGAGAATCAATGTAGGCGTAATATAGGACCTTTAAGTTTAACCTATAAAGAGAGAGAAAAAAGTTTAGAATACTCTTCAAAGACTTGGCAAAGGTGACATTGCGTGCATAGTTGTACATATTAGCAGCCATATTGCTAGATGCAGGTTGGGCGCAGGGTGAACAGAAAAAATAAAATATGACCCGTCCTGTCTTATCTATTTGACACCCATGAGCTATTCTGCACATACACGAGGCAAAGAGAAAAACTAACAGTGACGTCCAATCGCTCCTCATACTGAAACTATTATGTTACATCTGAATGAATTCGGATGATTGCCAGTGCCCTCAGACATGACATCTCCTATCTCTGAGTATTATGCCCTTTTATTCCTACTCGCTCTCACTGTGCTCCTGTCTCTTTCAGATCTGAATGGACTTGAATCGTAAGGACACATTTGGATAGAATTTATAGCGTTTTGAATTTGAGTTATTCACGTGTAGACGTGTGCTGTAGCTTGTGCTTGTTACAGACTTGGTTTGAGATAGAGGAGTCTGTTACTGCAATGCTTTGGATGATATTGTCTTGGATACATGGATAAAGCTAAGTAAATCCTCTAGTGTTTCCAACCTTGGAGTACGAGGACCCTTGGGAGTAAGTGAGCGCTGACCAGCGGGCACTTGGAATGATTTCAGTCACCTGCATGATTCCAGGGAAATAGAAAGTTAAAAATATTTCAGAATAGTCTCCATGGAGACAGAAAAATTGTATACCATACTGTGGAATATTATAGCCAAAGGAACAACATTTCCATGGAGACAAGCAGGGGGACCAAATAAGACCTGTGAAGTAAATGGTCACATTTTTATAAAACACTCAAGGCACTCAGAGTCCAAGGACACAATGATAGCATTCAGCAGTGGGAGTTGAAATCGCACCGCCAACCTGTAGAGCTACTATCACCCAGCAGAGTTAGGATATTTTTCTGCTTTTTTCTATTTTGTGACATACTATGGCATGCTGTAAATGGTGAAATTGAACAGCATAATATTTATTTGTTTATTTATTTATTTATTTGTTTGTTTATTTTATTCATATAGTATAAAAAGACATCAACGGTGTTCAGTGGTGGAGTTAGCAATTTGGGGGCCCTAGGTGAACTTGAGTTTGGGGCCCTCAATATAATGCACCGCTTTTCTGTTTTATTTAGTTTTTTAATATATTTATTGTCTGTTTTTCCCCATTGTTCTTTAGACATGCCCATCTCTATTTATTTGAATTATGGTGTATTGGAGCTGAAAGTAGTTTTATTTTTTTGCTGGTACAATTACATTTTTGTTTACATCCATTACATATGATGATGATTATTTTTTCTTATGATTATTGTTATTGTTATTATTGATTATTATAAAGTAAACTACTCTCATTTAATTCATTTAATGTCATATTGAGAGAAAATCAAATTGCTCTGAGGAGTCGCAGAAGGAGCAAAAAGAAGAGTAATCTTATGTGATTTGCCCCCCTTTTCCCATTTCCAGATAATACATCAACACAGATGGTTACTAAACATTTAAAAACAGTGCATTTCAAACATTACAGTTGCACAACAGTTTCCTTTTTCATACATACACATGCGTTCGATTTTACACATAATAATATAATTGTATTTGTAGTAGTAATTTTACATCATTGGGAATGTTGATGATTTTAACCCAAATTATTAGAACAAGAAAATGTTAACTTTGGGATTGGGGGTCTGTCCCTTGCTTGTTTCTATGGAGATGTCATTGGTCTGCCTGGAATGTTCCACAGTGTGACATT
The DNA here is from genome assembly GCF_026225935.1 of Boleophthalmus pectinirostris. Taxonomy (NCBI): domain Eukaryota; kingdom Metazoa; phylum Chordata; class Actinopteri; order Gobiiformes; family Gobiidae; genus Boleophthalmus; species Boleophthalmus pectinirostris. Next base: position 15,725,458 of record NW_026571018.1, read on the forward strand.
AAACAGCTCTACTTTACATTTATTCAATTACATGTGGTTTAACAGCTCAAAAATACCTACAAAAACAGGCATTCTGACTGTGAGTGGGGTCGCCTCTCCACATATCTGACATGTAACTTGGTCTGGTTTGGTCTCCATGAAGATAGTCGGTCTCCCTACTGTGAAAAAAACATTCCAAACAAAGCAATAACATCTCCACGGAAACGAGCATTTGACAGACCCTCCACCAGAAAAGTTGCACAATGCACCTTTAATCAGCATTACATGAGTTAGGGGTACGGGGAAGTGTGATGAGAGTTTTAAGGGTCTCCAGACGAAAAACACCAGCACCCACAGCTCTACATCTGCTTAAGCCATTCAGACAGTGTGTAAATGTATGTACAGCTGTTCCTCCATCACTGCTTATACCAGACTGTCCTCGCACCGCCTCGTGTTGTTTTGAGTTTACTTTCATCCACACGACCAGCTTTGTTTGACTTGAGAATAATAAGATGGAAGTTCTTTTTTTGGCTTCTGCTGAAAAAGGCACCGTGAATTCAAAGGGAACCTCCATCAGCACGGCGCTCTGTTACTGAGAAAGACAGAGAGTGTGAAAGAGAAAAAGAGAGAGAGTGAGATAGAAGAGCAAAAAAAGAAGAAGAGAGAATGGGGAGAATGGGGAAAAGGAGAGAGTGAGAGGGTGCAAAGAAGAGAGATAAATAGAGAGAGAGACACATGGGGGTCAAAGAATAGAAAGAGAGACAAAGACAAAGACAGAGGGGGGCCAAAGGAGAGAGAGAGACAGTAGAGAAGACAGAGAGGGAGTGAGGGGTGCAAAAGAGAGTAAGATAAATAGAGAGGGATAGAGAGACAGATGGAGTTAAAGGAAAAAGACAGGAGAGACAGACAGAGAGGGGGGTTACATGATGTGAGTGGGGGAGTCAAAGGCGAAAGAGAGAGACGGAGACAGTGACAGAGAGAGGAAAGGTAAAAGCAGAGAGAGTGACGTTGGGTGGTTGTTATGAAAAGATGACTAGAGATCCATCCTGCCTTTGAACCGGCTCTGGAAGCACCAGGGCAGCAGCAGGCCTTCAAAGTGAATAAGGAGCACTAGCACTATCCACACACACACATGCACACACACACAACACGCACGCACACTCCCCATGAACAACAAACAAGTGACCCCAAACTGATAGAGCTGTCAATATTAGCACAACATTCAATGCCATTTCCTATACTATTTCCACTTTATTTAGCTGTTTTGTTTGCTAAATAAGCAGAGTCATATCGGCCTGTCAAATATAGACAATAAAAGATTGAAAAAAAAAAAAACCCAAGAGCAGATTTAAACCACAAAAACTATTGTAAATCTACAATTTTGTTAAAAAAATGTGAGCTGCAATAAATAAACAGCACAATGAAACACTATAATACTTAATTTGCATCTGTCTTGATGCATACAGGTTATAAATTCAAACTTTTATGGCTTAAATCTTACCGTGCAGCCAAAAAATAACCAAGAATTTCCCAGTAGTGCAAAGAAATTGTACACACTGACCCCCAAAAATATTGTTCTAACTTTCATATATTGAAAGATCAGTTAATATAGAAATTATTGTTGTTGATTTAGAGTCAAAGAAGTTATTCTTTAATAATCTCTGTACATTGTTCCTCTAAATAAAGCAAACAAATGAACTCAAACCGATAGAGCTGTCATTATTAATAACATTCAATGGCATTTCCTATGTCATTTACAGTTTATTTAGCTGTTCTGTTTGCTAAGTCACTGAGGTTATACTATGACTCATAATAATCTCTGTGCTTTGTCCCTTCAAAATAAAGTCTAATTTATTCAAGCCTACTACAAAAAATGACAAAGCATAACTACTGAACCTTGAAATATTGTTCTATGTCTTGTTTTTGAATGATAAATACATTTAGTGATTACCGTCACAGGTCTAGTTTCTGTTTGTTCCATTTGTTTCTTAGGTAATTCCTTATTCGCCCAGTAGGAGGCACTCTGATCATTCCCTCTTGCATGTACATTACTTGGCCCTTACCTTGTGAAAACACACTGCTGTAATTTAGTACATTCATTACACATAGATATATTAATACACTCTTGATACCCCGTAGTGTGGTGAATGCGGACTGCAGACTTTTAATTAAAGCTCTCTGCTAGGGGTTTTCATTTAAAGTAAAAATCATCACTCAACTCCTTCATTAGTTTGCATTGTGCACAGTCTAAACAGTCTATAGCTGGGCCCCTTACAATAGGACCAGAAACTACCAGGGGGGTCGAAAACAAACAATGCGCGTTTTAATATAACTTTCGTAATAACTTCAAGTATAAATAAAGAACAAGAAGAAACATAAGACTGAATGAACAAGTATGAAAATAGATGCCACATGTTTTACACTAACCACACTAGGGTTGCCAATAGTACTGAAAATCACTAATCGATACTAAAACTAGTGTTGAAACTAGATCCTCATAAAACTGTTGCTTTCACAGGACAGAAATTAACCTTATCTGAATAGTTTTAGAATGATCTTGAGCTGTATCAGTACAAATATAAGAGCACATAGACTAGTTTACGCCCATGGACCACTATGGAACCTACTTTTCTTCAGAATCGCTATCGAGTATTGAGCCTTTTCCTTAGTATCAAAATCAAGCTTAAATGTTAGTATTGTGACAACACTAGGTCACCATAATTGTATTGTATTCACAGTTTCATGCACTAAACAGTGATCCTTGTTCTAGCATCTGCGTTCCTTTTTTTGAACAATATTCGTTGAGCTGAACATTCATTGAAACTTAGTGTGTATCTCATTTGTTTTGCTGCCAGTCGCCGATTTATCAGATTTGTTTTTTCCGCTTCACCAACCATGGCACCTGCTCTCTCTCTCTTTCTCTCCTCCATTCAGTTCTTCCACTCGTATTATTTTCATTTTTACTTTGTGTGTGTTATCTGTTATCTGGACGTTGATAAAGTCTGGCGTCATGATAATTATTAAAATTTCTGTCTGGGGGTTGGTGAAACGTAATACTCCCTCCTGAATTCTGTGTCATTTTTCATGCAGTACCAGTTATGCACTACCTGTCCAGCAGAGGCCCTCGCTGGGATACCGGGATAATGATCACCTGACTGGCCTCTTATATGAACTTCCTGCCTGTGTGACGTCTCTCTCTAGGTCATTGCTGGTCAGTCTGCTTTATAGCTGTATTTTTTTCTCCAGGTTAGAGCCACCTTTGCTGGTCGGGCTTGTTTACAGTCACCGCAGCAGGCTACCCACAGAGTGACCTGGACAGTAGCAGATACCCTTTTCAAAGTTCACCTTTATTTTGACTTAATTTGGACAAACTTGTTGAAAATACAGCTGTAGGATTAAAGATGTGTTGTGTAACTTTTCTGTTGGGGGGGCTGCTATGATGCTGTTGCTTTGCCGGGGATGTTCCATAGTAGAGCATTATATGGATCACAATAACATTTATTCAATTCTGGGTGTTTTTGTTGCTAAAAAAAAGACATTGAAAAATTCACATCTTTACTGCGAGTAGGACTTTCTCTCTACAGATTTTACCTGTGACTTGTTTAAATGGCATACCTTGTTTATCACTAGGGAGGATAGATACATTTAAAGCCATACTCTGGAATATTCAAGGCAAAGTAATAACATCTCCATAGTGAAAAGGTGGCAGATCCTCCACCAGACATGTTACATAATGCACCTTTATTTCAGTGTGTTTGCTGCAGTGCTGGTTATGTCAAATGGCACAAAAGATTATGTCATTACTACTTTGTGAAATTGGATCTAGGGCTACTCATGGCTAATTACAAGTGTTCATTATTGGAGGGTGCTTTACAATGCAAAGGTCATAGCTGACTGTAATATTTCTTAATAATAGGATTGCACAATATACTTTCAAAAGACATCAAAACTGCAGTTTGAGTTGGTGTGTATCAAATCACAAAAGCTGCAATTATTTATATAATAGAATGTTTTCTGTAAAGAACTAAGTATTCTGTCTTTTTTCTCTCTCTCTGAAAAAAGCAATTAGATTTATTTCCAAAATTGTGCATCCCTAAGTAAGCATTAAACACTGAGGAGCCGCACTTCAAGTTAAAACTGCATAATGCATGACTCCGAGTTGTTTAATGTGCTTATACCATGTTACAAGCTGAAATGTCTCACCTGTGAATTTGAAAAGTCTGTTAACTGTCTATAAATGTCTAAAATATAAGTTATTTCAGCATTTTAAATGAAGCTAGTTCCTACTTCCTACTCACAGCAGTTTGTTGGGGATGGCCGCTGAGCAGTGATATTGAATGTGATTTAAGCCAAACTGTTGCCGGACTACTTGCATTATGCAGTATTAACGTTATTATGCAGTATTAAAGTGCCTATGACAGAACATATTTCACTAAAACACAATTAAGATCATTATGTTTTAGATTTTACTTCTTCTTCTTTTCCCAATTTGGCCATTTTTTAGGTATTAAATTTTACTTCCCATTTGGAGAATTCCATAACTGATCCCTAGCCACCATACTGTATACCTTTATTTTGCAGAAATAAAATTACAAGTAAAAAAAAAAAAAAGGTTTGTAAGTAAAAATTGTGCCGAACTTTTGAACAGAAATCTCCCTAACACTATTTTATCAGTATCTCTAAAATAGAACTCTCTACTTTCTGTAAATTTCAACACGTTTTTCAACTTTTCTCTGCAAATTGCTTCTTGGTTGTTGCAAACTATAATTTACATTTACAACAAGTATTATTCAACAAAATTAAGCCAAAATTTGAGATTAATCTGAAACATATGCACAACAGCTAACCATTGGTATTTTCTCTGACCATGGGACAACGTAATGCAATTAATAATATACATGTCTAAATTAACTCTATGTTTGCTCATTTTGCTTTACTTACCTGACTTCTATACCAACCACACTCCAACAGCTGGATGAGTTTAGGTCAAGACTCCTGCAGAGCTCCATACAGATCAAGTGTCCTTGAGTGAGGCTGAATGATTACCGGCTCCATACTGCAGGCCTGTTTAAATATAAAAACAGTCAGTACTTAAAGTGATTGGCACTCGGTAGTCTGTAGAGATATATGGGAAATATCAGCAATGAAATGTGTATTGGACATTGATTTAACTTCACACATTCTTCACTTTCTGCTCATAAGTATGGTTTATAAGGATTCATAAAAGATATATTTTTGAAAACACCCAGTATACTAAACAGAACTACTTCTTCAGTATCCATATACACCGAATTCATAAATCCTTTTGATAATATCGAAACTATTGCATTAAAAAGGCTAGTGCTACCACAGCAAGAGCTACTGCTTTTAGGTTATAGCAGTATTTCTTCTAGGCTTAAGTTACTGTGTGTTTCACTAAAGAATAACCTCTTGAGTGCGCCAATAGCCAAGACCATTTATAGTGTATTGAACAATTTTCAGAGCTTGATATAGCCTTATGAAAGGTATTTACTACACTACACCATAACCTACTGCAATACCAGGGGCGCAGAAACTCGTATAATACAAGGACCCCCTTGAAAACGAGATGGTGACACATCTCAAGGGGCTTATCCTCCAAACAAATAAATTCAAATTCATATAAACCTGTATCGTGGACTATGTATTTACAACATTATATTTGTATATTAAGGGGTTTACATTACACAAAATTGATTCTTGTGACAGTTAAGTCATATTATAATGTTGTTACCTCATCAAAAACGTAACCGGAGTTGTGTTTTGTTCCATTCACACATGTTTGAGTAATCCTGATTTATTATTTTAGTCTGTCTACTAGGGGATGTAACAATAACCAAAATATTGTGATCGTATCGTCAAAGTTCGCACAATAATATCGTGGATCATCACAATATATCGAATTACAAGTGTCTTTGCTTAAATGAAGAGTTATGGTGTAGCAACAGATAAAAGCACACAGAGGGAACTACATAGACCATGATCCTTTGCTCCATTTCAGTGCAGAATACAAGAAGAAATAACAGTTCTAAGCACTTTTAAGTCTTAGTTCTTTGGATTAAGTCTTGTTAAGGGATTTTTTTGTTAGCCTCCACAAAATATCGCAAATAAATATTGTACCATGAGATGTATATTGTGAAAATATTGTACTGAGAGATTTGAATATTGTTACATCTCTAATCGTGAGCCTCCCCACCATATCGTGAGCTTTCCCACAATATTGCAATAAATATCGTACCGTGAGGTTCATACCGTGATGATATCGCATTGTGAGACTTGGATATCGTTACACCTCTACTGTCTACATCTCCAAAACTCAAAATGCTCTGTCCATTGTTGCAATTCCGAGGCTGAAATCATCCAAATGTTTCTAGAGAAGGTGTATGAAGTTTAAAAACACAGTGGAGCACTTTCTGAATTACCACATGACATCACAAGGTGGGAGTGTGAGCGAAACAAAACGCAACTCCAGGCATGTTTTCGATGCTGAAACATTGTAACGTAGGCCTAGATCAGAAAATAGCGTAATATAGTCCCTTGAATATACTAAATATACACTTTCGTAAGCCTCCGCAGCCGTCATGTAGACCAATAAAAAGTTACTTAACAAGATTGCTGGCGGGAAAACACCAATTTGTTCTTATCTTCTTGAGTCATGAACAAAACCAGATACATTTCCTTTCAGTCTCAGGAGGGATCTGCTTAACATTAACCACAAATACATGCGCTCGTACCATTTCACCGAGGCGCTTCCGGGAATTGGGCCACGTTTTCTGCGTAAATGACCACCCATAAAAAAAAGAATAATAACACGCTAACAGGTGCATAATTACTCAGATAATTTAGTGTTACTGTGCAGACACACCACTTATCTAGTTGTCCACTTTTCTTAGTCATTGAAGAAATATTTAACGCGTGTTTGCGCTTGATTAATGGTTTCCTGGGAAAAATAAAGCTATTGCGCGTTAGGTGGTTGTACCAGTGTGACCACATTGCTGACTGTGTGATTAATTCGGTTAGCCTTCATTACTTACAATTTGTTTGCCCTTACTGTTGATTCTTGTGACAGTCGTGGTGAGTAATCTGATTAAGTGGAATTTTCTCTTCCTCTTCCATTTATAGATTTACCAGATGACCGATAGTTGTGAACTCTATTGTTAGAGTCACTGTAAGGTTATTTGCTGATAGGGTGGCTACCTCGATAAGTAGAAAAAGAGGGTGAGGGTGGAGGGGAAAAAACCCCGAAATAAAACATCTAAATCTCACTTTTAATAACTCACGTGGCGTCAATAAAAAGTAGGGTATTGTTCTAATAAGTAGGACGAGGTATTGGGAGCTTGTTTTGTAGAATAACTTAAAGAGAGTTCAGTGGTCACTTTATTTGTAGCCCCGCGCAAAACTTACTGACACGTTGTTTCTGTTTCCCCCAGCGCCTGCAGAGGGCATTGTTTCAGGCCAAAAGCCCCGTGTATGAGCTGCTGGTTCTGCTGGTTCCTCCTCCTCCCTCCTCTCGCGCTCTATCCTGGCGCTCCGCTCCATACTCTCTATTTCACCTGCGCTCCGCGGCTGACAACACCACTACTCGGGGTTCCCTTTCGGACTTTCCACGCCGCCTTCACCGCTACAGTGACATATCTCCGGGCTCTAGGCTATTTGATCTCCTCACTCCGACTTCAAATCACCGTCTGTCGCCAGAGGTTTTCCCTGGACCTTGAGTCTACTTTCCAAGGATGGAGTCGGCTGCTTTCCTGTTGCTGTTTTCCGTGTGCGCTGGGACGCTTCTTCAAGGTAAGACTCGTTCTTATAATATGCTGCCGAACTCAGGTCACCAAAGTGTGCATTTAAAGAGGCAATGAGTAGATTTCCGTATTTTATTTCTTTTCTATGGCTACTCCGGCGAGGAACTCCGTGGCAGCGAATAACTTGCACCTGAAGTTATCGCTTTGACATTGTTACAGTGATGGATATCCCTGACTGCGCTTCTGCTGTTTTAGACTATAGCTGATCAATGACTTATTTTTTCATAGACAATACAGCTCATATTTACTGAAAGGTTTGGCAGTTTGTCAGGGTATAAATATCCCAAAGGGAAAAAAACTCGTTTTTGATGAGTTTTATAGCCTCCAGCCACGAGTTTTGGAGCATTTTGCCCGCGTCAACCTTACGCACTAGACTGTAAATAAACAGGTAAACGACATGCAGGTGTGCTCAGGCTGCGCAGCCCCGGGGGTAATGACTTTAATAAAGCCCACTCCCTGACCGTCTCTGACCAAACAAACAGAGCCCCCTCCTCCTCTCCCTTCTCCCGTGGAGCGGTAATGCGGTGTCATGGTGCTGAATGTGAACCCCGGGGTGAAGATGTGGTCGCTGCTATCAGATCATTTGTTTGTAATTAGTGGATGTGGTTGTTTAGATCCACGTGTAATCCAAGCCTCTGTTTGTGTGTCTAGAGCGTGGCTTGGTTTGTGCAGCCTGTTTATTATTGGCAGTGTTTAAAAAGACCAGGAGAAGAATGCCACACACAGTTAATGGCTTTTGTCTTTATGTGACTCTTGGCTAACACACAAATGAGTTGGACTTGTAGCACTAATCTTTTCCCACACATCTAATAAGAATAGCCTGGTATGTTTGTAATGTCACTGATAATTCTGTGTCTGTATGGGAACTGTATTCAAAGCTCCTGGGGCTGTCTAACTCCTATTTTGGGACGCAGCCCTCAGCCTCAGCCTGTCTAATTTCAAAGGCTGATAGCGAATGTCTTTTCTTGGTGGAAAAACAAGGAGCATGCTCCTAAAAGCATCTCAAAGTATCACCCGGACTGGCACCGTGACAGCGGCCAGTGTCACTTACCCTGGATAAGTGAGAATAAATGTTTTTTTCTCTCTGCCCTTATCTCATGAGTTGTGTTGTGTCAGTGGCCATCTCTTGGCATTCACAGAGCTGCTCTTTGTCAGGCGGCTGGAGGGCAGGCAGCCTGTCTGGCCACTGCCTTGGTGTGTGTGTGTGAGGGGCATTGGGCGTAGTGTATGTGCGTGTGTGTGTGTGTGTGTGTGTGTGTGTGTGGGGGGGGAGGAGGGAAGGGGTGGGGGGCTGGGCGTAGTGTATGTGTGGGGCAGTGGGCGTTCTGTCTGTGGGGGACAGTGGGCGGAGCGCAGGGGGTGATTGGTGGCATAGCTGGACGGCCAGGGGCTCCATCTCCATCACTTGATCTGATCTGAACCGGCTCCGCTCCACTGACTTCACGGAGGCAAAGAGGGGGACACTTTTTTGTATCTCTGGTCACATTTCATTCATGATGAAATCCATATTTATCCTGAACATAATGACAGATAGCACCAGCGCAGATAGCAGCCCAAGTCAGTTTCCAGCTTGATCTGTAGCATTCCACACATCAAAGAGTGAGGACTTTCAAAGCCAGTTGGAAACTTAGAAGTTTGAAACCACAGGAGGCGTTTCAGGGTGACTTTAGCGTGGTATGCTGCCAGTGCAGATGTGAAGGATACAGCACAAATGGGCTGTTAACAGAGAGAGAGGTGCATAGTAAACACTGTTAGACAAAGTCATCATTAGTGACAGGGAATGACATTTGAAGAAAAGCCGTAGCACACACTCTGAAGTTTGGTACAATTAAAAGCACTTAACATAATTCAGATTGATCCCCTGTGGTGCTAACAGGACTTAAGACCAGGGTGGGACTTTTTTAGATCAGCTGTCATTTCTCTATTGTCTTTGTAATGATTGGATTGTCCCTGTAATGATTTGTTCTAGGATCTGACTGAGTAACTAGACATGCTTTTCATTGTGTCTCTTGTAGTAAGTAGCACAGAGTAACCCAGACCCACTTAAGCAAGTTCAGACATGTGGGACTCCAATCAGACTTCTTTGTCATCTCCTCAAAGACGCCCTCTCCATGTTCCCCTAGCCTGAGACATGATCCACCACACAACACCACAGCTTGATTAGAAACACATTTTGTGAGCCACTGCTGTCAAATGTTATTTCATGTTCCTTATATTGAATGGCAGGTCACAAAACGTGGCTCTCATGTTCTGCTTTAAAGTGGCATTAAGTGGCAGAACAAAATGGATAACTCAAACTAAGTGGAACGGAAAGTGACACGGATTTAAGACTGGATTTTCACCGGCGTGTTTAGGTTCAGACTCTTTGGGGATCTACCATCTCGAGACAGCTGGATGTCATATTTCACTTTAATTTTCATTTCAGTCACTCTGCAAGGTTTCGATTCAAACATATTGCTTTCATATTTAGAGTTTCATATTTAGGTATTTGTTAAAAGGATATTATGCAAAATTGATTTTTTCATAGCTTTCTACCTTGTTATAACGTTGTTCCCTCATCAAAAACATGCCTGAAGAGGATTTAGATGTCATTCATGCCTGCTTGAGTAATTTACCGATCTCTTCTGTGCCCTATAGGAACCCTCCTTATGGTGAGCTGTAAGATTTCATTAGCAGGATGCACCTTGGCTGTGCTGCGACTGTGCTCTGAAGGCGGACTCAGAGCTCCAAAATGAAAGTGAAACTTATTAAACATGTTAATGATTTGACGCATGTAGCATTTTCAAAACAATAGACGGTAACACGGTGATGTGTTGGGAGGGGGGGGTTTGCCCAGAATGACATTACAATTTAGAAGTATTTTAATGGGAAAATACCTTGAAATCTCTGCATTATTTTGGCATATCCTCACAGATCTGACCTGTAACTTGACCTGGTGGTGTCACCTGCTTGTCTCCATGGCAATAGATAAGTTTTGCTATGCCATACTCTTTAACATTCCCTGCAAAGAAATAACACATGGCATATCCTCCACCAGAATGTTACACAGTGCACTTTAAATAAAACAAAATTAATCACCGTCTACGACTATCTATAGACATTTTAACAGAGGATTACTTAACAGTTAGGACTATGAGGTGTGTACTACTCATCTGTAATTTGAAACGTCAAGCTAAAAAACCTGTAATAAAACCACAGAGCAATAAGTACTTAATGATATCAGCACAGACCCGCCTGTTTAACCCCATAAGAACTCTGACGCTCCCACTGGCCGTCCCTAATGCATTCGTCTCAATAAATCAAATGACGCATAATTGAACATTAACCAGCTGCTAGTTAATACCACACCAGATCAAAACACAGCACTCATCTCTTCATCTGAATGGACAGAACATTTCCCCTGTTAACCATTCCCATCACAGACCTCCTCTCCCAGGCGCGTTACTCTACCTGGCCCTTTGGTGTACGGCTTTGATCCTTGCCTGGCGCATTATAACTCATAGCAGCTAGCCTGTAATTATATTCCACACACATGCGCTTTGAAATGGACCTAAGTGCAAGAATGCCTAAGGAGGATAGCGCCTCTACTCCCCCTGTGCCAAGGGAGGGACTGTTAAATTTTAGTGTTATGATTATTCTGATTTTATGGTTGTCGGGGATATTATTTGGTGCTGTGAATGGAAAAACTAGTTAAAGTCTGTATTCATTTGAATTTCAACTGTTTAATTGGACACTATACCTGTATAATTTTTTTTAGCTAACTTTCTGGCTTTCTGGCAGACTCTTAGATGTGGATTTTTATAAATGTTATTATTTATTATTTTTACTGTCTTAAAAATGTGAAAAACAGAATAAGTTGTTTTTAAATGTTCTGCAGTGGTCCAAAGTTATTCCCCACTTACGTTATGCATTCAGACCATCCTACTTAGGCCCCATCCACACTAGTACTAGTATGCATTCGAGTAATTTTTGTTGTGGATGCAGTGTTCATTCACACGATCTGGTGTCGCCAGCTCCCATGAATTCATCTACGAGTACGGGTCTGATCTGGCATTGTGTGGACTCCTGAAAACGCTGATACGCTGACGTAGGAGCTCTAGTTGCTGTAATTATTGAACCACGTCACTGTGACTTGCACCTTCCTGATTCACTGGGTTTGTGACATCGGTCATGTGACGCTATTGCAGAAAACAGCTTAAACAAACCCTAGACAAACGAGAAACAGAGCTACTTGCTAGAAGAAAAGACTGTTTTCATGCTTGCCATGTTCCTCGGCTTGAAATCGCTGCTACAACTTCAGACACGGTGCTCCTTTGCTTGTTTTTACTGCCCACATGACGTTGTAAAGTCGTGACGCCAGCCTAATCATGTCATGTGACTAGCGTTTCAGGTGGTTTCGGGTTACTGTGTGGATCATGTCGGGCCGCAAATCGTTTCCAATATGGTGATACTGTGATTTGTTTGAGTGTAAACGTAATTCATGCAATAAGTTTATAAATGCTTTCCACAAGGCCAGGTAATGCTAACAACAACAACTAGTATGCCAACAATACACTTGCTGGTTCACGGATAATAAAACAGTTTATAATTAAACACAAACAGCATACGTACAATGGCCTCATTTTGAACTTACAGAACTTGCTTTTACAATATCTCTATACTGGGATAAAACAAATTTACTTTACTCATTTAAAGAAATTTACTTTACTCATTTTAATTTTCTCATGAAAAAAAAGAAACCAGGCACCACCCCTTTAATCAAGCCCACCCTACATCTGAGTGAACGCACCATAACTTAAAGCTATAAAACAGGTCACCCAGACTGGATAATGTGTAAGGTATGCACTTTCTGTAGCTTAAGGGGACGAGTATAGCTTGTATGCTGCCTCCCTCTGCCCTGACATGTAGCCTCGATCGTCACTTTTCTGCAGGGGAAATACCTCGATGGGGGGGTGCAAAGGTAAAGGCTAAAGAATATTGAAATATGAGAGGGTCCAAAGAAGGGGCTTTGGGGGGTCAGCTTTCTATCCACAACCCCCAGTAGCGCGATTTATGAAAGGTCGAAGTCTGTTTGAAGCACCATCTAAATCTTTCTCTCAGATGGTTCTGGTTTGATCCGCTGTTCACAGACTTTTGTTGCCCACTCCCCCTCCCAGCTCAGGCATGTCCCGTAAACGTCCCATAATTCACCTGGGTCATGTAAAGGGGGTTAAAGTTGACAGTGTTTGCTCTGGGCCGAGAATAATGGCAAGTCCCAAGAGGTGGCATTATTTTGAAAGAATTAAGTGTCGGATATACAGTCGTCACAGCGATTCAAGCTTTGATCACTATATCCTTCTGAAGACTTGACTTTAAAGATGCATTGTGTAACTTTTCTGGTGCTGTTATTGCTAATATTGTTATTGCTGTGTCTGGAATGTTTCACAGTATGATATTAAACCTTTCTATCTTCATGGAGCCCAAACTAGATCAAATTACAGGTCAGATTTATGGAGAGGTGACCTATTCACAATCAGAATCCCTGTTTTTTTTTTTAGGTATTTTTGAGCTATAAAACCACCTGTAATTTAATAAATGTAAGATAGAGCTGTTTAATGTCATACTGTGGTACATTTCAGACAGAGCAGTGACATATTCATAGAAAAGAGCAGGTGACGGACCGCCAACCAATCCAAAAAGTTACATCGCTTTTTGTTGGGGAGTGTCACAGAGAGCTTCCTGGTTTACATAGGCTTGTGGGCTGGTCTTGCGTCTGTTAGATACCGCAACGACACTGATTTACCTAACTCTGTGGACCTAATTTGAATATGCAAAATATTGGTATACAATTGCTACCAGTTGTTCCCGACTGATCTTAATTATTTAAACTGGTGTCACTTTATTTCAAACTTTTCTTTGAGTGGGTGTCATTGTTAGAGCTGTAGACCTTTAGTCATTTAGTTGATTCATTATTTATCATGATTATAAGCATTTATGTGCACCACAACAAGAAAGGAGAGAGCATGGGGTCAGTTAGCTGGAGTTTTGGGACTGACGTGACAGTTTAATCTGCCTTTTATGATAATGCTGTTTACTAGGGATGTAACGATATCTCTCGGTACGATATTATCATGATATTTTGGAGAAATTGATATAATTGTAAACAGCACACTTTTTTTCTTTTAAAATACCCTGACAAGATTTTGGTGTGAATTATGTCCATAGTGAATTAAGTCCAAGAATTCAAATTAAAAACATAACTTCATGTTGTCTGTGCTGAAATTAATCATGGGATATGTAGTTCCCAGTGTTTATGGGCTATTGCTACTATAAAAATGCATTTAACCAAAGGAACTTGTAATTCGATATATTGTGATGCCCCACAGTATTATTGTGAGACTTCTGACAATACGATATCACAATATTTTGGTTATTGTTACATCCCTCCTGTTTACTTGTACTTCTATAGTAGTTTTTGCCCAAGATACTAATTAGAAAGACAGAGAGTGAACCTTTAGTGAAGAAAGAAGATCCAAACAATCAGTCAAAAAATCAGATACTAATGATAAAAATCAAAACATAAATTAGTATGGAAACTAGATACTTATTTAAGCAGACATTGATACTTATAAAAAATTACTAAAAATCACATTCACAGGACAGAAATGAACCTTTCCTGAATAGCTTTAGAATGAGCTTGAGCTGTATACAAGCACATAGGCTAGTATACACCCATGGACCACTAGGGAACTTACATGGACGACGAGGGATTACACAGATACATACAAGGCCACATGGTAATAAAAAAGAAAATATGATTTAATGTGCAAAATGAGATTCAACTGTCTAAATAAAGCGTTTTACTGTCACCGTTTTATCGGAATCAGCATTGTGAATCAAATTTATTCCTTTTAAATTTTTATGTTGTAACACTACTCAGCAGAGTTTGTATAATATTTTTTTAATACAATCAACCTTGAGTTCTGAGTCCTCACTAAAGCATAGAGTGTCCCCATTGCACCTGACAAAAGCCCTGTAAATCTGCATCACACTGTGCATAATGATAAGATCACAAATCACCCTGTTCTTATATTTGTAGCTTGTACCTCTGCATGTTGCCTTGGCAGTAAGTCTGAGCATAGGGCTGATTGAACACTTCCCTCCTGGAGCCCTGAGCTGGATTAACAGTTCAGTCAGCAGCCTTGACAGCTTCTATGTGGTGCCAGTTAATTAATTCACTTGTTTTCCCTCATTCATGTGTATATATGCAAACATACTGTCCAATAGAGGTCCCAGAGGAGTGCCGAATAGATGAAATCTTTAATAATGTGTCCTCCCCGATGCTGAGAAAATATACCAGGCGTTTCTGCACTTGGGCAGTAGACCTTTATTCATGCAGTCGATAAATCGGTCTATGGTGTCTTAGTCGACCAAAAGGTACATTTGCATTCGGTACTGAATCAGAATTGATACTGAAATATTGCTGGATGAGGCTATCGGCTTCCAAATAATGGTTTAGACAGTCAGGATGATTGGACATAATGGGCCCAGAAAGTCTCAGAATGTTTGAACTTTTATTTATACCAAGCTGTTGTGTCGAAAATGCTGGATCAATGCATCCCTAATTTATATGGAGAAAGGCAGGAAGGAGAAGTTAGTGAGTAAGTTAGCTGAAGATTTTAAATTATTTGGTATTATATGGAAAAGGGCAGATTCAACAAATGAATCTGTCTTTATATAAATGCATTGTTTCCTAGTACGTTTCCTGCATAAATAATTGTTTTCAAACTTCCGTGCAGTTGTAATTTTGTGAGTGCAGTTTGGGTAAGACACACAGAGATATATAATAGTCTTGGGAGTTTTTGTCACACCTCCTTTTTAGTCGAATAATTGATAGGTAGGACATACTTTTAGCCGACCAAGAATTCCTTTAGTCGACTACAGCCCTAATCACAGATAGGCTTTGTAAATGAGCCTTGACCTGAAAAACACTGCAGCGAAACAACTTTAACTTTTAAAACCTTTTGAAAGCCTTCTGTGTTTTAAAAGCCTGCCTCACTCTTAACTCTTATAAAGAAGGACACAAATGCTGCCTCTACAGAAACACCCTGGAGAAGTTCACATCTGTGTTGACGTTTAGCAGCTAGCAGAGATAGCGTCCGCTCGGCCAGGTTCACAGACTGCTCAGCACCGGAGCGCGAGCCAAACCTGAGTGGGCTAATATGCTTTATGACAAAGGGGCGAAAGGAAACCTGTCTCCACAGTTTAATTTAGATAAATGGAGCCGCTTAATGTTTATGAGACGCTGTTTTGGCCCAGACTCTCTGGTAAAACAGGTAATACCCCATTCTAGGGCCGGGCAGTGATTTGAATTTGAATTGAAATCCAGGTTTAATCGTCAATTACCAGCTTGAGTGGTTTTAATTGAGAGGTCCACAGCCGTTGCTCTGTCAGTATAGGATGGGTTGGAGTAGAGTTTGGATTTTGATCAAATAAATTGGGCGTTAAAGGACCTTTACCTGGTTTTAATTGATTCTTGTCAAGATAAAAGCAGCTAAATAAGAAAAAATGAGAATGTAAAATATAATCTCTTCATTTTACATAGCATTTCCTCTGGTAATAACTAATACAGAAGCTGCTGACAGGTTTGAATCAGACACATTGTTTCTAAGAATTATGTGTATCCAACTGCCTGAAACTATCCCAGACAGTTTCTGTGTCACGGTGGGTGCACAATCACAATGACAAAAGGACAAAGTGGGCAGGGCTAAAAATTCTAACTAAAACATGTTCCTGACTCATGGTTTGAAATCAGGTACAGATCTTTCACATTGCACTAATTTAATGTCTGTCTTGTTTAGACTTTTGACTTCTCTTTTGGATCAATAAACTTTATTGACCCACAAGAGAAATTACTTGTACACAGTAGCTCACCCAATACAATGTTAGAACTAATTACAGAGATTTGTATACAAGAAGAATTATGTATGATTGTCCAGGAAATTAATACTGCACTATGTAACTTTTTGATTGGGGCTCTGTCACAGTTTCTACGGAAACATAACTGGAATGTTTCACAGTGTGATGTTAAACGGCTCTACCTTACATTTATTCAGTTACATGTGGTTTTATTGCTCAAAAATACCTAGAAAAACAGACATTCTGATTGTGAGGGGGGTTGCCACTTCACTGATCTGACCTGTAACTTGGTCTGGTTTGATCTCCATGGTGATAGAATTTTTTACTGCCATACTGTGAAATATTCCAGACAAAACAATAAGATCTCTGTGTAGAAAAGCAGGTGACTGACCCTCCACCATTAAAAAATTATACAATGCACCTTCCTTTTTCTTTTTGAAAAGAGAAAAAACAATCAAATTGTCTATTTTTTTGCTATGTCACCCAGCCCTTCCCCATTCACAAGTGCACAGAGCAGCAGGAGAAAATGCAAATACTGTGACCATCTTTGAAACTTAGATTTGCTCAGTGGGCTTTAGCTGCGCCAGTCCTCTTTGTCAAGGTTAGAACTGTGTCTAATGCTGGGGCCCAGTCTGAGAGAGGGTCACCCCACTGGCCTTTCACTCTGCCCACATAGACCTGTATTATTCTGGACGAGGGTGGTCAAAAGTTTCAAAAATCAGATACTAAAACCAGTATTAAAATAGACACTCAAATGAACAAGTATCAGTACTGAAAACAATCCTTTAAACATGAAAAATTTAGCTTTCTTGAACAGTTTTTGAATAATCTTGCACCATGCGGTAACTAAAGCACTATTATTATCATTCTATTGTGTACGTGTTTTAGATTTTTTCCATCATTGTGGTATCAAAACCAACTACCAGAAACTTTAGGGCATTTTAGTACCTAGAATGAGTCATGGAAGTTATTAATGCAGCTCTCTACAGCTCAGAACTTATCATATATAGAAAAAAAACCCTCAAAGTTCTTCTCTAGTACAAAGAAAAAGTCCACATGATACATACTAAGCCCCAAAAATGATTGTCCCATTTGTCATATGCTGAAGTTGTTAGTAGTAATTGCAGTCCTGCACCACACTCTGAGGTCAACACAGAGAGCTACTCATTCACCACTGAACTAAAATACCAGCCTAAAATGAAAGTAAATTCAAGCATGGGAAAGCCCAGTGAAAACACTCTGAGCACTCATGACTCAGTATCACATGACTCAGTATCACTGCACTTTGCCCATGTTTAGTAGGGCACAGTGATATGGCCAACATTTATTATCAGAAAAAAAAAAGAAAAAGATTCACAGGCAGACTTGAGGAACTTACTTCAGCGCTATGGCGAAACATAAAACAATGAGAAATAGGATGAACTATGATGATAACATTAAAATAAGGGCATGCAATAACATGGGGGAAATAAAAGTAGACTCTGATATACAAATAGAACGGTAATACAGTATGGGCAGAACTACTGTGCAAAATTATCAGTGCAAATAAATGAATAACATTTGACAGTCACACATGTTCTAACATGAATATAGAAACATGTAAATAGAACAGTAGAACATTTGTAATAATCATATGATTGACCATATTAATAGGTCTCAGCTTCTGTTACATGCAACATTTTACTTTTCCCCATTATAAAGATACATTTTCTTTTAAATTATTCATCGCTATGGCAACAGTCCTAAATTTTCATGTTTCTAAAACCTATAGATTCCTAAGGCTACATTTGTTTTGGACTAGTTATGTTATAGCTATAAGTTCTGCTTCATGTATCTTTAATTAATAACATTTATAATGTTTTTTGCATCTAATTATAAAGCATTTTTATTGTCTGTAATCAGGGAGTGCACATTAGCATACTAGTTGTCAGCTTTACTGTGACGGCAAAACTCAGCTCTGCACTTATAACTTGATATAAAGTGATTACCAAGTTTATTTCCATATTGTGGAATAATCGAGGTGAAACAGTGTTATCTCCATGGAGACAAGCTGGTAGCAGAACCACCACCAGAAAAGTTGCGCAGTGCACCTTTAAGTCACCCTAGGTTTTCACAGTATTCCAGATTTCATGCATATTCCCTTTGTAAATCTCCAGGAGTCTGATAAGGCCAGTCTTAGTTGTGAGTCGGGCTCGCCGCTCTCCTCCCATAATGATGTCATGCCCAGAAACTCATTGGACAGGTCCGGCGCCGAGAGCAAAACCGTATCAAAACAACAAGTTAACTGCTGTGTTTGCTCCCAATCTCCACGCCACGGCCGCAGCTTTGTTCAACGCACAGGAAAATTAAAATTCGATAGAGTCCACCTTTCGCCAAGACGAAAAAGTCCATGGGGAAATGAAGCTAGAATGGGCCAGCAGTGAGTGAAAGCAGTTAAATAAGTAGCGTTATCATCCGTCTGCATTCTGATTTATTGACTCGCCTTTTGATGGAAAAAGCAGGACTCAAGCAATGTGGTTTGAATCTAATCTGGAGGTGCTTTTATGCATAGGCTGTGTTCTCAAGTCAATAGAAAGAGATTGATATTTCCATAGTGTGGAATAATCAAGGAAAAACAGTCATATTTACTTAGACTTAGACAAACTTTATTGATCCACAAGGGGAATTATTTGGACACAGTAGCTCAAACACCACAATATATTATAATAACAAAGAGCAAAAATATAAATGGCAATAATACATTGTAAATAAGCAGCAAAAATAACAAGAGACTGGTGTCAAATAAGGCATAGTTATAAAAGTATGTGTACAAGTCAAAATAAAATATAGAAATATAGTAATACAAATATTTCTATATACAAGAGACAAGCAGGTGGCAGGCCCTCCACCAGAAAAGCTACACAGTGCAGCTTTAAGTAGAAAAACGGTGAGTAAAAGTGAAGTGAAAGCAGATAAATAAGTAGCGTTATCATCCGTCTGCATTCTGATTTATTGACTCTCCTGTTGACGAAAAAAAAAAAGGACTCAAGCAATGTGGTTTGAATCTAATGTGGAGGTGCTTTTATGCATTGGCTGTGTTCTCAAGTCAATAGAAAGAAATTGATATTCCTTTCATGGGGCAACCGTTCCCCTCTCGGAAGTTAGTGGTGGTTTTCCTCGGCTGTGTCCTTCGTCACCGCTGTAAACAGAGTGGGTTACTTTTGGAATGATTAGATGATCTATTAAGGAGTGCCACCTGACGAGAATAGATAGTGACAGGGAAGCTGAGAGCCACGTGGGGTTGTTCATGTCTATTCACAGGCTAAGAGCTGAGCCCTCGCTGATAGAAAAGCAATAAAGTCATAAAAATGCTTCACTCTTGAGCACCATGACAGTAAAAGGAAACATGTGTCTGGACAAACCTTTCTGCTACTTTCAGAAAATACTGCTGTCGATATATAGATGCCATAATCCTAAAGTGCCTATGACAGGTTAGACTACTTACTTAACTACTTTTTTTTTTTTTTTATTCCCAGTTTGGCCTTTATTTTAGGTCTACAAATGAACTTCCTGGTTGGAAATAATCACACTAATATATTCCGTAACTGTTTCCCTGCAACCATGTTGTACACTGGGCTCCCAAAACTCCTCTAATGCACACAGAAATTATTATGACAAATAAAATAATAAGAAAACACTTTTATTTTGTTGAAATCATGTCTTGCATACAAATTGTGCCTAAAGTTTGTACAGAATTCTCCTTAGTGTGATGTTATCAATATGCTTCCTGTACATTTTGTCAGATTTTCCTCACAAACTGCTTCTTGATTGGAGCAAAACTATAATTTATATTTACAATAGTTATTATCCTCCCACCAATGTAAGTAAAACATTGAGAACTGTCATTTAAGCGGCAGTTTGTGGGGGAAAAGTTGAGAAGAAAAGTAAAAAAAAAAATACAGGAAGCAGAGTAGAGTTACAAAACGGAGAACTACCTATGTCATCAACACAGAAAGTTCCATCCAAAAAGGAAGGGACAATTTATGCACAAGGGACACATTTTTCATAAAAAATAAAGATGTCAAATCATAACTATTGTGGATTTTAAGCAAGTTTTGGCCTTTAACTTTATGGCTGCTAGGTAACATGTCCAGCCAGGATGTAAAGTGAAATTCAGCAGAATAGATGCGTGTGAACTTGATATTGTTTCTTTTAAGTGTCTAAAAACACAATAGACAACACGATAATTGAAATCTTAATAACTAGATACTATGTTTATTATGAAATCAGCAATAAAGCCATTCCAGAGCTCATAAAATCATCCTTTAATGTGTTCTTTAAAAACTTAAATAGACTAAACTAGATGTACAAGCAGTAATAAGCAGCGTCATAGTGTCCTTCTTACAACTCTATTCCAGTCACTACTCACACTTTGAGATGTTTACATGCATTTTAAAGCACTTTTAATCAGCCACAAAATGGGATGGGACCTGCTATTAGGCTTAAGACTCCAGGGGAATTTCCTGCCTTTTCCCCTGAGGAGCCTCTTCGTTCATGCAAATTGAAATTAAACTTTTACACAAGATTCTTCATTCAGTTTAGAACAAGCCCAAGAAAGAACTGCTTCAAGGATTCTTTTTCATGTTGGTGCCGAGAAAAATTTTACATTTGATAAAATCCCAAATGGTCACGTTACTTTTACAGCCAGCATTTACAGCGGGGGTGGAAGGGCCATTATTTATGAAGATAAGAGGTATTTTCTACCCACAAGCGCCAAACCAAGCAGCTCTGAGAGGGCTACTGAGAATTGGTGTTAGATAACTATTAAATAAAAGATAGAATAAATGTATTTGCAATGTGCTTTCGCTTTGTAGTCATAGAATTTATTAGCCAAAACTGGTAAAGGAACTGTAGACAAAAATACTCTCAGCTGGCCACCCTTGGGACCAGACATACTTAGATTCAAGAGGTTCAATTCAGCTTATTTCACCCCCAAAATAAACCAAAACCTCCTGTCTACTTTCTGTTACAGACCTTGCTAGTACACTGAATACGCTTTTCAAATTGACAATTAACTAACTACCTCTTCCAGCAGGGATTTGTGAGCTAAATATTTGAAAAGCACGGGGGAGCCTCTTAATCCCCACCCCTCCAAACGCCACAAATCAATATCCATGAAAGGAAACTGGCCTCGAAACCCCAACAGCCAATCGCCTTTCCCTACGCCTCAGATGTCAATTTACCGGATGTTGCCGAGAGTGGCCCCAGAAAGGAAACGGAGAAGAAAGAAAATCCCATCGGCATTGAGTTGGAGAGGTCCACAGGAAAAAAGCCATCAACCGGCAACAGCAGTAGCCCCGTATCCTCCCTCGAGATTTCATATGTCAGACTGCTGCTAGCTCAGATCATATTGTGCACCTCATGGGGAAATTAACTTATAATGAAGACGTTTGTGTGTGTGGGATAGTCTTGTCACGATGCTAAAATTTCAAACTTCGATACCAAGGAGTAGATTTGATACTCGATAACTATTCTGATACTAGGATGATAATTAACAAATGCTCTTTCTTGTTCAATAGATTCTAGAAAGACTATGATGCCACAAGATTTCAATAATTTCATTTTATTTCATTTATGATTTGTAATGTATAAATGCTGTTTATTTCCTATCTTCAAGAAGTCCTTTTAGACCAGGAATGTCCAAACTATGGCCCATGGGCCAAATGCGGCCCTCAGACAAATTTTTCTTAGCCCTCAGGCTTCCAGGTGAATTGGCCCAAATGACCTTGCATCAAATAAAATTAACTTTTTACTGCAAGTTTTTTGAAAATCTACCTTGATAAAGCGAATATTTAATATTTAGTGTGTGGTTTTAAGGATCTTAGCATGAATAAAGACTGATGGCTCATTCTAACATGTTAAACATGCACATATTTCAATTATTCACTGTGCTGAGCATCAGTCTACGGCCACTCTGCTTTGTCTGTGTTTAGGTATGTGGCCCTTGATGAAAAAAGTGTGGACACTCCTGTTTTAGACCATTAAAGCTACTTTTAAATGTTTATGATATGACAATAGGGAAGAATTGTGATTTTGTGATGCCAATGTATAGTCTTGGTGGTTTTTAGAGTACGGTGTCGAATTTTATGCTATGGGGGGCCACTATAGTGTTTTATACTGCCATGTGGTTTTACATCTGTGCAATCTCTCAGTCGTCCTGTAGGTTCCATAGTGGTCCTTTATTTGTTCTAATACAGCTCAAGATCATTCTAAAGCTATTCAGGAATAGTTCATTTCAGTGCTGTGAATGTGACTTTTTTTGTTTCGATACTTGTCCAAATGAGTATCTAGTTTAGATACTAGTTTTAATATCAACACTTTTGACAAACCTAATGGGCACACATATCTGTAAAGTCTAGACAAGAATACTGAATACTAGTCTGCAGGATTAATTCCAATCAAATCGCAATGGATGCAGTTAGACCTGCACAAACAACTTCTAAAATGTGGTTCTTTTGTTTGTCATTTCAAACTTCAGTCTGTTTGTCATTATTTCTGTATGGGTTTAATACTTTAACTTTTTTATCACATTGCTCAGCCCGAGCACCAATTTACAACTAGACCATAATACTTCGCTAGTCTATAGGATTAACACTGATCCATAAAGCCTCCAATTACCCCAGTGAATAGGCAACCAGGATGCAGCTATGGCGATAGAAGAGGAGATCTGCTAGTTTGGTCATACACCATTTAACAAGCAATTTATCCTGCGGACATTACAGCGATGAAGGATGGCCTAATAATGGACACAGTACCTGCTTTATGTTGCATTTGATATCCAGTGAAAACTAAAGAGGCCTTTTCAGTCTGCAGCAGAAATGCCAAGATTATTATTATGAATCGATAATTGTGATAATTCAGGGTACAGTATAATTACGAATAAGAACTAAACAAATAGGATACGCTTTAGAATAGCGACACTACATAATTAGCGTTTATAAAGAACAAAGAAAAACTTTCTTCCTTAGAAACATATATTTTATTAGTAGTTTATTAAGAATGATATACTTATTAAGAATGATATATACTTATACTCAAAAATATCAAAAACATACCTGGAGTTTTGTTTTGTTTCATTCACACGTTTAACACACAAATCCTGCATATTTAGGCTGAATTCATCTTTCAAAGTGTCAAGAAGTATTTTTGACCTCCATACACCTTCACTAGAATTATTTGGATAATTTCTAGCCAGGTTGGTGCCACCTTGTGCCTCCGCTCAATTTTATTTCTCTCCAGCGACTAGTTCAGAAATTGGAATACACTAGACGGTCTGCAAGAACCCCAGAAGTGCGAGTCCGGGCACCAGCCAATCAGTGAAGAGCCAGACATTCTGTGTTGGCAACGATTCCCGAGATCAAGGATTTCAAGTCGGAATAAAGAGAATATTTGGTGAATTTTATCAAGGGGAAAGACGTTATTGCCCTTCTTCCTACGGGATTTGTGAAAAGTTTAATATACCAGTTAGCCCCATTAGCAGCGATTGGTTTAATAAAAAAAAGTACCAACCTAACATCAAGCAAACAAATTCTAATTCTGAGAGGTCAGACGGTTTCCACGAAGTGAAACCAGCTGATGAATCAGGCTAGATGATTTCAGCCCAGGAATTGCCAATTTCTACTAAAAAAAAGGTAAAAGGTAGAAATTATCTTGAAGGTGGTGCAACAGAGCATTTTGTGGTTTGGAGAAGTAGACAGACTAATAATAAATGATTACTCAAACGTGTACATGAAACAAAACAGAACTCCAGGTATGTTTCTGACGAGGTAACAGCATTATAACATGATTTAAAGCTCACAAGAAATCATTTTGCGTAATATAGAACCTTTAACACTGAAATCTGATATTGTGACACCTAGACGACTTTTCAAACAGATAACAGAAATAGAGCTGCCTCATTACAAAGCGTTGCCATACTTCATATTGAACACTCTCTGATTGTATTTTGACAATGAGAATTAATTTCAGTTTTGCTTGACGTGCCCGAATGCGCTTTCCCCTTTTGACAGAGCATCAGCTCCACTTGAGACTAATGCTATCGTATAAAAATCGTGTTTGGGACAATCTGCAGTGTTTCCGTAGAAGGCCTTGGGACAAAAAGCTCACCCTCCCGTCGAATCATTGTCAATCTGTCATCACAGCGGAGGATGTCTGAAGTTATAGCACCAGAGAAAACTTGCCTGAGGAAATTGATTGTAAATCCATGTATAAAAAATGACTCTGATTCCTGGGGGTAACATATCTGGGATTAGATCTAGACAAATGTAATAAACAAGACGCAGTCATAAAAAGTAAACAGTGCATGCACTCACTCAGTAGGGCTGCATGATTTGGAAAAAAAATTAAGCGTGATTTTTCTGACAAGTATTGCAATTATGATTAGATTTACAATATATGTATGTATCAGAGTGAACATTGTAAACAACTTCAGGAGCTTTAACATTGAAAAAGGCTGAAATATGAGCTGATAAACTAATAAAAGAATCACATGCATTTCAGAACTTTGCTGAGGTCTAAACTGTTGCTAGGATACAAAAATTTCGACACTACTCATTATTCAGTCAGTATTGATACCACATATACATTACATTATGATAAATACAGTAAGTCGTAAATGAAATTGTAAATGTTAACTTGCTGTTCATACACTGCTTTTTTCTTGGAATTCTGCCATTGTTTAAAAGGGTTTGGCATTATAAATACATTTTACTTCAGCTTAAGCCCTTTCAGTCATGATCTATGGGATTGTAGTCTATGTTTTAGTTTTGCTTTGTTTTGTAGTGCTGCAAAATGACCGAATAAACTACTACTACTACTTCTACTACTAGTAGAAGTAGTACTACATTGATGTTATGTCCAGTTCAGGAAAGGTTCATTTCTGTCCTGTTGACAGAAATGAACCTTTTAGCATCAATACTCTAGTCTAATTCGATACTAGTTTTAGTATCGATCAGAATCTGATTTTTGATACTTTTGACAATCCTAAACTGCAGCTACAGGAAGACTTTTCTACATAAAAAAAGGGCATTTTGTTCTCTTCTCTTTAACCTAAATAATTGTTGCCTTTGTGATTTGATTATTGTGCCAATTCAAATAGCAATTTTGATTTGATTGCAGTAGTATAATGCAGCAAAATGAACTGTAATATAGTATGTAAATGCGAGGACTGAGATTGAATGAGACTAGTTTTACTTACTGATTGACTGGATGAATAATTGCATTAATATACATTGTATTTTTATTGGCATGTACCCCATTCACAACCTATCCAGGGACTGAAGGAGAAATTAGCAGCTTTTGTGTAACTCAAACCTCTTTATACCTCTTTCTGTAGTAGGTTTTATGTGTACTGTACTAAATTAAACTATAATAATAATAAGAATAATAATATAGTTCTGCCTTGCACAATAGTAGTAATTTTAAGCACAAGTGTTAAGTTTTATAGTGGCTAAACACACTCACATGTTTACGATCACCGGTCCAGTTGACATTGGATACTCCAGGGTTTTGATTAGTTGTTTGACCCTCATTCCTCAGAGGTACAGGTCAGATATGCAGCACTGTGCTAAAAATGAAGTTATGCAAGCGACTGAGTTACTGCCATACATGAGCTCGTCCTTGGAATTCAGATGTGGTAAAGGTACACTATGCAAGTTTTGTGGTAGAGGGTATGCTACCTCTTTGTCTCCATGGAGATGTTCTTGCTTTGC
Source organism: Boleophthalmus pectinirostris (assembly GCF_026225935.1). Lineage (NCBI taxonomy): Eukaryota > Metazoa > Chordata > Actinopteri > Gobiiformes > Gobiidae > Boleophthalmus > Boleophthalmus pectinirostris. The sequence continues at coordinate 15,751,901 of NW_026571018.1, forward strand.
TTGGTATAACTTTAAACATTTCCATCTAACATTTATCCATTATGGGTCTTTCTATCACCCAGAAATACCGTAATTCCTCCTGAGAATAGGGGCGACTAGCCAGATTCATCAATCGGTTTCACTTCGTAGTAGGGGTGTGCAAAAATATCGGAACATCGATATATATCGTATCGTTTAATGTGATGATATAGTATTGATATTGGGCTACTGTATCAATATATCACCAAGAGTATTTTTACGTGTGTTTTACTAAATTAATTTTGTTACAGTGCTACAGTTTTGTTGCTTGTGGAGTGAAAGGAAACTCATTTATGCAACGCATTTGACATTTTCACTGTTTTGAGGATTAAAATGTTTGTGTTTCATATGAATTTTGCACAAAAAGTGGTTTAACAAACACTTTTAGTATCACAGCCATGATTTAGCCTTTATTTTTTATTGAACTGTATCGAATCGATTTGAAATATATCATATCGAATCGAAAGTGCTCTGTATCGAGATATGTATAGTATCCTGGCCTGTGTATCGAGGTATGTATTGTATTGGCAACTTCTTAATGATACCCAGCCCTACTTCATAGAAACCGTCTGACCTTGCAGCGTTCGAATTTGCTCGCTCAACGGTAGGCGGGTACTTTTTTCATTTAATAAATTGCTGCTATTTGGTTGTGACGTATATAATGCGCCGCTAACAGGACTAACTGGTATATTAAGCTTTTCCCAAATCCTGTAGGAAGAAGAGCAATAACGTCTTTCCCCTTGATAAAATTCACCAAACATTCTCATTGTTCCGGCTTCTTCTCCTCGATCTCTGGAATCGTTGCCAAGACAGAATGTATGGCTCTTCACTGATTGGCTTTTGCCCCAACTCGCACTTCCAGGGTTTTTGCGAACCGTCTAGTGTATTCCGATTCCTGACCTAGTCACTGGAGAGAAATGAATTTGAGCAGAGGCACTAGGTGGCGCCAGCCTGGCTAAGGGACAACACTCCACAGATCTGAATTTTAATGTAGCGTAGTGCTGTAACCTGCTTGTCTCTTTCATGATAGATACGTTTAGTAGATGGTGGACCCTCGTCTAGAAATGTTACGCAGTGCACCTTTAAAGTGGCTGGCAACATTTTTAATCAGCGCCAAGACAAATTAACGTGGCATTTTAGAGGACACTTTGATGGACAATGTTTCAGGAGTAGTTAGAGTTCTCAAGAAGACTTTGACAGTGTGACCTCTTCAAGTGTGTGAATGTTAAGTGTATGTGGACAGATATAATGCTATAACACTAGATTATGTGTGATGTTTCAGTATGGGATCGTGAGATTGAGAAAAATTTATAACGTAATGCTTTTTTGTAGTGTCCTAATAAAGATATTCAAACAAAATCCAACGGAAACATGCCTTCAGATGTAAAAATTAAGATTTAAGTATAAAGTTAAGTGACAAATGACTGTAAAATTACCAAAAAAAATGCAGAATTATCACTTCACGTTCTTTCTTGGAAGTTTAGAGCGCAAGTTTTCTTTTTTCATTCATATCAATGTATTTTCGTAGAACTCAAAAATTTAGTGAAGCCCAGTGGCCTCTCATACAATTTTCACATATTTTCATTTTTAATCTGCTTTTTTTCCCCCAACATTTTAAATTATAAACCATATACGCAGTCTACAAAGTTTGCATATCTTCAAAATAGTGTTTTACCATACTAAACTTTACACTATACTAAACAAGAGACTTGATACTCGAAACACGATACCGACTTTGATACACAAATGATCATTTTAATGTCATTTTTAACACCAAATAGTTGCAATTTTTCATTCTATATAACATGATATAAAATAATATAAAAGATAATATAAAACAGTTCAGGAAATGTCCAGTCTTATCCAGTTATGTGATTGTTTCAGTATTGAGTGCTTGCTCTAGTGTTGATACTAGTTTTAATATAGATAGTATCCACTCTTTATTTTATCCTTTTGACAGCCCTACTTCAAAACAACATCCACCATATCAATATTTGAAGCCGTCCCATGTGTAACACTTCTATACTTGTTGACATACAGTCTGTGCTCCAATATTTGCGATCAGCCTCAGAACACACAGCTTGTCAGTCTGGGATGAGTCGTGATCTTCTTAAAAGCGTTTGGATGTGAGCAGCCGTTCTTGGCATGCCCAGGGATCATGTTACACAATGTATATACGGAGGTAGGTACAAACATGGCCGCGGGCAGAGGGCACCATGCTGCTTCTCCGCTCTGTGTTGTGCTGTGGTAGGAATGCAGGCAGAGTGTTATCAGCACCAACTGAGATATGTCTGTGTATCTGTTCCAATATTAGCTTCAGTATTGGTATCAGTGATATCAGTGGATTGTTTATTTATTAATTTTCAAAACATATACACTACAAACATATCAAATAGTTCAGTTTGTCCTTTGTATCAGATTTTCTAAAAGGAGACACTACAGGCACAACTTGTTTTTTCAATTTTTTTGGTTTCGTGGCATGGACGCTTTCATGTGAAAACAACAAAATAGTCCAATCTGCACCAGAAGATGTTTTAATTAGGGGTGTGCAAAGATATTGAAATATTGATATATCGTATCATTTAATTTGATGATACGGTATCCATATCGTGGGCTGCTGTATCGATATATCGCCAAAAGTAATTTTTGGTATATTTAATAAATTATTTTGTGTAAGACTTACAATTGTGTTGACATTTTCACTGTTTTGAGTAAAATTGGTGATTTTCATATTAACTTTGCAGAAACTTAGCAGACTTTTATTACCACAGCCATGATTTTGTCTTTTTTCAATGAACCGTAATGAATCGATTTGAAATATATCGTATGGAATCGTACTGAATCGAAAGTGCACTGTATCAAAAAATGCCTATTGTGGCCTATGTATCGAGGTATGTATCATATTGGCAACTTTTTAATGATACCCAGCCCTAGTTTTAATATTTAATAAACATCCAGCTGTGGAATTATATGGTGCATTGTAACTTCAAAGTCAGCTTTCTCAAAATGCATTTTCTCCCACCTCAAAAAGTAGCACCAACATAACACCAAACTTTGCAGTCTTGCACTTAACATAATTGTGATGAAACATAAAGATGGATTTGTTCTTATCTAATTTTAAGACTGATCCAAAACATTTTTAGGAAATTTTTCAATGTCAAGTTTTCTCAAATACTAAATAAGATATCCGAAATCCCCTATGTATATTTTTTGTATCTAATATCACAACAAAATGAAGCAAACAAATTAAAGATAGCTCCTTATGGTGCCTTATTAATCAGAGTATTGAGAGAACAGCAATTAGGATAAAAATATGCTTACATGGTATGTTGACTCAATCATGGAACAAATGGTTTTATATCAAGATAGACACAGTTTATTACAAAAGTGGATTGCTTATTTATGAACTTTAATTTAACTTAACGTAAATGTATAAGCCTTGCTATGATGAAGCTTTTTTGGTTGAAAAATTGACCAAAATAGCAGCATGTTTTTTTTGTTTTTTTTTTCCTTTTTGGATGTTTTTATTGCGCTGAAGAATGTAGAAAAACATGTGTCCTCACTGTGAGTGGGCTTGCACCTGTACAGACCTGACCCTTACTTGGCCTTGAGGAGAGCCTGTTTTCTTGCTTGGTTCCACTGAAATGTTGTTATTTTGGCTATAACAATCCACAGTGGCATAAATCTTACATATATCCATGGAGAATGTCCCAAAGTATGGTTTTAATGCACTGTTTCCATGGAATCATGGAGTTGATGTGCCTCCTACAGAAAGTTACATAGTGCTGCTTTAATTTAATTTGATAATAATTGTGGTCCGTTCTTAGGATTTTTAAAGCTTAAAGGTGCATTGTGTGACTTTTCGGGTGAAGATTTTGTCAAATGCTTGGCTCCATGGAACTGATATTGCTTTGTCTTTCTATCTATATAGAGCCCAAACTAGACCAAGTTACAGGTCAGATCTGTGGAGAGGCAGTCCCGCTCACAGTCAGAATGCCTGTTTTCTAGGTATTTTTCAGCTATTAAACAATCTGCAATTGGATAAATGTAAGGTAGAACTGTTTAATGTCATACTGTGGAACTTTCCAGGCAGAGCAATGACATCTACAACAAAAAAGTTACTCAATGCACCTTTAAAACCACTTTTGGACTAATATGAAATGTGAAGATCAGCTCAAAAAATCCATATTGGACCATCCCCACCTGAAATAAAACAAAATCATTCACCAGTGGCAGCGATTAATTAAAACTACGTCAAGATGTATTGCAGTGTAGCTGCCAATCACTTCTTTCACAAACTCCCCAAACTCAAAGTCTTTTGTTTGTCAAGAAGAGCATTATCTGACAAAAGAATGCGAGAGCCGTAGAGATAGAAGGTGGCAGGCACTTAAGTCAGGAGAGGTTTAACACAAACATGGTGATCCGCAACTGTAGTGCTTTCATCAGGCATTAGCAGCCTTCAGGGGGAGCGCTCCAGATGAATGCGCGCTTTTGTGAAGGAACTGAGACCAGCCAATTAAAAAGTAGCAAACAATGTCAACATGACCCACTTTAGCTGTCTCCTGCAATGGCCAAGTTTCAAATCCAGGCTAGGGAATGTCCGATAAGGGTTTAAAAAAATAGTATGATAACGATTTTACTCATTTATTTGTTTTTTGGTGCTGTGGTTGCTACCAACAATAAACGGCTCATATTATGCTATTTTCTGATTAATATTATAGTGTTTCCTCATCTCAGACTTATGTTGAGTGGTGTTTTGTTTCATTCACACGTTTAACACACAAACCCTGTATATTTAGGCTGAGTTTTTCTCTCAAACAGAAAACACTTTGACAAACAGAAGCACTCCACTGTGTTTTTAAACTTCATCTACCAGAAGTGGGACCTAGTCGTTGTTTTGTAAGTCTCAAGTAAGTCTCAAGTCTTTGACCTCAAGTCCGAGTCAAGTCCCAATTCAAATACAGGCAAGTCCAAGTCGAGTCTCAAGTCATTGGCTCAAGTCAAGTCCAAGTCGTCTGCTTTGATTTTCAAGTAGATTCAAGTCTTTAAACCAAAGTACCAAAATAGCTTAGATTTTTGCAATTTATAAGTGCTTCTATTAAATTTATAAGTGCTTCTCAAGTCTTCTCAAGTCACAGGCCTCAAGTCCGAATCAAGTCCCAAGACCAAGTCAAGTTCCAAGTCTTACTCTTAGTCCATTTTATCACGTCAAGTGTCATTTCCTAAAAATAGTGACTCAAGTCTGACTCGAGTCCAAGTCATGTCTTGCCCCCACCTCTGTCATACACCTTCACTTTCAAATCATTTGGATAATTTCAGCCCTAGAATTGTCATTCTCTACTGAACAAAAGGTAAAAAGCAGCTGATAACTTTAAAACTATTACTACGTGACATCACAAGGTGGAACAGAGCATTTTGAGCTTTGGAGATTTGGATTTAAGGCTAAAAATAAAGGATTACCATCATATCACCAGTAACCCACCAAAAGACACGTGAGTTTGAAGTTTGCAAAGTGACTGACAGCTCACAAAACATCTTGACATACTTTTAATTAAAGGTGCACTGTAACTTAACTGGTAGAGGGCCCATCACCTGATTGTCTCCTAGGAGATGTCAGTGCTTTGCCAAGAAGGTTCCACAGTATGGCATTAACTTTATCGATATTGGTAGATAGAGACATGCACATCTGACAAAATTCCGACTTCGCGCTAGGTCCAAAGACAAAATCAGTACAAAAAAAGGAAAGAGATCCGCACTGCAGCTCCCTGAAGCTCACAAATTTCAATTTCAACGACACCACAATGCGACGTCTAAGGCCAAGTTCCTCCTCAGACATTCAATTAACTTTATCGATCTCCGTAAAAATAAGCAGGTGGCACAACCAGACCAGAGTTACAGGTCAGATCTGTGAAGAGCCAAGCCCGCTCACTGCAAGAATGCCTATTTTACGGCGTTTTTGAGCCATATAAACAATAAATCTGCTACATATCTTCTAGCAATAATATCTCCATGCCGGCAATGCACCTTTAAGAAACAGCGCTGATAAAATAATTTAGCTTTATTACGGGATACTTTTTGTTGTGGGTTGTAGCGTTGCTAAGGGCAACCGCTGTGGATTTGCATCGCAGAATAATTAGCTCGTGTGTGTATGAAGGAGCCTGTTGACGGAGAAGAACTTGTTTTCTCCGAGGTCTGCTTACGAACGTGATTGCTTGACAAATCTTTGAGAACACAGAAATGTACCGAAAAAATAAATAAATAAAAGGGACTTGTAAAGTAGACAGCAAGTGGGTCAAGAGGAGCAAATTGAAACTCGCTGTGCTGTGTCTCTCTGTTGTTTTACCAGAGTGGCCTAAATGGAGTTTGCTTAGGCGTAGCATGATGAACGCACCTTAATGTGAGGAGTAGTTAGCAAAGAGTTTCCTCATTCCAGCACATTCACGGTTGATGGACTGGGTCAACATGTTGTATTAACAAAAGCGTCAGTAGCATTCCAATGGAGTTCAAATGAATTAAGTATTTACGAGGCACTTTCACTTTCCTGCCAAAGTGAAACAAGTCTCTATTGAGGATTTTTTAAAACTAGCTTGTACCAAACACAATATATATATATATTAAAGGAGCACTATGTAACTTTTTGAGTGGGGGTTTGTCCATGCTTTTTTTTTTTTTTTTTGGATATGTGCTCTGTCTGGAATGTTCCACAGTATGACTGCTCTACATTATATTTATTAAATTACAGGTACTTTTATAGCTCAAAAATGCCTAGAAAAACAGGCATTATGACTGTGAGTGGGCTTGCCTCTCCACAGGTCTGACCTGTAACTTGGTCTGGTTTAATCTGCATTAATATAGAACGTTTAATTGTACTGTGAAACATTCCAGACAAAACATGTCCACTAAGAGGACATTTAGTACTAGACCTTTGTTTTACATTTTGTTCATTGTAAACAGCAATTATGAACTTAGAGGGCTTAAAAGGGCCTGATTTTTCTGGTGCAGAGTCCTCAAAAATAATTTCTAAGACTAAATATGCAGGATGTGTGTGTTAAATGTGTCTTGAATGAAACAAATTACAGGAAACAACATAACATAGATTTAAAAAGTAGCGTAACATGGGCCCATTAAATTAGAAACTAGAACTAAGATGCTTCAATCGGATGTCCAGGCCTTTCTCTATATGTAATTGTTTAATGTAACCATGGGGTGTGCTAAAATATTGAATTATCGATATATCGTATCGTTTAATGTGATGATACTGTATTGATATCGAGGACTGCTGTATCGATACATAACCAAGAGTATTTTTTGGTATATTTTACTATATTATTTTGTTACAGAGCTACAGTTTCATTGTTTTTTCAGAGGAAGGAAACTCGTTTATGCAACACATTTGACATTTTCACTGTTTTGAGGATTAAAATGGGAGTGTTACATATGAACTTTGCACAAGACATGGTTTAACAAAGACTTTTAGTGTCACAGCCATGATTTAGCCTTTATTTTTTATTGAACCCTATTGAATTTATTTGAAATTTATATTGTATCAAATTGAAAGCGCACTGTATTGAGATATGTATCGTATCATGTCCTATATATCGAGGTATGTATCGTATCGCAAGCTTAACGATACCCAGCTCCAGTAACCAGTGCTGTGTATCCTCTATATTTTTCAGAATTCCTGTGAATAATGACCCTGTTACAAAGCCAATTCATTTGCATTTAATTTACATCCATTTTGTCCCACCTCTTTCAGAACATATTTGGAACTCTCATGATACGCTTGGAATAAACAGTCCTACAGTATGTAAAACACTGAATATTTGCCAGGAGTACCAGAGCAATGCTATGAGGCACCAGTTCTCTGCTGAGAATTTTAAACAGGAGCGACTCAAAGCCTGACCTTGGACAGTGGAGGGATATTATAAACGCATGCTTGTTTCATTGAGGGTTTGTAGTTCATTTAGACAAGTGTCAGCATCTGCCAGTGTGACTTAGTTTAAAGAAAAAATGTGTTCTTTCAGGCTATAAATTCTCCTCTGTGCTCTGAACACTACAGGCACATTATCAGTCTGTGCTCGTGTCTCGCAGTATCACGTGTACCGAGTTTAACTTTACTAAATACTTCAATATTCTGTCTCATCTTTAAAGCATCAAGTGAAGCTTTGTTGTACAATGCAAGGGTATTTCATTCATTAACTCTGTCTAATGAGCGTAACAGATGTGGAGAGTGTGAAGCATTTAAAGTTGCATCGTGTAACTTTTCTGGGAGAGCGCATGCCGCCCGTGGATTTTGTGGCTTTGTCTGGAGTGTTTCACAGTATGGCATTAAACTTACTGCATCTTTCTCCATTGAAACAAGAAGGAGACACCACCAGGCCAAGTTACAGGTCAGATCTGTGGATAGGTGACCCAGCTTATGGCTAGGAGTGTACAAAAATATTGAAATATCGATGTATTGTATCGTTTAATGTGATGATACAGTATCGATATTGGCGATTGCTGTAACGATATATCACCAAGAGTTTTTTTTGGTATATTTTACTAAATTATTTTGTTACAGTGCTACAGTTTTGTTGCTTGTTCAGACGAAGAAAACTCTTTTATGCAACACATTTGATATTTTGATGATTAAAATGTTTGTGTTTCATGTTAATTTTGCCCAAGAAGTGGTTTAACAAAGACTTTTATTATCATTTAGCCACTATTTTTTTTAACTGTATTGAATTGATTTGAAATATATCGTATCGAATCAAAAGTGCACTGTATCGAGGTATGTATCGTATCAGCAACTACTTATACCCAGCCCTACTTATGGGAAGAATGTTTTTAAAGGTATTACTGAGAAAAATAAACAATTATAATTCTTAATTAAATCAATGCATATTAAATCAGTTTATTACCATAATGTGGAAAATAACAGGAAAAGAAATTACATCTCCCCATTTGAAAAGTCACATAGAGGTTCTCTACAGGTGCACTATGTAACTTTTAAGTAGAATAGTCTGCCACATGGAATGTTCCAGAGTATTGCATTAAACTATCTAGCATTTATTCAATTACAGGTGTTTCTGTTGCTCATAAATACCTTGAAAAACAGCCGCTTGTCTCCACAAAGATAGATAAGTTTAATGCCATACTATGGAACATGAAGACAAGCAAGTGGCAGACTCTTTACTGGAAAAATTACATTGTGTGCCTTTAAAATAGTACAGATTAAACACTGTAGACTGTAGAGTATTATATAACTAATAATGGGGTCATGTGTCTTCTGCTCCTCTGGAATTTACACCTTTGAACAAAAGTCAGTCGAACAAAACATTTCTCAAGCCCTATCACATGACTGCACCGTTCTTGGCCTGGCTTCATCTGAACTTGTTTTTAGTGCGCTGTTTCTGTTGGTAATCCTAAACCTTATACCCCCCATCCCCAACCCCACGCTAGCCTGGCTTTGGGTTTTTTCTTCTAAAGCTTGACATCTAGCCCTGCTTTGTGGAGGTACGGTGAATACCTCACATATGACATTAGTTTTGGCTCTGTGGTGCTGTCACTGCGAGGCTGCTCGGGTTTCAACCGCGCCTGAGCCCTGTGTTCACACAATCTGCAGGAGTTTCAAATGAATACATCTTAAAAGGATTAGCAGAGACTCCGAGCTTTGAAGTGTGCCATTGCTACGCCCGGGAACATTAAGATCTGTATTTATCGAGCGTTAAAGTCTTAAACGGAGCGGTTGAAACGAGAGATACCCCCTTAACCTCTGATCACAGATGACAAGTTAGAAGTGTGATAGAACAAAGCAGGGATGAAGAAAAAAGAACAACAAAAAAACTTCATCTCTGCTAATTGCACTGTGTCTTAATGTAATCCGCAACTGGAGGCAAGACGTACTCGCTCCAATTAACTTCTATAGGAGTTAATCACTGACTATGATGTTGTATTCACACTAATTCATTGTACAAGATATACTATAGTTAAAACACTGGAATACACAACCAGTTAACCATCTCTTTCAGTGTTTAATGTCTTTATTTTTTACTACTTCGTACATTTTATATACACACAGTAGTAGGAATGTAACAATAACCATAATCGTATCATCAAAAGTTTCACAATAATACCATGGGCCATCACAGTATATTGAATCACAATGTCCCTTTGCTTAAATGCATGGTTTTACAGCTGCAATAAAATTAGGAACTACATATCCCATGATTCATTTCAGCGCAGACAACCTAAAGCAATATGTTTTTTACTTGAATTCTTGGGATTATGGCGGAAATAATTCACACCAAATTCTTTTTAAAAGCAAGCAGGATATTTTAAAAGCAAAAAAGTGTCCTACTGTATCTACAGTTATATTAGCCTCTCTAAAATATCTCAATAAATATTGTACAGTGAGATGCATGTCGTGATACAATTACGTTACAATCCTACACAGTAGACATATAGATATATAGATATATGAAGTAAGATACATGGAATTGTGTAGCAAAAAAAAGTGAAATTAATACTCTTTGCTTTGTTAAAAATGATTTCACTGCCACTCTTGACTACATCATTTTTATATCTTGCTTCATGTATTTGATGTCTTCTGTTTGTATCTAAAATGTAGAAAGTTAAAAAATTGAGAAGGGTGCAAACTTTTGACTTGTGTAACTTTCAGATGTAAAAAGAAGTGACTGAAAAGATCTCTTGATTTCAATGGTTTAGCAATGAATCAAAACACAGGTTCAAACAGGATGTGAGGGCTTTAGTCATTTCCTTTTCTTGTTAAGGGTCAGGTCAGTGTCAACCAAATAATAATAAAAACAAATCATTATTATCAAAGGTGCAGTGTGTAACTTTTATGTTGGAGGATCCATAATCTACTTGTCTCCATGGCGATGTTGTTGCTGAATGTAGCTTTAAACTTATCTATCTGCATGAAAAAAGCTTTAGAAGTAGTAGTGGTAGTTGCTGTTTATGTTCTTCAGTCATTAACTTAAATATGCACTGTGTAACTTTTCCCGTGGGACCAAGTAGGCCCAAGTTACAGGTCAGATCTGTGGAGAGGCGAACCACTCACAAGTTTGTAAATCAATAAAAAACAATGTTATTGAGTAAATGCTAGGTGGATATGTTTAATACCATACTGGACATTCTAAAGAAAGCAGCAACATCTCCATGGAGACAAGCAGATGGCAGACCCTCAACCAGAAAAAGTTACACAGTGCACCTTTAATAAATTGATACGAACAGTACAATACAATACAACTTTATGTTTTCCAAGGTATTTTCAAACAATAAAAAATGTAAATGAATAAGTGTAAGATAGATGTTTCATGCCAAACTGTGGAACATTCAAGGCAATAACAGCCTTCCATTAAAAAAAAATCCACAGTGCATCTTTAACATGTGTACAAGTCCATACTGCTTCTGTAGCGTCCCTTATTGAAAAACATTGGAGCTGCATTCACTTTGAGCATTAAACACAGCTTTGAATAAGTGGAGAAGTGGTTAATGTTGACAGCACTTTTTGCTCTGTCAAAGGCCTTGTAGTTATTTTTGCTGCAACATTTCAAGCTAAGTCTAAAATGTCATTAATATTAATACTGAAGTGTCATGCGTGCGATTGAAATTATATTTAAGTGAGACATTTGTAAATATGGAACTACTTTAGAAGGTTTTATTTTTGGACAGTTCTCTATTTAGAGAATTGTAAAACGGTAAAAACAGTAAAACTACCCTGTCATCCAATCACGGACAACAAATGAAGATGCTGTCAACTATGACAAACACAAAAAGTAATAGGCTTGTGCAAGGGTTTATGGTGCGTTGGATTATCCATCCGACTCAGAGGTCCGAGGACGTTGCCTAGCGACACGCACTGACACGCCCCTTTTCCTCTGACAGCAGAACTCGGAAGAAGTGAGAGACTATAATAAAATCTGGAAGGTGAACCCAAGATGGTGTCGTATTGTTTTCAGTGGTCTGTGCTCACTGGTGCATGGGCCTAAAAAAAAGTTCACTTCCGCATTTACTTCCTCAATAGGGGCTTTTAGGCGCTTTGGGGATTTAAACATTTTTAAAAGATTATCTTGTGAAAATAGAAAAGAATTCTTACAAAGTTACAAAATTCAACCTTTGTCAAAGTTGTGGATGCCCTGTCAGCCAAACATGGGCAGTTTTAATTCCCAAAAAATGCATTGTGCTTCTATGGGAGACTTTCTTTCTGGGCCCAAGCTCCTGGGAGCTGCAGTATCAATTGGTCCCGAGCTGGGACAGAGGGGGAATGCCTTATCCAATTTTTATTATAGATCCATGGGATAGATCCATGATGACCGAGCAAAGATTCTGAGATAGAATCCAAAGTGACTGCACCCAGTGTCACTTTTAAGTATGAAATGTTTTCATCGTGTTTGATGCTTTGGTGGTTTAAATGACAATTTCAGTCATGTGTATTACTGTGTATTACTGCAGTTGGGTTTGGCAGTTGGTGTTGTGGTGAGGCCAATATTGAACAAAGTTGTTGTTTAAACAGGTGTTGCTAAACATCCCGAGGGTTGCTAACAGAAGATAAACAACAACAATAACAGCTTTCTGGTTGGTGTCCACGTTTTTCTTCAAGTCGGACACGCAAAACCGGAATGGGGTGGCTAGTGGGGTGGTTAGCTATGTCCATTCATATACAGTCTATGCGCGAAACATAATTAAACGCTTGAAGTTTGGACGTGACGTCATATCTGAGGTCTGAGTGGGATACGGATGGATAATTGAACGCACCATTAATCTTGTAAATACTTTGTACATGTAGTTACAATGGTGACACAATGCACCCATTAGCAAACGCATCCAGAATAACTTTTTTAACATAGTCTGAATACTAAAAGAAAAAATACAAAATGAATTTAAGCAGCACATTTTTAGGAGCCTGTGATCAATACAAGCGTTTATGGTCGAGAGTGACTAATATCACGTGTGAGAGACTTGTTTAAGAGTACAAATAAGTCAGTTCTTTCTGGTCACATTGTGTTTAAACAAAGCTCAGATTAAAGTCTAACTTGAGTAACAGAGTTTCAGATTGAGTAGTGCCTCCAGTTAGCGTCACACTCCCAGGGAACATTGATGACATCAACTGCAAGGTATCAATACACACACACGCACAAAAGGATACTGCTAAGTCGTCCATGCAGCTATTGATTTTCACTCAACAAAGATGGCCAACACACAGCAGCTTAGTGACAAATGAGCCGGTATTGGCCTTGTGCTATTCGTGTTTACCAGGTCTATACTGTAATTGTGAGATTATTCTTTGTCTCCAATAAACCCAGGAACAATGCGCGCCTGTAACTCCTGCTCAGCGCTCCCAGCCCGTCTCCAGACTCTACAGTGATCCGTGGGTGTTGTGCTTTCCTCCTCTCCTCGGATTTTTCTGCATTGCGCTGCCATCTCCGAACCAGGCCTCTCCAGATCAGTACAGCACTGTCAGAGAGTGGGCCATGGCATTGCTTTGTTTGCATGTTGTTGGGTGCGACTCAAAAGAAAAGAGAAAAAAAACTTCATGCAAACAAAATTTAGAAAAACATCAAAACAAAAAATATGTGTTTTTTCTGTTGGCTTGTGAATATGTTGCTTAAAAGTAACAGTGTTGTACAGAAGAATTAGATTTGGGTAAAACAGAAAATGTAAACAAAAACTGGTACCAAAAGAATTATTTATCTTATAATAACAAGTTTTGATGCCACGTGGGTCCTGGGAAAGCACTATAGAAAGGGAGTAATGCATATTGTAATTGTCTTTTGTCCTTTTAGATGATAATGAACAAAAATAGGAACTGAAAAAAGTACAAAAAAATCACATCACCTGCTCCTTTCTATGGAAACAGGAAGTTAAAACCATATTTTGGAACATTCTCCAAACTCCGTGGAGATAGATACTAGGGATGTGACAATAACCGAAATATTGTGCTATCATATCGTCAGTGTTCTCACAATAATATCATGGACCATCATAATATATCGAATTACTTAATTACTTATAATTAAAGTTTCTTTGCTTAAATTAAGAGTTATGGTGCAGTAATAGCTAAAAAAAAAGACAAGGAACTACATAGACCATGATCCTTTGCTGCATTTCAGTGTAGACTACATGAAGAAATAACAGTTCTAAGCACTTTTAAGTCTTAGTTCTTTGGATTAAGTCTTATCGAGGCATTTTAAGAGGAAAATGAAGCATATTAAGTTTTGTTAGCCTCCACAAAATATATACAAATATCGTACCATGAGATTTGGTTATTGCTACATTCCTAATCGCAAGCTTTCCCACGGTATCGCAATAAATATCGTACAATGAGGGTCATACCGTGACGATATCGTATCGCGAGACTTGGATATCGTTACAACCCTAACAGATAACCTTTATGCCAAACAGAGAAAGATAGCAAACAAAAACTGAGGACCTTCCCCGGCCACATAAGAGTCAGGTTTGTGGAAATGCAAGCCTGCGCACTGTAAGGACATGGGTTTTTCAATGCAATAAACACAACCAAAATGAAAAAAACTAAACAAAAAAACCCAACAAGCTTTTATTGTAGTCTCTTAATCTAAAAAGTTACATGTTACTGTATCTTTAAATTTAATATACCTGCTCCTAAATCTCTTTGTCTCTCTTTTTTTCTCTGTTCTTTTTATAAAACCATGGCCAGGTGCACAGTGCTCATCATCCTGGTACTGGGGCACAGCTTTGTCCGTAGATCCGACTTCTGTTAAGGATTTGAAATGTAAACTGTAAAACTCCAGCTCTTTTGCTGCGTGCGCTCCCAGCTGTTTTACCGTGCCTCTCTACTTCGTTATAATAATAATGTAATGTTTCTTATTAAACCCCACTGGAGGCGAGTTCTGTCTTTATCTATCTTTGGGGTCAGCTCCGGAGCAGATGGCTGGGGAGTCACTGGTGCTGATTTAGTTTTGCTTCAGGAGACTTGAGTAAAACGGGATGTTGTCTGACATGGGGCAGTCATGCAGGTGAGGAATGGGCTGCTGTGTTCAGCCATGCTGCTCGGACACACTCTTTCTTGGGAGAAGTCATGAAAGACAGGCCGGGGCTCTGGTTCTCTCCTCCTGGGAGATGTTAGACTATTCAGTTCACTTTATTTTTGAATAGCCTAAAATGACAACAGCTGTCGCGTCTCAGGGGTTCACAAAGTTAGATTTCAAATAGTGAAGCTGTCATTGTTCAGTAGCAGAGAAATTAACCAATATTCACAGGATATCAGCAAATGGAAAACTCTCCCAGAGCGCCCCCTGTTCTAAGAGGGTCCAAAATCCAGAGGGAAAAAAGCGAAATTTAAAAGGGGACCACAGTGAAAGCGAAATCCACTCACAGAGACGGAGAGGCTGTAGATGTGTCAGAACCAGGACTAAACCGGGACTAAATCAGGACTGAACCAGCTGTAAATCTGGGCTAAACCAAGACTGAATCAGGATTGAACCAGAAGTGTAACAGAAATGAACCAGGACTAAACCGGAACTGAACCAGGACTGAACCAGGACTAAACCCGGTCTGAGCCAGGATTGAACCAGGACTAAACCAGGACTGAACCAGAATTGAATCAGGACTGAACCAAGACTGAACCAGGGCTTAACCAGAACTAAACCAGGACTAAATCCAGACTTAACCAAGCCTGAATCAGAATTGAACCAGAAGTGTAACAGAACTGAACCAGGACTGAACCAGGACTGAACTCGGACTGAACCAGGATTGAATCAGGACTGGACCAGAACAGAACCAGGGCTTAACCAGAACTAAACCAGGACTAAATTCAGACTAAACCAAGCCTGAGTCAGAATTGAACCAGAAGTTTAAAAGAAACTGAACTAGGACTGAACCAGAACTAAACCAGAACAGAACCAGAACTGAATCAGAACTAAACCCGGACTGAACCAAGTCTAAACCAGGACTAAACCAGGACTAAATCCAGACTAAACCAAGACTGAATCAGGATTGACTGTCGATGTGTCCAGGACAGACACACATATCCATTCACAGTAAGACCAGACTACTCCACTATGTAATCAAACTCACACCATGTTGGAGCTCCCTTTATAGCTCTATCTATAAACATTTGACACAGACGTGAACTTTTATGAGCTCACATCCTTCCTTTTATAGTCTAGATTTAACTGGCTCTGTGTTGTGTAAAAGGGAGGCTCTATTAGATTTCTGGGGTAAGGGAAGTATTCATTGCAGCAAGTTACTGGCCTGATTTGAAGGAGCAGACAGTCACAATTAAATCAGACAGTTTACCATTTAGGCTGTGTCCACATTTGTAGACACACTACATCCAGACTACAACTAAAATGGGACTAGAACAGGACCAATTCTCACAGATTAGTTTCACCTAGGGACCCCAGGTCATTGTAATAATTATGACTGTTGTCTGTGCTTCTAGTCCCTCTCGAATCATCCGTGTCTGTGAAAATGTCTGTTAAAATTCCTATGATTTTTACTTACTATACCTACTGTAGAAATGAGAGTTCCTCTGGTAGTTCTGGACTGTTTTTCATCCATGCACTGTTTTTTGCCCCCATCTAGACTATGGCTACGTTCACACTGCAGCCTGAAGTGACCCAAATCTGATTTTTTTTTGCCCCTATGCGACCTGTATCTGATCTTTTAATGACAGTCTGAACAACTCAGATCCGATTTTTCAACCCAGGCCACTTGGATATGTGGTTCTAAAACCGATACATATCCGATCTTCTGACATGCGACTTGAATCTGAACGGGCAGGTTGCATTCATGGGACCTACACGTCATAACAACGCGGTGACAAACACCTGTTGTCAATACAGCCCAAGGCCAATGTTTTGTTCAATGTTTTTCCTCCTGTGAGAATGGTACAAGATCACATACTAGTCGTATTTAAGTGTAAATTAAATAAAAAAAATGTAATGTAATTAAATGTAAACAAAAAAATCTGATTTCACTAAAAAATCCAAATTGAGCATTAAGCCCTGCAGTCTGAACGTAACCTATGACATCAACACATTGAACAAACTTGACTTAAGAGAAGTTTGTCACACTGAAATCTATTTAACTTGACCATGAGTTGATTTTATACTGTAAAACATATCTCGTGGAGCAAATTAATGTATTCCTTTAAACTATGTGGATCATAATCACCACACAACATTCCACAACTTTGAAGAGTCACTTGACGGTCACACAGAATCAGGCGTCACGTTTATTTCTGTTGACCAGTACTCTATTCATGCTACATTCCTATTCAGACTTTGCAGCTCATTTCATCCACATTCCCAGAAGCTAACTGAAACTATTACTCTGTTAGAAGCTCTGTTACTCAAATTAGACTTAATCGGAGGGTTACTTTAACACAATCTGACCAGAAAGACCAAAAAAACAGGTCAGCTGATTGTGATGTTAAACAAGTGTCACACATGTAAAATTACAGTCTGCTGATAGCCAGCATTAGCCAACAGGTTTTCTGTTAGTCACTCCCACCTTTTTATTGAAAATCAAACACCTAAACAGGACCACGAATGCTTGTATTGATCACAGCCTCCTGGAAATGTGTTGCTTAAATCCATTTTGTGTTTTGGTGGAATGTTTAGAGCACCCCCACCATGATTTTACTGCAACACATCAACATAACCAACCTACGCACTTTTTTTTTTTTTACACTTTCAAGACCTTTGTCAATATTTTGCCTGACTCACATTTGAAGAATAGTCTGGCTAAATTGATATTAAGCTTGGTGATACAAAGCATGACAAATTTGTGAATTTGCTCCCTGTCAGCTCCCTGTCAGAAAGTGTCATGCTATTCATTAGAACACAGCCAGAGATGGTCAATTATCCGTGATCCAAACAGCACTACAGCCTGGTACCTGACTCAAATGTTAATAATGTCACTCTTGTCATATCGCTGCAGCGATGGAACAGCTTTGTGCCATTTTCCCTCCTCTCACTATTGGATTTTTGGATTTAGGCAGTTTTTTTGCGGTGCTATGCCCAGCCGAGCGTACAGATGGCATTGTCTGCAGCGACTGTCAGTGTCTGAAAATCCCCTCTCTTCAGGATTCAGGGGTCCACAACATATACCAGAACTGGGCTCTGATGCTCGCTGGAGTATGCATTAAAAATCATTAGCCGAGGACAGACATGGACTGTGGAGACAAGATAGTGAGAGGGCCAGACAGGATCGCTTGTCATTTAAGAGTTATTCTAGAGTTGAAGTCCCGCTACCAGAATTCAGACATCTTAAAATAAGCCTCTAAGATATGTTTATACCAGTTCGACCCCTTTGCGCTCATCACGTCTCTCTCCACCATGATCTAAACCTTGTGAAGAATACTTAATGCTCAGATTTTCTATTGCAGTTCAGGATTTTTGTGAAATTAAGCAAATTTCAAAATAGCCTGTTGTTTTTATTGAATTATTTATTACTCATAAAACTTTAGAAGTAGAGCTTGTGTCATGAACAATTTGCATTGACTTAAACAAGAACTGGGCCAGGACTAAATCAGGACTAAACCAGGACTAAAATAGGATGAAACCAGGACTTAAACAGGACTAAACCAGGACTGAACCAGAAGTAAAAAATGACTAAACCAGAACCAGAACTAAACCAGGACTGAACCAGATCTAAACCAAGACTAAACCAGGCTGTAGATGTGTCCAGGACAGGCACAAAATTTAAATTAAGCACATTTCAAAATAGTCTGTTGTTTTTATTGAATCATTTATTACTTATAAAGAAAAATGTTTATTTTAGATTTAGAAAAAGATCTCATGTCATGAACTATCTGCTTCAAATCAATAGTGTATCAAATTATTTGCTGTTTATTTTGTCATAGATCTAAACTTTGTGAAGAATACTTGATGCTCAGATTTTCTATTCCAGCCCAGGATTTTTTGAAATTAAGCACATTTCAAAATATCCTGTTGTTTTTATTGAATTATTAATTACTTATAAAACTTTAGAAGTAGAGTTTGTGTCATGAACTATCTGCTTTGACTTAATCAGGGACTGGACCAGGATTAAATCCGGACTAATCCAGGACTGAACCAGAAGTAAACCAGGACTAAACCAGGACTAAATCAAGACTGAACCAGAAATAAAACAAGACTAAACCAGGGCTGAACCAGAAGTAAACCAGGACTAAATCAAGACTGAACCAGAACTAAAACAGGACTAAACCAGGACTGAAACAGGACTAAACTAGGTCTAAACCAGGATTAAACCAAGACTGAACCAGAAATAAACCAGAACTAAACCAGGACTAAATCAAGATTGAACCGGAACCAAGCCAGGACTAAACCAGGACTGAGCCGAAAGTAAATCAGGACTAAACTAGCACTAAACCAGGACTAAACCAGGGTTCAATCAAGACTGAACCAGAAGTAAACCAAGACTAAACCAGGCTGTAGGTGTGTCCAGGACAGGCACTATTCACAAAATTGAACTTAATCAAATTTCAAAGTAGTCTGTTGTTTTTATTAAATCATGTATTTCCTATAAAACTTTAGAAAAAGATCTCATGTCAAACTATCTATCTTTGAATCAGTGTTGTATCCAATTATTTGCTGTTTATTTTCACCATAGATTTTCAAATTGACTGACAGTGATTTTAGGCTTGGGTTTCACGACCCTTTGACCCCAGAAAAGCAGCTGAACCTGACAGCCAGAGGTCATGGAGCCTTCGTTGTAATGGACGTAAATAGCTCTTAACAGATGTGCATCACCAGTTAATTGGAGGGGAGTGCTATTAGAAGAAAATGTACTATTGTTTTGATTAAATTACAAAACCTCCAACGCTGGCAGTTAACAAGGATAAATACCCAGAGATAGTCTTTTTTGTATCTATGCCTAATTAAAACTCAGTGGAGATTGAACTTTCAACCTTTTCTATCTCCTCAGCCATTAAAATGCTTTCACTGTATTTCTAAGGCGCTGTAACTGATTTTCACTGTCATAAAAACTTTAAAAAATATGAGTTTATTGTCTAGTTTAGTTTATTTACTAGTTTATGTTACAAATGTTATTCTTATCGGCTTCCTACATCCCAATTTTTCAAGTTTATATGTGCTTTTTGCAACTATTAGTGTGGCCAGGAAGGAGTTTTGTCATCACAGCTTCATTTTTACCCGAAAAGCAACATACCTGGATTGGGGAAAAACAGATTATTTTGAAATTTGATTAATTTCAATTTTGTGATTTGAACCCTGTCCTGGACACATCTACAGCCTGGTTTAGTCCCAGTTTAGTTCTGGTTTAGTCCTGGTTTAATCCTGCTTTAGACCTGGTTTAGTCCTGGTTCAGTCTTGGGTTAGTCCTGGTTTAGTTCTGGTTCAGTCTTGGCTTAGTCCTGGTTTAGTCCTGGTTTAGTTCTGGTTCAATCTTGGTTTAGTCCTGGTTTAGTCCTGCTTTAGTTCTGGTTCAATCTTGGTTTAGTCCTGGTTTAGTCCTGCTTTAGGTCTGGTTCAGTCTTGGTTTAGTCCCAGTTTAGTCCCAGTTTAGTCCTAGTTTAGTCTTTTTTGTCCTGGTTCAGTCCTGGTTTAGTCCAGTTTTAGTCCTGGTTCAGTCTTGGTTTAGTCCTGCTTTAATCCTGGTTTAGTCCTGGTTTAGTCCTGATTTAGTCTTAGCCATCAAAACATGAGATTCCATATTACTGTAATTTCACATCCACCATCTTTAAAGGTGCACTGTGCAACTTTTCTTGGGGAGAATGCACTACATTTAACACTAAATTTACTTAAGTGTTCAGCCTAGAATGTGTCACATTATGGCATTAAACTTCTCTGTCTACATGGAGGCAAGCAGGCCAAGGCACAGATCAGTTTGGTGGACAAGCATTTCTGAACAATAATAATAATAAACAAAAATAGACTTTATTGCCAAGCCTAAAGAAAAAAAAAGTGGCATACCTTACACCAGAAAAGCTACACAATGCACCTTTAAGAGATTTCATGGCATGTTCGAAGAGACCATCTCCCTCAGACAGCCTCACCGTGGGGCCCGTCCGATGAAATATTAAACTAACTTTGATCCTCCGCACATCTCTATTTGTGTGTTGAAGTTTAGGGCTCTGTGAGAGACGGTGGGGTCAGCTTTCGCCCTGATCCTCTGCTCCCCTGATGTCCTGCGCTGAAGCCAGGGGAATTAAAGTCTAATTTTAACCCGAGGGCTGGATGGGAACCACTCTGCCCTCTCCCTCTTCTCTTTCTTTCACCCCTTATTGAGGAAATACCAGGGTGATCTCCTGTAGACCTTCCTAGATAACTTCCACTGCACCATTGATCTTAGTACACTTTGGCAAGTATTGTGCGTTGGCCTCTCCCCCCCCTGTTACTCTCTCACTCTTAAATGTCCTGTATTATGCAAAATTGTTGTGAGCTTTAAGCCATGTTGTAATGTTGTTACATCATCCAAAACATATGCAGTTGTGTTTTGTTTCATTCACACATGTTTGAGTAATACTTTTATTATTAGTCTGTCTACATCTCCAAAACTCAGAATGCTCTTTTCCACCTTTTCATATCATGCAGTGGTAGTTTTCAAGTTTACGGCTACCTTTTACCTTTGGTTCAGTAGAGATTAGCAAAACCAGGGATGAAATGAGCCAAATGATTCTAGTGAAAGTGTATAGAGTTTAAAAACACAGTGGAGTACTTTGTGTATTAATCCAAATCCAAATCCACTTTATTTCTGTAGCACATTTTACAAACCAAGCAGTTTCCAAAGTGCTGCACAGAGATCCTAAAATGAAGACAACAAAAAAGTAAATAGCTAAAATTTGTTCATACCAGTTTGAAAACAATAAAACGAGAAAATCAAAATAAAAGCAAAAACCATAAAAATTACAAAATATCAGTAATTAGTCAAATAAATAAAAGCCACAGAGGACCACACAACTCACGTAGTGTTAAAAGCCAGAAAATAAACGTGGGTTTGAAGACGAAAACTTAAAACTTTCTACTGTGGGGGATGTTCCAGAGTTTGGGCCGGACACAGTATCACCACATGACATCACAAGGTGGAACAGAGTGTTTCCGTTTGAAAGAAGAACTCAGCCTAAATATGCAGGAAAAAACAACTCCAAGTATGTTTGTGACGAGGAAACAACATTATAACATAGATCAGAAAATTGCGTGATATGGGCCCTTTAACTCAACAGCCATGCGTAAGAGCCGAAACACTGTCTGACATTTCCTGGCTTTTAACTCTATCAACCAAAGCCTGCTACAAGTATTTTTTTTCTTCTCCAAGCGTGTTTTCCACTGATAAGAAACCAGGGTGGGATTTCTGTTTCGGAGGGGGGGGGATCTGTATCTGTGTCTTACCTAGTGGAGCATGACAAAGTGCGCACACTAGTTCTCGATAGTGAGGGTCCATCCGTGGCTCTCCGGTGAGTGTGTGAGAATGGGGGAGCGCTACATCGGTGCTCATTTATAAAAGTACCCACAGCTGCGGAGCAAAAGGTGCCGCCTGTCTCCTGCTGACATGTACAGCGGCTAATAAAGCAAAGCCCCGGCCACTGAGGAATAGGCTTCTCCCCTGAGCAGGAGTTTTCTCTCACTTCTCGGACTTCTTGGTGTCTCTGTCCGCTCCCCGGTGTAAGTACATTATGGTCCGTGGCTTCTTTATATTCCAGTACTGCAGTTGGGCTATGACTTTAGAAGAGAGAGAGCCCCCTCCGCCTCTTGATCTGTCTGGACAGGGGGGATAAAGCAGCTCGAACATTCTGCTAACGGAAACTTGGCGACTGCTACTTTTTACTAATGTGGTCGGTGAGAGACTAAGTACCAGCCTGCTATAGTGCTTTGCCATTTCGGGCTAGCTCAGAATCTAGAAGTGGAATTTGAAACAGGGCTGGGAATCACAGTGCTCCTCGTGGTTTGTTACAATACATGGCTCACAATATGATATTATCACATTGTGGTAATACATAAGATAATCAGTGGTGGAAAGAGAGAGAATTTATTGATCCCGAGGGAAATTCAAGTTTAGCTGCAGAAATGGACTGCGCTTCTCAGTTTCGTTTGTGTCTCACGGCCATGGAAATCCTGGAAAAGTCATGGAAATTGAAAATGTTATTTTCTAGGCCCTGGAATTTTGTAACTTCAATGAAAGTTTTGGAAAAGTCATGGAATTGTAGTATCTCTTTCACTCAACTACAGCGTTCTGTTAAGTTATCATTAGGCTATTATGATTATTTGATGAATGCATGCGCCTTTTGTTTAAAAGAGACGACAATAAATGCACTGACAGTATTTTGAATGTTAAAAAACTATAATACCAAACCATAAGGTGAGTGGAAAGGGTCAACATTTCATATTTAGTCCTAAAAGTATGATCACTTCTAAAAAAAAATGTAGGGTGCTGTTCACTTTAGGTCATGAAAGTTCTCAAAGGTCTCAGTGCAGTTCAACAGGAGGACTTGTCAAGTAGGGTCAGCAGATCTGTGTCATGGCACTTTGAGGAGAGGAACAGCCCTCTGAACAAAAGTGTCCCTCCTCTGTGTCCTACAGCCCAGGGCTTCACAGGAGCATCCAGTGGGAGCCAGATAAACACAACAGGAAAGCGTTTTCTAAGCCTCATTCTTATTTCGCTTTGTTGTTATGATCGGTGATGAAAGGACAACTCCCTAGAAGAATTTCCACTGGGAGGTTTCAGAGTAAAACCACAATCCTCACAAACTTAATATGAAATACCCCCATTTTAATCATGAAAGTATGAGTCAAATATATTGCATAAACAAGTTTCCTTTTTTCTAAACAAGCAATAAAACCAGATATATATATCTCAACACAACAGCCCACAATAACAAAACTGAATCACCAAATTTAATATGATGAAATATATATCAATCATTCAATATTATAGCACAGAACCTATTTGATTTTAAAAAGGAATTGTGTCGAAATCATCCCTACAATCAAGGACCCCTACTCCATCCAATTCTGTTGTTGATGTCTGTGTTAATGTATGTGCTTTTGGGTCCTTACAAATTGTTTCATGTAGAAATTTTAAAAAAAGAGAGAGAGAAATATATCACGTAAACATTTTTATATGGAAGAAATCCCTTGTTTTTGTTCAGCATTTGAGAATATGCTACTTCATTGTAAACAGTCATACCCTGGCACTTTTAGTCATGGATATAGTGTGGAAATGTCTGTGTAATCCCAAGATACGATACAGGAAGTAAACACAAAACACAAAATTGTACAAACTAAAAAAGCACCAATTGTCATATGCTGCAGTCTGCCAACATATTCAGCCTACTCAAATGTGTTTCTCCAATTAAATAAAAAAAAAGTAAAATTGTTTTTTTTACCCTTTTGAAAACTCCTCATTTTACCTGAAAAACCCCGGAGATATTGTAATAGTGCAAAATAACCATCCAGGTGTGTAATTTTCTGTCTCACAAAAACTAATTACAGTCTGCAATCCAATTACATTTTTCATGCATTCCCCTGGTGCTTGGGAAGTTGTCATTGATGGTCTAGTTAGGGATGATTAGTGGGCCGAGACCATGTTTAAAAATCCCACTCATTACCAACAAAGTGTCTCAACCTTTAAATCATCGCCATTATTCCGTCTTTTGTTTAAAACATTGAAATTTTTCTCCTCTCACCGCTGCGCATCGTGTATCCTTGAAAAATTTTCCTTTTTTTTTTTTTTTTTTTTTTTTAAAGCAAAGATGGATTCACGGTTGCCGGCAAAGGGGATTTAAAAAGCCCCCACCCATCATCTGTAAAGACAAAATTCAGCCGAAAGTGTTTTGAGACATCAATAACACAAGCTCCCAAAACCATTCGGAGATTTGGATCAATTTGGCTGTCAAGTTCTGCGTTCGATCAATGAGTCAGACGCGGTAAGATCATGACTCGCGCAGACTTAAACTCCTCATTGTTTAGTAACTGTTTTTCACATTATCTCCTGTTTGTGTGGCTCCATCAGAAGGGACGAGAGCTACGACACAGCGAGGACGATGGTGTCAGCCCTGTCAACTCAAATATTAAACTCAAATATAACTCAAATATAAGAAAAAACATGATATGCAAATTAAGGCTGGGTATCATTAAGAAATTGCCGATACGATACATATCTCGATACATAGGCCACGATACGATACACTTTTCGATGCAGTGAGCTTTCGATTCAGTACAATTTGATACAGTTCAGTGTAAAAAAGGACAAATACTAGGCTTTAATACTAAAAGTCCTCTAAGTTTGTGAAAAACACCCATTTTACCCAAAACTGTGAAAATGTCAACACAACTGTAGCTCTTACACAAATCAATTTAGTAAAAATATACCTAAAATTATGATATATTGATACAGCAGCCCACAATATTGGTATTCTATCTACACATTAAACGATTCGATATATGAATATTTTGATATTTTTGCACACCCCTAATGCAAATGAATCCAAATGCACACAAAGATAACTTCAAGATATGACAATACGTGTGATAATTTATATATAGCACGTATTCTACAGCTACCTTATTGAAACAAAAATGCCAAAGAGCTACTCATTTCATTAAACGCAAACCATTATCCATTTGTTTGTGCACAAGTTTGGCATCAAAATGGCACTTTTACTTGAAATAAACCTGATTGTCGTTATTAAGCACAACACATTTAATTCAGAAATCCTCGAGCAAGCTACTAAGAAGGGGGTGAAGAGCTACTAGTGGCTCCTGAGCTACAGGTTGGAGATCCCTGTTCTACAGCATATTCTGTGATATGATTATTTTTTTTATAGTTTCTTTGTTATACCTCTGTCTGCACAAATGTAATATGTTTTTATAAAGATGTGAGTCCAGAATGTCTGGAATGTTCCACAGTATGACATTAAACTGCTTTACATTACATTTATTCAATTACAGATGGGCTTATAGCTCAAAAATACCTAGACAAACAGGCATTCTGACTGTGAGCAGGGTTGCCTCTCCACAGATCTGACTTGTAACTGGTCTGGTTTGGTCTCCGTAAAGATAGAAAATTTTAAAACCATACTGTGAAACATCTCAGACGAAGCAATAACATCTCCATGGAGAAAATCAGCTGAGGGACCCTGGACCAGACAAGTTACGCAGTGCACCTTTTCTCATCTCTGTTACATTGTTGTAAAGTTAGAACGGCTTGCTTCCATGAACAGAAGGAAGGGAAAACGTGATATGCAAATGAACCCAAAATGCAGGCAAAGATAACTTGGAGCTTTGGGGCTTTGTTCTGCAGCTCTACCTCTCTTTCACTCTTACGGGGCTGGAAGTGTGACAGGGCGCTTTGAAATCAGCCCGATGTCGCCCTGATAGGCTTGTTGACTGGTTTTGATGCTCACTCAATTGTGTTAATTATTTGCCAAATAAATAAATTGGTTGCCCGGGGAACAAAGTCATCTCCCCGTGTCATTTGAGATAACAAGCAAAGTCAGATCACGATTCAGGCTTGACTGTAAGGTACAAATTATATTTTTTACTGTTGACAGTCAGAAAGTGCAGTTCAGTTCCATTGCTGTAAATATGACATATAGCTCTATTTCTCTTTCAAACTGATCGGTACTTTATATAAAATGTTTGTTAATGGAATAAAATAATGGCTTAATGTGTTTTAAATGGACTCTGGGAAAGTAGCTGGCCCATAGGTTCAGCTAATGGAGATTCAAATGAATAAACAAAATGATTTATGACAAAACGTGCACTTGAGTTATGAATAAACTAGCTTTCATCTCTTCTACTTTTTTTTAACAGTAGTTGGTAGAACTTATGGTCGACAGCAGTTTGAATTGAATAGTTTCTCGTTATAAAGTTGGTGGTTGACTAAATTTAAGTTTTTGATGATGTGGTCTTTTCTTCCTGTTGTTGTTTTGACTGGAATGTTCCTCAAAATGGTCCCTTTTTATCTGTCTCTTTGTATTTTTTATACAGATTGATATCAGGCTGGTCTCCACGCCCTCCACTGCATCTGAAGCTCTTCCAAACATCATCGTGCAATCAGATTTGTTTATTTCAGTGACGCACGTGAAAAAAAGGAGCTCATTGGTCACGTATCATTTACAAATGAAAACAAATGTATCTAACCTCAGATTAACGGAACTGAGTGCTTTGTTCCATGTTTCTACAGAAATCCGCAATGTTTTTCAGCCCCCTGTGATATTTTTTCCAATCTGACAAACCATCCTTGTCCTTGATTGGCCAAACCACCTGTCAATAACACCCATCTGAAAACTGGGAGGTGACCAGACTCAGTCAAGAGTTGAAGAAGTCTGTATTCTTGATCCCAGGCAAACAAAATGGCATAAAATTTAACAATCTCCGTGGAGATAAGATAAAAACACATGCAGTTGAAATAACAAGATAGATGTACGTAACTTTTCTTGGGTCTGTCAAATGCTTTTCTACTTGGAAATGTTGTTACTTTGACTGGAATGTTTCACAGAATGGCATTAAACCTTTCGATCCTCATGGAGACCAAACCAGACTAAGTTACAGGTCAGATCTGTGAAGAGGCACCCCTGCTCAAAGTCAGAATTCTTTTTTTTCCTAGTATTTTTGAGCAATAAAACTGCCTGTAATTCAACAAATGTCAGGTAGAGCTGTTAAATGTCATTCTGTGGAATATTCCAGACTAATGACATATCCATAGAAACAAACAGGTGACGCACTCTTTACCAGAAAAGTTACACAATGCATCTTGAAATCCATTCTGTGAAAAACCATAGGCTAAGCAGTAACAATAAAGAGAGTGATGTACACTTCAAGATGCTGGTACATTACATATTTTGTTTTTAATCCCACTTGTTCTTTTGTGGTATTTCTATTCACGCAAATTAAAGAACACTCAGCACATTTCTGAGCAAAGGTCAAAAGATTTTGGGTATGAGCCTGATGTATTGACTAGAACAGCATGTACTCCTATTTGGTCAAGTTTGTACTCGCAGAATTCAGAAGAAGCTCCTCGTAGACAGCTATGTGTAAAGTGCCTCCGGGCGAGAATTCCAACTGGTCTTTGGAAAACCAGACAAGCCTCGCGCTCGGCTGCATCGCGTCTGAGGTTACAGGCGCAAAATAATTAATACATAAAATTTTAGATGCTCCATTGATGAGGTGAGCCAGAACTACTTCCTGTTAATAAGAAATGATGCGCTGGAGCAAAGGATTGACATGTACTTTCTAAATTGCAGACAAACCCAGTGTACGTTTGTATTGTAATAGGGCACTAAAGGTGATTTTTCTATTAAACGGTGTGAATAGATTTGGGATTTATGTTTTATTAAGAGGATTCAGTTCAAAGTTCACATGTTTCACAACTTTTCTTATGGAGGGTCCACCACCTGATGAGATGTTATTACTTGTCAGGAATGTCCCAGACTTCCCTCAACCCAGGAAGTGTCTGGGGTGTGGGAAGTCTGGGAGTCCCTGCTTAGACTGCTCCAGATAAACAGAAGAAAATGAATGGATGTAATGTTTCACAGTGGGTCATTTAACTTCTGTCTACCTGCCAAGTTACAGGTCATATCTATGGAGTGGTGACCCTCTCCTCACAGCAATAATGCGTAGTTTTCAAGGTATATTTGAGCTCTGTAATAGATGAGTTTAATACCATAACACACAAACAAAGCAGTAGCCTTTGCGGTTTGCTAATTGCGTCCACTCTAATTGCAATTTCGATTTGATTGCGATTAACTTTGCAGCCCTACATTTGACACATTGGCATTATATTACAGTTTCTCTCTCCACACTCTTTGATAATAAGCCTCACCTGCTTATTCATGAGTGGGCTGGCTGATTCAACGAATGCCAACAACCCTGGCACATCACTTGACCTTTTTGAAATCCAGATGAAACGCGCTGGTTTTCATGTTAACTTCCATCTCACAGGCCAGAAATTTTTTGCTTCCTCAAATTGGACAAGGGAAGTCATTTTCAAAGCCATTGCCATCCGTAATCGTGCACATTTTCGGAAATCGAGGCAGAGATTCTCAATTCTCACCACGTCGAAAGAGGAGCGAATCACACCTTTAAAGTTTCTTCAAAGGTTAAGAAAAGACATGACATCCGCGGAATAATATGAAACAGCAGTGTAGCAACGTAATTACTAACTTTTATACATTTTAGCTTCGCAACCTTGACAATTTTCCTTTTTCGAGATAAAACTCAGTTGAAGGTTTTTTGTTTTGCTTAGAAGATATTGTCATTTCCTCCAGGACCTTTGTATTGGTGAGTGTTATCATCATCTCAACACCGTCATTGTTGGATCTGTTACTTCTGCAGATCAAATATTTTCTCAATGTGTTAATTCACCTTTTATGTTCAAACCAGAACAGTAACTCTCTCTGTATTGGGCTATGTTTTTGCCAATAGGGCCACAAGATTAATGGTGATCAAACGCAGAAACACTTTTTGATGAAACACATTTAGCAAACTGCAAAGGCTTCACTTTTTTAAATACCATAATCCTCCACAAACAACAAAATAACTTGTCTTATTTTGCTGTTTAGATCTGTATAAGCATGTTTTGGTAGGCGATTCTTGTATTAGTTTGTTAGTTTATCTTTCTGTCTTTTTGTTAAAGGTTATCCACGTTAGAACATTGTCACTTCATGAAAAACATACCCAGACTTGTGTTTGAATAACTCTTTCTTATTAGTCTGTCTACATCTCCAAAGCTCAGAATGATGCTTTGTAACATCTTGTGATGACATGACATCTCCAGGTGGAACAGAGTGTTTTCGGTTTGAGAGACCTGAGAGTTTGCGTGTTAAACATGTGTGAATGAAACAGAACACAACTCCAGATATTTGTGATGAGGAAAGATTATAACAGATCAGAAAGTAGCCTAACATGGGCCCTTTAATTCTCCTGTGTGAACGTTGAAAAGCAATCCTGAACAGAATCCCAATGCTTTAGATATTTTCCACAAATTTCCCAGTCTTATTTACGAGCCACGTTCAGGACATAAGGCTCTTTTACTGACTATGACTTAATGGACATTCATCAATAGCTGCAGCTTATAATGTAGTAGTCACAGAGATTTAGAGGCAACACAAACTTGTCTTCTTTTTACAGCCTTTGAAGGTGGAGATATATGCTGTAGCTCCAGGGCGAGTTGTCAAAATGTTCTGAAACACACAAGTAGTTTCCTGTTTAGACACAGAGGTGGCTAGGGTTCACTTCCAAGTAATCA
The DNA here is from genome assembly GCF_026225935.1 of Boleophthalmus pectinirostris. Classification (NCBI taxonomy): domain Eukaryota; kingdom Metazoa; phylum Chordata; class Actinopteri; order Gobiiformes; family Gobiidae; genus Boleophthalmus; species Boleophthalmus pectinirostris. The sequence goes on from NW_026571018.1 coordinate 15,782,120, forward strand.
TTTTGCATACTGGAAGGACCAATGTTACGCTCTTTTCTGATCTATGATATCATGTTGTTTCCTCATCACAAACCTGCCCTGGAGTTCTGTTTTGCTTCATTTACACATGTTTAACACACAAATGCTGCATATTTAGACTGAGGTCGTCTCTCAAAAAGAAAACACTTTGTTCCACTTTGTGATGTCATGTGGTAATACAGTAGTCCACTGTTTTTAAACTCCCTAAACTAAGACTCTACAATTAATCGAAATCTAAATTTGGATTGACTTGAAATGAAATCTTAAATCTTAGCACCTTAGTTTATTTTGTGATATTTTTTATTTAAATAAGTATATTTATTTCATTTTTTAAAATATTCATATTGTAGAACAGCTGGATATATAGTTTATTTTGGATACAATTATGTTTTTCTATGCCTTATTTCATGTTCAAAGTATATTTTATTCATTTTATGTTTTAGACATCGCAAAACTGCTCTAAGGTTCATATTTGTAGCCTCAATTTATTTTCAATTTGAATATTTTTATCATAAATTATCAATAATAAAGTGTTTTTTTGAGTGAGAAATGCTGAAAAAATTTATTGTGTAACTAAAAAATAATCCTTTGAATAATCATGATTTCAATATTGACCAAAATAATCGTGCTAATAATTTTTTCTATAATCGAGCAGCCCTACCATACACCTTCTTTGGAATCATTTGGATGATTTCAGACCTGGAATTACCAATCTCTACTGAATCTCTACTGAACTAGGTTAAGAGGCAGCAACTTGAAAACTACAGCTTCATGACATCACAAGGTGGACCAGAGCATTTTGAAATTTAGAGACTAATAACAAAGAGTTATTCAAACATGTGTGAATGAAACAAGACACAGCACTAAGTATGTTTATAATGAGGTAACAACATTATAACATAAATTAAAGTTCACAAGAGTTGATTTAACGTAAACTATAGGCCCTTTAAAATGTTTTAAAAGAACTCATTGCCTACCACTTTATGCAACTTTGATTTTGAACTTTTTTATACAGAACCTTCTACTTCTTGCCTCTTTTCATCTGCTTGTCAAACTGTGTTGAAATTTTACTCTATATAATAGCGGACTGCCTGTGGTGCTGAAAATGCGTTGGTGTTTCAAATAAAATACGGAAAAAGTTTATGTGCAGGTGTTGGTAGCCTTTGTGTAGCGTTAGTGCTGTCCCTCATAGAAATAAGCACTGTGTTTTGCTGTTATTGCACCTGGAAATTGCTGTTTCCAATAAAGCCGGAGTAAATGACTCAGAGACAGCAAAGACAAACAGATGTTCTCTATTTCCTTAAAACACAGAAGAAAATATCACAAAATAGATCCAAATATGTTATCTAACCCCCAACTGTATTCTTCTGTTAAATATTGAACATTTTTTTTAAATAAATAAAAGTTCAAGCTCAACCAGGAGCATTAAAGTTTGAGAGACGACTGAATTATGAACTGCTGAAACTTTCTCCCATGCATTTCACAACGTGTTCGCAGAGGTCGAAAAACTAAAAGCTTTTGTTTTTTTCTCAGTAACATTTTTTTGTTTACAATATCAACAAAAATTCTCCTAATACCCCCCCTGAAAAAAAAAGATAATATATTAAATATACTTACTAACACACCTATAGTTGTGCTTTGTTTCATTCACACACATGTTTGAGTAATCCTGCATTATTAGACTATCCCCATTGATCGAAATTAGGGATGTAACAATATCCAAATCTATTTTCACGATATGCATCTCATGGTACGATATTTATTGTGATATTTTGAAGAGGCTATAATTGTAGATGGGACACTTTTTTGCTTTTAAAATACTTGACAAGATTTGCGAATCATTACTGTCATAATCCCAAGAATTCAAGTAAAAAACATATTTCTTCTTGTTGTCTGCACTGGAATGAATCATGGGATATGTACTGTAATTCTCTCTGTTTATTAGCTTTTTCTTCTATAAAATATTACTTTTAAGCAAAGGAATCTGTAATCCGATATATATTGTGAGAGCCAGTGATATTATTGTGAGACTTTTTATGATTCAATATCTCGATATTTTCATTATTGTTACATCCCAATCAAAATGCTCTTTTCTACCTTGTAATGTCTTGAAGCAGTAGTTTTCAAGTTAACAGCTCCATTTACTTTTCATTGAGTAGAGATTGGCAATTCCAGAGCTGAAATTATTATCCAAATGATTTTAGTGAAGGTGTATGGAGTTAAAAAACACAGTGGAGCACTTTCTGTATTACCACATTACATCCCAGATTTTTCAGTTTGATCCTAAATTTGCAGGGTTTGTGTGTGAATGAAACAAAACACAACTCCAGGTATGTTTGTGATGAGGAAACATTACAAGATAGATGAGAAAATAGCGTAACATGGGCTCTTAATGTGGAAACACTGATACAGTTTAAGAACAAATATTAGCCACCAACTGCTCTCTTGTTAATGGACTCCGCAGTAGTTTTATTGATGACACAAGACCCCATTAGGACTAAGTTCAAAGCCGCTGTAAACAGCGGATCCATAGCAACGCTGGCCCAACACCTGGCTGGCTCCTTCCTTCTCCTTTTTCGTCTCACTGCTTTTCTGTCAGCGCCATCGTGACAGTTTGAGGATAACACTTTTCTGTAAAATATCTGTCACGGCGAATGTGGCGAGACCAACCGTTGACTAAATATATAATGTATTTCTGCAGCAGACAGGAGAGGTGAGCCAGGGAGTATAGTTTTGAACCACTGTAAACACTCCAGGTACACACGACAGTGACAATGGGACCTTCCCCAGAGTCAACAGCCCCTCTCGCTCCACAAATAGTTGGAGGACAGCGTCATTGTGTGTCTTTAGCAGCTGTGCAATGCCATCATGATGTATAACGGCCACCTCTCTGCGTATTTCTGGACAGTGTTACAGTACAAGCCAAACCACCTAACTTCCTGCCAGTTATTTGTGGTATCAAAATGAAGAGTTCAATTGCAAAAACAGATGGGTTTTGAAAAATCCCCATTTTCTAGACTATGACAAAAATCTATAGTGGATTTTAACAAGAAGGTGTGGAATTATATTTTAGTAGCAGTAAAATTTATTTGGCTTTTGGAAGTATTACTGTATTAAGAGGAAACTGCTTCAAATGGCACTTATCTCTTTTTGCAAATGAACGCCTGCTAATACTAATTTATCTTTTGTTCATTTTAGGTCAAAGTGGTTGTACAGATTTTTCACTAAGGTCAAATTTCTCTGTACAGATTGTAAAAGTGATTGTTTTGGGTGAGACTGCAGTGAGCGGTCTGCATCTACAGTAATTATAAAGTGTTGTTAACGTGTGTTACCGTGACAGCAAAACTTCGCTCTGGCCTCTAAAAGCTCTAAAATTTAAAAGTAGGATGTGCTAATAATAGTTAAAAGTTAATAGAGGAATAAGTTAGGTAATCTGCAGTTTAAAGGTTCACTACGCAACTTTTCTGATGGAATTATTTATTTTTTATTTATTTATTTATTGTTCATGCTATTATTTTGTTGGGATCAATTTAAAGAAAACAAAAAAATCTGAAACTTAACATAAATACATAAACCCTGCTCCTTTCCCAGATCAAAAAATTTAACTGTCTCAGGGTGATGTTATTGCTTTGCCTGGGATGTTCCACAGTATAGCATTAAACCAATTTATCTTGTAGGGGTGTAACAATAACCAAAATATTGTGATATCGTATTGTCAAAAGTCTAAATAATATTATGGGCTATAACAATATATCAAATTACAAGTTTCTTCTAAAAAAACAGAGGGAACTACATAGACCATGATCCTTTGCTCCGTTTTGGTGCAAACTACATGAAGGAATAACAGTTCTAAGCAGTTTTAAATCTTAGTTCCTTGGATTAAGTCTTGTCAAGACATTTTCAAGAGGAAAAAGAAGCATATTCACAATTTTGTTAGCCTCTACAAAATATCGCAATAAATACTTTACCGTGAGATGCATATCGTGAAAATATCGTACCGTGAGATTTGAATATTGTTACATCCCTAATATCTTGTATTTATTCAATTACAGGTGTTCTTTTTTCTGAAAACTACAGTAAAAACATACATTATTACTGTGAACAGGCCCACTTCTCCACAGATATGACTTGTAACTTGGCCTTGTGATGTGACTTGCTTGTCTCCATGGAGATAGTTAATTTAAATGCCATACTGTGGAACATTCTAGGGAAAAAAAAACAATAACACACATGGAATCAAGCACTGTGAATTACTAAAAAGAAAAACCCCACAAAAATCAGGTACAGCACTTTAATTGTTGACACCTGCACTTTCAAAGCTAAAATGTAATAGTTTTTCCATTATATTTGAGTCACTCTGCTCTGGCCTCTGTCACTGTCAGTTTGCAGGTAATACATAGACTGCCTTCACACCCCCTGCACGTAATGGTCCATTTTACACTACAGAAGGCGTAGTTGTGCAGTAAGAGCTGAAGAAATCTCCCATTGTGAGGAGGAGAAACCGCTAAAGATCCAACTGTGAGCTTCACATGCTGATATGTCCACCCACCCTCCTGCCTGGGCCGACGATTTTCACACCGCCACAGATAACGCCACAGACACGACCTTGAGTTCTGTCCACATGGCCATTTGTACGATTCAGAACTCAAAAGTGCACTGTGTAACTTTTTGGTTGGGGGTCTGTCACTTGTTTGTTTCAACGGAAATGTCATTGCTCTGCCTGGAATGTTCCAGAGTATGACATTAAACAGCTCTACCTTACATTTATTCAGTTACAGGTGGTTTTATTGCTCAAAAACCAACAAAAACAGGCATTCTGACTGTGAGCAGGGTTCCCTCTCCACAGATCTGACCCGTGACTTGGTCTGGTTTGGCTCCATAAATATAAAACAAGACAAAACAATAACAACATTTGACAGACCCTCCACCAGAAAAATTATACACAATCCATCTTTAACAGGCTATTTTATTTTTTCCACATTGTTTATATTGACAGATGGTCTAAATATTACTGTGTCATCTATATATTTATATTTAGGACAAATATTAAGGATAGGACACAACAAATTTTCACAAGATGAAACAAGACATAAGCTTTTGTCCAGGAGAATCAGACTGAGAAGATTTTGACATAACCAGGTCAACACACAATTGTCACGTTGACCTGTTTTCACAAGTTTTAATTAATTACTGTGTTTATATTTTATCTTGCAAGATATTGAGGCGCCAGAACCTGTCCCATCTGTAGCAAATAGTATGCAATATCTAGAGAAAAAGTCTGTTCATATTGTGCTTCATTCAGAGCGCAAAATCCAAACCCTAATGTTCTAAACCAACTCACTGGCAGCTCACAAGAATCTAATCCTTTAATATTCTGCATCTTTTAGCATCTTTTCGCATCTGGTCAGTGTCTGTTGTCGGATCTCACTGATTAACTAAATACTGAGCGACATGGTAACAAGATAAGACAAGACAAGCCTTTATTTGTCCAGTGTTGCAATAACAAGAGAACAATAGAATAATAAAGATAATGCAATCACACAGATACAACCCTTAAAAGTAGACAGAAACTAGAATAATTTACTTGAATATTAGAATATTGGCATAAAAATAAGAAAATATAACTCAAGTGTAGAATAAAATATGAGGATACTCAACTATATTCTGTACAGTATGGCTGTCTTTGTATAATACAGCTCTGAATAAATAGAAGGTTAAGTGATTTCAGTGTATTACAGTGGTAATGATTCAAATTATGCTACAGGATTTTACATTATATTGCAATTTATTTCATAAGAGCGGCATATCAAAACCTAGATGAAGCAAAGAGCCAGTTGAGTTCCATAGACTGGTGGTAAGTAGTGTACAATTCAGATATTTGCACTTACAACAGGATAGAATCAGGTCGATTTTTTAAAACTAGTAGAAAAAGTACTGCTTAATATAATATGGACGAATATGGTAATATGAGGCTTTTTACCTGGAAGCTTCGGGGCATACAAGTTGTATATTCACAGTTTGCACACACATCTTTCAGTTCCCACAAAAGTCAAAATTTGCACTTTTGTCATGGCTTTTGTCCTCTCGTTGTGCACAATTTTGCTTAAGCTTTGCCAATTGTTTAGTGTTCTCTGGAAAGCAGCCACAAATGATACAGACTTTTTGAAATTCTGCGGGAACATTTGCAGCTTATTATGTGATATTTGTGAAGTAATTTAGCACACCAGTCCAATGCTAATGCCACCATCAGAAAAGCATCCCCCTTTGATAGATTGTTAGAAGCAGAATTCTTTAAAACGCAAAGCCCACCTAATCAGACCAATATCCTGCAAACTCGCTCCAAATCTGTGTGAATATCCAATGTCTTCTGATTTCTCCGAGTTCCTGGAATTAAATTGGCTTCAGAAGAAACAATATGAAAGTGATAAGAATATGTAAAAGAACTGCAGACACGTGGAGGCTGTAAGATTAAAGGTGCATTGTGTAACTTTTTTGGCATGATACTGACCATTTTTATCGTCATAGAGACCAAACCAGGTCAGATCTGTGGAGAGCCGACCCCACTCACAGTCAGAACGCCTGTTTTTCTAGATACGTTTGAGCCAGAAAACCACCTGTAATTGAATAAATGTAAGATAGAGCTGTTTAATGTCATACTGTGGAACATTGTAGGTAGAGCAATGACATATCCATAGAAACAAGCAAGTGATGGTCGCCCAACCGAAAAGTTATGCAATGCACCTTTAAAGGACCTGTGTGTTTAAGCAAAAAATCTGCAGGTATATTGTAAAAGCTCAAAATAAACATGTCGTGTACTATCTGCATCTAATTATAAAGCATTTTATTGTCAGAGAATCAGGTAGTGTGCAGTTAGCATGCTAGTTATTGTTAGCACTAGCATTGTTAGTACAGCAAAACTCCGCACTGGCCTCTGAAAGTGCTTATAAACTCATTGTACTGAATAATTAAAATGCTCGGACTGCATAAGGTAATTTAGGAATAACTTTGGACAAGTACACTCCATCCAAAATATATAATACTAGTTCTGTTTTTCACGTTTAATAATTCAAATTAAAATTGAAATTTGAATTATTAAGTAGCAAATCCTGCAGTTTTTGAAGTACCATAATTTCCTCCACAAACAACACAATATCCTTTCTTATTTCTTATAAAAACTGCTAACCTGCTAGTTTAGATCCGTGCATGTTCTGAATTGTGATTCTTGTATTAGTTTCTCAGTTTCAGTGTTTTTGTCAGTTTTTCTGGTTGCATGAATTTTGAACACAATCCTATTATTAAACCATAAATCTAACTAGAACCACAATGCTTACTAGAAATCTCAAATGAGATTTTTCTCCAAATTGTTCAGCCCTAGGAAGAAGAAAACAGGTTAAGGGATAAAAGTACGATCACCATTCAAATCAGGAGTGTTGTAAAATGCTGATTTTCTGCTGTTATTAAAACCATTACCTCGCTCTGTAGGCCTCCTCCCACTACTGTCAATCTGTTATGTTTGTCGTATTTGTACAAAATGTTAAAAAAAGTATAAATCAACGTAAATTCAAGTCAGCCCAGAAACAGACTGTCATTACGGGGCGCCGCGTAGTCCCTAAATCACCTTCGTCTGCCAAAACTCAGATTATTAATTCCCCCTTAATCTGCTGTTGGCGTTGTATAAATTGGTGCCATCACCTTCAGGATACGTCTTTTTCCTCAGAAACAGATTGCTTCCACGCTGTAGTTGATTTCCTGTCATTGTTTTCTTTTAATCCTCAAACTGACAAACATGAATAACTGGCAGAGTGACATTCCTGCCACGCACTTGGCGTAGTCTCTAGGGTGACGCGTCTTAAAGATGCACTGCGCAACGTTTCTGATGGAGGATTTGCTACCTGCTTGTCTCCATAGAAATGTTAATTGCTTTGTCCAGAATGTTCCATAGTATAGATTAAATATAATAAATCCTATAATACACTAAACTGACTCTTGTGAGCTTTTAGCCATGATATAATACTGTTACCTGATCAAAAATAGACCTGGAGTTGTGTTTTGTTTCATTCACACGTGTTTGAGTGATCTTTTATTATTAGTCTGTCTACATCTCCAAAGATCAAAATGCTTCTCCACCTTTTGATGTCATGTAGCAGTAGTTTTCAAGTTGTAGTGAAGGTGTATGAATTTTGAAAACAGAGTGGAGCATTTATTACCACATGACGTCACAAGAGTGTGCAGAAATATCAAAATATTGATATATCATATCGTTTAATGTGATGATACAGTATCGATCTTGTGGGCTGATGTATCGATATATCACCAAGATATTTTTTGGTGTATTTTACTAAATTATTTTGTTACAGTGCTACAGTTTTGCTGCTTGTTTAGAGGAAGGAAACTCATTTATGCAACACATTTGACATTTTCACGGTTTTGAGGATGAAAATGGGCGTGTTTGTATAAATTTTGCACAAAAAGTGGTTTAACAAAGACTTTTAGTATCACAGCCATGAGTTAGGCTTTATTTTTTATTGAACCATATTGAATCAATTTGAAATATATCATATTGAATCAAAAGTACACTGTATCAAGATATGTATCGTATCGTGTCCTTTGTATCGAGATATGTACCATTTTGGCAACTTCTTAAGATACCCAGCCCTAATCACAAGGCCTAAATATGCAGGTTTGTGAGTTAAACATGAGTAAATGAAGCAAAACACAGCTCCAGGTATGTTTGTGATGAGGAAACAACATTAAAACATAGATCAGAAAATACTCTAATAGGTCTTTTAATTAGGGATGTAACAATAACTGAAATATCTTGATATCGTATCGTCAAAAGTTTCACAATAATATTGTGGTCTATCACAATATATCGACTTACAAGTTCCTTTGCTCAAATGCATGCTTTTACAGTAGCAACAGCTTATAAACATGGGGAACTACATATCCCATGATTCATTTCAGTGCAGACAACATGAAGAAATATGCTTTTTACTTGCTTTTAGTGTGAGATGCGTATCGTGATAATATCATACCGTGAGATTTAGATATAATTACATCACTACTTTTAATGTCATACCATGGAACATTCCAAGGAAAACAATAACATCTCCAAGGAGACAAGCAGGTAGCTGTCCCTCCAATGGAAAAGTTGCACAGTGCATCTTTAAACAGACTTACAGACATGAATAACAGGCAGAGTAACATTCTTGCCACACACTCAGAGAAGTCTCTAGTGTCTCACATCTTAAACAGCACATGGGCCATGCTCTGATTCCAGCTAAAAGCCTCATTATGTGACCTTTGTCCCAATTCAGACATGTTACTCTTATTTCTCGCTAATCAAGTTATCGCCGTAGTGATAAAACACGAAACTGAATTAGGCTTGCTCAAATTGCATTCAGTCGGCAGTAAAAAACGGCAGTGCATTTTAACTTATCGATTTCTACTTCACGAAAATATGTCTATGTCTTATTTATATTGTTCTTTTTTAATGATGGAAGTTCACATTTTACTTCATCTGTCGATTCTGGATAGTTAATTGTACTGACATGATTCATTTTAAAAACTTTTTTCATGTTTTTTAATACTACAAATTACATTCAGTCTGCAGTAGAAAACGCAAGTGCTTTTTCTTTTTCACTTACTGATTTCTGCTTGTCTTATTTAAAGGTGCACTGCGCAGCTTTTCAGGCCTGAGCGTCCACCACCTGCTTATCTCCATGGAGATGTTATTGCTTTGCCTTCTGGAATGTTCCATGGTATGACATTAAGCACATCCATCTAGTTTTTATTAATTACGCGTGTTTCTATTGCTCCAAAATACAATAATTCCTTCTGGAAATAGATGCAACTCTCCACAGATATGAATCACGATAGATAAATTTAATCTATACTGTGGAACATTCTAGACAAAGCATGAATATTTCCATATAAACAAACAGGTGACGAGCCCTCTATTAGAAATGTTACACAGTAGAGCCCGACCGATATGGATTTTGTTGTGGCCGATATAAAACCGATATAATGGGAGTTGGAGCTGCCGATAGCCGATATAATCGCCGATATATTTAGTGATGTAAAAATTCACTGTAAATCTTGAATTGTTTAAAAAACTTAGGTTTGGCTCTAGTGGATTCTAAATTGGGTTTATTTAGGCAACATTTATTGTTATTCTGACTCTTTACGTCATATTTACATACAGTAGATTGGCCTAATGGCATTTTTGCATCACATTCTAGCTACTAGTGATGGGTATTCCAGTTTTTTTTTTTTTTTTTGGAGAACCGTCTCTTTTGGCTCGGCTCACTAAAGCAGCTGGCTCTTTTGGCTCCCAAGCGACTCTTGTTGCAAGTAGGACTAAACCAAAACTGAACCAGGACTGAAAAAGGACTAAACCAGGACTAAAACAGATTTAAACCATGTGTAAAACAGGACTAAACCAGAACTGAACCAGGACTGAGTGTCGGGACTCGGTCTCTCCTTCACTCGAGCCCAAGATTAGTCCTGGTTTATTCATTTTATGCTGAACTGCAGCCAAATATTAACCTTTTTTTTTTAATCCTATGCACACGCAGATTTCTGAAAGTTTCGTTTTCAGCCGCTGCTGCTGTCAAACTACGGGTCTACAAGCGGCTTGAAGAGAAAAAGAGAGATAAAGAGAAAACACGGCTCCCAATAAGAAACATGCTCCCGTTGTTCGCTTCAAAGAGCCGGATCTAAGAGCCGCTTCGATCGCGACCAACCCATCACTACAAGCTAGTAAATAAACTAGCGCTATTAGCCTTTAGTCGTAAAAACGTGCGCGCCGTGGTAATTAATTATATCCATAAATGTGGATCATTCACATGTCTATTTACAGCTGATTTACATATCAGTGCTGGTCCAGTAGCAAATATACGGCCAATATAGTCACTTTACAATAGGCCAATAGAAAACGGCCTGTTTATGTGTGGGAGCTACAGCAGCTAATCGCTAATAACAAATAGCCAAAACTAGCTTCAAAGTCGATGTATTTCCAACACTCACCGCTCACACCGGCTCCTCCTCACATCACAAGTCTGCACTAATAAAAGTCCTTTTAATCCAGACTCAAACCGATTGTCCGTAAAAAGAATATAATCTCAGTGTTGCGCACCGCTGCGGGTGTAAACAATACACACGTGAGTGAAGTGACGTGACTCTGGGGGTGTGTTCAGGGACAGTACGGACTCAGACACAGACAAATTTCACCGCAGATAAATACTGATGCGGAGTCACATATTAGGACATTTATCTGTCTGTAAATTGGATTTAATGAACATAATGTAGAGAGTCTAAGCTTTATAACGAGGTATAACATGCCCACGTGAAATATCGGCCCATATCAGCAAGTATATCGGCAGATAGCCGATATGTCTCCAGATGCCCATATATCGGCCAGCCGATATATCGGTTGGGCTCTATTACACAGTGAACCTTTCATTTTTTAATTCGATTGTGCATGAAAGTACACATTTTACGTCATCGGTCAATACTATATAATTAATTGTACTTGTATGATAAATTTTTTGTTGTATGTTTTATCATGTTTTGAATCTCTGCAATTGAATATGGATTTAAATTTAATTCCAAGGAGCGTTTTAAGTCTTAACTAAACTATGTCCTCCATTGTCGACTCCACTAGTCAAAACTCCGGCGAACTTCCTGTCATGTGATGATGAATGAATGGAGTAAAGCCCTATTTACAGCTTGTCATTTTATAGCTGCCAGACAGTATTTACGGCAGCTGCGCCCTGTCATCTCCAAAGCCGCTGCAGAAGAAAAGAAAAAGGCACGAGACAATGAGCGACAGGTGCGGCGGGAGCAGAGCCGTGTGCACAAAGGAACAGTTGTAACGGCACAAACTTCACAAATGTCTGACATCATGTTTGTAATGGATCCCGGCCACGCTGGGACCGCTGATGTCATTTGTGAGGTATTGGCAGAGCGCCGAATGCTTTGACTTTACTTATCACTGAGTCAAAACTTTGATCTGGACCTGAGTTTTTCTTCTAAATGTCAGTTCCTCCATCCATTTTGTGCTTGGCGTTTTGAGAAACACCTTTAGCTTCGTGCTTATTGGTTAATCCTGTTGATATATCTACAAAGTTGGGAGATATGGATTGTTTGTCTGACCAGCCTAGTCCGTTTTACATTCTGTTCGAATCCAAAAGGGACTGGAACCCGGAAAATCCTCTGTCCAATCTTGAGACAGCTGCTAATTTGTAGCACGTGTTTCTCAAATGCGGAAGACATCTCCTCTCCAAAATTCTTGCAAGCTTCAGAACAAAATATACAACTTCTTTTACCTGAGATAAGTAATAGTTTGGTACTTCGATTGTTGATCCTGTACAAATCCACGCTGTTTGTCATTCTTTTATGTTGTTATTTCTACTTTTTTGACAGATGAACTGATAAACAGAGGATACGTTTCTCTGATTGGTTAATCCACCTGTCAATCACACCCTCTAAAATCAAGGAAACAGCTCCAGATCCATTTGTCTTTGTTAAGTTTTGCCAAAGCGAGGGGTTCTGGCTGGTCAGGTAAACGGATTGGACGGTCAGTTTCCCAGCAGTATCAGGGATGAGGTGGATTTAGAGGGTGGAGATACCCATCTCCAGACCTCATCATGATAAAGTGTCCATTCACAGCGCTGTTTAGTCTCTTTGTTCCATATCGGCCAAGCTGTCAGCCTGTGACCACTGTATTTAGCGTCTGATGGACCTTTTTTTAACCATTTGCTGGAGTGCATCACTTGACAGGCCACGTCCATTAATATCCAGCCGATAAAAACTGAGTGGTGCCACCAGTTAACTCTGGGCTGTAATGGACCACCTCTGAGTGGGCAATTGTGTTATCAGCTCCCTCCACTGCCCAGTGCACGTTCACAATACAGACGTCACAACAGGGAAACTACACGATTCAACTATGTAACACATATTCAAGACACTTACGATACATGTAGGACTCCATATCAGGGTGTCCAAACTGTGACCCGAGTGATCATAGGCAGAGTACTTTAGCATTATATATGTAAATAATTCTACCCCTATTACCTCAACAGCGTCACACTGCATTGTGATATAGACCTGAAATTACCGTTCCAGGTCCTTTTAAATAGGTTTTCTGTCAAAGCTCTTTCAAATGCACCCATTTGAATGACGCAATTATTGAATTGTCTTGAAACTACACAAGAGCAACTCTGTTTGAATTGATCTCTGAAGCTACATCGTCCTTTCAGTTTTGTATCATATTTCTCTGTGTGGCGCTGTTTTGAATCTGAAATAAACAAACATGTCTGCAATCGTTGCGTTTGTACCAGCTGCCAATTGCACATGATCTATTGCAGAAAGTGAGTGACTAACTTTCTGGAAAGTCAGCATTTCCTCTTTAAAATAGTTAGTTGCGGATCCTTAATGACCAATTTCTACTTAATTTCAATATGCTAATAGGTGATGGGTCATTTTGTTTTCTCAAATTCCACTGCAGATCTCATTACAGGGCAAATCAGGATATGTTCATAACAGCTTGATGTTGTCCTAAATTAAATTGGAAAAAGCATTGTTTTGGCTTGAATTGACCAATCAGTGCATTTAATCAAAAGCACTCACATGTATTCTCTTAACAATAGCCTCTTATATTGTTGTGATGTTTTGTGAAGAGCTCAGTGTGTGTTTGGCAGACTAACTGGAGCCCGCCAGCCTGCTGAAGCAGCACAGGGCATTTTTCTCATATAGAATCAATTAGCCCAAATTCTCCAGGGACAGCTTTTTTCCATCTCCTTCCTTTTACTACAGGGCACCACTCACAAGAGCACAGAAGGCCAAGCTGCTGATCATCACAGAGTTTATATGAAGAGCACTGCAGTAATAACATATGGGCCCGTGAGACAGAGAGCTACACTAAGACTGTAGTCGACAAAAAAAAAAAAAATGTGGTTGATTAAAGGTGCATTATGTAAGTATTCTGGTGAAGGGTCTGTCAAATTTCTCCATTGCTTTGTTTGAAATGTTTCACAGTATGGTATTAAACATTTCTATCTTCATAGAGACCAAACTAGATCAAGTTACAGGTCAGATCTGTGAAAAGGCAACGCCGCTCAAAGAATTTCTTGGTATTTTTGAGCTATAAAACCACCTGTAATTCAATAACTGTAAGATAGAAATGCTTAATGTCATACTGTGGAACATTCCAGGTAGAGCAATGACACATCCATAGAACCAAATAGGTGACACCCTAACTAAAAAGTTACATAATGACTAAAAAGGTGGTGTGGCAAAAACTAATTAAATGTCCTGTAGTAACTCGCACACGGAAATATGACCACGTGTCCCCAATCCTGTCTGTCCTTCACTGGCTCCCTGTTCGTTTCAGAGTGGATTTTAAAATACTTTTATTGGTTTCTAAATACCGATAATGACCTTGCCCCTCAATACCTTGCTGACCTGCTGGTGTCATACTCTCCAAAGCACTCCCTCAGATCTGCTGACCAGGCTCTGCTCGTCGTTCCTAAGCCCAGGAGGAAGCTTAGAGGAGACTGTGCATTTTCTGTTGTTGGGCCTAAATTAAGGAATGAATTGCCTATTCACATAAGACAAAGCTGACTCTCTTCTTGCTTTTAACACACTTGTTTTCTTTGGCTTTTAACAAGTTTTGAGGGTTTTACTGTTAAATAATTGTTGTTTATATATTTTTTTGCTGTATTATACATATGTTTTTATCTCCTTGTACAGAACTTTGGTCAGTTTTATATTGTTTTTAATAGTGTTTTATAAATAAACTGGATTTGGATTTGGATATATTATGCAAAATGTACTTCATCAAATAATGTCTAAATCTCATCCTGTCTCATTCTTGAAGATCCCATCTCATGGTTCCTCTCATGGAAAGTGTATCTTGTTCTGCCCCTATTGTACTGGAGCTCATGCAAAATTATTTAAACAGAAAAAATACTAGAAAATCTCTCTAGTATAGCTGGGTAAATTCATGATTCACTCCCAAATCTCTCTGCTAGGTTTCTGCTCTCATATAACTCCACCCGCTCTACTCCACACTGCATCAGAATCAGCTCCTCAGCTTTGGTTTTTCTGATGGGAAGTAGGCAAAACTCCAGTGTTTGTGTGGCTGAAGTGTGGTTTTCATGTGATCCAGAGGTGAAGTTCATGTGATACCAACTATGCACCATTTCCTCATCGCTTTGACCAAACACGAGCTCATCTCACTTCCTCTGTGGCTTTGTAGCTGACCTCAGAGCACTTCTGCAATTAGAGCTGAAGATTACCAAGAACTTCATAAGACAATACAATACAGGATTCAGGATATTAGATGATATTTTGAGTATATCCTTAGCTGCAATGATGCCCAAATGTGGCTAATTTGCATTTATTGTCTTTGAATTGAGTTCTACACTTTTATCAATCTGGGATGGCTGTTGCTGAAAGAGATTAGAAAAAAAAACAGAACATTTTTATCTGATTGGTCAAAGCATTACAACAGCGGAACAAAACAAATAATATACTTTTGTTACATCAATTTTTTTCATGATTCTTGTATTATACGCTGATCATTTGTAGGTAATTAACCTTTGACTGTCATTGTAGTTAGTGAACATACATCTTCCTTCATATTACCGAACATTTTCTGGAAACATTTCTGAAATAAGAGTGGTGAGTTTTGTAGTTTCACAATAGGAGCACCATTTGCATCTTTTTTTTTTTTTTTCTTTCATATTGTGTAGCTCGGGGAAGAAGTTCTTTGTGAAGAATTGTTGTGAGCTTGTCAGCCTTTCCTTTAGCCACGGCTTTTTTATATTCTGTATCACTTTTGTGTTCAAACATAATGGTGGCTCTACCTCCTTACAGCAGATTCTCCACAGAGCTCACATCTCACATCTTTTTATTCTGGCCTGTCTTCATCTGTTAATTGCCGAGTGCCTGCACCAATTTGTGAACTAAGTCATCTCAGGGCATTTGTGGCTGGAAATAAAACAAACCTAAGTTAACCTGGAAGCATCACAATGATTCATCAACTAAAAAAAAAGATCGTATCATAATCCTACTTAAATACTTACACTTAAACATTAACAGAAAGACCTTTTTATTTCAAAGACAGTGGTAAATTGTGGAGACATTGGCTGTGCTATCTCTATATATTAAAACACGCCAAATTTATTATGTATAATGTTAAATTTTATTCATATTTAATAAAAATGAACAATATATTCTGTGTTTTTAATGAAGATTGAACTGAATTGTATCACTAAATCAACATATATATATATATATATATATATATATATATATATATATATATATATATATATATATATATATATATATATATATAGTTATTTCAATATCTAAATTTACACTCAGAATAATAATAAGAAAATATAATAGAACTGAAAAAAAGAACCACTTCTAAAATACTTGTTAGTTGCAGCTCCACTCTCAAAACTGTTGAAGAAAACTTGCTCAAACAACATCAGTAGAGTCTCAGAGACGGGTGGAGGAGGAGGAGGAGGAGGAAGGGGTGAAGAGGTGGAAGAGGAGGGTGAAGAGGGATGAGCGGACGAGGAGCAGACAGAAGATAGACAAGAGATAAGAGCAATGACAGGGCGCTTGTGTCACTTCCCAAAAAACCTGTTCCACCACAAGATAAAGCCTGACTTGCCTGGATCTAAGTCTTGTCCAAATGGTGTCGTGGATACAGTGGAGAGATAAAGACTGCAGCTAGGCCTGTCACAATAATTACTATATTGATTTATTTATATTTTTGTTGCAATAGTGGGGAGGTTTTTGCTATGTTTTATGTAATATGATAAGATTTGAGCTGTAGAGGGATAAAAAAGTAACATCTAGGACTAATTACTGGTTCTTTCTGCTACTTATTTGTTGTAACTCAGGCTTTTTAATGATACTTTTTTCTTTTTTAATGGTTTACTGGCTTTATCTTACTTTATTTTTTATTGTGACAGTGCCATAAAGTAGTTGCAATATTATTGTTTATCCTGATAAACACCATAAATTCTCTTTTCTGCTGTTGTCCCATATAAATCCTTAATCCAAATAAAATAATTAGTCAATTAATTAAGAAAATTGGTCAACTAAAACGCTATTGGCCAATTAATCAACCAAACAATTAAAGGCTTACAGTCCTAGGAGGACATATTTGAAATTGGTCTAATGTTTTACAGCAAATAGAACTGGGTATCATTAAGAAGTTGCTGATACGATACATATCTCGTTACAGTTCACCTTTGATTCGATACGATATATTTCAAATCAATTCAATATGGTTCAATAAAAAGTAAAGGGTAAGTCATGGCTGTGATACTAAAAGCCTTTGTTAAACCACTTCTTGTGCAAAGTAAATATGAAACACTCAAATTTTAATCATCAAAACTGTGAAAATGCGTGGCATAAACGTTTCCTTCCACTAATCAAGCAGCAAAACTAGCACTGTTACAAAATAATTTAGTAAAATATACCAAAAAATACTGTTGGTGATATATCGATACAGCACCCATGATAACAATACTATATCATCACATTAAGCGATACGATATATCAATATTTCAATGTTTTTGCACAGCCGTAGTAGAAAATGAATTTAATCATCTTCTAACTACATATCCAGTACAGCATAGAGATTCAGTTATTTCTAATTGTCAGTAATCAGTATGGGTGTTTTTAATCTGCATATTCTTATGTTTGCATTTCAACACTTATTTCTTAAAGATGCATTGTGCAACATTTCTTCAGGAGGGTCTGTTACCTGCTTGTCTCCGTGAGGATGTTATTGCTTTGCCTGGAATGTTCCACAGTATGACAAAAGAGCCCAACCTTACATTTATTCAATTGCAGGTCAGATCTGTGGAGAGGGGTCGCCTCTCCACAGATCTGACCTGTAACTTGGTCTAGTTTGGTCTCCGTGAAGATAGAAAGGTTTAATATGATACCGCGAAACATTTCAGACACAGCAATAACATCTTCATGGAGAAACTTTTCATATAATTCTACATTTTTAGAGCTGCACTGTCTGAAACCAAATACAAAGCCTCTCCATTTCTTCATCACATTACACTGTTGAAACACTGCAGTGATGGGCTATTGAACCAGAATTTAATAGAATCTTGTAATGGCCAGCAGATTCCTGGTTAATTTCCTTGTATCTTAAACTTCAGGTCCACTAAAGGTGATGTCAGTAACCCCATGCATTCATTACGCCTGCACTCTTGAAGGAGGCCTCGCGTAGTCTTCCGTGCTACCATTTAGTTCTGGGGTCAATTGCTTTTTAATCACACTCGGCTTTTGTTCTGCCTGGACTTAAACCCAGAGGTGTCGCATAATCAATCTCTCCTTCTTTCTGTCATGGTGCTAATATAAACAGCTGACCCCATCGGACCTTTCAGTAACACGCATTCCTCGGAAGAAGTGAGCAAGATGTACCCAACATGAACTAAACCAAATCCAACTGCTCTGAACAATGCGATAACGGTCCTGTATTATGCAAAAATTGATTCTTGTGAGCTTTAAGACATGTCATAATCCCTGGATAACTCAAACATGTGTGAATGAAATAATAAACAACACCAGTTTTTTGGTTTGAGAGAAGAACGTCGAGCTAAATCTGCAGGGTTAAACATGTGAATGAAACAAACCACAAATCCGGGTGTGTTTGTGATGAGGAAACAACATTGTAACATAGATCAGAGTGTAATATTGATCCCTTTAATAAACTGCGGTGCTTGTATGACTCGTCGATGAGGTGTAAAGGAGGTGCAATTGATTTTGGATAAAACATAAATTACAAACTTACTATGCCAAAATTAAGACTACAGAGCAAGTTAAAAGCTCTAAATTTGAAACTTTTGCACTGTGATATTGACATTACAATAATGACTTTATACTATCATGTAATAGAGTCAAATTTGTTGTGCCCTATTGATTGACATTGCTCTCCTGTTGTAATTTCAGCTAAATCAGTTCTTTCTGAACAGATTGTGTAGAAATAAAGCTCAGATTAAAGTCTTAACAAAGCCTCAGACAGAGCAGTGCCTACAGTTAGCATCGCTCCCCCAGGCAATGTTGTGAAAGCAGTTCTCATGGTCAAACTGAGACCACTGTGTGCGGTCTACATCAAATTATAAAGTGTTTTTTGGTTTCATATTTTTATTCATGTGTAAACAGATGGAGATGTCATACAAATAACACATGTACACACACTTTTTAAATTTTTAATCAGATAAAACTTACAAAACTAATTAACAAAAACAAATTACTAGTAGTAGCGTCATATAATGTAATAAAAATAGAACGATAATACGTATACTACTATTATTAATAACAAATAAAAAAAATATTAATAGTAATCAAATTAAAAAAATAATAATAATAATAAAAAGATATAAAGCATTTTTATTGTCCACGAATCAGGAAAGTAAAACTAGTGCGCTTAACTTGCTAGTTTTTCTAGCAGTGGCATGACTGCACAACTCTGGCTTCTGAAAAGAAAAAGTTGTGAAAAGCACTTATGAACTCATTCCTCTGCATAATTAGGGATACTAGCAACGGGTTAGAGAAGTGAGGAATAAGTTTGGACCACTGCAAACACTTTAAAAAGTTCTGTTTTTCACATTGTTAATGCGGTAATAATCAGGTTCGGCACCTTTAATATAATCTTTTCACAGTAACTAAAACTTGCCAAGTGTGTCTGTGAAGCAGTAACTATCTAATAGTCAGGTAGAAACAGAAGTGCAAACAGAAGTCACATATCCACCGTCCATTTTGTGCCAGGTAGCTCTGTAATGACAAAAGCAGCTGTCAGGTAGAAGTATCCACCGCGACCCCCTTCACCCCCTCCTCCGCTGCTCCTCCCCCCGAGGCACTTCAGAGGGGCTGGAACAGTTTGTTTGACCCCCGCGACCTCCACCATCCATTTGGGCTCAGGGCTGCGTTTCCGAGAGAGCCCTGTTTTTTTTCCGGCTTACCACCTGTTCGGCATTTTATCTTCCAGCTGAGTGTTCGTGTCTGCCCGTCCGGAATTTGCATAGACAATGTTCTGCTTTTTAGCGACAAAAAAGGGTCTCCACAACACCTTTTCAGCTCCCAAAGTACTGTTTTTTCCCCCACTTTTAGCATAGCGTCTCTCCTTCAGCAGGGGGTGTGGATAACAGCGGGGGACTGGTACTTCGACCATTTTCTGCCTGAGCAAAAAAGTTATTTCTCCTTCCTGCGGTCCAAGTCAATTTGGTGTTTTTAAACGTATACTTTTGCCGAATGTGAATTGAAACTCAAATTTGCAAGGAGAAATAATATCCGGAATATGATTTTTTTTCTTCCGTTTGGCAAAGAACAAAGCGTGACCTGAAGGACGAGCTTACAAGCTGCCTAGAAAGTTAGAGGGCATTTTTCGAAGTGTTTTGAAAAGGGCGCATTGAACTCCACGCACATAGTTTAAGGCCATATGTTTTCAGCTGTCATTTTGAACTGTTGTTTGCTTTAAAGGTGCTGTACCTGATTTTTTTTTACTACCTTAAAAACATGAAAAACAGAACTATTCACTTTGCAGTTTTCCCAAGTTATTTCTAACGCATTCCGATCATCCTGATTATTCACTATGATGAGTTAATTAGCGCTTTTCACAACTTTCAGAGTTCAAATTTTTGCCATGACAGTAATGCTAATGACAACTAGCATGCTAACAATGTACTTCCTGATTCTTGCACAAAATGACGCTTTATTTACTTTGACCACAAGACAAATTTTGCTCAAATACATGAAAAAAAATAATGTACAAGACTTTAAAATGAGACACAACTTTCAGAGATCAGATTTTTGCCATGACA
Organism: Boleophthalmus pectinirostris; assembly: GCF_026225935.1. Lineage (NCBI taxonomy): Eukaryota > Metazoa > Chordata > Actinopteri > Gobiiformes > Gobiidae > Boleophthalmus > Boleophthalmus pectinirostris. The sequence continues at coordinate 15,803,008 of NW_026571018.1, forward strand.
ATAATACTAATGACAACTGGCATGCTAACAATGTACTTCCTGATTCTCGCTCAAAATGACAAAATTATGCTTTATTTATTTTGACCACAAGACAAATTTTGCTCTTGTATATGAAATTAAAACAGGTACAAGATTTTAAAAATTTATTTTTTAGATCTTTCCCATGACCTTCTCAGTGATCATGGTATGTCATTAACAACTAGCATGCTAAGCACAAGCTTCCTGATTCACAGCATACTTATTTTGAACACATATCCGTACTGCCTGGGGCAAGAACATTTTTGCTGAAATACATGGAAAAAAACAACTACAAGAGTTTTAAAATAAAAGGTTTACGGTTGTTTTGATCATTTCCATGACCTTCTCAGTGATCATGTTATGTCCTTACACCTGACCTGTCGAGATTCCACACATCTGCTCCGAGAAAGATTTCCAAACGAGTTAAGACATCGCACTGCTCTTGTTTTGGGAACGCTGCTGCACAGTTTTGGGCCAGCAGCAGGTGTCTGTGGGAATGAAGGGAATCTAATCTCAAACAATAGGAGCTGATGGAGGAATGGAAAAACACTCCAAACATTCGGAGCCTGTGGTCCTATGTCCGAGCGCTGCGTTTATGATTTGCTGCACACGGCTGGGGGCTTTTTTTGGTGCGGGCAACGCCAAGGTCAGGGCTGGGTCCTTTATGGCATCTTCGTTTTTTTGGACTCCCATGGAGCTCATTCCAGGCTGTATATCTTCAGAGTCATAGAAAAAGACAGGCTGTATTGCTTGTACTCTGACTTCTCATATATAGTTCTTCAGCTTAGACTTAGACAAACTTTATTGATTCACAAGGGAAATTATTTGAACACAGTAGCTCTCACATTACAGTATATTATAATAACAAAGAGCAAAAATATAAATGGTAATAATACATTCTAAATAAGCAGTAAAATAGCAAGAGCCTGGTGTTAAATAAGGCATAATTATATAAATGTATCAGCACAAGTAAAATAAAATATAGAAATATAGTAATACAAATATATCTCAGGTTGTAAGGAGAAACTGTGAAAATAGTGATTGACAGGACATAAAGTTACCTATTAAATAAAGATGAGTTGTTATACAGTTATGTAGAGTATGATATGAATGAGTACTGCTTATTCTCTCATTTTTCATATAGTTGTACAGTTCTAGTGCTCTATTCTGTATCGTACCTAACTTGATTCAGAGTCAAAACCTCTAATCTGTCTTCTACATTATTTTATTACAATACTTCAGTGAAACTTTTGAATATCCAGGGAGTTCATTTGTGGCCATACACCTTCAGAGTCATAGAAAGTGGCTGTCAGAAGCAGCAAAACTCTACTTGACACTAAAACTAATGGCAACTATATACTAGAAACTAGGGATGTAACAATATCCAAATCTCTCGATGCGATAGTACCACGATATGCATGTCACGGTACATTATTTATTGTGACATTTTGTGGAGGCTAACAAAACTGTGAATATGTTACTTTTTACCAATAAAATGCCTTGACAGGACTTTGGTTTTGTCATAATCCAAATATTTAAGAATATTGATACACTATAACTATTTATTTAAGCAGAGAGACTTAATTTGATATACTGTGATGGCCCACGATATTATTGTGAGACTTTTGGTGATGTGATATCACGATATTTTGGTTATTGTTACATCCGTAATAGATACAGCTTTTGAATGATCTTGAGTTTTATCAGAACTAGTATAACAGCATATGGTAACATGAAGAAAGTAATATTATAAGATTTATGTGAAATTACAGTCCATTTTTATTATCATTATGGTATCAAATCATTATTGAAATTTTGGTCAAGACTCAGAACTTTATGAAACATTGCTTTATGCTGAGCCTATTACTGCAGAACAAATAGCCGGGCTCGGTCCATTTCTGATATGAATCATAAAGAATTGATGAACAGTTATGCATGAAAGCAGCCATCGATTGATCCTTTGTTTCTACATTACAATATTGGAGACATTTTTCATATTTTGAGTACTAAACTTAGCTGTGTTTTGATAGTGCTCCCACTGGCTTGTTGTACCAAGTCTAAAATTTAAAACACTTTTCAGATGCTGTTAAGACAATTACTGTGTTGTTTATACTAACTTAAAAGTGTTTTCATAAGCAAATACAATCTCTGAAGTAGTTTGACTACAACTTTCAGAATAAGTATCCGCTACTTAAACCAAAGCACTTTCCCAATGTCATCTCACTTTAAGAACGCAGAGTCTAAAGGGCCACAGTCCATTTCATAAGGATTTTTAAATGACGGTTTTGAAGGAGGTGGGGAGTCATTAAAGGTTTTGTTGTACTGATCAGTGTTTATTATCTTTATCTTGTCTATTATCCATGAAGCAACTGTATCTAAAAGGTACAGTGTGTAACTTTTTGGAGGAGGCATATCACCTGTTTGATTCCGTGGATACATTTTATGACATGAAAAGTTATTATTCTTATTATTATTATATCATTATAGGCCGATATGGATTACTTGTTTTATTTTATTTATTTATTTTGAGCCAATTCTAATATCTGATATTTGTCCTGCTGCTGTGACCAATAACTGTTATTCGCCAATACTGATATTTCACATTTTAAATGCATAGCAAGGCCCGTACATTTAGTTAAAGTTAGCCCTCTCAGGCTCAAATTAATTTTTAGTATCAGGAAAAATCTGATATTTGGGGAAAATTATAATATGGGGTAGTAATATACAATCCTGACTTTTTTATCCTTTGTAAACAAAAAAAGTATTTTGCACTTCTGGCAGGCCGTTGTGTGTGTAGCCATTCTTGCACAGTCTGCATCGTCCACGTTTATCAGCATGGATGGGAGAAAACGCTCCTGAGTAAAAAAAGCTCATAAAATATGGATTTAGAGTAAGTAGGTAATTGGAATTTAGCTGTTGCAAATCTGCAACGCCTGCCTGGAGAGGGTTAAAGTAACAATCACAAATAAACTTTTAACTTTTGTAAAAATAATAACAAACTGTTTTTTAGTGGGAAATAAAATAATTAGTTCCATGTTTGTGGAACAATACAGCCATATGGAGCATTTCTATTTCCATCTTGCCTCTTTAGTCAGTTCAAAAAGAGTAAAAATCGCAGTACTGAATATCGATATTGTCTGATAATGATATTGGTACCGATATATTGAACATCCCTAAAGATTATTTATGATTTTTTAATGAGATTTATGATATTTTTTGTGTTAAATAAACAATAAGAAAGACATTGCACAAACACAATAACTTCTGGGGAAAAAATAACACAAAAAAACTTCACATTGAGTCAGGTTTGTGGAGATGCAAGCCTGCTCAAAGTAAGGACACATGTTTTAAAAACATCCAAAGTAAAAACAGAAACAAAATACCACTTTTATTTTTGTTAAATTTTCACTCACTGCGCCTTTTAACACTACTATTTCTAAAACAATAACATCCCTGACCACAGTGGCTCAGAATCAAATTTCATTAGCGTGGACTTATACCCTCTTAATATGAGAAGCGTTGCGGCAGTCATCGGGAGCAGCCCGAACTGAAAATGGCCGCTTTTGGCCAGTAGAAATGCTCCATCTCTTCCTCCCTGGAGCGACGGAGTGCACAGGTGCCCACTCTAATTACGCGAGTTTGGCCCTCACAGTCCACGCTCTGCAGCAAAACAAAGCTCCTCTCTTTTGTCGAGCACAAATCACCACAATACCACAATTCTGAGTTTGTTTGTTGTTTAGGACTTTTGGTTAATTTCACATCTGTGCAGCTGCTGGTGGTGGGGTTGTGGATTGTGGTGTCATTTCAATGATTGTTTGTCCAAATCTTCCTTTTGTGCTGTGGAGTTGTTTATTTAACAGATGGAAGTTTGAAAGTGCTGCGTCAGGGTTTCTCAGACTGTGGGAGCGGGTGGTTAGTGATAGATTTTGGCATAGTGGTGAGAAACGAAGAAATTAGGGCTGTAAAATAGGGTTGATAATAGTGAAAATCAGATACGGCTTTGTACTAAAAACTAGTATCGAAACAAGATCCACTTATAAGGAAGTAAAAAAGCAAAATTTGAACTTCCTGGACAGTTTGAAAAGAGTGATCTTGAGCTTTAAAAGTGAACATTTCTAGTGGACTATCCGCCACATGCTTGTCTACTTTGTCTTGAATGTTCCAGCATATAGATTAAACTTATCTATCACGATGGAGACAAGCAGCTTACAGCACTACGCTATATTACAGTACAGATCTGTGGAGAGGCGCCCCTATGCCCCTATTCACAGAGAGCGTTATTGAATTTTTGAGCAGTAGCAAAGGTTCTGCGAAGACAAGTCAAAGGGCGACTACATGAGGATTTATAAATTATATACTTATAAAATTAGTAGAGTTATTTAAAGGTGCGCTGTGTAACTTTTCTCGTAGGGGGTCCGCCAACTGCTTGTCTCCATGGAGCTGTAAACTCATCGATCTGCATGAAGATAAGCAGAAAGATGCAGAAAGATACAGGTCAGATCTACGGAGCGGCGTCTCAGTGTATCTAAGAATGCCTCTTTTCATGGCATTTTTAAGCAATGAACACATATGTAATGGAGTAAATAATGCAAAATAGACAATTTTAATAACATACTTTGTAGGGATGTAACAATATCCAAATCTCTCAGTACAATATCATCACGATATGCATCTCATGGTACGATATTTATTGCGATATTTTAGAGAGGTGTATATAATTATAGATTTGTGCCTGTTTTTGCTTTTAAAATACCTTGACAAGATTTTGGTGTGAATTATCTCTGTCATAATCCCAGGAATTCAAGTAAAAAAACATATTTCGTCCTGTTGTCTGCGCTGAAATGAATCATGGGATATGTAGTTTCCAATATTTATAAGCTGCTGCTACTATAAAACCATGCATTTAAGCAAAGGAACTTGTGATTCGATAGATTGTGACAGCCCATGATATTACTGTGAGACTTTTGACAATATCACGATATTTTGTTATTGTTACATCCCTGAATTCTTTGGAATATTCCAGGCAAACCAATCATAGTGGACTTTTAACCTTCTATATATCTTACTTACTTAGAAATATTTGATGTGTTCTGTATATATATAAAATATAAAAAGTAGTTAACATATATAAAAAAACAACAACATTGAATCAGAAAATGTGTCCAAACTTTTGACTTATAGTGTATTTTTATTGTACTGTCCCTCCACATTTTTGTATGATACATTGTCTGCTTCAGTGTAACCTGGAGCACACTGAAGTACCATTGTACCGTTTCCCCCCTCACAGTCTAAACCATGAAATGTGCTATAAAGCTGACTTTAATAGACTGAGATGTCCATATTTTACTGGCATAAGGAATCTTCTTGTAGAGCTGTATTTTATGAGGCAACCGTGAGTGTAAGAAGACTCAGAACTCACAGTGGACTTTGAAACTTAAAGCAAATTTATTCTCACTTTTAATGGATTCTTGGTGATATCCATCTCATTAAACCGTAATATAAATTATTTTAGTAATCCTCTTTACTGCCCTGTCATTACGTAACATTTTTCCCATTTCCTCCGTTACACCTGGTGCCTGGTTTCAAAGCACTTCATTCGTTTTTGTAGTTTTTTTTAAACAGTTTTATAGCTCAACACTGCTTCATTCAGCGTTGAACTTTGTTGCCAGACAGAGACATTTTTACCATTTGAAGGACTTAGTTTAGATAAGGAAACCTCCCTCATCCCTGTGCTTACCTCCTCTTCACATGAATTAAAAGTGAAGTGAAGTAGGGCTGAACAATTTGGGAAAAAATATCAAATTGCATCCATATGTTTTAATGGGATTCGGTTCAGAGTTTACATTTTTAAAACGTCTAGAAGAACTGACAAACAGCTAAAACATAAACTGATAAACAAATACAAAGATCACGGTTCAGAGCTTGATCTAAACTACAGGGTTAACTGTTTTGGCAGAGTAAGACTGAATATTTGTGTTACTTCAAAAATTGCAGCCATTGTGATTTGCTTATTGATTGATTGATTTGTTTATTTTGGTCACAAGTATATTCTGACAAGTATATTATTTCAGAAACAGTCATATTTAACATGTAGAAACCAACAAGTTCGGCCTAACCTTTATTTCTCTGCTTCATAGCATCATTCATATTCATAAAGATAGTAAAAGGAAACAACAAAGTATTTCAAAGTACTATAACCCAAAATAAACATCATAATTCATGTATCTGCCCAGAATTAAAATGTTAAACTTTTTTTTAAAGTGAAAAAGAGTCACAATTTAAGTTCTGTTCCCAAGGTCCACTCCTTTAACAGATTTCAGACAAAATTTCATAATATTTTTTCAGATTTTCTTTTCTTTCTTTTTTTATGAATGTGGCTGAACCTCTGAGCAGATATTGTCTATTTTGGATTGTGTAATGACTTTTTAGGGGTTTTTTTGTAGTTAAAACATGATTTTCAATGTGTAAAGTTCCAATAAATCTTTTCGGTTTTGAAAATTTATAAATAATTACGCTCATTCAAATTGCTGTTTTGGTTTGATTCTGATTATGCTTCCACTATTTACCATTTCAAGGATTTCTTAGTTTAGATAAAGAGACTCCCACTTCCTTTCACTTGCACTCCTCTTCAGATGAAATACGAGTGAATAATGTATGCCAGTATTTATGCCACCTGATTTGAGCTTGTCCAGATTGTGTTATCTAGGTATGCCCGGGGGAGTGCCACCTCAGCAAAGAGACAAACACAGAGACCAGCTTTATCTCGCTCTCCTCCTCATCCCGTCTACTACGTCACAACCTCTCCTGCAAAGAAAAGACTCATTGTTTCACACTGGACTTTTGATTCTGATTAATGGTCTTTGAGGACAACCAGGTAGCGTCCATGTGTGTAAGTGCGTGTGCAGGTAAAGGGATTATGAGCTGTCAATCAGGTTTTTCCCAGCTATGGAAAAGAAGAGGTACGGCTGGAGGATTTGGGCTGTGTCAATGTCATTATAAACGAAAGCCTATTATCCACTTCACTGTATGCATATTGATGTTGGAATGCTCTGTTTGAAAAGCAGAAGAATATAAAGGAATATATATTTTGGCCTATGATAGCTCACAGTCTTTGGAAGATTTGGCCTGAGTCAGGTAAAGATGCTGTACCTGATTTGTACTTCCGGGGCTGAATTCACCCAAATGATTCTAGGAATACCAGATCGAGCGTCCCATACTTTCTTGACAGGAACATTCCCCTTCTCTCTTCGGGCACCCCCTTTTTCTTGGGTGACACATGGGTACCTGCTGTGCCCAGGAGAGGGCTTACGTTCTCACTGGCCTTTAGTATCAATATGATCCTCATTTGCTCGCAGAAGTTTACTATGAAATCAAATTTTAAATACTTTTTTCTTGTTCCCCATGTCCAATAGCATCTGTAACTGAGGATTTGGGAATAAATATTCATTATTTCCTTACCTGCCATGAACATAATCAGCTCATGTCAGGTGTCATATCATGCAACAGGGGATAAAAGCAGGGTGCTCATCCTTCCCAAATCAGAATATTTGCTAATGCTCAACATGAACAAATGTGTTTAGGTATAGATACTTGCATATGTAATTAATACAATATATATATTAAGATTAAGATGAACTAACTTTCATTAAGGGTATAATTCAGGGGGACTTTCCAGCCAGAGGGACTCTACAGTGTGGGCACTTTCTAGTCAGGGACACATTCCATCTGATTTCTGATTCGAATGAAGGTATATGGAGTTTAAAAACACAATGGAGCTCTTCCTGTATCACCTGTCTTAAAATGTGAAAAACAGAACCAGTTAAAAAGTTTGCAATGGTCCAAAGTTATTTCTCACTTATTAATGAGTCTTTCTGGGCATCCTTATTAGCTATCAATGCTAGCAACAACTAGCATGCTAACTGTGCACTTCCTGATACTTAACAATAACAGGCTTTATCATTAGATACACACAAAGGATTTGCATTGCTGCTTTTACAATATAACTGCACAATATCTGTACAAGACAAATTTTGCTCAAATACATGGAGTAACATAAGTCCAGGGTGTTTAAGGACTTGGAAAATCAGACACGGCATGCACTAAAAAGTTTGAGCACTCTATCTTTTTCATTGGATCATTTGTTTTCCTATATTGTAACGCATAATTTTGACTTTGGTTTGCTTTTATTTAAGAGGTGCTAAAAAATCTTATATTTCCACGCTGAAATTTTATCTAACATATAAAAAAGATATACTTATTTGGTGGTACAAGTAGTGAATCCAATTTCAGGGCTCTCTTTCACAAATACTGTACTTTTTTGACATTATCATAATCAGGGCATTGTGTGACAAATTACAGTTAGTTAGTTTGTCCCCACTGATTTTGATGAAGGGTTGTTGAACAGGCCCAGGTAACGTGTCTGAGGGAGACTGGGATTATGGGCTGTCTGTCAATTTTCTCTTCTCCAGCTAGCAATGGTAAAGGATTAGGTCTGGATCAAAGCTGTTATTCAAGGGTTAGAGCTGGTTTGAGGCGGACGGGGACAGATGAGTGAGCGGGGTGGGCCCACATGGAGGGAGGGGAGAGGGGAAGGGGTAGAGAGGAGGGAGAGGGAGCTAATGATAGGCCCGTCCTGTAACACCTGCAGAGCTGCGGAGTCTATGTAGCTGTAGGCATTGAGCTCTTCTTCTGCTTATGCCCCAACAGAGCCTACCGCTGGTGCATCTGGGGTCCAAGCTCACCCTGGGGGGATTCTGCTGAAGTCTGTGTGAGCCTAATCCAAATGTCAAACAAACTTTTATATTACCAACACTTTCACTTGCGAATATTACTAGAGATATTAGTGTGTACTGTGCAGTGCTGTGATAGCAAACACTTCACAAAGTTACAAAACAGCCTGATCACAAATGAATAGGAGTGTAACGATATCCAAGTGTCACAATAAGATATTGTCACTGTATGAACCTCACAGTATGATATTTATAGCGTGGGAAAGCTCACGATATGGTGGGGAGACTCACGATTAGGGATGTAACAATATCCAGATCTCTCGGTATGAAATTTTCACCATATACTGTACACCTCACGGTACGGTATTTATTGCAATATAATATAATAATATGCTTCGTTTTCCTCTTAAAATACCTTGACAAGACTTAATTCAAAGACTTAAAAGTGCTTAGAACTGTTATTTCCTCATGTAGTCTGCACTGAAATGGAGCAAAGGATCATGGTCTATGTAGTTCCCTCTTTCTTTTTGCTGCACCATAACTCTTAATTTAAGCAAAGAGACTTGTAATTCAACATATTTTGATTGTCCACGATATTATTGTGGGAACCCTGACGATACAATATCACGATATTTCGGTTATTGTTACATCATGACAAATTAATGTTTTATTTTAAGATCTTTTTGTGTTTTTGTATCTTAAACGTGCATTGTGTAACTTTTCTGGGGGAGGGTCAATCAGATGCCTTTCTCCATGGAGGTGTTATTGCTCTGAATGTTTCACAGTATGGCATTAAGCCTTTCTAGACACCAAACCAAGTTCAGATCTGTGGAGAGGCAACCCCAGTCAGTCAGAATTCTTGTTTTTCTAGGTATTTTTGATCTCTAAAACCACCTGTAATTGAATAAATGTAAGGTACAGCAATGACATCTGCATAGAAACAAGGAGGTGACGAACCTCCAAGCAAAAGTTACGTATATGTTTAATGCCATACTGTGGGACATTTCAACCACAGCACTTTTATGGAGACAAGCAAACGACCTTCCACCAGAAAAGTTACACAGTGCATCTGCTGTATGACAATTAAAATATCTATTGTCCATTGAAGTGAGTACTAATACCAGACCTGACCACCTGTCACCTAAAAACACCAACTATATTTCTTTTGCCAGCGCACGACAGACCCCCCACCCCGTAGGCATCGTCCCCCCACCTACCTCCCCTCGCCCGCCTTTGCCCTTGTTGAAATAGTTGCACAAATCTCTCACACGCTCCTCATTGTCCTGTGAAACAAAGGATAACCAAAATATTAGTCTGTGCTTTCTTGTACTGTGGGAACTACAGGTTCGGGCAGTGTTTCTCAGGCGTGCCATCTGGCGTAATGCCCGCGCTATAATGAAGCGTTGATGTTCATTGACGGGCTGCTTTTCTGCTCGGGGCTGGAGTCGCTTCGTGGACGAGGAGGTGTGGGCGGAAAGGCATTGTGGTACCACCCTCTCCCACTGAGCACTGTCTCATTTGCCCGCTAAGTCCAGACTGGTATATGTGTGTGTTTTTATCCAGAGGTCACCACGCACTGTGTCGCGCCTTGAGCCAGATTCACACAGCACCGTGCAGTCAGATTTGTTTATTTCAGTGACAGATGTGAAACGAAGGAGTCGGCCTGTCTCGTTGTGTTTGTGTGAATTTTTGAAGTGTGATGTATTGCTGAAGAAAATGTAGACGATAAACTGTAATATTTAAATATTTTACTTATGCCACTTATACAACCTTAAAGGCAAAGTAAGGCAAGGCAAGTTTATTTGTATAGCACAATTCATACACAAAGTAATTCAAAGTGCTTTACAGAATAAGAAATACATTAAAATCACAACATAAAAATCATCATAAAATTAAAGATTAAAATGAAAAAAAAAGAAAGAAAGACATTAATTACATAAATTAGAGAGAATAGTGTGGAACCTTAAAACAGGAATACATCCAAAAAACAATTTTAAATGTACAATATTGTAAAAAAGTTTTTATAAAACATGGATTGCAATAAAGAAATAGCAGAATGAGACACTTTAGTAGTTAGTTTGTATTTATAATGAGTCATAGAAGTTATTTATTCAGCCCTACAGCGCAGATCTAATCGTACAGCAGAAAAAAATAACAAAAACTTCCCCTCTAGTACAAAAAAAAGTCCCCACGATAAATAAATATAAATATAGACCTTCAAAAATTATTGCTCCATCTAACATGTAATGAACAATAAGTCAGTCTAGTAATTAACATGATTCGCTCATTGATTATACAGAAATACAAGCTCTTTTTCAGTCCTCTGTGATTTTTTTCCCTTTTGTTTTTTTCACTTTAGTAGCCATATTTATTTTGATACCAATTTAGCACTTCTGTCCCTGATTGTCTAATCCACCTGTCAATCATGTCCTTCTGAACTGAGACACATATAACCAGTGACCAGACAGTTATCACAGGGCTTTATCAAGAAACAAATTTTGAAGTTTTGCCATCAAAAAATATCACGATACTCGATTATATTAAACAAATTTATATCCCTGACACATTAAGCGTAAAGCAGGATAACACCAGTGAACCTTTTTCTAAGTGAACCATATTTTCAACCAATAGATAGCACAACAATACTTGAATGTTCTGCCTATTAATTATTCAACACTTACTACTACAGCTCAAATGTTATTTTTTTAGGCTTAATACCTAGGGGTAGGCAAAAATATTGAAATATTGATATATCGTATCGTTTAATGTGATGATACAGTAGTGGTATTGTGGGCTGCTGTATCGATATATCACCAAGAGTATTTTTTGGTATATTTTACAAAATTATTTTGTTACAGTGCTACAGTTTTATTGCTTGTTCAGAGAAAGGAAACGCCTTTATGCAACACATTTGACATTTTCATTGTTTTGATGATTAAAATGTGTGAGTTTCATATGAACTTTGCTCAAGAAGTGGTTAAAACAAAGACTTTTAGTATCATAGCCAATATTTAGCCATTATTTTTATTGAACCATAATGAATTGATTTGAAATATATCGTACTGAATGATCTGTATCGTATCGTGGCCTATGTATCGAGGTATGTATCATCGGCAACTTTTGAATGATACCCAACCCTATTAATACCACATAAAAATAACATTCTTTATTCTTTATTTTTTTATTACAGCTTTTTTTTAAAACAATATTGTAGATTTAGGAAAGTTGTATGGTACTGTCCTGCTTTGGGTTATTGTACGAGAGTAGGTTTAGAGTAGCTTTGTTTATCATATTTGTATGTAGCACTATTTTACACTTGAAAATACGCTATACAGACAGGTACTGGTGCGGGGCCCCTCTCCACAGCAGGGTCTCTTCACTACAAGGCACTATTAGCCATGATTACCCCATCACAACACAGGGGTCACGACTCCATCATTATAATAACTGCCCCTATGAATGAAAACCGGCCTATTTCTGCTCGTCATGGCCACATCATAAGAGTGAAGCCGATGTGATTCTCTGCAGTGGTAGGAGCTGGTAGAAAGGGACGTCTGTGTCTCTAATATGCTTATAATACACACATACAAAGCAGAGCGTGGCAGTGAAATCAGCTCTTAGTGCGATCTGATATGGTTGGGAATGTTTTCACACAAGAAAGTTTCTAGGAACTTTTACTTAAGTGTGATTTTCTTCTCCTCGGTGGTGAAGTGGTAGCTGGCAATAATGGTAGTAGTTATCTTTATTTAATAAGGCAGTGAAGTGTTATATTTGTAAGGAAATGTTTATTAAATGTAGTTTATTTTAGAAAAGAAGTATTGTCTCTTACACAGAAGAGTGTTTCTAGAAACTTTAATTTAAGTTTATTAAGTCATTTTCTGTCTGTGGCAGGCGAAAATGTTGTTTTTATAAGGAAATGTTTTGTTTTTGAAAGGAAGCATTGCAGGCTGTTATGTTTGTTTTTTATCCTTAAATCTTACAAATACAACATTTTCTAAAAACCTTACAGTGTTTTTGTATGAAAATATTACTACTATTATTTCAAATGACATCAGTGATGATGACAACAATATCGGCCAATACTATTTAACACAGAGAAGTACAGCAAAAATGTATATTGTCGATAATAGTAATGATCAGGTTCAACATTTATTAGGGATGTAATGATATCCCAATCTCTCGGTACGATATCATCATGATGTGCATCCCACGGTACGATATTTATTATGATATTTTGGAGAGGGTGATATAATTGTAGATGGAACACTTTTTTGCTGTTAATATACCTTGACAAGATTTTGATGTGGATTATTATTGACATAACCTCAAGAATTCAAGTAAAAAACAAATTTCTTCATGTTGTCTGCGCTGAAACGAATCATGGGATATGTAGTTCCCGATGTTTATTAGGTATTGATAAGGAAAGGATTTTGTAATTCAATATATTGTGACAGCCCACGATATTATTGTGAGACTTTTGATGATACGATATCACTTTATTGTTACATTCCTAACTTTTATACATTTACCTGGTGGATATTTCTTATACAAGCACATGTATAATCAATGGGAAAACCAACAAATGTATATAAGAAAACATTTTTGTGTACCTTGTCTCTTAGCTTGTACCCAGTATTGTCCTCTCCTCATCTTCCATAATTGCGCTTTTGAACTTGTGAACTTGAATCACGCGGACAGTGAAAGCTCAAAAACAACATAACAGGATAATTTTGTAACGCTGAATATTACGGCTGTTAGTCAAACAGAACAATGCTTGTCTTTACCACATTTACTTTTTGTGTGTGTGTGTGATAAGTTTTTTATTAATGTTTTCCTTCCTTTTCATAAATGGGGAAAAGCAGATACATATGACAGAAATAGAAATAAGGGGTACGGAAAAATAATAACAAGTCAACCAAGAGCTTAGCCAAAATAGACCTTGTTGTGCAGCCTAGTTATCCCCAACCTCATCCCTCCCACCCTCTCAGTCCACCCCACCCTCCCTGCACATCCCCTACAGGACCCTTTGACCTTTATGCTTTATGATTTCATTTTTTCTGTTGTTTCTTTCCATATAAAAAATGTTGTCGTTTTAGCTTGTTGTATTTGAGAGACCCCGTGTTCACATTTGTCCACATTTCCTGAACATCTCTGACTCGTCTACGCTCTGTGACTCTACATTTACAGTGCAAACATCGGCCAAGCTCATGTTTAAATATAGCTTGAGAAAATATATTCACAACTTTTTGTATTCCAAGCAGGAGAGCTGTGGTAATGTTTTGAGTCCCTTGTGCTTATCCGCTAATCTTTCGAGCTGGTGCCGATTTGCGCGACAAGCTTGCCTAATCAGAGTTAAATATAATAAATAAATTCATATGCTAATTTAAGTTTGATGTCTTCTGGGAATACGCTTTTGACAATCAGCTACTGTTTCGAACTGGCTGTGTTGGCGCTGGCTTCAAACATATTTATTTTACTTCTAATCCTCATTCTGTTGGTGTTTTTGTTCATTTTTCCCACAAAACTGAGATCTTTGTCAACTGAAGCGCTAAAAATACAGCTGAAAATCTGTAGTAGAATGTAACAAAATATAAAAGTTAAAGTGCAATACTTACACAAGTTAAATTTTTTGGTATCTGTACTATACTGAAGTACATTTTGCAGTGTAAACTTTATTTTTTCTTCACCACATTTGAGAGCATATATGTGTACTTTCTGCTCTGCCAAATTTTAGATCTGGACTGAAAAATAAAAAGTAAAAAACTTTTCTTTTTGGTTTGAGACCATTTAATTTGAGTTAAAGTCCTAACTTTGAGCAAACCAAATGCACAAAAACACAACAACTGCTGAAAAACATTAAGAAATCCTTTAAAATCAACTAAATTCTTTATTAAAATGACTATATTTGATGCTTAAATGGTTCTAAAAAATCTCAACAAAATACTTTTACTTTTTACTAGTACATTTTTAAACAGGTACTTCAGATACTTTTACTTGAGTAATCTTTTGCCCCTGTGTCTGTACTTGTACTTAAACAACAAAACTGAATACTTCATCCATCACATCTAAACGTGAATCCATGCTGTGTTTTCTCACAGTCAAAGTATTTATTTGTGATATGATTAGAACTGCTGGGGATTGTGGGTAAAAATAGCCGAGTCGACATGTTTTAATTGGACTGCCGGGAGCGCTTTTCTTAAATGGGGGTCAAGACGTAGGCTCCTCTTCATACCACAGAGACTGCATGAGAGGAGATATCAAGCAGCAGATGAAAAAGATGGTAATTGGCAAAGGATATTGTCATGGTTTTTTAATAATGGGAGACTATTGGGTTGAAAACTGGGGATGTCCCTTCAAATGGGATCCTATGATATTATTAGAATTGCCAAGAACCATAGCCTTCCCAAAACTGTAACAAAAAATTTACTCTTGCCAGCTTTAGGACAGGTTATATTGATGTTACCTTCTCAAAAACCCACAGTTGTGTTTTGTTTTACTCCCATGTTTGAGTAACCCTTTGTTTTTAGTCTGTCTTCAAAGCTCAAAATGCTCTGTAACACCTTGTGATGTCATGAAGTGGTAGTTTTCACATTAACAGCTACCTTTTGTGTTTGCTCAGTAGGGGTGTTCAAAAATATCGAAATATCAATATATCCTATCGCTTAATGTGATGATACAGTATCAATATCGTGGGCTGCTACATTGATATATCACCAAGAGTATTTTTTGGGATATTTTACAGAATTATTTTGTTACAGAGCTAGAGTTTTGTTGCTTGTTCAGTGGAAGGACACTCGTTTATGTGACACATTTGACATTTTCACTGTTTTGATGATTAAAATGTTTGTGTTTCATATTCACTTTGCACAAGAAGTGGTTTATCAAAGAGTTTTAGTATCACAGCCATGATTTAGCCTTTATTTTTTATTGAAGCATATTGAATCGATTTGAAATATATCGTATCGAATCGAAAGCTCACTGTATCGAGGTATGTATCGTATCGTGGCCTATGTTTTGAGGTATGTATTGTATTGCCAACTTCTTAATGATACCCAGTCGTATTGCTCAATAGAGATCAGCAATTTCAGGGCTGAAATTACCCAAATGATTCTAGTAATGATGTACGAAGTTTAAAAACACAGTGGAGCACTTCCTGTATTACCACATGACATCACAAGGTGGGAGTGCTCTCTGTTTGAAAGAAGAACAAAGCTTAAATGCACAGGTTTTGTGTGTTAAATATGTGTGAATTAAGCAAAACACAACTCAAGGTATGTTTGTGAACATTATAACATAGATCAGAAAATGTCGCAATATCAGACCTTTTAAAGAAAATTCAAACTACAGAAGTTCACCCTTCCAAATCTGCCCAGGGGTGAAAAACTCAATCAAATAAGTTATTAAAGTAATAATTCTCATCTTTTTATTATAGTCCTTTGTAGTCAGTTCGGTACTGCTTCTGCCTTTAGATAGAGTTGACATTTACAGCATTGGCTTGAATGCGAACACTTTTTCTATTCTCCACACTCCATTAAACGCAAGCCTGTGCTAGGTATTTCAAATTTATCATTTCATCTCAATATCTGCATCTGCATTATTATTTCACAAAGGTTATTGCAGCTGTAATATTGTTCGGGTGTTCCATATAGCAGCCGTTTGATAACTGTGTATCAACATAGAGAAAACAACAAGAGCTCAACTCATCAAATTTCGTGTCATAATCAGGTACAAACATAGACTGTGAATTTATTTATGGATAAAATAGCGAAATAAAAAACAACAACACAGGATTATGTAGAGCGGGTTAATACGAACATTTTAAGACCGAAACGATAAAGCTCAGTACAGCAGTTAAAGAGAAAGGGGTGACAATTTTTCAATGTGAAGTCAACTGAAGCCAGAATTGATGGAACCGGAAGTGCGCCCATGCTTACTTCCTATTTGGAACTGCTGACCATTTATATATACAGTCTATGGGTACAATGTTTAATATAAAAATAGCTGGTAAAGTAATTTCTGGAAGATTCTGTACGGAAAAATACCTTGTTTTTGTAATTTTGTGAGGCCTTACAACAGAAACACTCTGCTATGTGTTTTTTATGAAGCCGTTTATCCAGCAGTACTTAGAGCTTATTATCCCCTCCACTCAAAGCTACACATGAGGATTTATTTGCATCTGTTAATTTTGCTATTGGCGACGGCCCAACTTTTGAGAAGTTCACACCAAGTTGAAATGCAACTTGTGATGCCCTGGTTATTTCAGTTATTTGAAGTAGCTTGTCGTCAACTCCACACAGTGTAAACACAAAGCAGCAAGGCTTGGTAAAATATCTGATTCTTTTTGTGTTTTTTTCTTTTTCTTTTTGTTAAATAATAGAATTTCGTCCAAAGTTCACAGTTTGAAGGTAATATTACACAAAATTGATTCTTGGGAGCTTGTTATAATGTTGTTATCTCATCAAAAACATACCTGCAATTGTGTTTTTTTCCATTCACACTTATTTGAGTAATCCTTTTTAATTATTCTGTCTACATCTCCAAAGCTCAAAATGCTCTGTTCCACCTGAAGTGGTATTTTTCAAGTTACTTTCAAGTTAACAGCTGCCTTTTACCTTTAGTTCAGGAGAGATTGGCCTGAAATTATCAAAATAATTCTAGGGAAGTTGTATGGAGTTTATAAACGTTCAGCATTTTTTGTATTTGCCACATGACATCACAAGGTGGAACAGAACGTTTTCAGCTTGAGAGATGAACTCAGGTAAAACTATGCAATATTTGTGTGCTAAACTTTTGTTGATGAACCAAAACACAACTCCAGGTATGTTTCTGATGAGGAAACAACATAAGAATATAGATGTGAAAATGGTGTAATATAGCCCTTTTAAACAAGTCCAGGAGAATTTAATCGACAGACAGATACTCAAATCACATTTTTTTTCTTTATTTCAGAACATATTTGCACAGATCTAAACTGCAAGGTTAACTGTTTTTTACAGAGAATAAGACAGGATATTTTATTGTTTGTGGAGGAAATTACGGTACTCTTTGGAGGAGAGAGAGAGAGCTACAGGGCCGCCCCCAAAATTGCAGCCTTTGCGATTTGCTAATTGCGTCCATTCAAATTGTGTTTTTGATTTGGATAAATCTTAGAGCGCTACAAAGCAGTTTCCGTTTACAAATGCAATGGCTGTGACCCGAGACATCACTGGTGGTGTAATTATAAAAAAAAATACAAATGCAGAGCCAAAGAACTACTGTGCGAATCTACTTTCTTTGTCCAGTTTTGAAATTTTGAACCTTGACTTAGACAAATTTTATTCACACACAACATAGCAGCTCTTACATTATTTTAACTATGTACAAGAAGATTTAAGGAGAATGAGTCATAGACATGACAGGGTTATCTATTATATAAGGGCGAGTTGTTGTACAGTTGGTCTATGGCAGGGGTACCCAAAGTTTTTCCTTCGATGAGCCAAAATAAATGCGCATTAGTGGTCAAAGGCCAAATCTAATGATATTTTGCACATAAAAATGTTGTTCTACAAAGAAATGTATGATTAAATGGACTTAAAATATTAGGAAATAGACAGGATTGGCCCCATTCCCATCCCTGGACTGTCTGTTCAATACAAAATTGATTTAAAAGAGATTCTTCTTAAAATCTCAGAGCCCCCTTGTGAGCCAAATTAGACCCTTGGAGTATAGTATGAATGTAGTCCTGTATTTTGTACAGTTTGAGCTCACGGTTTGGATGTGCGCCTCTCTGTCTCCATATTACAAATACCACCAAATACCGCCAAACCCTGCTTTCAGGCTGTTGTAAACGCTGGTGTAGTTTTCTCCAACCAGACATGTATGTTGTTTTCAAGGCGGGGGCTTGTTGCACTTAGCGACAGACTAACAACTGCTAATTAGCAAAGCTCTGTAATGATCCATAATGATCGGGCTTAAAGAGTCACTCCACTCAGCCATGTGCGCCTGATGGCCTATCATTTAACTGCAGCCCAGTGATGGATGAAGAAAACCTGCGGAGAAACAGGGAGGTGAAAGAAGTCCCTCCCTTGAGACACGCCATTACATCAACCACAAAACCCCACAATCCCCCTACCACACAGACACACACACACACAACCACACACACTGAGTTTCCATACTTCCTGGAGACAATACATGACTAGGGATGCATCAATCAAGTTTTTTATGTTCTGATACTGATGTTGATACCCTGGGTTTATGTATCTGCGTATACTCGATCAACCGATACTAGGGGAGAGACTGAGAATATTATTAACACAAAAGGAAAACAATTATATGAAAAAGTGGTCTGAACTACACAACAAAAACACAAGAAATGCAAGTTCGATATTACATGGTGTTTTGGGCTAGTATTGGCCAGTAAATCGTCTTATTACACCAATTTATAAACTAAAATGGGATATCGACTGGACCAGTATCTTGGGACATACTGTATATCCAATCCATCAGAATTTTCAATATCAGTTCCAATGTCTGATACCAGTTTTTTCATTTCCTGGAGACTGATCCTAATGTAACCATAGTCTTAACCTAAACTCTAACCGTAACCCACATCGTTACTTTAAACCATGTTGTTGACCCAATAATAAAACATTTACGTCATAGTGTTCCCGTAAGTGTGGCAGGTCCCCATGAAATGAGTGTTTATCGAGATTTTAGTCCCCACACTGTGCGAAATACCTGCCCACACACACTACCGTCTCTCCGGTGGATGGACCTTACTCTCCGGGCGTCCTTTAGGCCCCACTACCTGATTGCGGATTGCACTTATTCGAGACCGCAGACAAGATGGAGCCTATAGAGCTTCTTTTAGACAGACAATCATATGTCATAGTCTCTACACTTAAAGGGGCTGTACCTGAGATTTTTTCATGTAATATTTTTTGCCCTGTTGTGCATTTATAGTGGAAGCTCCTAAAGTCAAAACGAAACAGCTGTGTGATGTCTCCATCTAATTATGTGTTTTTATTCTCCAAAAAACTGTGCTGTTAGCATGCTAGTTGATGTTAGGTTTACCTCTGTAGTGTGTTAGGCTACAGAGGTATAAAGTGTTTAAAAGTCCAATATTATGCACAATTGACTCATTCAGAGCATTTAGTTATAATGTAACATCTGTTCCACAGTGTGATGTCATAAAGTGGTTGTTTTCAATTTAACGCTTCCAGACCTAAGGGCAATTTTAGTACATTTTTCTCGCCTGTATTTTTTTCGTTGATTTTGCTATTGAAACTCCCCCTTTTACCCCCTAGTGAAGTGTTATACATCCTTTTCTCAGTACAGCCTGTTATTTCACAATCTGCATGCTGTAGTTGTGTCATGTGGCTGTAATAAAAGATATAGGACCAGAAATACATATGAAAAAAAACAAACAGCGCTGTGTGTTTTCATTGAAAACATACAGCTCACAGCACACTCTTTGGCAAACTATGGACCATTCAAAATGGATGGAGCGCATGCGTTTGGCAGAAACAAAGTTCCTGTTGTTCCTTGTTTTGCCTACATCATCACGCAGCATGTGCTAGATAATGCCGCAAATATGCTTGAAAAGCCGCAACTGTCAGCTTTTAAAAAGTAAGTTTCTATCTTTTATGGTTTTAAAGTTATGCAATGTAAAACATGTCAGTCTGGAAGGGTTAACAGCTCATTTTACCTCTAGTTCAGTAGAGATTGGCAATTTCAGGTCTGAAATCATCCAAATAAATCTAGTGAAGGCGTATGAAGTTCAAAATCACAGTGGGGCACTTCCTGTATTGCTGTTATACACCAGATAAAAACACCTCAAACAGTTGAAACAAATTAGTTCATCTTCTCACCCACATCACCATTTCACATAAAGTCTGTTTTTTTACAACACAATGACATTTAAATTGACCTGGATAAACTAAACTACTTTTCAGTTTCCTTCATATTCCAGTTTCCTATAGCCTGTAGGCCGGGGCAGCCACTCCAATCAACTGCAATCAGAGCTGTATAGTATGTATGCATATAAGGCACCTTCTTAAGTATTCTTTTCTTTTCTTTAGATTTCTTAGATTAGACAAAGCTACTGAACAATGTCAACCCACACCTGCTGTTTCATTTCACGCCGAACAGCACAAATTGATTAAGATGTGAATCCTGTGCTCAAATGCTTTTAACATATCTCTGAATATCGAGATCAATTCTACTTTACAAAAACAATCCAATATTACACCACCACTGTCTCCAATCATTTTCATGCTTTATGTACCTCCAATTATATTGAAAAATTACTCAAACATCTCCTTTTTTTTCATTATTTTTCTAAGGTGCACTGTGTAACTTGTGGTGGAGGGTCCATCACCTGCTTCTCTCCATGGAGATGTTGACTAGAATGTTCCAAAGTATGGCATTACATGTATTTTGTTATTTAAGTTACAGGGTGGATCTGTGGAAAGACAAGCCCACACACAGTAAGCTTTTAGTTCAATAAAAAACCCATGTTATTGAGTAAATGATGGATATCTTTAATGCCACACCGGGATATACCAGACAAGACAGATATCCGCACCCTCCACCAGAAAAGTTACACAGTGCACCTTTAAAGTAAAAGTATTTCCAAATAGTTCCACTGTATTGTAGAAAATGAGATGCGGCACAGGTCAGCCAGATTGAAAACACAACACCAACTAAAATCTAGCCAAATTAAATGAGTTGAATTAAGAAAGTTTCATCGTGATTTGAGTAAATTTCACTTGGCAATTAGAGTGATCCATTAATGGAACAAGGCTTTTTGTACTTAAAATATGAAAATACGTCTTGCTGCACTTAAGAGAAGAAAAGTAACAACTCTTTGGACTTAACATAAGAAACCAAATTTAATGTTGCTTGATAATTTTACTTGTCAAGTTCAATCTACTCAAATTGAACTTGACAAGTAAAATTATCCTCCAATGGAACAAGTGTTTTAAAGGGACATTGTCTTAATTTAAGTAATTTTAACTTACCTAAATATTGCTTTTTGCTGTGAAAATGTTAACGGTGTACTATGAAACATTTTTAGAGGAGAGTCTGTCATCTGCGTATCTGCATGGAAATGTTACTGCTTTGCCTATAACAGGGGTCAAACTCAAATTCACAGAGGGCCAAAATTAAAAACTGGGACTAAGTCATGGGCCAAACTAAATATTTATTGAAAAATTTCATGTTTTCTCTTCTTTCGAGATATGTAATGTTAAATCTTTTTTATTAAAATAAATGTTTAATAATAGTTTTGCTTAAACATTGAATCCAGAACAAGCATAATATAAAATAATAACAAAATTTTAAATAAATAATGTCCAGCTCTAATACATATTTGATATGATCTCGTGGGCCAAATATAATTATATCACGGGTCAAATTTGGCCCCCGGGCCTGAGTTTGACATGTCTGGCCTAGAATGTTCCACAGATATAGATTTAACTGTCTATCATGAGGGAGACAGCAGATACTTAGACTTAGACAAACTTTATTGATCCACAAGGGAAATTATTTGAACACAGTAGCTCACACATCACAATATATTATAATCACAAAGAGCAAGAATATAAATGGTAATAATCAATTCCAAATAAGTAACAAAAAAAGATATCAAGAGACAGGTGTAAAAAAAGAAAAAGAAAATACATAATTATTTAAGTGTAAATATACAAGTCAGTATAAAATAGAAAAATAATAAAATATAAAATCAGCTTTATACAAGAAGTCATAGAAAGACATAGGGTTATCCATTACATAAGGGTGAGTTGTAGGGAGTATTATCTGTTACATAAGGGTGACTTGTTGTATGGAGTATGGTATGAATGAAGTCCTGGATCTCTCATACAGTACATTACTAGGCTATATTACAGTTCAGATCTGTGGAGAGGCACCTCTATTCACAGGAAGAAATTAACGTATTTTTGATCAATAGAAACACCTGTAATTAATAAATACTAGCTGGATATGTTTAATGTCATACCATGGAACATTCCAGGGAATGACGACAAGCAGTTAGTGGACCCTCCATCAGAAAAGTTACACAGTGTATCTTTAATCAGAGATGCTCGATCGCTATGGGGAGTGCATTTGAGGAGAGGGAATTAGCATTTGGGCTAAGGCAAGGCGGCGCAGTAAATCCTACCCTGGCCTTTCAATGATAGTGTTTAGAGGAAGGTGTTTTGACATTGTTTGCTAAACTGTGTATACATTTGTGAGCGAGCCAGACAGTCCGACTGCCAGGAGCTTCTATTGAACTCTGCGTGTTATGCTTAAGGTTGTAGACATGGGTAGTCATTTAAACACCCCAGAGGCACACAACTTTTCTTAGGATACAGCAGCGCCTTCTAAGAAAAGCTGTGTTTACTATTGTTAACATAGCCTCTGCTAGACTACTCTGAAAATAATTTTTGTTTACCTGCACTTACCTGAACAATTTAGGGAAAATATGTTAGTGTGTTTTTTTCTGGTTTGCGTTTTATAAAGCCCACATTTTGAGCTCATCCAGAATTTACAAAAAGACTGAAATAAGAACAAACAAACTAATGCAAGAAGCACATTTCAGAGAAAGTTTGTACAGATCTGAAGTAGCAGGTTAGCAATCTTTATGCAGAATAAGGCAGGATATTTTGTTATTTTGTTATTTGTGGAGGAAATTATGGTACTATAAAAATTGCAGCCTTTGCCATTTGCTAATTCAAACTGAAATTTCGATTCATCTTTCAGCCCTAATCTGGATTTCTTCCTCTTTAAATTCATAATATATCATACATTTAGCCAATGTACTTCCAGGATTCTCCATATGCATCAGTGTTTATGAGGGTTTTGCAATTTTTAATGTTTTTATCAAGATCAAGAATCATTCATTCAGTTGTCAATCATCACTTGGGTCTATCTAATGGAGGGATCTACCACCTAGTGCCTCTGCTCAATTTCATTTCTCTCCAGCGACTAGGTCAGGGATTGGAATACACTAGACGGTTTGCAAGAACCTCAGAAGTTGTAGACCACACACTGGCCAATCAGCTGTGAGCTGTGAAGCCATGACGTCAAACTCAAGCGCCTGTCTGGGTCCCTTTTGTGGTACAGCACAACAGTAAACAAAGCGGTCGAGATGGATGTAGACAAAGACAAACATTCTGTGTTGGCAAGGGGAAAGACATTATTGCCCTTCTTCCTACGGGATTTGGGAAAAGCTTAATATCCCACTTAGCCCCATTAGAGGTGCATTACATACGTCATGACCAAATAGCAGTGATTGGTTAAATGAAAAAGTACCCACCTACTGTCGAGCGAATGAATCCTCATGCTGCGAGGTCAGACGATTTCTACGAAGTGAAACCAGCTGATGAATCAGGCTAGGGAACTACTGGCAGTACTCTGTGAATCATGAGTCTGGAGAAGAGTTCAGACTTTGGAGGAAGACATTTTGTTATTTTTGTGTTTGTGTGTAATGATTAAAGCCACTATCTCTAATGAGTCATAAACGTTACTTATACAAACATCTACTTCAAATGATATTGTAGTATATAAAAAGAAAAATAACAAAAAGTGTCTCCATTAGTGCAATCATATTTTTGTATTTGTTTGGATTTATAGCTTTTTTATTGTATTTTAGTTAGTCTAATTGTAATGAAATGTGTATTTTTTGTGTATTCACCTGCCCAGGGATGGCAGATGGAAAGTAGCCAAAGCTAAATTTGGTACAAATCATCTTTTCTTTTCTGAAATTAATGAAATTGTACATGGTCCTTAATAAATAAAGAATAAACTACTGTATGTAACTAACAAAGAAAATATACAGACAAAAATTGTGGACAAAAATATCGTTCCATCTTTAATTTATAGATATATATATTTCATACGTTTAAAGTTGATGTAGCAATTATCGTTGTTGGTCCAGAAGAAAATATCCAACAAATAATTGCCAACAAATATCAATAAAAAGTAATGTTTTTGGAATTGGAGTGGTCTAAACAGAATAAGAGTGAAAAAAGTCCACAAGTGACAGATGAAGCGTTACAAGACCCTGTCAGCAAACACACAACAAAAACGTGAAGAGTATTTGTAGGTGGTTGCACACAAGCATTCATTTGGACACTGGTGGAGCTGTTGACAAAAAAGAAAAAAGAAAGAAAAGAAATCTCGACATTTTCAGATACGAACTTTCTTTTTTTCTAATGTTTTGGTAAGTCACCATCACCTGCAGTTTTCCCACTTTGTCAATTCCAGCTGGCATCACAAAGTCACTCGGAGGGTAGAAGAATTGTCATAAAACCTGTCTTTTTTCCCCAAAAGCGTCCGGACAGAAGCGCGTAATGACAGCGCGGGGCAGATTTGAATAATGCAAAAGTAAACAATAAGTTTTAAGCGCCTTTGTGTCTGCTTTTGTTCTGCCGCTAAGTACACTTCAGATTCATTATACCTGATATTCCCCTCACCAGGACCCTGTCAAAAGCCTCCATTTGATTCAAAGTGCGTATGGCAGGTTTTTCTAGCTACTGCTCAGTTTGGTGGATAGTACCTGTGGCAAATATTTATCATAGTTTTACATCAGTTTCAGATTCAGGTTCTATACTATGCTAAAATGACTTTTGTGAGCTTTAAGCCATGTTTTAACAACGATACTTCATCAAAAACAGACCTAGAGTTGTGTTTTGTTTCATTCACACATGTTTCAGTAACTTTATATTATTAGTTTATCTATATTTCTAAAACTCAAAATGCTCAGTTCCACCTTGTCATGAAGTTCTCAAGTTAACAACAACCTTTTACCTTTAGTTTAGTAGAGATTGGCAATTCCAGGTCTGAAATCTTCCAAATGATTCAAGTACAAGTGTATGGAGTTTAAAAACACAGTGGTTCCTCTAATATCTATATATTGCATTTTATGATACAGTATCGATATCGTGGGCTGCTGTATCAATATATCGCCAAGAATCATTTTAGGTATATTTATTTAATTATTTTGTGTGAGAGATGCAGTTGTGTTGACATTTTCACAGTTTTGAGTAAAATGGGTGATTTTCATACTAACTTTACACAGACTTTAGCCTTTGTTTCAATGAACTGTATCAAATCGATCTGAACTATATCATATTGAGTTGTATTGAATCGAAAGTACACTGTTTCAAAAAAGTATATCATCAATTCTTCATACAATGAATCAAAATTGTGTTTCTCACTCCCAGGCGTATAAATAAAGAATAATAAATGAATGAAATTTATTCATTTTGGGGTTGAATCTTAAATATAAATATGTTTAATACGTTTTAGTGAAAATAAGTAACATAACCTGCCATAACCTCTTTCATTTCATTGCTTTGGTGTGTTTGGGACGTGTCTTAACCAGCTTTAAACTGGTTCTTTTACGGCTTGTGTTGGAATGCGCTGAAAACTTTGAAGAAGAGAGAGGAGATGCTATAAGGCAGGGAGGAGCAGAGGGCAGAGAGGAGCGAGAGCCCAAGAGCTGCTCGAAGACTCCCTTTTAAACACAGCCACACCCAGTTTCTTTTGATTTTATGAGGCGCTCAGTCAAAGGTCAATCCACTGTCCCCACTCTTCCAGCTTTGTTGTTCAGGTTGCGTGCTAACCTAGACTTTCCCTCTTGTAAAAAAATAACTGTAAGTAAACCTCGATTTCTTAAGAGGAACTGAGCCAGCATGTTTTCACATGGGGAGCATGAACTATAGTTGCTTTTTCAAACAACATCTGAAGCTTCCATTACTGTGCATGTTTTCTGTATCGTAACTAAACAGTGATTTCATAGGTTTTCCAGAAGGTCTTTATAGTGCAAAAATCCAATATGCTAAAGTTTTCATAGTTGAGTGACAGTTTTCATCGAGACTCTAGATATAGACCACTGGCTGTAAGATTAAAGATAGGGTACCTGATTTTCAAACCATGAAAGGAAGAAGTGTTTAAAGGCTGTGTTCAGACTGCAGGGCTTATTGCTCAATTTGGATTTTTTGTGAAATCCGATTTTTTATTTTTATTTTTTTTGAGGTCGTTCACATTTCCAATTAAATGCAACTTGTCTGTGATCTCCACTGTGAACTTTAAACACCTCAGAAGAGTCTGGAATGTGCGTTGGAGGACACGACATCACACGCAGCGAGCATGCTCAGTGTTTACGGAAGTCGCCTAAATGCTAGGCTTGTCTCCCAAAATGGTCCAGTTATGTGTAAAACAGACAGGTTACACGTCCACGGCTGCTTCGTTTGTTTGAGTGTTTAGCCTAATTGTATTTGGCTCGCAGGCTCTTTATTTTTCATTGACATTGGAGCCAGGACTGCCTGTAGCTGCACTCGGCCACTTCTTTGGCAATCATTTCAGAAACCGCCCAGTTCCCTCCAAGACCTCTCCAATTTGGCCTGAATACAGCAGTCCCCCCAAATATTAATTAACTCGCTAACCTCGTTTTCCCTCTCCGAGCTTGACGTGTAGGTGGGTCAAAAGATCGGATATGTATCGGATTTAAGAGCACATATCCAAGTGGTCTGAGTCGCTTTTGAAAAAATCGGATCCGTGTTGTTCAGACTGTCAATAAAAGATCAGATGCAGGGCGAAAGAATCGGATCATGTCACTTCAGGCTGCAGTCTGAA
This sequence comes from Boleophthalmus pectinirostris, assembly GCF_026225935.1. Taxonomy (NCBI): domain Eukaryota; kingdom Metazoa; phylum Chordata; class Actinopteri; order Gobiiformes; family Gobiidae; genus Boleophthalmus; species Boleophthalmus pectinirostris. The sequence goes on from NW_026571018.1 coordinate 15,830,376, forward strand.
CGAAGCCGAAGGTCCGCCATGTAATTTTTCAGGTTGGGGGTCCATCACCATGGAGATGCTATTGCTTGGCCTTTTATGTTCCACAGTATGGTATTAATTAGTATGTTGTCTTCTTAAACAATAACTTGCATGCTGTAAAACAAAATTTACTGTTTACTATTTACTATTTTATATTTAAGAGAAAAAAAAGGTTTGTTGCTTCAGCTGTAAATCCATGGAAGATTGATGTTCCAGGCATTATTAGTTTTCACATCACGCTTATATACCTGTGCCTATATATTTTTTCCATCCAGATTTTAATTAACTTATTTGGCAGGGGCACCACAGCTCTATCGAAATTGTAATTGCATTATTTTATTATTTCAGTGTGAAAAAAGAATACATTTTCAATTATGATGAACTAAAGCATCTTGAATCTCTTCTGCTGACACAGCCTCACAGCAGAGGAAGTCTCCCTTATGTATGTTTTATCCTCTAACCTCTCCTATTCATTTTTAACCCGACTTGTGAGGGGCTCGTGTAGCACCATCGCCGTAGCAACTGTGAGCCGTAAACGCCGCTTTTGTAGAGACATCATGGGAGCTGTTAGCCTGTGCGAGCAGATTGTCCCAGCGAGTGGAAACCATGTATACATGTTTATTACTCCTATTAGAGCGCCACAGACCCCACAAATGAGCCTCTGAAAAATCAATTAGACTTAGAGATGCCTGAGAAAACGCTGAGCTGGGCTTTACTTTACTGTAAGCATTTAGGAGACCGTGGAGCTGGGAGTTAGACGAATTACGACGGGGACTTTAAGGGCACTAAGTCTACCTCTGGAGTTGGGTTACTTTACTACTTGGGTTTTCATAGATTATACTAGTTGCTGTATTCATGGGTTTCAGCTTCCTGTTATATGCAACATTTTGCGGACTTTTTCCCATTCAAATACGTCATATTTTTGTTTTAAATTGTTAATCACTATGGCAACAGTTGTGCTCCTCGATTATGGAAAAAATCATTATCATTATTATTTTGGTCAATATTGAATTTTTATCACATTTATTCATACAACAATTTTTTTGGTTACATGATGCATTATTCAACATTTCTCTCTCTCTCAAAAAAAAAAAAAAAAAACACTTTGTTATTGATAATTTATGCAAAACTTTTAAATTGAAAACAAATGTAGGCTACAAATATGAACCTTAGAGCAATTTTGCAATGTATAAAACATAAAATAAATAAAATATACTTTAAATATGAAATAAAGCATAGAAAAACATAATCCAAAATAAACTATATATCCAGCTGTTGTACAATCTTTATATTTAAAAAGTAAAATCAATATACTTCTTTATATTAAAAAATATCCCAAAATAAACTGTGCTAAGCTTTAAATGGTTTCAACTTGATTAAATGAGTTTGGAGATTGAATGACATACAAATCGAAATCCCGATCAAATCAATTAATTGCACAGCCTTAGCAACAGTCCTAGAATCTTTTCATTCTCTCAACTAATGTGCGGGTTGAGTTCACATTATAGAATTTAAAGGTGCATTGTGTAACTTTTCTGGCAGAGGGCATGTCAAACGCTTTTCTCCAAAGAGATGTTTTCTTTTGTCCAGAATGTTTCACAGTGATATTAAACCTTTGTATCTTCATGGAGATCAAACCAGACTAAGTTACAGGTCATATCTGTGGAGAGGTGATCTTGCTCACACTCAGAATGCCTGTTTTTCTATGTATTTTTGAGCTATAAAAATTGGTTTGCTGGGATTATCCTACTTCCTATGTCAGTGCCATAAAATAGTTTCAATATTCAATTTAATATTTCTCCGTAGCACTATATATATCATGCTTTGAAAATTGTTTAGCATGACAGGTCTAATTTGAAGACTTATTCCCATTCAAAAGGTATAATATTTTTGTTTTCAATTGTTAATCGCTACTGCAACGCTCCTGGATTCTCTTCATTCTGACACTCATGGAAAAGTTGCGTTCACACCCTAGAATTTAATGATGACATAAGCTCAGATGGTGGGCAAAAAGGTTTGAGAGAATATCCAAAATAGAAATCCACAAATGTTCACTCGTATCATTATGGTTAGAAATGGACTCCACAAACCTGCAGTATTATTCTTCTGTCCTTTCAACAGACAATGCCTGAAGACACCACTTGAATGTTACCACTTTCTGAGGCTATTGTGAAGAAATAAACTTGTTTATTTATACTGAAAGAGAAGACTTTGAACTTTGTGCCAGTTTTTGTTCATGGATAGGCCCAGTAATTACAGAGATATGAACCGTAAACCAGGTAAAGAAATCTTCAATCTGACAGTGAAACAGTGAACGGGACCTACAGCTCAATCTTAAACTTTAGGGTTCAAGAAGGTTGCAATGCCACGTGATCCCAGCCTATTGATACGTTGCAGTGAGATCATGCTGGAGGTGTTCTACATATATCGCTGTGGTGGAATGTTCAGCTTTTACCATCGAGACACAAGACACACATTAGCTAACATGGCCAAATAAGTTTTAACCCCTTAACACTGACTGTCACAAATATGGGACAGTGCATATGCCAGGGGTCTCCAACCTGGAGCTTGGGAGCTACCAGTAGTTCTCCACCCCCTTCCAAGTAGCCCACCAAGGGATTTCTGAATTCTGTGTATTGTGGATAATAAGTAAAATTTGATTAATTACCATATTTTCCACACTATTAGGCGCTCTGGATTATAAGAATGGTCTATTTTTTAACTTTTTTCACAAATAAACTGCACCAGTCTTGAAATGAAACACAACAGTTAGATGGGTCAGTGGGACTTTGTTTGGAGCGTTCACGGTGATTCTTGGGTTTGCTCAGTTGTGGCGTGTAGGGAGGGTGCTGTCTGGGACCACTGGATTGTTGGTGTGTTCGCAGTGACTCAGTTGTTCAATTGTGGCTCGAAGTGACACATTGTACTCGCTTTTTCGGTTCGTTCCTCCATTCCATTCCTCGTCCGTGTGGAGTGATGAGTGTGGCTGCGGGTGGTGCGGCTTTGTAGTTTACTGAAGTCGTGCTGGGACACCCAAGTGGATTCGTGTATAGGGCGCTCTGGACTGCGGGGCGTGCAGTCGTTTTTTGATGGGGTTGGAGGCTTAAGAGCGCGCCCTATAGCCGGGAAAATATGATACCATATATTAATTTGATGCCCAACTTGGTGCACTGATAAATGGATAATGGTTTATGTTTTATAAGCATCAAACTGTTCCCCATCTAAGGCTGTGGCTCTAATATTTACTCAGTTTCTTTGTGACAGCTGAAATTGGTAGCTCTCTGACATTTTTGTTTCGTAAAGGTAGTTCACTGGAGAAAAAAGGTTGGAGACCCCTGGCATATGTAGGACCTTCCTAGGAACCACTTATTTCTATTTGTTGCAAATTTGTAACATACCCAAATTTCTATTATTTTCTTTTTTGCTATAGTCAAATTAATCATCTCAACTTGATTTATCATCTACTTGAAGGCAAAAACACACAAAACATTTTTTTTTCATATACATCTATATAAATTCAGGCGTTAATGGGTTAAGATAAAAAAAAAATACAAAATCAACATAAACAACAAAGTTTTCAGGAGCCTATCATTGTCATTGTAGTTCCATCCATTTTCTTCCGCTTTTCTGGGGTCCCTGTAGTTCCAACTAAGCCAATAGTTATACTTATATTAGTCAGACTGTGTTAAAATAAAGCTCTAATTAAAGCCTCAGACGAAACATGCCGAGTTAGCGTCACACCCCCACCGAATGTTGTTGACATCTGCTGCACAGTATCAGTTGGCCTTAACATTGTATGACAAAGTAAACAGTAACATAAAGAAGACTGCAGACAATATAATCCATAGGGCTGGGTATCATTAAGATGTTGCCGATACGATACATACCTCGATACATAGGCCACGATACTATACATATCTCGATACAGTGCACTTTCAGTTTGATACGATATATTTCAAAATGATTTGATACGGTTTAATAAAAAATAAAGGCTAAATCACGGCTGTGACATTAAAAGTCTTTGTTAAACCACTTCTTGTGCAAAGTTCAAATAAAACACACACATTTTAGTTATCAAAACTGTGAAAATGTCAGGTGTGTTGCATAATCGAGTTTCTTTCCACTAAACAAGCAGCAAAACTGTAGCACTATAACAAAATAATTTAGTAAAATATACCAAAAAATAGTATTGGTGATATATCAATACAGCAGTACTCGATATCGATACTGTATCAACACATTAAATTATATGATATATTGATATTTCTATATTTTTGCACACCCCTAATAATGCATAATATGTAAATATGTTTTATACAGGCAGGAATGTAGCTACCTGTGGGAACAACGCACCCGATCTATTGAAACAACTGATTCACTTGTGGTTGTAAACATTTTTAATTAGAAACTTGCATAAAACACACATAGCTCTACAGTACTAAACTTTAAATCCCAAAGCAACTTCTGTTTTCTCCACAGAGGCCAACATTTCCTGAACTCATTGCACAATATATAAACACAATAAAAACCGTGACTGTGTTTATTGTTACCTCTTGAGACATTTACATGATAAAGTCATTTATATGCAAAACCTTGGCTTGAATCAAATCACATACCTGGGTTTTATGATTATGTCTTTTTGTATTGACTATTTAAAGGCCCCTGTTATGCAAAACTGACTCTTGTGAGCTTTAAGCCATGTTAAAATGACCAGAGTTGTGTTTAGTAGCATTCACACATGTTGGAGTAATGTTTTTTTTTTTTATTTATTAAAGACAACAGAATATAACATTTAACAAAGTACAAGAGAGACCACACACCGACACAAATTTGGTTAAATAAAACAAAAGTAATGTGGTAGTGCTGCATAAACACACCACTAGGCCCCCTTACATTTTTTATTTTCATTCCATTTTTTAATAACATTTTTTAGTCCCTATCCTTAACTAATATGATTTTCACCATCATCATTTTTGAGTAATCTTTTAGTATTAGTCTTTACACATCTCCAAAGCTCATAATGCTCTGTTCCTCCTTGTGATGTCATGAAGTGGTAGTTTTCAAGTTAACTCTTTTTTTTTTTTTAAAACCTTTAATTCAGTAGAGATTGGCAATTCCAGGGTTGCAATTACATAAATGACTCTCGTGAAGGTGTATGGAGTTTAAAAAGATGAGATAGAACTGAGTGTTTTCTGTTTGAGAGAATAATTTAGCCTTAAGTTGCAGGGTTTGTGTGTTATTCATGTGTGAATGAAACAAAACACAACTGTAAATATGTTTTTGATGAGGAAAGAAGATTACAACAAAGACTAGAAAATAGCGCAATATGAGCTCTTTGACAGATCTCACTGCGTTCTCTCTTTCAATTCAATAAATAAAAAGGTTTAAACGGTGCTCTAAAAGTCACACGAATCTGAAGCATTATGATAAGTGCTTTGAGTAACACGATAGCAGGTCAGATATCAACTTTGACACTGAAGTCGGGGGAGTTACAGAGTTAAATGTTTTCCCGTTCGCTTTATGTCAGATTGATACAGATGGTGCAGCCGTTAGGTATTGACAAAGACATTGACATACATATGGCCTCCTGATTGCCATTTATGCTCGCGACAAATTATCTGTTAAGAGCTCGAAACCCAATCCATTCTTGGCATCGAGCAGAACAGCTTGGAGGTGGTCCCACAGCGGTGTAGCTTTACATGCATCTGGTACAAGTGTCTCCTTTAAGTGCTGACACTGTAGCCATCATTTACCTCTGAGACCTCACCCCAGTCCCTGAAGTTTTAACCTGACGCTCTGATGGGAAACCAGCCAGATCCTCTACAAAAACAATCCCAATGAATGAAATACTTTCTCAGCTTTGGCAAAAGATTGGATTCCTAATAGCTTTTTAAGATTCCCTTTTATTTTTCTAGCCATCATGACAGCAGTGATTGAAGATGTTTCATTTCTTTGCGGGGCACATGACCTTGGTAAGAATAATTAATCTCACTCGGAGTGGGAGAACGCTACTTTTTTTTAACATCTTATCAATATGCTACACAGCGTTTTCCTGGAATGGCAAAAGCATTTGAATGAAGAGTTGAATGCAGGATTTATTTGTGAAGAGAGGAGGCGGGTTTCTTTTAGAGTGATACTTAAATTAGTCATACAGCGCTGAACTGAAAACGTAAACTGTGGATGAGATCTTCTCCCAGAGCTGACATCCTGCTAATGTGTGAGTCTGGTCTTAATCTGATCCATGGATCACGCAGCAGCTAATTACCATCTGCTCACTTGCACTTCCTGGCTTCGGCACATTGGCTTGTTTTCAATTACATCCCTCCAAATAAGATTACAGCTTTCATTTTTATTTTTGGCTGGGCGGGCTTCTTGTATGGCTGCGTCTCCACCAGGTGAGGACCATTATGCGCGAGTGAAGGAAGTGCCAGCTGGTTATTTTCCCCACTGCGCTGATGTTGGGGTCCGGGGCTCAGACCATTAAAGCGATATTGCTCTGCTCTTTCGGATGGAGCTTAGACACAGCTTCCCCTCATAGAACAGCCTGTATTTGTTCTCTTCTCACTCCAACCCTGGCATTAGCCATCCGACCGACTTTTGACCTTTGAGAAGTACCTTTGCTTTTGTCCATTTTAGTTTTTCATCTCAAAAAATGGCCTCACTTGTTACATATCGCACAAGTTTCAGGAAGCTTTTTACGCCTTACATTTTGGACCTGGGCTGCAGTCCTTAAATGCACGCTTTCAACACAAGTGCCACATCTCACCCTGACAGAACAAGTTCACCATGTACTTAGTGAGACTTAAAACATGGGTTGTGGCAGGCTCCACGTCAGCAGATATCTTACAAGACGAGCTGTGCCCTTTGTAAAGTGTCCTCGGCCCTAATGATAGCATCTTATGTGAGGGAGCATTTCCAAATTTCTCTTTGGACTTCTGCTAATAGGCCTTATTGATTTCAAGTGCACAACGGTGGGACTGGTTACGGCTGAGATAGCGGTTTTAAGCTATCCGTCTCATGTTGATATGGCCAAGTATTGGAGATGCATTGGCACTGTGGGCGCGGAGCAGTGAAGAGGAGAAAGACGGAGAAGCTGCTGCCTGTAAAGTGCTTATGATTGTAAAATCAGTATTGCCGTGGGGATTTGGTCTGACCTTTGCACAGGAAACCTGTACTGGGAAAAAATATACAACTTTTATCACTCATACACACACAGCAGCTGAAATTTTAACTACCCATGGATGATTGACAGCGGTAATTATGGCTGGGAATCGCTGGGTTACTTACGATTTGATACGATACTTGATACATGGCTCAAGTTATTATCACAATCTGGTGATACATGCAATAATCAAAATATTGCACATGATATTCTGCAATATATCACTATTTTTAAGAACCAAATACATTTTAATAACAGTATTTCATTATTAAACGCTACTTGTGCAAAGTTAGTATGGAATAAACCAGTTATAACCATTAAAACAGTGAATGTGTCAAGTTTCCTTTCTCTGGACAGACATCAAAACTGTAACACTGTCACAAAATACCAAGCGATATATTGATACAGCAGCCCATGATAATGATACTGTACCACCAGGGTTAGTATTGCGGTATTTTGATATTTTAGCTGTAATGCTTGTAATTTAGTGATGGAAGTAGAATGCTGCTTGTTTACTTGCTATTTTTGATAACAGTGATGACAGTGGGAATTGGAGTCTTGAACAGATATTGAATTATTCTGAAATAAAAGTACCTGATAATGCATCTTGCAAAGACTGTTTGTTTTTATTTTTTTATCAGAGAACATCCTGTACATGAGTCTATCCGTTACTCAAAGTACTTTCTCTGCAGTTGTGCTCATTTGTAATACATCTGAAGAAAGGCTTAGTAACACCAGATATAAAAATAATCAAACCATGAATTTCAATTGTGTTGGACCTAAAAGTAATACAAACTAAAAGAGATTATGGTGGCACAAGCTTTTAATCATTTGTGTGTGTTTTTGTTTGAGTATAAATGCGTTTATTGCCTTTATTTGATCTTAAAGCAGTCTTTTTATCCCAGTGTAGTTACTTTTACTTGTTTATGATAAGACAATGTGCAACAAAGTGTGGTTTTGTTTTTAGTCTATGGGGGAGAATACCACACTATGGGAGGCCAGTTTAGTCTCTTCTTATTAATATGAAACATTGTACTATTTGTTGATTTATGTGGAGTATGGAGTCCTAAAATGATCTTAAAACTGGTTTTAAAAAAATAAATAATCTCACTACTTTTGAAAATGGGCCACAGTTAAATCAACAGGAATAAAATTTGGTAAAATTAGCATCCACTTATTTTGAGCAGCAGGCATCAATTGACCAGTGACTATTTGCTTGGCCGAGTTTCTCAATAGTAGCATGAGTACTTAGAGCAAACTCACGCAGGGATAAACATGGCTGACTCCACAGAGAAAGGCCATGCACAAGGCAAAACCACTCTGGACCTTTTAGAACCAAGCAGCACAGGCCAACATTCACGCTCCCTGCTGCATCGCCGATCAATCTGCACCGAGGACAGTCGCGAAGAGGAAAAAAAGTTCCGCATTGTTACCTAGCGACAGCCCCATCGCCATTAAAGGAGGTCCAGTTTGTGTCACATATCTGGATAGAGATGTTGCGTGGGCGAATTCTAAACATCTCCTGGTACCTGGCGATGACAAACACACAGTGGAATAGATGGCTGGGATCACTGCCTCGACCCTCCCTCGTCGGAGCAGCCATTTTTACACAAGCTCCGAGTCTGACTTTGAGCTTCCTTTGATCACCGCCATGGCAACCGCACTTTGATGGCAAATGCAGATAGGCAAAGACAATGTGAATACACAACATGCGTACAGACACACACAAACATACAAGCACATACACACACAGGAAAACACATAAACTCATGCACATGCAGACAAACAGACACACACTCAAACAGAAACACAAACACACAGACACACAGGCAGACACACACACGCACAAACACACACACGCACAAACACACACGCGCACAAACACACAGACACACACAGACACACACGAAAACACATAAGCACAAACATGCAGACACACAGACACATGCACGTGTAGCTACATGTACAAAGACACATGCACATAGACATACACACAAGTCACACAAACACACACACAGCAACAGACACACACATACGCACACACACATACATACACACACTACACACACAAACACACGCACACAGATGCACACGCACATCATGCAGACACACACACAGAAACAGACAGACACACACACTTGTGCACACACAAAGAGACACAAACACAGACACACACACAATACACACACAGGAACACACTCACTCAGAAACACACAGACACACTCACAGACACACACACACACAAACTCATAAACACCCACGCAAACTCATAAACACACAGACACACACATTCACAAACACACAGACACAAACACGCAGATACACATGCACACACAGACACACACACACACACTTACAAACACACAGACATACACAAACTCACAAACACACAGATACACTCACAAACACGCACACACAGACACACACACTTACAAACACACAGACATACACAAACTCACAAACACACAGAAACACTCACACTCACAAACACGCACACACTCACAGACACACACACTCACAAACACGCAGAGACACAAACACAGAGATACACACATACACACACACACACTCACAGACACACACACTCACAAACACGCAGAGACACAAACACAGAGATACACACATACACACACACACTCACACACACACAAACACACACACACTCAAACATGCACACACACTCTCAGTATCTCAGTGGTTATTACAGCGTTTGATCCGGTCCATCATGTTGGGTGGCCTCGTGTGTCATTATTGCAAATAGCAGTGTTTTGTGTGCACCGTCAGGGCTGGCCCCATTCACAGCCGTGGGTTTGTGCTTTGCTCTTAACGATATGTTCCAGAGCAGCATCAGCACAAGTTCTGAACCTGCATTAACATCTGCTTCCAAAATATGCCTGAAAGCGCCGGAGAAAATTGATATATCGGCAATGTAAAAGTTTACAAGAAAAACAAGTCAACGCTTCATATATTTTTAATGCTTTCTATAAATCGAACCGTCTGCTGTTGTGTTTACCCCGAATGACCCTTCAGAATGATACAGCTAGTTTTTAGTCTAATTTAAAGTCTCGCTATGTGACTTTTCTAATAGAGGGTCTACCACGTTCTTGTCATCATAGAAATGAGCAGGGTTAGTCTTAGTCTAGTTTGGTCTCCATGAAAATAGTTTTAATAGCATACTGTGACATATTCTAGACAAAGCAGTAACGTCTCCATGGCAAAAAGCATTTGACTGACTCTCCGCCAGAAAAGTTACACAATGCACCTTTAAAACCTAAAGTTTTATAGTGAGTGGGAGCATTTCTTCACAGATTTAACCTATTAATTGGCCTGGCAGCATTGCCTGCTTGTATCTATAGTGATATCAGTTTATTGTTATACTGTGGAACATTATACAGTGTTTCCCACAAAAAATTGCTTAGGCAAGATGGTGCTGCAGAAAAAGTGCGTGGAGATTCAGTGCACGGAGAAAACGACCGTAGTTTTGCAAGGATTCATGTGTTTCAGAGGGACGTAGTCAAGGCAGGGCCTTAACTATAAAGTGCTGGGGGAAACACTGTTGTAGGCAAAGCAAAGAATATTCATGGAGACAGGCAGGCGGTGGATAGCCAGGCTGGTGCCACCTACTGCCTCCGCTCAATTTCATCTCTCTCCAGTGACAAGGTCAGGAATCGGAAGATGGTTTGCAAAAATCCCAGAAGTTGTAGACTGCGCTCCGGCCAGTCAGCGAAGAGATGTGAAGCCATAACGTCAAACTCAAGCACCTGTCTGGGTCCCTTTTGTGGTCAAGTGGTCAAGATGGATGTAGACGAAGCTATACATTTTGTGGCAATGATTCCCAAGATCGAGGATTTAAAGCCAGAACAAGGAGAACATTTGGTATATTTTATCAAGAGGAAAGACATTGCCCTTCTTCCTACGGGATTTGGCGCATTACATACCCATACTGCCCAAATAGCAGCGATTGGCTAAATAAAAAGTACCTTCCTTTCGTCGAGCAAATGAATCCTAATCCTGCGAGGTCAGACGGTTTCCATGAATTGAAACCGGCTCATGAATCAGGCTAGGGGATTGGACCCTTTACCAGGAAAGTTACATTGTGTACCTTTAAACGTTTACTTTATTATAACGAGGTGACAGTAGAGTCCACTGACCCATATGTTGACGATGTGATTCCAGCTCCCACAAATGAATGCTGTTGTTGTGTCCTTGGGCAAGACACTTAACTCTGTGTTTCTGCGTACACTGGTGTGTGAGTGGGTGAGTGGTCCCTTGGTGCAAAGCGCGTTGAGTGCCTTGAAGGTAGAAAAGCGCAGTATAAAAATGTGACAATTTATCATCATATATAAGATAACAAAACATAAAATTAAATGCAAAAATCCCAAGCGCTCTCCTCACCACAATGCTCCAGCTTGTTGTACAAAAGACTTATACTAACTTTCCCCCGTAGACGAGATAAAACACTCTGACCCTCTTGTAAAATGTCTGTTTATTGTCAGCATTCACAACATGAGCTTCTGTGTGTCTGAGTACAGGCCAATTTGGCTGAGGTCTGCATCATGTTACTGCAGATGAAATATTCTTTTCAAGCACAAAAGCCTGAGTTCAGACAAGGAAATACAACGTGCATAACTGACTAATGTAAACAGATACCATTTGTTATTCAGTGGCTGGTCTGTTTTCAATATATGAGCGTAATGGGAAGTAAATGAAATACATCTGCTCTGCTGCTTCTACGTTTAAGTTTGTACTCAGCACATTGCATGGTAGAAACAAAAAAATAAATTAAATAAAATATTAGAATGGTAAAGAGAAGTAATTTAAAGGTTCTTTGTTTCACTTTTCTGTTGGACAGTCTGCTCCATGGAAATTATAGCTTTACCTATTTGGCATTCTCCACGTAGAGGAGCAACTGATACCTCCAGGCCAAGTTCTCACAGGTCAGATCTATGGAGAGGCAACCAGTCACAATGCATTTTTAAAACGTTCACAGTAAGAATTCACATTTTTTGAAACTGAATAAATGCAAATCATACTGTGGAACATTCAAGGCACTGCAATACAATCTCCATGGAGTGAGGGAATCCTCCATTAGAAAAATTACGATTCATCTGTGCAATTCCAGCTCCCACAGATGAATGCAGCTGTTGTGTCCTTGGGCAAGACACTTAACCCACCTGGCCACCATTGTCTACGTACAATGGTGTTTGAATATGTGTGAATGTGTGAGTGGTTCTTTGTAGACCTGCAGGACCTGTCACAGAACAGTGCGGCACAGGACACATTTTTAAAACTTTAAAACTACAAAATGCGGGAGCGGGAGGGTGGGATGATAAACTGCAGTCCCGCAAACTAAATCTGAGTGTAAAGTAAAGTATACAAATGATTAATGTATGCCTATCATATATCATTTGTGCTGGATATTTTATTTGGCATTAATACAAACTTTTTAAGCAGCCTAAACTTGTGGATGTTTCTAATTTTACTCACATTTTAGACAATTCCTTTCCGCTTCTCCATGTTTAATAGAGCTTAAGAAAGCAAACGTCATCATCTTGTGGAATTTGCGGGCGGGAGTGGGACAGAATATCACAGATGCGGGCAGGAGTGGGAATGAACATTACAATTCTGAATATTCTGACTGAAAATTCTGCGCAGACCTCTAGTTCCTTGATGTAAAGCGCTTTGAGTTCCGTGAAGAAAAGTGCTATATTAAAATTTGACCAAAAAACATCACCATAGTGCAGACATGTCAGACTCAGGCCCGTGGGTCAAATTTGGCCCACGGTTATATTATATTCGGCCTGTGAGCTCATATCAAATATGTATTAGAGCTGGCCCACCGCCTGCCACGCCAGTATGGCTCATGCGCCACTAATACTACTACTACTAATAGTGCTACTTTGATTAACTTGTATCTAAGAAGAGATGCCAAGTATTTGCATCTGCTTCGGATCCATGTGTATCAGAGTAAATCATAGTCTAGCAAACTGAGCTTGGATGAATGTTTTCTTTATGATTTTTGACTGTTGTTGTTCATAGTTGAAAGATTGGATTTTCATTCAAGCAAGTTATTTTTGATTGGTTGTTGGCTTGTGAAAAAAAAAAAAATATATAAAAACATTTAAAATGAGTTCCAAAGCTACAGATAGGCTATAAAGACATTATTTATTTAAAATTGTGTTATTATTTTATATTTTGCTTGTTTTGGATTCAGTGTTTAAGCAAAACTATTATTAAACATTTATTTTAATAAGAAAAGGTTTAACATTACATATCTCGAAAGAAGAGAAAACATGCAGATGTTGTTGAAATTTTTCAATAAATATTTAGTCTGGCCCACAACTTAGTCCCATTTTTAAATTTTGGCACTCTGTGAATTTGAGTTTGACACCCCTGCCATAGTGCATCTTTAAGTTAACAGATTACATGGCACAAAAGGTGATTTAAGTGCAAAATTTCAGGGCAGATTTTTGGCTTTGTTGTAGCAGGATCTCCAACTCATAAACAGCCTTATTCTTCACATGAAAGGTTCCAAAAAGAAAATATTTTGTGGGTGGTAGAGCTGCAGGGGTGAAAATATCATGTTGTATTCAGAGGTCAGTGGAGAATGACCAGACTGTCAAATCTTTCAAGCAGATGGCTCACTGCAGTGGAGACCACACTGGAAGCTCCACTCACGTCAGGAAATAACTGCAAATCTCCCCCAGCTCATAACATTAGATACAACACCATATATTGTTTTATACACTGGTTTTATTAGGGCTATAGTCGACTAAAGATAATCCTGGTTGACTAAAGACATGCCCTGTGTGTTGATTAATTGACTAAAAGGGGAATGGCGTAATACTAGTAAGCTCATTAGGTTTAGAGCAAAAAGTACAAAGCATCTTAATGTGTGAAAAGGCAAATTAAAGGCACTATACCTGATTTTTACTGTCTTAAAAATGTGAAAAACAGAACTATTTTATTCTAAACAGTTCCTAGGAGTCCTCACTTACCCTATGCATTCCTAGCATTCTAATTATTCACAGCAATTAGTTTATAAGCGCTTTTCACAACTTTCAGAGACCAGAGCGGAGTTTTGCGGTCACAGTAAAGCTAACAACTTCCTGATTATTAGACAGTAAAAACGCTTTATTAGATGCAGACAATACACAGCTTTCCCATTTTAACTTCAAGAGCTGCTTATACAATTTATCTAGTCGGCAAGACAAATCTATTTGCTACTTTTTACCTTTTGTTCTGTAGAGATTGGCAATTGCAGGTCTGCAATTATCCAAATGATTCTAGTGCAGGTATATGGAGTTTAAAAACACACTGGAGCACTTCCTGTATTACCACATGAAATCGCAAGTTGGAACAAAGTGTTTTCTGTATGAGAGAAGAACTAGTCCTTAATGTGCAGGGTTTTTAATTAATTAATTTATTTATTTTGCACGTATAACATAAATATAAAAGCACACTAGATGAAAAAGTAGGTGCCAGAAGAGGCAAAGCCCCCCAAAAGGGTTTATATTAAAGCCTCCACCTTTTGAATACATTAAAAAATTAACATTATTGCTGTGCATTGAAAAGAATAAAATAAAAATTACATTTAAACCCCATGAATTAAATTCATTTGATTCAAACATGAATTAAAACACAATGAAACATCCACAATTGAATTATTATCAAACATTACCATGAAATATCAAACATTTCCTCAAACTCTTTTTAAACGCCTCTGATGTGCCGTCACTAACCAGATGTGAAAACTGGCTCCAGAATTTACAGCCTCTGTATCGTAGCAAAACTGAGCTCTTGATGTGACACATTTTGTAACATGAAAATTATGATTTTGTCGAGTTTTGTATCTGTGAATTGGTTTTAAAGTAAAATGTGAAATGTTTCGGGATCGTTGTTGAATTATAAAGAATTTTATCCATAAAAATACAAATTTGATAAATATTAATATCATAAATATTAAGAATGTTAAGTTTGGTAAATAAATTAGCAGACAATGTTAGTGGCATAGAATGAGTTGTGTGTTAAACATGTATGAATCAAACTAAACAGAACTCCATGTTTTTGATGAGAAAACAAATTTATAACAGATCAGAAAATAGCATAATATGGACCCTTTAATGGCGAAGTCAGTGAGTTGATGATTAGACTGACACAAATTGTACGCTGCTCTCTCCTCTGTCACCATTTCAGTTGGAATTGGAAACAGAATTACATATTTACATGAGCGTGTGTCACATTTCATTAATTCACACAGCGCGCCTGCTTTGAACCCTGTTATTTGCATTGTAAAGGCTGGTTTTTTGGTCATTGTGCTGTGTTTTCATAATTTAAATAAACATCGCACACCACGCTGGCTGCAAAAACTTTCTCATTCGCAGACCATTACTAATTCATCTAAACTACTCTATTCCGTGCATCTAGGAGTCCCATTTACAACTGCAAAACCAAAAGCGTGCACTCCGCTCATGTGAAGCTGATGGTCTCAATCATCTTATTATGTTCCACCACTGCTGCGAAAGACTGTGGAGAATTTTCTTCACACATTTTAAATCCTCTGGTGTACGGCCACTACATTTATATAGCACATATTCAGTATATGTATATGGATACCTAGCTTATATACCCTAGACCAGTGTTTCCCAAGCTTTTTTTCTCATTAAAAGTTACAAATCTTCGTGACCCAAGTCAATAGACATTATTCGTAAATCAAAAAATAAAGGTGGATTTGACCATTAGTGAACATTAATGAGGATGTTTTATTGTTGACTGAGTGATCGTGTCTCTCTGAACAATTAGGATTACTCAAGTTTTAAACAATGAAAAACAGTAATCAGTGTTTCCCACTGAAAATTGGTTAGGCAAGGCGGGGGAGAAGGGTGCGTGGCACGGAGATTCCATGCACGTAGAAGAAATGAGGGGGCGGCGGGTGCGTGGAGATTCCGTGCACAGAGAAAAAATGAGGAGTGGGAGTGCGCAGAGATGTATGTATATGTATATTGCAGACCTACATGCAGATAGTGACAAGGCGAGCCCAAAAAAAATCTCTTGTGACCCAGTCTTTGGAAAACAATGCTCTAGACCTCATGACTATAAGTGACTTGCACTGGTGAATGCTGTTTACCCAAATAATCAAGCAGGTTTTTATAATTAAGCACTTTTTTCACTTAACAGCACTTAAATCGTCTTAAATGAGAAAATCTTGACTAGTTAATTTTAAGTGGTTTGTGGTGATCCAAAGTTTTTTCTCATGTAATTATGGCTTCTGAATCTAATTATTCACTTTGATGAGTGCATAAACAATCGACCAGTAAAGAATTTTCCCATCACTGTACAGACACAACAACTAGGATGCTAACACACACATACTTTGACCTTGAGTTGCTTATACTATATATGCAATGGGTGGAACAAGACACATTTTGTGTGTTTAAAGCCCTTAAAGGTCCTATGTTGTGAGCTTTAAATCATGTTGTGTCATCAAAAACATACTGGAAGTTGCGTTTTGTTTCATTCACACATACCTGAGTAACCCTTTATTATTTGTCTGTCTACATCTCCACCTTGTGATGTCATGAAGTGATAGTTTTCAAGTTAACAGCTACATTTAGTTGAGTAGAGATTGGCACTTCCAGAGCTGAAATCATCCACAAAACCGTGTACTACGGGCCCTTTAAGCTAAGAAAAAGTCATAAACACACTGCAGTGCTTTAAATTGGAGTGTCCAGCTGCTTTCACTGACATCATACAAAGTCAAGCCCGGGCCCATTATGTCTCCAAGTGCAGACGAGTGGACCTGTTGTTATGCTAATACATGTTAATCAACTCGTCTACAGAATGGACGCTTACCCTCACATTTCTGATATTGGAGTGAGCCAGCGCATATGCAAATATTTTTAGACGCTGTCCGTGAGCTTGAGAGAAGCTGAGAAAAATGATCACGGTGGCATTTTATACATGAATGCATCAACGCAGCGTCCAACCAGCTTGATAAATGAGCCAGACGCCACGCACCTAATATGTATCAGGGGTCTCTCTTTTTGTCAAATGGGAGTGTAATGACTTGTGGCTAAAAATACTAGCGCAGGTATACACAGCATACCTGCTTCTGCTGTGAATTCAAACCGGAGATAAAACTTTGCGCGTTGCTGATTGGATGTTTATTTGTTCAGTAACTTCAGGGTCAAACTGACAGTCCATTTCGCAACTGTTCCTCCAAAAATGTGAAATTGTCATTCTCTTCCTTTCATTTTTTGGTTTGGACAATTTCTGCTTTGGAAGAAGAAATCAACAAATCAAAGAAATGTTCTTCTCCATCTCAAAACAGTTCATACTGGTCAAATCCACTGAGATAAAAAAAAAAAAAATGTTTGCAGAGAAATAGGCATGCTTACAAAATTCCAAATTTTGAAACAATTCGTGCCCATTCTCAGACAAACATGCCAAAAACCAGCGAAGGATGCTATAGCAACCCTCTGTGGTGTGCCAAGCTGGCGGCATTGGTGTATTCTTTGAACATAGGGCTTGTGTAACTAGATTAGCAGTGGGGAATACATATTAGCCCGGCAGGTTCAAACAGCTACAAAGTGGAGTATGTCAGAGGCTGCTGTTTGAATTGAAATCCTGTTAGGCCATGTTTAAGCATTTATCAAAGAATCACATATCTCTACAGGCATCACATTTTATACACGTTGACACACTAGCTTGCATTTCAATTAGTTGCCTATAGATACATATCTCACATACATCTGGAAATATAACTCCACGGTCTACTTTTGATTGGGAGCAAATTTGATTCTTGTGAGTGTTAAGCCATGTTTTAATGTTGCGACCTCATTAAAAACTTACCTGGAGTTTTGTTTTGTTTCGTTCACACATGTTTGAGTAAAGACCTGTTTACACGAGAACGCCTGCGGGTAAAAACAACAAAATATTTGATCGGAAGTGCCTTTTGTTTAGACTGTGACAGAGATTTGGGTCTTAAAAATGCAAAAATGTGAAACCACCCTCCAGAGTGGAAAAGCTGATTACGCTCCGCCATAGTGTTTCTGTCTACACTGCCCAAGACGCAAAACTCTGGTCAGATCTGCTCATGTCGCACACACATTTACAACACATACATCACTACCCAGCCGCCTGGCTTGCATACCCAATCAAATTCCACACTTTTGCATCACCGTATGCACGCAGATTTCCTCCTGAAAATGCTTGTCTAAACACGGAATAAAAAGTGAAGCCGTAACACCACTTCTGTTCCGACTATCACCATATAAACGTAGCCTAACTTTGAGTATTATTAGTCTGTCAACATCTCCAAGTGGTGGAAATGGTGGAAAATATCAAGGTAACAGCTATACCTTTTGACTTTAGTTCAGCAGAGATTGGCAGTTCCAAGGTTGAAATTATCCACATGATTCTATTCACTTGCAAGGACCACGCTAACAATGACACAGTGAGAAGAAGAAGTTTATTGGTAATGTACGAAGTGGGGCGGAGATGGCTGGGTTGAGACTCTGGGTGGGGGCTCCGTCTCAGTCTTCAATTGACCACCCTCGTAGGCGTCTTATGACTGAAAGACAAACAAGATAGGAGGTGGGAAGTAGGGGTTGAGTTAGCCGAGACAAACTGGGATGATGGGAAAGGCTGCTACAAATAGGCTTCTGGGAAATTAGAGGTGTGGTCGAGGTGAGCTGTGGTTCACTGGTGAGAGGAGAGGGTGGTTGGGGTGTGGTCCTGCGCCTGAATCTCAGCTAATCATATTAACTGCACGTAAACACAGTGGACCACTTCCTTGGTCAACCTAAATAGGCAGGTTTTTTTTTGTCTCAAACATGTGTAAATAAAAAAACAAAAAAACTCAAACAAACAAAAAAAAACAACACAACTCCAAGTATGTTTTTGACGAGGGCACAACATTATAACAGAACTAAAACAGGTCTAAACCAGCTCTAAACCAGTCTCAGTCCTAGTCTCAGTCCCAGTCCTGGTCTCAGTCCTAAACTAGGATTAAACCAGAACTGAAACAGGACTAAACCAGGACTGAACAAGGAGTGTCGGGACTGGCCAAGACATGCACCCGCGTAGACTGTCGGGTCATCAGGAAACTGGGACTAGACTGGGACCAGACTGGGACTAAGACCAGGACTGAGACCGGGACCAGACTGGGACTGAGACCTGGTTTAGTCCTGGTTCAATTCTGGTTTAGACCTGTTTTAGTCCTGTTTAGCCTTGTTTTAGTCCTGGTTCTGTCCGTGTGTGGCACAAAAGTCCGGCTTTGCAGTTTAAGTCACGAAAACGGGAAATGGTCGTTATCCCTTTTTTCCATTATTGATTTAAACACAAAATTGAAAAATGGAAAAAAAATAATTGTTATCCATTTTTTCATTTTGGTTTTGGTGACAAATAATGAAGAAAGCTGTTGTTTTTTCGTTTTCTTATTTTTGATTTTAAATTGAAAAACAAATGAACGAATGATACACAGATTCCTTTAACACTTATTTTGCCTAACTGTATTAACACACAATAAGTCAACTGAATCTATCGTGAGTGTAAGAAAGAAATCTTTTTTTTTGTTATTTGAACTCACTGGAAGTGTTAAATGCAAGCACTACATTCCGGTCACTGGCTGTCTCTTCATATCACTCCTTCACTGTTGACTTAGCCGCCCAAGACAAAAGACAGTGTCCACACAGAGCTGGTGGGCTTTGTCTCAGAGCTCCGAGTCCACACCTGGGCCACGCTCCGAAGGTGATGAAGGATGAAGGATGAACAGACCAGTTTATTGTCTCCTCACATCGTCACTCACCCTTAAATCTGCCCCAATCCCCCTCTGGTTTTAAAGTTCCTGGATTTTAAGCTCCTTTCAGTCGCTGGGATCATCTATAAGGTACAATCACAGCTTCAGTTTGATTGGTAGGACTTGCTTGACACGACGAATCACATTTCACAGTGACAACCGTGCACAGGCGTAGTTTGGGGCCATATGCGCGCTCACCCTCACCCATCTTCTATAATAGTTTGACATGTCGGAGAGGCAGACTGATTTGAAATATATCTCAAGGAAGTCTGTATATAGTCTCTTGTTAAAATCCATATATAGTTTTGTGCTGTGTTCAGTCATGCAAAATTTTAACCTCAGGCGTCACTTTTTGTCTTATACTTTTTCATTTTCACTATTTAAATGACACGCCATAGATCAAAAACACAATTTATCGGAACTTTAACCTGTCAGAGTTTAAAGATGCACTGTGTAACTTCTCTGATGTATTGTCTACCGCCTGCTTATCTCCACAGAAATGATTGTTTAGCCTTGTATGTTTCACAGCAAATTACATTAAACATTTATCCAACAGTGAGCGGGCCTGCCTTTCCACAGATCTGACCTGTAACTTGCTTGGAGTTAAATAAGTTTACGGTCACATGGTAAAACATTTCAGGCAAAACAACCACCAATCAGAAAACACAGTCCATATATTGGTTTATAATATACACTCTTAATAAATAATGACAAAAGATTTAATTGAATATAATAGTTTACTAAGAGTTCTTCAAGTTTAGTAAGTACTTCATTAAGTGTAGGAAAATACAGGCACAATACAAGTACAATACAGTCTCATTATTTATAATTTTTTCTTTATTTTGACTGCTTTTTATATTTTATTGGCATACAGAAGACATCAAATCTCCTGGCCTCCACTTCTTTGACTTGTTTTGTGTGTGTTTTAAATTCTTTCTTGTCCCTCTTTAGTTCTGTTTTGTGCCTTTTTATTTTGTCACTCGATTATGTTTGTGCGTTTATGTGGTTTTATTTTAGGGCACTTGTGATTTAGTTTAGTTGTGTGTCCCTTAGTTTAATCCCTCGTTTTTTGTATAGACCTGCGGGACCCGTTTTTTGGCACAAAACATTTTAAATGTCAATCCTGTTATTTTATTTCTTAGTTTAGGTTATTTTCTGTACATATTTTAGCCTGTTTTGTCAAGTTACCCTTTTCCCTTTCCTGTTAATTAAACATTACTTAATTTATTCCATTCTCCACCATGTTTTTCTTTTTCTTACTTCCCTGACCCTAGCGAGCTGGGTCATAACATACAGTATGATGCAAGATAAATGGAATTATGTAGTAAATTAAAAAAAATAAAAATAATTAAAAAGAACTTCCAACAAAGCAAAGAGTGGCTACATTGAGGACTTGAGTATAAAGTACTGCAAAACTTTTTATCTTCACTGCATACATAATCATATATTTGATGTCTTCTGTGTGTATATAAAATGTAGAAACTAGTAAAAGAAAAAAAACAACATTGAATGACATTGAAAAACATTAAGTGTGCCCAAACTTTTCACTGGTAGTTGCTAATCCTGAATGATTCTTAATTAAGAAAGAGTTTATTATGAAGTATGTCTTTCTTTATGCTTTATTAAGCCTAATTAAAGTGTGGATATTATAAAGTGTTATCCATTCATTCTGTGATTTGCTCTATTATCCCACGGTGTCATGATTGGCCCAATAGTGTTTTCTTTGTCTTTGTTGGCAGATTTCTGTTGTCTATGCGCATATATCAAAACGTGGCTGTCATGTTTATTTAGTACAAGTAATGAAGTGAATTCTTTGAGAAGAGAGAGGAGTGCTGTAACTTTACCTTTTCAGGACATTCTTCTCGTTTCTAGACCTGTTTAAGTCCCAATAGTTTTCCACCTGTCTGCTTTATACACTCATAAAAATGTGCCTCGCGGGCTTAGCTTTTGCTCCTATCAAAATGCAGCCGCTGCTCAGCAAAATGATAATTACTCACAGTTCAAAATGAAGATTGCATATTGGATGTAAAATGGCGCCATCTTCTTCCATATTGGACACAGCTGAAAACATAGTCCCAGAGGAATAGCTCAATCAGATGCGTAATTTGATGTTTTAGGTTATTATTATTATCATTACAATCATGTTAGGAAGCAAAATATTTTTATTCAAATTAGGGCTGCACAATATGTCACAATCGCAGTGAAATCTCTGTCGGATTTGTGTAATTATGAAATCTCAAAGGTGGACGTTATTTTGATAATAGAACAGTCTCTTAAGTTCATATTTCAGTCTTCTCTCAAATGTTAATGTGTTTGGTGGAGTTTGCTTTAAGGCAGTGGTGGAAGAGGTACTCGGTTTTGTTACTTAAAGGTGCATTATGTAACTTTTTGGTTGGGGGTCGGTCACCTGCTTGTGGACATGTCATTTCTCTGCCTGGAATGTTCCACAGTATGACTTTAAACAGCTCTACTTTGTATTTATTCATTTACAAGTGGTTTTAAAGCTCAAAAATACCTTGAAAAACAGGCTTTCTGACTGTGAGCGAGGTTGTGTTTATTTGTTTATTAGTTGTTATATTTTTGTTTGCTCAAACTATGAACGTGCTAAAAATAAACCCTCTTTCCAGCAAGTCTCAATCTGTGAAAATACTTTTACTGTTTAGTCCTGTTCAAGTAGAAAGCACAGATACCTGCTCAGAGACATAGTGGAGTAAAAGTGAAAATGTACTTTCAAATGTACTTTGTAAAGTAATCACGATCACAGTTACACAGTTTAAAATCTTGATCAAGTTATCAGCTTCCTATGTTCGGTTTGGCGTTCATCCTCACCAGCTTACACTGCCTGTTTTTTATTCCTATTATATTCCATGTCTGGTTTGAGCTGACCCCAGGCTGATGCTGTGTAAACATGGTGGAAAAAGAAAAGAGCAGAATAATCCTTCCATTGAACAGCTCTGTGTCCCTGTCGCTCGTGGCACACATCCAAGATGTGACTAACCAGATGCACCGGAGAAGCGAGCTGTTCCTACGGCGACGTGGCTCTCTTTACTCGAGCAAGGCCAGACACAGACACGGGCCCTGGACTGACACACAGACAGACTCGCAAAACAGGATTTCTGCTTAAGAGTCAAAGATAGTGTGCCTGGTAAATCCAAAATGAGAACTATCTGTATTTTTATACAGATTGCTATCAGTCTGGTCCCTACTCCAGTCCACTGCATCTGTAACCCGGTCAAACGGGTGCAATAATTTTTTTTTTTAGTGACACGTGAAAGGAAGGAGCTCAAGGGTCACATATGATTTACAAATAAAATCAGATGTATCTGTATGTCCCTCAGATTAGGGCTGGGCAATTCATCAAATACATTTGATGAATTCAGGTTTTTAATACTTGAGATTTTGAAACATAACTCAAGAATTATTATGAAACAAGTTTACTGACTTTCTCACTTGCAAAGCAAGGTTATGGTGCAATTACAGGTAGATATGTATACAAATTTTATTGAAAACTGTTTAGAATTTCTTAAATAATAGAATATAATCAAAATTAAAATGTAAAGATATTCCTCCGTTTAAAAGACGAGCAGTCCCTGCTTTGACAAATTCAATTAAAATTGTAATTGCCCTGTGTGTGCAAAAAGAACGTGAGATCCGCTATGTTTCTCTGATTCCTTTCTTCTTCCCAATATGGACAGACCATGTGTGTCCCCATTGGTTGATCCACCTGGTCTACACCCATTTGAAAACTGCGAGATTCACTGGTGACCAGACTCACATCTTCAAAAAGTATTGGAGAAATGTGTATTGGTACTGTTGAAAAGAATATGGAGAACAGTTTATCAAAAGTTTTATTGCACCTTAGTAATTAGAAAAACATGAAAAACGATTATTTGTATTATAAAACCAGGCCTAGTTTTAGCTCCTTTCAGTGGCAGAGGGATCATTTGTAAGGTGTAATGAGATAAGAGCTTTAGTCCTGATATACACTTGATTTATATGTGGTGGTACTCAGCCAAATCTTTTTTGTGGTGGACTGGTACTTGGTGTAAAAAGTTGGAAAACCACTGAAGTAAATTTAAATACTGTCTCTCTGAAACAAGTTATCATTAAACATGAACAACATTAAATCCAACTTAGACCACAAATTTGAATTCCCCTGGTTATAAAAGGCCCTGTATCAGATTTTTCCCATGTATCTGAGCAAAACATGTCTTGCCCCAGTGCAGATATATTGTGTAACCAGCTGCTGAGGTCAAAAAAGTCTGCTGCATGCTGTCTGCATCTGAAGTGTTTTACTGTTTGATCATCAGGAAGTGCATCTTAGCATGCTAGTTGTTGTTACCTTTACTGTCACTGCACTTAAAGGTGCATTGTGTAACTCTCTGGTGGAGGGTCTGTCAAATGCTTTTCTCTATGATGACTATTATAGCTTTGCCTGAATGTCCCACAGTTTGGCATTCAACTTTTATATCTCCATGGAGACAAGCAGGTAATGCCACCAGGTCAAGTTATGTTATGGTCTGTGGCGAGGCAAGCCCACTCTAAAATACGACTACATGTTTTTCAATATATATTTTTGAGCAATAAAACACACATTTCATTGAATTTGATAGATACATAAATGCCATACCTTGGAACATTCCTGGCAACCCTAACCCATGCAGCAGCATTACCTGAACCAGAAAAGTTGCGCAGTGCACCTTGAAGCTTCTTTCAGCAGCAGAGGGATCAAGATCTAATTATGTGACCCAAGAAAATCAAAGTTAGAATCAACCAACCTCAACACTGAATCCCACTTAATATTTCTACACCACTTTTTGAAATCCATTTTAGAAATAGCTAAGGCTTGTTGAATATTAACAACAGAATCAAAAGTAGGGCTTATTTGTGACTGCACATATTTAAAGAGGACATATTTCATAATGTTGACTTGCATGCCACAGACGTTGGGGCTGTATTAACAGAAAACCAGCTCCACAGAAGAGAGGATTTCCACATAAGACTCAAGAAAATGAAGAAAGAATCAACTTACGTCGGCACTGAATCCTACTTATAATTCTGCACCACTTTTTGAAATCTGTTTTAGAATCGCTAAATCTGGTTCAATATTAATCACAAAATCACAAGTAAGGTTCATTTTAAGACTACACCAAGATTTAAAGTGCACTAAGTAACTTTTCTGGGTCTGTCCATGGAGATGTTATTGCTTTGCCTTGAATGTTCCACCATATGGCATTAAACTTCAATTACATGTGTTTTTATTGCTTGAAAAAAACATGCTTGGTAATGTCCTGCTTAACTTGAGATACGTTTAATGCCAAACCGTGGAACATTCCAGGCAAAGCAATCATCGTCATGGAGACAAGCTTCTTTAAGGCATCTTTTGGGCTTGACGTTTCCTTCAGTTGTAAGAAATTGTCTTGGTAACGAAGCAATATAGGACACGGCGTCAGTTGGTTGATCAAGGGGATGTCACAGTAGTTTCCTGATTAAACATGCACGTTTTTCTCAGCTCTCCTGACACTCCCACACAATATAAATGAAACAAAACACTCTTGAGTTGCAAAAAACCCAAGTCGTCTACAAGTTGTATCGTTCAGTTGGAAAGTTGAAACTGCAGCACTGAGTTTGCCCACTTTCGGGGCTTATGTGGAAGGGGGGGTTCGATGGGACTCCCTAATACTCCTGCTTCCGTGTGGGCAGGAGCATTGTTCTCCAGTTGGAAGATCTTCAGATAAGAGGCATTGTGTCAGAGCTGCCCGAGCAAACAAAATGGTGCCTTTAGGGCTCGCTTGGTAGCAGCTTT
Organism: Boleophthalmus pectinirostris; assembly: GCF_026225935.1. Classification (NCBI taxonomy): domain Eukaryota; kingdom Metazoa; phylum Chordata; class Actinopteri; order Gobiiformes; family Gobiidae; genus Boleophthalmus; species Boleophthalmus pectinirostris. The sequence goes on from NW_026571018.1 coordinate 15,856,161, forward strand.
TTGTTTAGAAAAGGAGGTTATCGAGACTGGCGAGACAAAAGCGGGGGGTGCTGAAAACTTTTAAGAAGATTTTGAGCCTAAACCTCAAATGAGTAATCCACTAACTGTGAATGGCGGTAAAGATGCGAGATTAAAGGTCCTATATTACGCAACATTGACTCTTGTGAGCTTTAAGCCATGTTAAAATGGTGTTACCTCTTTAAAAACATACCCGTAGTGGTGTTTTGTTTCATTCACATGTTTGAGTAATCCTGGATTATTAGTCTGTCTTGAAGTGGTAGTTTTTTTATTTTCGTTTTTACTTATTTATTTATTTATTTATTGCTCATGCTATTATTTTTTTGTTTCGATCAATTTAAAGACAACAACAACAACAACAAATCTGACAATTAACATAAATACATATGTCTACCATTATTTACCTTGTCTCTGCTGCAAGAACAAAAGGAACAGGAAGAAGACAAATCTTATATAAACCCTGCTCCTTTCACAGATCAAAAAATTTAACATTTCTTTAATAATCATTCCCTACCCCAAATTAACAGCTACTTTTTACCTTTTGTTTAGCAGAGATTGGCAATTTAACTAACCAAATTATTCCCGTGAAGGTGTATGGAGTTTAAAAACACAGTGGAGCAATTCTTTTATTACAGCATGGCATCACAAGGTGGAACTGTTTTTTGTTTGAGAGAAGAACTCAGCCTAATTATGTTTATGAAGAGGAAACAGTATTATAACATAGATCAGAAAATAATGTAATATGGGCCCTTAATTGCAAACAAATCAAAATCTCAAATTGAATGGATGCAATTAGTAAAACGCAAAGGCAGCAGTTTTCAAGTACCATCATTTTTCCTCCACAAAACATTTCTCGTCTAATTCTGCGTAAAAACTGCTAACCCTGGAGTTTAGATCTGTACAAACCTGTTTTGAAATGGGACTTTTGTCTTAGTTTGTCAGTCCGCTTATTTCCATCTTTTTCTCAATTCTCACAGGCAAATTGAACAAAATCTCATTATTTAAACATAAATTACAACTCTAATCACACTCACAATGCTTTTCTGAAGAATTACTTTCAGATATTTTCCCCAGATCGTTCACATCTAAATGGAGGCATCAACTTTAGGAATACGGAAACAGGATCCCAGTAATCCGCTACATCTGCTCAGGTACTTTAAAAATACTGATGGATTGTGCATTAGATTGAAAGCCTTGAGCGGGGCAGAATGGGTCTAAAAGTGCTGAGTGAGTAACTATAAGTACCTATCAAGCTGCCATTATCTTTAATGCAGTGTGATAATGAGGATACAGACCTTGAATGTGAATTATTTAGTTAAGTGGTAAATGCTCTGTACATTAAGCCATACTGTTCCTAAGAATGTACTGAGAATATAATAGGCCATAAATATACAATCGACCACCTAACAAAAGATTAGACTGCACAGAACCCCCAAACCTAAACCAGGTCAATAACAATCAATCAGTCTTTATTTGTAGTGCCCACAAGGTGACCAAAGTGTTTTCCATTAAAATCAACACAATATAAGACATGCAAAACATTAAACAATGACATAGAACAAATTGTACAAAGACTCACTGCATTACTGCGTGTTGAAAGGCAGTCTCAAACAGGTCTATTCCAGGTCTAAAGTAGGGTTAAACCAGGTCTAAAAATGGACTATATTGCTGCTATTGTAGTTCTAGCCAATACTTGACCAAAAAGGGATAAAAGTGTCTCCAAATTGTCCCTGCATTTTGAATCGAAATTTTCAAGTTGATGAGAATGATAGAGGTATTCCATTTTATAACTCGCTGCTACTTGCTAGTACTACTACCAAGGGATGTAACAATAACTGAAATATCGTGATATCGTATCATCAAAAGTCTCGCAATGATATCGTGGGCTGTCACAATATATCGAATCACAAGTTCCTTTGCTTAAATGCATAGTTTTAAAAATAGGGAACTACATATCCCATGATTCATTTCAGTGCAGACAGCATGAAGAAATATGTTTTTTAATAGAATTCTTGGGATTATGATGGTAATAATCCACACCAATATCTTGTCAAGATATTTTAAAAGCAAAAAGTGTCCCATCTACAATTATCTCAGTCTCTTCAAAATATTGCAATAAATATTGTACGCTACTTCCTGTATTTATGTACTTTTCTTCGCAACTTTTTCACTTAAAGGTTCACTGAGTAACTTTTCTGGTAGAAGGTCTGAAACCCGCTTGAGTCCATATAGATGTTTATTTGTTTTGTTTTGTTTTTTTACTTGAATGTTCTACAGTATGACATTATATTTAACCTCATAAAATTCCAGGACATTTTTGTGAAATTGCTCTGACCTCTCCAAACTAAAATGATTGCCATTAGTGAACCCTCAATTGCATATAAACAAGTTTTGTTTTTGGTTTTTTTTGTAAGGTAACACCCAATAGTTTTACTCACAGGTGTCAGAATCACTCTAAGTATGTCTAATAGGTATTTATACACTTTGGAACACACATAAAAAAAAAAAATTCTCATCCTCGCCTAAATCTCAGTCTAAATCTATTTCCATGAAGACAAGCAAGCCACATCACTAGGCAAAGTTACTGGTCAGATCTGTGGAGAAGCAGGCCCTAATATTAATATGTTTTTGCATAATAAATAAAACAAAACAACATAATTGAAATACAAGAATTTATTTAATGTCATACTGTGACAAGCAGACACAGTGCACCTTTAACTAACATAAAACTATGATAAATATTTACCTCTGATCATATGCACTTGTTACAAATGTCGAGGACCACCAGAAAGCTCGAGCAGCACAGTTTTAGAAACATTATAATCCACTGAACTGTCTCTGAACCAACTCAATACTGAACCCACCCATTACCACAGCTCTTTATTTATATTGAATGTACAAACCTGGGCTTAAGCATAACCCTTTGGTAGTCCTATTTAAGTCCTATTTACTGCAGCCACTCTTAACAATTACAATTCATTTTATTTCTCAATGGACCACTGTCTTTATCCAGACACACTTTTAAATAAGACTCTCTAAAAACACATCTAACCCTTATGGATTCTGCACCAACAGTGAGATTGAATACTATTATTTCTGCCCAAAGACTGACGCTGAAATTGCAGTATAGCCAGCACAACAGGCAGTCACTCAATGTATAATTACTCATTAAAATTAAACGATGGCTTAAGCAATTTGGTGTCAAAACTTTTTAATAGCGCTTCTAAAGAGAATCTGACGCTGTGCTGGTTGTTTAGCATAACATGTCATCTCCCCGTCAGTCGGAAGAGGATGTTTACGCAAAGCTCTGTGGACTTGAAATCGTAATTCACACAGCGGTCAGTGCAAGCCCGCAATTTGAAACCCTAAGAAGTGGACCACACATACTCACCTCTGTTTAATCACAGGGAGGAGGCTAATGTGCCATTACTTCCTCTCCACCTGCAGAACAATAAGCTGGGGTAGTGGGCGCTGGCACTGCTTCCTGTGCTTCCTGAGAGAGAATATGTAGTACAGATACAGACTCCACCCAAGATCAGCCAAGTGGTAGTATTTTCTATTGCTATTAGGGTTATAATGTCTGCTGTAAGGTAATTCCCTTGTGAACTAGTCACTTGTCACGATGCAAAAATTTCAAACTTGATTTTAGTACTTAGAAATACTGATTCTGATACTGCAAAGATAAAAACTCTTTAGGCAATAGAATTTGATTTGATTTCCACATTAAATTACACTTTTTGACTAATATTTTTTTCAATAAATCAAACATATAAACACATTTTTTTGTGTGTGTTTAACTTTGAGGAAACTGTCTGACCTAGCAGCATTAGGATTTGTTCGTAGGTGGGTACTTTTTTTTATTTAACTATTCACTGCTATTTGGTTGTGATGTATGTAATGTGAAGATCAATAATGTCTTTCCCCTTGATAAAATTCACCAAACATTCTCTTTGTTCTGGCTTTAAATCCTCGATCTTGATAATCGTTGCCAACACAGAATGTCTGTCTTTGTCTACATCCATCTCAACCGCTTTGTTTACTGTTGTGCTGTACCACAAAAGGGACCCAGTCATGCCTTCACAGCTCTTCGTTGATTGGCGCGGTCTACAACTTTACAGGGTTCTTTCAAACCATCTAGTGTATTCCAATTCTTGACCTAGTCGATGGAGAGAAATGAAATTGAGCGGAGGCACTAGGTGGTGCCAGCCTGGCTAGTTTCTATATTGCCTATCCTTTAAAATTAATTTGATGTACAAGATACTGAAACAGCTTGACAATAAAACATCATGAAAAAAACATAAATTGTTGGACAAACAGACGTACAGTTCTCAATTGTACATATAATTTTGATAATCACTGATAATTTATTTTCTTTTATATTACCTTATAATCTTATATCTGTGTAATCCTTCAGTGGTCCAGGTAGTTCCATAGTGGTTCATGTGCGTATACTAGTCTGTGTGCTCTTATGTTCTGTGAATTTTGATACTACTTTTAGTATTGATTAGTATCTGATTATTGATATAGCCTGCTATAGATCATAACAATCAAGAACTGAACGTTTTGTCTTGTGTTTGTGTTGGACTGAACAATATATCGTAAATGAATCAAAATTGCAGTTTGAGTTGCCGCAATTATCAAACCACAAAGACTGCAATTATTTAGACAATAGGAAGTCCTCTGCATAGAACAAAATATCCTGTCTTATTATATGCGTAGTTTAGTCTTCTACAAACATGCTCTGAAATGCACGGGATTCTCGTATTAGTTTATCAGCTCATATTTCAGCCTTTGTTTAGTTGTTTACAATGTTTACTCTGAGCACAATCCTACTTTTAAAACATATGTCACGAGTCTAATCGTCTCAATACTTGTCAGAAAATTCACAATTACGCTTTTGTTATTTGCGCAGCATGTTTTGAGAGCATGTTTTTTCTGACATTTGTGTCAAAAGACATAATATTGGTTTAACAAATGATTTAATGGGTGAGAATATTCAGTGCGTTCTGGGAAGCTTTGACCGGGCACATGTTTGCATAAAACAGGTGAGCTCATCTGCATTTCCACAAAGGACATTGGTACTAGCTGGGCTTGTTTTGTAAACATGGGTGACCCTGACAGAAAAGCAAACCTGCCAAGCTCCAGAAGTGGCTTTTGAGCACTTTATATTTAATACACTCTCATTAAAGGTGCACTGTGTAACTTTGCTGTTGAAGGGTACAACACTTGCTTGCCTCCATGAAATGTTATTATTTGTGTTGAATGTTCCACAGTATGGCATTGAGCTTACCTATCTCCATGGAGACAAACGTGATATGACATGTGATGCCAGCAAGCCAAGTTACAGCTAAAATCTGAGGAGATTTTTCAAGTTTTTCGATGTAGTGTGGAGAAATAAAATCACCTGTAACTGAATAGATGCAAAATTGCCATGCTTAATGCCATACTGTGGAATATTCCAAAGCAAAATTTCTATGAAGGTAAGCAGGTGGCAGACTCTCCACCTCCAATGTGTGCAGAAATAAACTTAGCTTGGCCTATCACAATAATTACTGTATTGATGGGTCAGTAACATAGAGCTGAAACTATTTTTGGTGTCTCTATATTTTTAGTTTTGTACTTTTTTTGTGAGGACATTTTGTTAGTTTGAGATTTTGAGCAGTAAAAGTAAAGATACCAGAAAAAAATACTTAAGTAAAAGTATCACATGAAAAAATCTACTTAAAGACTAAAAAGTAAAAGTATTGAGTATTTAGTATGGAATTGAGATGATTTTTCAGCATCTCTTTTTATTTGTGATTTTTTTTATTTCTGCTCAAACTATGAACACATAAAAAACAAACCCTCAGGCTTTTCAGCAGATTTCAAACTATAATAAAGAAATACTTTTACTTTTCAGTCCTGTCCAAAAACATCATGGAGCAGAAAGTACACATACTTGTTCTCAAATGTAGTAAAGTAAGAGTAAAAAGTAGACTTAAAATGTACTCAAGTAAAGTCCAGATACCTAAAATGTATACTTAGGTAGTGTACTTTACTACTTTAATTTGTTCTACTAGTGGACTGAACATAATAGATTGTAAATTTGTATTCAAAACCTGAGCATGACGCACAGCACATTACTGTTAACCATTCATCCAGTGTGTGTACATGACAGTAGGAGATCCTCTATGGTTAAACATTAAACATAAGTCTATATGCAGACTCCACTGCGCCTTATCTGTTCTGAATTCTAGTCTGGCGTGATATCGTTTGGTATGCAGGTACATAAACGAAAATATTTGGACACCTACTCCCCATCTCATTCCTATTTCTCGCTATCATACTATTCGCTGCCATTGTTTACATAGCGCAGTACAGTTTTGCTCATAATCTTTTTTATATTTCGCCATTATTTCTGCATACTTAGCTTTTTGATAGATATACACGCACTGTGCTGTCCAAACATTAATAAAAAGAGTGATTTTAGAGGTATGCCCGCAGCTATGTATTCTCATAAGGAAAACCCATTATAAAAGTGAGCACTAAGACTTGAGATATCTGGTCAGATTCATTCAGTGCTGCTAAGTTACGCGCAGTACTTCCCGGGAGAGAGAGAGAGATAGCTGCTGCCTCTAACAATGTATTTTTTATACACTTTCAGGCGTAATAACTATTCTCTGTGCAACATGGCAGATGGACCCGGCTGGTTTTATCATGTTATAGAGAAACTGCAAGCTCGGGATTCCCTTTTTTGTTTAATATGACGTTTAATGGTATTCATACTTTCTGAAGTAGTATTTTTGGAGACAGTTATTAGAATAGTACGTTATCAATAAAAGTTTACAATGCTGATTATCTTCTCCTTATGAAGAAAGTCAAAACTGAAGTGGTAAAGCAATATTTTCGTGTTTTAAAGGGGCTGATACTGTCTTAACAACATGAAAAACTGAACTAGTTTATTTTAAACGTTTTGCAGTGGTCCAAACTTACTCCTCACTTCCCTTATGCCTCGTTAGCATTCTAATAATTCACCATGATAACAACAACTAGCATGCTAACACGTTTTTCCTGATAATTTGACAATAAAACTCTTTATATTTAAATGCAGACAGCACACACATTAGGAACAGGGCCTTTAAGAAGTCTTGGCACACTACAGTTAATGCCATACTTGCCCAACATTGCAGGCAAAGTAATAACATTTCCATGGCAACTGGTGGACACTCTACCTGAAAAGTTCCATAGTGTACCTTTAATAATTGATACCATAATAATAAAAATGCTCTTTCTTAGACAATAGACTGTAATTTTCTACACTAGTTCTAATATAGATCCATAATTGTTCCAGTGAGTACGTCAATCTGATACTAATTGTCAGAGGCGGGGACTTGCAAGTCATGACTTGGACTTGAGTCAGACTTGAGTCACTATTTTTAGGACTTGAGCCTTAATAAAATAGACCAAGACTTGGGACTCGACTTGGACTTGAGGCCTGTGACTTGAGAAGACTTGATGCTTCTAAAAAAAAGATATGTTTTTAGAAAATACTTCCCTCTTTACAGTTGGTACATGTGGTGCTTAATTTTAGGAACAAACTGGAACATGTCTCTTTCACTTCTCTGTTTGTTACTTTGGATGTAACTGAAGTACTGTGATGTGGTCTCCTCAAATGTACTACAGTAATCTACTGTACAATACAGAAAAAACAGAGGGAACTGCATAGAACACAATCCTTCCATTTTAGTGCAGACTATATGACAAAATAACAGTTATTAATCACTTTAAAATCTTAATTCTTTCTATTCTGACCATAATGATTCACACTAAGATCTTGTCAAGACATTTAAAAAGGAAAAATTTACATTTCTACAGCTCATATATAAATACTCATATAAATATACCATGACATTTTACCATTTAGTTTAAAAGTCATATGAATTGCAAAAATCTAAGTTATATTTGGTAATTTGGTTTAACTGCTTGAAATGACTTAAAGCTCAAAGCAGACGATTTGGACTTAACTTGGATTTATGGGCCAGTGACTTGACTTGGACTTGAGGTCAAAGACTTGAGACTTACTTGAGACTTACTTGAGACTCACAAAACAACAATAGTATCTGGTTATTAGAATATTTTACAAAACAAAAACAAAAAATAAGTAAATACATTAGCACTACTACTGCTACTACTACTACACCATTTTAACCAGTGAAACCTGAGCCCACTCTCTGAAAGGTTCGCGGTTCAGTCCCTCCCGTACTGCTCCACTCTTCAACCTCTTGATGTGCGGACGCGTTAGGCTGATTGTGATTGATGGTGGTGGAGGAAGCCTGAATGGCAGCCACCTTTTTGAGTGAGTGAATGAATAATGTATCAGAGCTATGAGAGACTTGACAGGATTGTAGAGACATAAATCAAATCCATTACTATTATTAGGAAGTTTTCGGGGGAATGTTCACAGTAGTTGGTTCTATAATGGGGTTAGAGACTTGTATTTTGCAAATTTTAAGGGGACATACTGTACAAAATTGACATTTATAAGCTGCAAACTCTGTTATGACAGTGTTCCCTCGTCATTAGCTTTAGTTTTATTTTTGATTGATTCATGCATGTTTGAGTAATCCTATTTTCATCTACCCACCCATCTCCACCCACTGCTCTATTTTCTGTGCCAGTCAGAATTTCAGCAGAATCACTGAGCGAAACACTGAACTGTTATTTTGAGGTGAGAGAAATGTCACTTTATTTGTGATTTGTGTTATAAATGATAAGTGATCTATATAAAAACATAGGAAGATATCAGTCAGATCTGTGATTTTTAACAGGAAGTGATTTTACTTGTTTAAGCTGTTAATGTTTTCTCTAAATCATAACCTACTTTTGTTATTATAAATAGGTCCATGTTGTGATACCGTTTTCAATATTATGACTTTAAGTATCTGCTGATATCCGATATTAAGCGATACCAGTGTAGGAATTGTGTGGAAAAATGTTAGTAAAGAGTCCAGCCAGGATATTGACTGAACCTATACCCAGTACTGCAAATTTTCCTGGACTGGCACAGATATTCGATACAAGTAATGGTATCGATGCATCCCTAATCATAATTCATTGAAATGGTCATCATTTTTATCCAGAGTTTGGCTTTAGGTAGTTTGATCTAGTGTCTGTAGGTCAAATGTGATTGCGATTTGATCTATAGTTTGTCTTACCTTTGTTCTTTTCTTTGTAAACTATGTGCAGCTGGACCTTACATGACTTACCTGGTATGTTTCTAGTGTTTTGACGATACTGAAATTTCAAACTTGATTTTGAAAGAAAGGAATAGACTTGATACTTGTACTGATTCCGATGCCACGATGATTGTAAAACACTCTTTTTTTTTTAGACAGTATAATCCAACATTAAATCATAGTACTTTCTTATATATCACCATCTGTGTCCCTCAGTTGTCCAAGTGAGTTCCACAGAGGTCCATGGGCATATACTAGTCTATTTGCTCTTATACTTGTCCTGATTCAGCTCTAAGCTATTCAGGAAAAGTTCATTTTTGTTCTGTAAATGTGACTTTTTAGTATTGTAGTTTCAATACTAGTACTAGTTTTAGTATCGATCTGATTTTCAATACTTTTAACAACCTTACTTCATTCTTTTATTTACTTATTAGCCCTAATTTCCTGTAATAAAACCATCCTTTTGCATATTTCTTGGCACAGAGACTAAATTAGCCCCAGTCAAACCTGTGAAATCATTAACACTTTTCAGTACAGCACATTTGTTGTGGTACAAGCAGATAGATATTTTCATAATTGGCACATACTCTCTTCAGACTCTATGAATTCTTCCCAATAGTCGTTGTTTTTGTTGTTGTTAGGAGATAAATATAGCTGATTCTTTTAGCACAACTCCCAAGCGGCCAGTGCCTTTGCTTTACCAGGAATGCATTCTGCCTTTTCCTCGTGATTATACCCAGTGGTGGAAGGTAACTAAGTACAAAAATAAAAGTACAGTACTTAAAGGTGCATTATGTAACTTTGCATTGTGGTTCACGACCTGCTTGTCTTCATAATAAGTATAATATTGCTTTGCCTGAATGTTCCACAGCATTCAGCCACCAGGCCAAGTTATGGCTCTGTGAAGAGGCAAGACCGTGATGTTTCAGTGTATTTTTGGCAAGGAAAAAAGTACATATTAATTGAATAAATATTTGCTAGATAAGTTTAATGCCATAGTGTGGAACATTCCGGGCAATTCTAACCCAGGCACAGTGTAATAACATGCCGCAGTGTAACAAGAAAAGTTGCACAGCGCACCTTTAAGTACACATTTTAGGTATCTGTAGTTTACTTAAGTACATTACAGTGGATACTTTTTACTTCGCCACATATGAGAATGTGTATCTGTACCTTCTATTCCACTACATCTTAGAGCAAAAATGCTAAAATGGTGGAGACTTTATTTTTTAGCACATTTAACTTGAGTTAACATCCCAAATTTGAGCAAACCAAACACACAAAAACAGCTAGAAAAATTATAAAATCAATTGAATCACTTAAAATCTGCTAAATTCTTTTTCAAAATCACTACATTTCATCCTTTAACTGTTAAAAAAAATCTCAGCAAAAAACTTATACTTTTGAATCTTTAAGTACATTTTTAAACAGGTAATTTAATACTGTTACTTAATTAGATTTTTTCATGTGATACTTTTACTTGAGTAACTTTTTATCTTTGTATCTGTACTTCTACTGAAGTAACAAAACTGAGCACTTCATCCATCACTGATTATAGCACATCTAGAGTAGCACATGGCGTACACACATTCCCTTTCATTTAAATGTGCTTTGTTTGTGATTTGCATGCAGAAAATCAATACGACTTGCATTATTTGAAGTTCACCCTTTTTTTTTTTTTTTTGCTCAAATACGCTGACATAACAGATTATCTCATTACTCACCAGAATATTTTGCAGGCTTTGTGAAAATCGATTTAAAAAGACCATATGCTTAATGCCACATAAAACATGAGCGATTCAACGCAGGCACTGTAAAAACGTCTGGGACTCAAATGAAGATATGGATCAAACGTTTTAAAATGGGGATTTGTAGCTAAAAAAAAAGATCTGATTATACAGAAAGATTTTATTGTTGTGCTGAATTTAATACTGAAATTTAAAAGGAAAAGGCTGGATACACGATACCAATTTTGAGTTCACAATGATATTAAAAAAGCACTTTTCAGCACAAAGTAATAGAAGTTTCTTTTCTGGTGCGGTGGCCTTTTTGTTTCCATGGAGATGTTATTGCTTTGCCTGGAATGTTGCACAGTATGACATTACATGTATCCACCTTGTATTTATTCAATTCAATCTTTACTGCAAAACCTCCATTCTTACTGTGAGCGGGTTGACCTCTTCACAGATCTGACTTGTAAGTAACAGGAGGTGTCATTAGCTTGTCTCCTTCGGAGATATACAACTTTAATGCCATACTGTGAAACATTCTTGACAAAGTAATAACATCTCCATGGAGACTATCAGGTATTAGACTCTACTCAAGAAAAGTCACATAGTGCATCTTCAAACATTACTAAGAGGTCTAACATTATTCTGAGAGATAGACAGCACTACTTCATTGTTTCAGGTACTAATCTCCATGGAGACTGTCAGGTAGTGGACCCTACACGAGAAAAGTTCCATAGTGCACCTTTAAAGGTTACTATGAGGTCTTGCAGCCTCCTAGGACCTGGCATTCACACATTTTGGGTTGTTTAGGCACTTAATAAATAGTTTTTGCAAATCATTATTCAATTGTGACTTCATTTGTTCATCAAAATAATTAAAACATAAAATTAATGCTTTATATATCATACGTGGACATATAAATACAAAAATATTATAAAAATATAAATCCTTGGTTTTGCACTAATCAGGTCCCAATCAGCCCAAATAACAAAGAGAAATCAATGAAGCGTGCCATGCAAGAGTTCGGGTCTTAGGAGGATATTAGTTCTGATAGACATAGACCATTCTAAAGTTTACTCATTAGTGCTTTTCTCTATTAGTTTGTATAAATATTTGTTCAATTTTGTTTAAATACTGCATTACAAAAACATGCACAATAGCTAATATCCTTCAGCTAAGATAGTCCTAACCAACCCTGTAGCTCACAATCTGGAGATGGGTCCCAGGTTGTCCCATTGACCTTGAAGGTTGGGCCAAATGCAGAAGGCAAATCTCTCTATCATAATAAAGTGACCCTTCCCTTACCTTCACTTTCAATTTCCGAAAACGCACAAGCTCTTCCTTTTAACACATGGGCACATTCAATTAGCATTCACTTCAGCCGAACCGTCAGAGCCAATTGAACAAACAAATAGTTGTTGTTAAAGGAGTGCGCAGTGGGTTAGCTGGAGGTATTAAAGCTACAGCGTTTTGACTAATGAAGCAGGAGCTGGGTAAAAAATATCGCACCACCACCGGCACTGAGTCTGTTTTCCGTCTCCGCAGCTGTGATTAGGTAATTCAGGAAATTGCCACGACTAAATGAAGGAATTTCTGGTCCGCAATTAATCTATTTACCATGCACTAAAGTGGTCATTATGGCTGTCTTTCGCATATTCCTCTTTGACACAAGATCTTTCAAGCTTCATGGTTTGGGATATGCAGAATTACTGGGTTTGTAATTCTGAGTTTGCTTTAAGGTCAATGCAGTGTGATAAATTACTGTAAAAATGCAATAAACAGCTTGTATCACAACACGGCCTTGCATCCACCATATTTTATTCAAAGCAATTCACAATGATTTATGTGTAGATTATGAAGACTGTCGAAGTCCAAGATTGTTTCTGAGGAAAATAAGATCGGATGAAAAGTTTGTAAACACTAGCAATCGGTATTCCTGTCTCGTAGCATCAAAGGGGTTATATTACACAAACTTGACTCTTGTGCGCTTTAAAGGGACAGTCTGGAATTTTGTATATAGTGTGGAGACACTTTTTAAAATATTCCATCCAGTCCTTGTATTTGCAGAGGTTGCTGGTGCTAGGCTAGTGCATTTACATCAACAGTCTGGCATAATAATAGATTTACTTCGGGTGTTTTGTGGAGTGGGTAAGACTGTTTTTAGTGGCAGGATAACTATGGCCATTGACATACACTAGCCTAGCACCAGCGACCTCTGCCAATACAAGGACTGGATGGAATATTTAAAAAAGTGTCTCCACACGTCTCCAACACTCTGGCTCACTAGGAAATGAGGTCCTATGTCCAAAATTCCAGACTGTCCCTTTAAGCTATGTTAGGATGTTATTAACTCATCAAAAACATAGCTGGAGTTGTTTCTTTTTTCATTCACACATGTTTGAGTAATCCTGTTTTTTCCTGTTTTCTAATCTCCAAAGCTCAGAATCCTCTGTTCCACCTTGTAATGTCATGTAGTGGTAGTTTTCAAGTTAACAGCTGCCCTTTACTCGGTAGAGATTGGCAATTCCAAAGCTGAAATCAGGCGAATGAGTTTAGTGAAGGTGTAGGAGTTTAAAACACCATGGAGCACTTCCTGTATTACTTCATGACATTACAAGGTAGAACAGAGTGTTTTCAAAGACTGTTTCATTGTTTGATTTTCTAACTTTATAACAATTTTGCTAAGCCCTGCGAGGCCACTGTTGGTGTAATTTTGAGCTCTACAAAAAAATGAATTGAATTGAAAACGAATTGAAAACACTTTTACCCCGACATTAACATCTTTCATGTGTGCTTTTGTCACCTCGAACTAGACGACTCCTCAAACTGCTGGGCTTCTTGATAAATAATTCAGCCTTCTTGTCTTTCGGAGTATTTTTGACCTAACTCGATCCATGTTATTACCCTAAAAAGTGTCACGAAGGAGGAGAGGAGACGAGAGGAGCTACTTCACTCAGCAGCTGCACTTCTCCGGCCTCATCGCTGTGGAATGACCAGAATGTTAACGTGCGTCTAGTTCTGCCAGTTTAGCACCGAAAACTCAAAAGAGAAACGATTTCGAGCGTGAAGACCCCCATAGAAACCCCCCACCCCCTCCCCTCTCTCTCTTTCTCTCTTTCATCCTTACTCACACACTGCAAAAACTAATATCTGAGTAAGTTCCAAGATTTCACTTGATTTGAGTAGATTTCACTTGACAAGTAAAATTATCTACCAATGGATTAAGTCTTTTTTTTCTTAATTCAAACAACAATACGAGTTAGTTTCTTATTTCAGGCACAAAGATTTATTATTTTTGTTAGTTTGACTTAGACTTTGATAAACCTTATTGATCCACAAGGGAAATTATTTGGACACAGTAGCTCACACATCACAATAAATATAATAACAAAGAACAGAAATATAAATAGTAAATTAACTTCTAAATAAGAAGCAAAAAGAGCAAGAGACAGGAGTCAAATATAAGACATAATTATATAAATGTAAATGTACAAGTAAAAATTAAAGATAAGGACATAGGGTTATCGGTTACATAATGGTGAGTTGTTGTACAGGTGTAGGGAGTATTATTTGCTATAGAAAGGTGAGTTGTACAGTTGTAGGGAGTATCATCTGGTACATAAGGCTGAGTTGTTGTATAGTTGTAGGGAGTATTATCTGTTACATAGGTGTGAGTTATTGTACAGTTGTAGGGAGTATTATCTGTTACATAAGTTTGAGTTGGTGTACAGGTGTAGGGAGTATTATCTGTTACATAAGGGTGAGTTGTACAGTTGTAGGGAGTATTATCTGTTACATAAGTTTGAGTTGTTGTACAGTTGTAGGGAGTATTATTTGCTACAGAAAGGTGAGTTGTACAGTTGTAGGGAGTATCATCTGGTACATAAGGCTGAGTTGTTGTATAGTTGTAGGGAGTATTATCTGTTACATAGGTGTGAGTTATTGTACAGTTGTAGGGAGTATTATCTGTTACATAAGTTTGAGTTGGTGTACAGGTGTAGGGAGTATTATCTGTTACATAAGGGTGAGTTGTACAGTTGTAGGGAGTATTATCTGTTACATAAGTTTGAGTTGTTGTACAGTTGTAGGGAGTATTATTTGCTACAGAAAGGTGAGTTGTACAGTTGTAGGGAGTATCATCTGGTACATAAGGCTGAGTTGTTGTATAGTTGTAGGGAGTATTATCTGTTACATAGGTGTGAGTTATTGTACAGTTGTAGGGAGTATTATCTGTTACATAAGTTTGAGTTGGTGTACAGGTGTAGGGAGTATTATCTGTTACATAAGGGTGAGTTGTACAGTTGTAGGGAGTATTATCTGTTACATAAGTTTGAGTTGTTGTACAGTTGTAGGGAGTATGATCTGTTACATGAGGGTGAGTTGTTGTACAGTTGTAGCGAGTATTATTTGCTACAGAAAGGTGAGTTGTACAGTTGTAGGGAGTATTATCTGTTACCTAAGGGTGAGTTGTCATACAGTTGTAGGGAGTATTATCCGTTTGTAGTCCTGTATCTCTCACTGTTTGAGTGTATTTTCCGATTTCAACTACAAAAAGACTTGTCCCATTGGTAGAAAACGTTTACTTATGTGAAATTTACTCATATCAATATAATAAGCTCTTAATTCAAGTCATTTCAGCTTGGCAAGATTTTAGTTTTTGTTGTGCACTCTGAAGACTTTGACCCCTGTCCATCTATCTCTGTCACCGGCCCCGCCCACGCTGGACACGGCTGGTCTGCGTTGCCACGGTAACCACTCCTCCGCCGCGCTCTTCTCAAATGCTCAAGCTCTGACCCGCCTCACTCGACCCCTGTCACCTCTGTCTCTAAGCGTAATGGGAGGCGAGCTGCAAATGTGATGTCTCGGACCTGGAGCTTTTTGTCATCGGGGTGCAAAAGCCGAGAGCTATAGCTATTTATACTTTTATTTTATTTATTTTTTTTGAGTTTGCGTTGACCAAAAGTTTCAGAGTCAAAGGAATGACTGGCATTCTTCTAGTTTGGACTGCTTTGGTCACACAGACAGCCCACCTAAGATGACTTCATAAGTTTCTCTCGTAAAGCAACTCTATTCAGACATAATACTAGTTAACTCTGCAGCATTTTTGATTTGTTGGATTTGATCTGTCAAAGGTTCTATATTAGACAAAACTGACTCTAGTGAGGTTTTAGACATGTTATAATGTGGTTATCTCATCATAAACATACCTGGTGTTGTGTTTTGTTTCATTCACACATGTTTGAGTAACTCTTTATATGTCTGTCTACTTTCCCAAAACTCAAAATGCTATGTTCCACTTTGTGATGTCATGTACTGATATCTGGAACTGAGGAAACAACATTATAACATAGATCAGAAAAAAAGTGTAATATGGGCCTAGTGTGAATGTTATAGAATAATTGAAGTAGCCTGAGACACACACACACACACATCACAGGAAAGGTGAATCATATATGGTACATTATCACAGAGTATAATACTAATAATAACCTGACATATTATAGAAAGGTCTGTACAGTCTGAATGATTCACACATTATTGAATAAGATGGTGAAGTTTTGAAAGGATTCTGTACTACTGCAAGATAAGGGCAAATAATAACAGATCTAACTTACATTGTTAAAAGCAAAGTCCCGGTCATCTGGGATAATTTGACAAATGAGTTTTGAGATTTGGTCCCCAAGAACCTTTTAAGTTCAGTTCTAGACAGTAATCAATTAACCTGAGAGCCATATCTGTCTCTCAGAATATAAAACTATAATGAAGTCTAATGTCAAATAAAAAGTGCTTTAGATATCAGCTAACCCAGCAATTTTGTTGGTTTATTTTATTGTATTTTGATCTTGATGTTTGTTATCTAATGTTTATTTTGACACTATTTCATGCACATTTTTATTTTATCTCAGTTTATATTTATTACACAATTATTATGCTCAGTTAAATTTTACACAAATCAAAGCGCATCATTAAAACTTTCTTATTCTGAAACATTTAGTATAGTTGTGTAACCATTTTAGTTTTAAAGGGCCCTTATTACACATTATCTGTTTTATAATGTTGTTTCTTCATCAAAAATACTTGGAGTTTTATTTTGTTTCATTCACACGTTCTTTGGAGATGTAGACAGACTAATAAAAAAATATGACTCAAACATGTATGAATGAAATAAAACACATCTCCAGGTCTGTTTTTGATTGGCTAACAACATTATAACATGGCTTAAAGCTCTCAAGAGTTAATTCTGTGTAATATAAGACCTTGACTATGTCTTTTCGCAAGTAAAGAATGGGGTTGGATTGACTGGCTTGATTGGCTAATATAATTTTTTCCGGTCTCAAGTGGATTTCAAATCATCTACATAATTGGAAGATACTGTTAATAGGTCTAAGGCGTATGTTAAAGAATAATTGAAGTAGCTCGAGAGTTGTTAAGAGAGGCTGGAGTCTAATGCGAGAGAAGTGTATTTATCATCAGTAAGGGACCTGGAGACACTCAACACATTGTGGTAGTATTTTCCACTGAAGTCTCCCCATATTTCCATTGCAGAGAATGTTATAACCTCTGAGGATGTAGACCATATAACAATAACTGAGCTGGAAGTGGCTTTGCTATTAGTACGCTATGTAAGTTTTCTTATTCATTTCTTGATTATGTTATGAAAATTGAATTGCTTTGCCAGGAATGTTCATCAGTGTGGCTTTAAACATATCTATCTTGCCTCTTCTATTCAGTTACATCTGGTGATTTTAATACAAATAAGTGCTTGGTTTGGTGGTGTCAGCTGCTTGTCTCCATGGAAATATCTGTTGAACCAGGCAAAACAATAATAATATCTATGGAAAAAAAGAGTTTCAGACCCTCATAGTGCACCTTTAAAGTAATATATTTAGTGTCAGTTAAACCTATTATAGCAAAACTCCATAAATGCCAAAATACAGCTTGTGTAACTTTTCATGTGTCACTTGCTTGTTTTGTCTGGGTCTTTTAAATCAATAAAAATCCACAGAAACATGCATTCCTACTGTTACTCGGGTCACCTCTACACAGATCTGACCTGTAATATGGCTTGGTGAATGTCTCCATGGAGATACGATTATTGCCGTTACCATATTTTCCGGGCTATAGGGTGCGCTCTTAAGCCTCCAACCCCATGAAAAAACGACCGCGCGCCCCACAGTCCAGAGCGCCCTATACAAAAGTCCACTCGGGTGTCCCAGCACGACTTCAGTAAACTACAATGCCTCACCACCCACAGCGCACGCAAATGCGCACAGAGCAGACAGCAACCGCACAGCGAAAAACACCCGCAGCCACACTCATCACTCCACGCGGACGAGGAATGGAACGGAGGAAAGAACCGAAAAAGCGAGTACAATGTGCCACTTCTAGCCAAAACTGAACAACTGAGTCACTGCGAACACGCCAAGAATCCAGCGATCCCAGACAGCACCCTCCCTACACGCCACAACTGAACAAAGCCCAGAGTCACCGTGAACGCGGCAAACAAAGTCCCACTGACCCATCTAACTGTGTTTCATTTAAAGTCCAGTGTGGTTTATTTGTGAAAAAAGTTCAAAAATAGACCATTTAATGACAGTGCGCCTTAAAATTCAGAGTGCCTAATAGTGCAGAAAATACGGTATACTCACAGCCCAAAACAATAACATCTCCATACAAGCAGTTGGTGGACCCTACTAGTAAAGTTACACAATGCACCTTTAAGATCAGTACATGAGAAAACAGCTGAAAAAGTTTTCCATCATAACATTACCACAGAGTCACTTCCAATATCTTTAACCAGTGATTAAATATACCACAACATAGTTTACAAGTTTACCTTTAGTCAAAACTCTCATTTTACCTTTAAACTTCTTCTTACTCATAGCAGCCATCTGAGAGTTACTTTTTCTCATTTTATTTTTGTCCCTGTGATCTTTGGCTCTGGGAAACTAGTTCTGAAAACACGCTCTTAAACTGCAGCTCTGGAATTGCCACCATTTTACTTCACTCACCTTATAGCATATAAGTATTGTACAATATGGCCCAAATGCACAAACTAGATAGAGACTTTAAAGTGCTTGTTCAATGGGCTGGGACCTGAGAAATGGATTTTGAGCAGGGGCTTGAATACATATGTAAAACTGTAATATAATCTTGAATTGAATTGAATATATAGGTGGTGCAAAAAAGAGAAAAGATATAAAGGTGCACTATGTAACTTCACCTGCTTGTTTCTGTGGATATGTCATTGCTTCGAATGTTCCACAATATGGCATTAAACAGCTCTACCTTACACGTATTCAATTAGATGCAGTTTTATGGCTCAAAAATATCTAGAAAACTGGCATTCTGACTGTGACTGTGAATTTGGTCTGGTTTGGTGTCCATGTAGCTAGGCTTGCGCCACCTTGTGCCCCCACTCAATTTCATTTCCCTCCAGTGTCTAGGTCAAGAATCAGAATACACTAGACAGTTTGCAAGAACTCTGAAAGTTGTAGACCGTGCACTGGCCAATCAGTGAAGAGCTGTGAAGCCATGACGTCACACTCAAGCGCCTGTCTGGGTCTTTTTTGTGGTACAGCACAACAGTAAACAAAGCGGTCGAGATGGATGTAGACGAAGCCGTATATTCTGTGTGGCAACGATTCCTGAGATCGAAGATTTAAAGCCGGAACAAAGAGAATGTTTGGTGAATTTTATCAAGAGGAAAGATGTTATTGCCCTTCTTCCTACGGGATTTGGCGCATTACATACGTCAAGACCAAATAGCAATTGATTAAATAAAAAAGTACCCACCTACCGTCGAGTGAACAAATCCTAATACTGCGAGGACAGACGCTTTCCAGCAGGCTAGTGTCCATGATGATAGAAGGTTTAATGCCGTACTGGAAAATATCTCAGACAAAGCAATAACATCTCCATGGAGAAAAGCATTCGATGGACCCTCCACCAGAAAAGTTACACAATGCACCTTTAAGAGTTACCATAATAACATTGTTGATTTGGTTTGACGTTGTACAAATGTTACTGTCGTTTCACATTTCAGCAAAATTTCTGCTGCATAAAAATGTGTAACTTTATGCATTCAGGACATCCTAATTATTCACCACGATGAGTTTCTAAATGCTTTCGACTTGAGGAAGAGATGAGAATGAAAGCTGAAAACCGCGTATTTCCTGCTTCTCAGAAAATAAACCACATTATAATTTCATGCTGCTTCTTACTATTGTACTGGGGAAAGACACATTTTACTCAAATATATGGAACAAAATCAGATAGAGGACATTTAAAATTTGTCACTTTATATGCCACTAGGGATGCACCAATCCAGCCTTTTTAGTTATCGATACTGACTTTGAGTATCCGGCAATTCCAGATATTAACTGATACGAGAGGGACGGGGATGGAAAATAACATTTATTTCCTTAAAGTAATGTCCAGTAGTGTTATGTAACTGTAATTTATCCTTCAGATAAATACTCAGTGGCTCTGTATGAATTAAAGTTCAAACTTTATGAGACATTCTAGGCCAAAATGAGCCTGTGAATAGTCTTGTTATATCCAGTTAAAGGCCCAACCAGTATATTGACTGAACCGATATCATTTTATTTAGAAGAGCTTTTAATGTGTAACGTTTCTCAGTATGAGTCACTGCTTCATCTTTCCTCTCTTATTTGTTTATTGCTCTTTTGACTGTTTTAATTTGTTCTGTAAAGTGTAGAGCTTGACCGATATATCGGCTGGCCGATATTATCGGCCAATATGGGCACCTGGAGACATATTGGCTATCGGCCGATATGCTTGCTGATATGGGCCGATATTTCACGTGGGCATGTTATACCTCGTTATAAAGCTTAGACTCTCTACATTATGTTCATTTAATCCAATTTACAGACAGATAAATGTCCTAATATGTGGCTCCGCATCAGTATTTATCTACGGTGTAATTTGTCTGTGTCTGTGTCCGTACTGTCCCTGAACACACCACAGAGTGACGTCACTTCACTCGCGTGTGTTTGTTTACACCCGCAGCGGTGCGCAACACTGAGATTATTTTCTTTTTCGGACAATCGGTTTGAGTCTGGATTAAAAGAACATTTATTAGTGCAGACTTGTGATGTGAGGAGGAGCCTGTGTGAGCGGTGAGTGTTGGAAATACATCGACTTTGAAGCTAGTTTAGGTTTTGTTAGCGGTTAGCTGCTGTAGCTCCCACACATAAACAGGCTGTTTTCTATTGGTCTATTGTAAAGTGACTACATTGGCCGTATATTTGTTACTGGACCAGCATTGATATGTAAATGAGCTGTGAATAGACGTGTGAATGATCCACATTTATGCATATAATTAATTACCGCGGTGCGCACGTTTTTACGGCTAAAGGCTAATAGCGATAGTTTACTAGCTAGGAGTTATGGGTCGGTCGCGATCGAAGCGGCTCTTAGTGCCGACTCTTTGAAGCGAACAACAGGAGCCTGCTTCTTATTGGGAGCCGTGTTTTCTCTTTTTCTCACTTTTTCTCTTCATGCCGCATGTAGACCTGTAGTTTGACAGCAGCAGCGGCTGAAAACGAAACTTTCAGAAATCTGCGTGTGCATAGGATAAAAAAGTGCATATTTGGCTGCAGTTCAGCATAAAATGAATAAACCAGGACTAAACTTGGGCTTGAGTGAAGGAGAGAGATAGAAACCGAGTCCCGACACTCAGTCCTGGTTCAGTTCTAGTTTAGTCCTGCTTGCAACAAAACCATCTCAAGAGTCGCTTGGGAGCCGAAAGAGCCAGTTGCTTTAGTGAGCCGAGCCGGAAAAAAAAAAACTGGAATACCCATCACTAGCAGTGACAGTAACAGTAGCTAGAATGTGATGCAAAAATGCCATTAGGCCAATCTACTGTATGTAAATATGATGTAAAGCACAGGTGTCAAACATAAGGCCCGGGGGCCAGACCCGGCCCTCCAAGACTTTTAATCTGGCCCTCGGCTGATTTTCTACTAAAATATTTTATTTATGTTTTCTATTAAAGTATTGGTTTAATTTATAATTTTCTGCGGTGGTTAGTATAGCAGTGTCTCCAGCATCTGTACGTGGCCCCTCCCACCAGAGCAGCACAAATGAAGACTTGTCTCTTTCCAAACGCTCTTAAAGGACAATCGTTTTGACTGTTGACAGTGACACCCTCATCAACAAAATGTCCAACATGAGAAAAGTGGAGCCGAGTGCAGGATTTTACAAGAAAAATTGACTTATTCCTATTTTCATACAAGTTATTTTTAAAATGTTGTGTTGAAATAGCATTTTCTTAAAGTTTCAGGTTGTTCATAATATTATAATATTTTGTAAAAGAAAGATTTCATCAATTAAAAAAGATTTCTGTAAAAGATTTGTGTTTCTCTGCACAAATATCTGAACTTATTGCTATTTTTGGGGTTTATATGACATGAGTTTTCTGATCTGGCCCCTTTGGGATCAAAGTAGGTTGGATACGGCCACCGGACCAAAATGAGTTTGACATCCCTGATGTAAAGAGTCAAAATAACAATAAATGTTGCCTAAATAAACCCAATTTAGAATCCACTAGAGCCAAACCTAAGTTTTTTAATCAATTCAAGATTTACAGTGAATTTTTACATCACTAAATATATCAGCGATTATATCGGCTATCGGCAGCGCCAACTCCCATTATATCGGTTTCATATCGGTCACAACAAAATCCATATCGGTCGGGCTCTAGTAAAGTGTCTTTGAGTGTAATGAAAAGCGCTATATAAATAAAATGTATTATTATTATAAAACTGATACCCGATCCAGCTAATTTTTCAGTATTGGTGCCATATTCAGTACCAATATCGGCATCTTTGTATCCCTATTATCCATGGGACACAATACCTGTTCTATCCTGTAATATATTCAGTGTTATTTTAGACTGACAAGTGTGATATTTCTCCCTATACTAAATGTGTGTTCTCTTTCTTTTTCTCTGTTGCAGTGTGGGCCTCGGATGGCGTGACAGCCTTGTATGGAGAGACCATCGTTGTTCCGTGCAATGGAGGATCACCGCCTCTGAATGAGCTAATGTTCATCAAGTGGAAATATGTAAGTCAATAGATATACACTGTAAATATATATACTGTGTGTGTATATATATTTATATGCAGTCAATAGTGCTCAGATTGTGACAGGGCCGGGCTGGGTTCACTGAGAATCACACAGGAAGAAAGAGACAAGTGACAGCACTGACCTTTCTTTTCTGTAGACCACTCTCTCCCTTTAAATTTAAACAAAATAAGCTTCTCAAAGTACATCGCAGGAAAGATGAATATATGAGTATAATACTATTAATACAACTTGACATATTGTAGAAAGGTCTGTACAGTCTGAATGATTCACACATTATTAATAAAATACTATTGAAACTTTCACTGAAAAAGATGGTGGAGTTTTGAAAGGATTCTGTACTACTGCAAGATAATGGAAAATAATAACAGAACTAACTTAGTTTGTTAAAAGCAAAGTCCCAGTCATCTGGGATAATTTGACAAATGAGCTTTGAGATTTGGTCCCCATCTCTTGACAAGAACCTTTTAAGTTCAGTTCTACACAGTAATCAATTAACCTGAGAGCCATATCTGTCTCTCAGAATATAAAACTATAATGAAGTCTAATGTCAAATAAAAAGGCTGAGATTTCTTTTCCATTCTTATTTTCCATATAGTGCTTTAGAGCTGTGTTTCAGGGCTGCTCCAGCACAGACTGTACTGTGTGTGTCTGATTGAGGAAAATTGACTTTACTCAGCGTACTCCGGTATTTTTGGGTCTTCTTTCCTATCTGAACTGCAGCTTCCTCTCTTAGTACAGCCTTGTTACTCGTAGGGTTGTTCCGATACCCATACTCATCAGCAAAAGCTCCAGTACTGAACATTTTTTCAGGTATCTTATCAGCAAGTACTTAGGCCAAATCACTGATTCGATATGACTGTATTTTTCTGAATGAGGAGCCACAGATGTGAGCAGCCTCTGTTGACATTTGCGCCTGATGTTAAGGCCCAGATTAGGTTAAATACACTGTGTGGAGGCTTTGCAGACACTTAAAACACCTAATAATAAGAGGCATTTGTGTTACCTCTTTGAAACCTTTATTTGTCTTTGGTGTGGACGCTGAACTTAGTACTAACACAAAGCTATGGAGAGGGCAGTGCCGAAAACAGGCTAACTCAGAATTTGTTTACTCTGCTTAATTAGCCATATGCTCTGAGGATGAGCATCTTTTTACAGGCAACACTGCTGTTTTTATCTACGCTCTATAGTAGAAAAGTAAAAAGTGCTTAAGTCATAACTCTAATACTATAGGCCTCAAAATCACATTCTTGTGCATTTTCTATAGAGATGGCCTTTTAGTCATTATTTTTTGCTCTTGTCCTGTTACGGAATTACAAAATTTGTCTCCTTCTTCGCACTATGCGGTATTGGACTGATATCAGTATGGACGAGTATTCATTTTTTAATTTATTCATTTTGAGCAGATTATGAAAAATGAAAGTATACAAGTACACTTAAGGTACATTTCAAGTATTGGTATCAGATCAAATACCAAAAAAAGGTATCGGAAGAACACTAGATACTCGTACCTGTCCAAGCGCAGGGCTTGTGTTCAGAGGAAACTGATGGATGGTCTTTGACTAAACGTTACAAATGAAACCCAGCATCTGCCTTGGATGTGTGCCTGGGATTCCTGATGGCAGTAAATATGGGCCGTCATAGTCTCTGGTGTAATTAGCCAAAGAAATGAGGAGCTGTCAGTCTGAGGCTGCTAATGTTCGCCGAGACAATGGGACTTGGCACAGTCTGGCCCTTATATTAAACATTGAGTGATTCTGAAGTTAACAATTACACTAATGCATTTCTGTAATAGAGGGATGCAAAAGGTTGTATTGCACATTTTAAAAACTCAATTTATTTCAAACTCTTGTGGAAACAAAAGGCAATTTACAATATAAACCACTTTGTAAATAAGCCGTAAAAAATGAATCCAACTAGACACTCGAGAGTGCAGATTACCGTAAAGGCGCTAACACGTCTAACAGCGAGAAAGATGGAGGGATCAAACTCAGGGCATCTGCAGTGAATATAAAATAATTTATGCTCTGTGTTGTAATGTAAATAATAATAAATGTACCGAGTGTGGCCAAATGTCTTTTTCGGAACACTTCTCAATAATGTAATAATATAGAGAATAGTCACCTTCTTTGTCGATAGAAAACTTAAAGGTGCACTGTGTAACTTTTGTGGTTCTGGCTTTGATTAGTATATGCAATAGGACGTTAATGTATCTATCATGCATTTATTCAATTACAGATGTTTCATTGATCTAAAATACCTTGAAAAACATTTATTCTTACCATGAGCAGGGTCGCCTCTCCACAGATCAGACCTGTGTCTTGCCCTCATGTTGCATTTAAATAGACAACTCTAATTCCATATTGCGGAACATTGCTCACAAAACAGTAATAGCTCAATGAGGACTGCACGATGCCGATCCAGCTTTTTCTTTTCCAATATTGATGACGATACTATGGCTTAAGTGTCTGCGATATCCACTCCAAATATGTTTTGTAACTGTTATCATTTAAAGTAACTACAGAACAACTTTGCCAGTCCAGTATTACGAGGTAGGGCTGGGAGATATGGAGCAAAAAATATATCTTAATATATTTTGCGATATCTCGATATACAATATAATCTCGATATCTGTACAGGAAAAATAATCCTGCAAAAACAAATATGCCATATTCCACAAGGTCTTTTTTATCGAAGTGCACAGAGGTAGGCAGTTCATGCTCGAACGAAGTGCTTCTGTGACATGAAAAAATTAAATAAAAAAGCCCTGTATACAAAAATCATAATTTAACTGTAAAATAAGGAAGAAATAATGCATATTGCCTTCTTTTTATTCAAAAATAAAACAACTCAACTCATCTCATCATATTTAGCAGAGGAAGCTCATGAGGTGCTTTATTTTAATACATCCATGTTCCTAACCAGCGGTAAAAAGCTCTGAGGTATCCCACAATCCACTGCTCAGATCAAACCGAACATTTCCAAATACTATTGTACAAGTTCTACACTGCAGCAGATTATTAATTAAAATCTTCTGCATAAATAAACTTTACATTACTAAACATATAAAACATAAAAACTACTATAGAGCCACATCAGTGAGATTATAATATGTTTAAAGTAGTTTTGCACACATTTATTGAAATTTATTTAAGGGTTAGTCAGAATCCATTTTGTGTTTAAAAATATCTTGATATATTTTAAATATTGAGATATCGGCCACCCCTATTATGAGGTGTTTTAGGCCAACAGTAGTCAGTAAATCCTCTTATTACACCAAATTATACAAAGTTATAGATTTGAAACTTAATACAGTTATGAATGTTGACACCAATTTATAAACGAAAATAGGATGTCAAATGAACCGGTATCTTCTGGCCGATATTTGATCCATCAGAATTTTCAATATCAGCAGGTGGCGTACCCGCGACTAGAAAAGTTACACAGTACTCCTTTAAAGTGACTATTGTTTGGTTTAACACAGCCATGGCTTGTCCCTGAAGTCCCAGCCTGCCCCTCCTTTATATGGCCGAGCACAGCCTCAGAGAAGCTGTAGGCTCTGTTTGCCTCGAGATGTCAGAGAAATGAATCATGGGTATGAGCAAACAGATGAAACAGGCTCCATAGCTGCATACAGACACCTCCTCCCACCACTGCACTACACGCGGCTGTGATCTGCTCCTATGACGATAACTCTGGAACTGGAAAAACATCTAATTGCAGTATCTCTCACAAACTTTGCAATTGTGATTACATTTGTTATTTATATTTTGACAGTAAGGTTCTGTTCACAGTGCACATTTTAACTCCAGCAGTGTTAACGTTTCAGAGGAGAGTGAAATCTGAACTGCTAAACTAATACAAAAATCCTGTGTACTTCAAAACATGTTTGTAGAGGTCTCAGGCACAGGGCTAGCAGGTTTTAGCCATGATTAGACACTGTGTTTTGTTCTTGGTTGAGGAAATTATGTTACTTAAAATAGACCTAAATAAAAGCATGTTTTATTTATTTTGGTTGTATTTATTACAGTGGAAAACAAAGAAAATCTAGTCATCTTTATGTGTATAGCACATAAACTAGCAGTTTCCAAAATGCAGCACAGATAATCAAAGACAATACAAGACAGTAAATAGTAAATAAAACAGTTACAAAGAAAAAGCATAATAGAAAAGCGTGTGTACTTACTGTGGGCAGGCCTGTATCTCCACAAAACTTGACTCTTATTTGGAGAAGGGCACCCCCATGGCCCCCCAAAGATAACAAAAAAATGTTCATTTTCATAAGACATTCAAACTAGACTCAAAATGTTCAAATTTGACCACAGAGTGTCTAAAATGTAAATATGAAGCAAACCTATAATAGCCTGATTTATCAGCCGGTTTCACTTCATAGAAATTGTCTGACCTCGCAGCATTCGTTGGCTCGACAGTAGGCGGGTACTTTTTATCATTTAACCAATTGTTGCTATTTGGCCATGATGTATGTAATGCGCCGCTAACAGGGCTAACTGGTATATTAAGCTTTTCCCAAATCCCATAGGAAGAAGGGCAATAATGGCTTTCCCCTTGCTAAAACTCACCCAAATCTCTCTTCTGGCTTTAAATCCTCCTCTTCTGGAATCGTCTGCCACGACTTTTTTGCTAAAACTCACCCAAATCTCTCTTCTGGCTTTAAATCCTCGATCTCGGGAATCGTTGCCACGACAGAATGTATGGCTTTTCGCTGACTGACTGGTGCACGGACTCGCACTTCTTGTGTTCTTACAAACCATCTAGTGTATTCTGATTCCTGACCTAGACAATGGACAGAAATGAAATTAAGCGGACGCACTAGGTGGCAACAGACTGGCAACCCCTATAGCGCCTTGACCCACAAATGTGTGGCGCCGCTCCTGTTCCTTTGTCTAACCTTTTTATCTCCATGCAGAATGTTCCAAAGTTTGGTTTTAACTTTATATTTTCATTGAATTATATAGGTGACCTGCCACTTCCATCTTGCAGCCATTTCAATTAGACTGTGATATATCTTGCAGCCCTAACTTTGATCTCATTGTGTTTGTGGCGACTTTAGGAGAAAGCTGACGGCTCGCCCGGTGATCTGCTGGTCAAACAGAACCAGAAGGAGGCCACAGTCCAGGCCACAGACGGATACGCCTCTAGAGTCAGCATTGACGACAAGTACAACCTCCTCATCACTGGGGCAACGCTCATGGACCAGCACGTCTTCACCTGCATGGTCGTGTCTGCCACCAACCTCAATGAGTTTCCTGTCTCTGTCTCCGTGCACAGTGAGAACTCTCATTCATAACTTCATAACTATAGACACTGTTTTGTATACGCATCCATTTTCTCACACTTTGTCCCAGTAGAGGTCAGGAGGGACCATAGACTGTATAAAGAAGTGGACTAAAGGAGTGTGACGTCTCCCATAGTGTGCTGCTCCAGTCAAATCAAGCTCATCAGGCTAGCAGTTACTGGGGTATAGGGCAAATTTGGATCCGGTTCCATTTTTTTTTACAAAATAATGAAATAAAAACACCGGGATCATGTAGAGTGGGTTAATGCAAACATTTTAAGAGCAAAATGACGAGGCTCACTGCAGCAGTTACTGAGAGAGGGGTGACAAATTTTCAATGTAAAGTCAACTGGAAACAGAGTTGATGGAGCTGGAAGTACGCTTACTTCCTATTTGGAGTTTTGTCCCTTCATATATACAGCCTATGGGAGGGGCTGAAGTCTGTTCCAAAAATTATAGGTGCAACATTGACAATGAGTAGTCTGATTAATAAGTTTGATTTATAAAATAATATATATAGTTATGTTTATTTTTACACATAAGCACAAAAAGACCATGTGATTCTCTAACTGGTAAACACAACTGTCAGTCACACTTATTGAAAATCAGGAAGTACGCACTAGCATGTGTTGTCTTCCTAGAAATCAAATGTGAAAAGGGAAATTTAAAATGTGCCGAAACCTGCTTGTAAATGTCTTGGTTGAGGTTCAAGTAGTAACATGGACAATAAAATTAACCACAAAAGTTAAGAAACACATCGTAGCACACAATTTCACATAGTTTTGATAGACAAGTTTAATCTTTAGTGATCCACAAGGGAAATTATTTGGACACAGCAGCTCACAGAAAAAAATAGCAAGAGACTGTTGTCAAATAAGGCATAATTATATAAATGTAAATGTACAAGTAAAAATAAAATATAGAAATATAGTAATACAATGCTATGTACAAGAGATCGTAAAGAGAAACAGTGCAAAGATGAAAAAAAAATGTAAATGTTAAAATGAATAAAAAATGCTGAATAATAAACTCTAATAAATCAATAATATAATAATAATAATATAATATATAGTAATAAATAAATAATAAATGTGTAAAATATAGGAAAAATTTTTACCGATGTTGCTATGGAGACCAGTGAATGAAAACTTAAGCTCAAGAAACACATCTGACTTGAACTAATTGCACAAAACCTGTATATAGTCGGTGTATATTTGCTTTAAATATAAGGGCAAATAATACGCCCACACAGTTAAATAACAAAGCTTTTTTATTTATTTTTGCAACTCACATCTCAACTCACTCTTTTTATAAATCTGCACCAAAGCGGTCTATTAATTGAGTCAATATTATGCACAGACAAATAACTACAAGTCTCTGAAACCATTGATATGATTATTTCAACAGAAGCATTAGCCCTGACTAATTAGCCCTCCACTGAAGACAATCACATTTGCAAAGCTTATTCACGGATACATGGACGATATGTGGAGACGCTAGCTTACCAGTATTGTGTCTAATTGCGTTGAAATGTTGTTTTTAGCCACGCCGGGGTGTCATTGCGCTTCCCTTCATGCTTGGAGAAATATAGTTGTGAATCTGAATTTTACTCCCCAAAAATGTCCATGTATCACCTGCTAATGGGTTTTGCAAAACCAAGCGTGAAATAGGACATGAGGAGAGCCGCTCAATAGGCCTTGGAGATAGCATTAGGTTGTAGTTAAGTGCGGCCATGTTGGAATGATGTCCTACAGACGCAATATTAACTATGCTATAAGTTTTTTTCCCGAGCATTTCAGATGGACAGATCGGATTGTAAAAGTTTGCACATACTTATACAGCTTCTTTCACATCGCCCGGGTTCACCTCGCAATGTTATATCCATCTTACATCAGCATCAATAGCTGTAGTAAAGTTTGCAGTATTGATCATGGAGCTGACTTTTGTTTTTTCACGTTTGCAGAGAAGCCGGCCCAGGTGCAGGTCATGGACAAGGCTGACGTGCTGCAAAAAGACAAGCCAACAATGGTAAGGTTGAGTGAGGTTGTTGTCGCGGTAGTAATGTATGCGCTCTATGTAAATATTTACCCAGCGTGCAGACTGCACTTTGTCGGACTGAATGAGCTGCCGACGGCCCACGGTCAACACAGCGGACCTCGTGACAAGAAAGGCAGAGAGGAGAAGAGGAGAGGTCCACAGTGGTCAAAGGAGTACTATATAATTTACACAGTTCAAGAAGCTCCAGGCGTAAGAGGAAGTGGAGGAGAGAGCACTACATGCCACAAACAAGACAACGTGATCTACTTCACTTACAGTTTGCATGCTAAGAAACCAGAGGGAATCAGTTGTAGTAGTGTCTTGATGTCTTTGCCAAAGATGATAATTTGGATGAAATAAAAATAGTTAAAGCTGCATTGCGTAACTTTTTGGCCAGAGGGTCCACTATCTACTTGTCTCCATGGAAATATTATGACTTTGTCTGGAATGGTCCATAGTATAGATTAAACTTATCTGTCACGAAGGAGACACTTCAGAGTATAAAACGAGAGATGTTTGTGTCTAAATGCTAATCCCAATTTTGAGGCATAATAAATATTAAACAACACCAGGAACTGAAGTATTCTACATATAAACAAAACTGAGTAGTGTTTATTTCAATTAATTTGAATTTTAATAGGTTGTTTATTTTATGTTTTATGATTTGAACAGTGAGCTGTGCAGAGTCGCCTCTATTCACAGAAGGAACTATTGTGTTTTTGAGCAACAGAAACTCACATAATGACAAAATGCTACATGGGCATGTTTATTGTCATACCATTTCAAGGAAAGTAGTAACATATCCATGAAGACAAGCAGGAAGCAGAACCTCCACCAGAAAAGTTACACAGTGTAAAGTAGAATGAAATACAATGTAAGTAGGATAAATAGTTCAAGTGGCTACATGAGCGGTCCCCAACCTTTTTTGTGCCATGGACCGGTTTAACGTCAGACAATATTTTCACAGACCGGCCTTGAAGGTGTGATGGATAAATACCACAAAATAAAATGATACGACCAAAACAAAAACTGTGGTGTTGTATATAGTAAATATAATAATACATATTTCCAAAGACATCTGTTTTTTACTTATTTTGCAGCTTGTGGGTTTAATATTAATATTAATGTGTCACGTGACCAAGACAAGCATCTTGAATCAAGAGTGAGTCATAGTCAGGAGAGAATTTGGTAATTTTTCAAAATAAAACATTCTTCAGACTCGGATAATAAATAAAATGCAAATAAAGTAAGTTATTTATTCTTTCTGTGTGGCCCAGTACCAAACGATCCACGGACCGGTACCGCTCCCCGGCCCAGGGGTTGTGGACCGCTGGGCTACATACAATCAAATGTAATATGTTGTATTAATGTAGTTAGTGTTTGTTTTTAAGTCATTACTTTGATTACATATCTGCAAGGAGTGCCACCACACTGGTCAACATAGCACTTCAAATGGACAGGCATTACATTTCATTGACACATTTTACCTAAAAGACACCAATGTAAAGAATGTTTTTATCAAGAAAAATTTAGTAAAACACATGCTTCCTTAGGATCAGGCCTGCATCTCCACAAATCTGACTTTTACTTGGCCTCTAGCAGGGCTTTAATATCCCACATTAAACTAACCAATCTCCATGGAGGATGTTCCAAAGTATGGTTTTAACTTCCTTTATTTCCAAGGAGGCTACGCTTCACCTCCAAAAAGTTCCGCAATGTTGCTTTGAAATTTGAAGTGCCCTGCTAACGATGCAACATTAGCATTGAAATTATTGAAGGATTACAATACAGTTTCCAAATTTATGAGAATCCCCATAAATGCAGCACTATTATTCATATCAGAGAAATTCTTACAGCGTATCTAGGTAACAGTTGACTTGCTTTGGCTTGGTCCAGCCTTGAGATGAGGCACTCAATGGCTGCATTCAAGGACAAATCTGACAATAGTGATACTTGACATCTTCAAATGAGCTCTTGCCTCACTACATATCTGGATGCCCACATAGTCGATAATGCATATTTTGGCAGACAGCTTTTGTTGCTCTGACACTTATTGAAAAATGCAGTCTGATTATGATTGATGAGTTACAGCTTGCTTTCCTCTGGTGCCAGTTCGTTCTTGTATTGCGGCTGGATTCCAACAGTAGTGTTTTTATTAGACAAAATGGAATAACATGACTTTGTAAAGATGTACAATGTAACTTTTCTGGTAGAGGGTCCACCGCCTGCTTGTCTGCTTTGTGATTCACATTATGGCATTGAACTTGTCTAGTATCCATAGAGAAAAGTAGATGACTTGACAAGGTCAAGTTACAAGTCAGAGCTGTGGAGATGCACTCCCACTGATGCTCTCACAGTAAGAATGCATGGTTTTCAAGCAAGCAAATTAGCAATACAAACACCCGCAGTGGTTAGAATGATTCACACTGTGATACCATATCTCCACCACCTTGACTAACCAATTTTCTGAACATTGAATGAGAAAGAACGAAAAGGGAAAGTAGTATCAAAATGGACACATTTGCAACACTAACTTCTCACACAGGCTCCTCTCAGATCACAAGTCTTCACAAATAAGTGTCCTTTTAATGCTGACTCGAAACGATTGTGTGTAAAAAGAATATAATCCAGCGTGTCGACAACAGCTGCGTCGGTCCTCTCTCTAAGGGAAAGTCTGCTCTTCTCTGCATTCACACTGTGATTAAAACAGCAGTAGTTTTGTTGCTGGCCTAAACTGCGCTGAAGTTAACTTTTATTTATAGTCAGTATCGTAGATCAGACTACAAGAGCATTTAAAGCCAGTGCCTCAGTGCTGCTCGCATGGATCTGTGGCTGCGCAAGGGTGTAAATAAGCGCAAGTGAGTGACGAGACTCTGGGGGTGCATTCAGGGGCAGTACGGTGTTACAGACACAGACAAATTACTCAGCAGATAAATATTGATGCGGTGCCACATATTAGGACATTTATCTGTAAATTGGATTAAATGGACATAATATATAGAGTCTAAGCTTGATAATGAGGGGCCAGGCTGGATAACATAGCCAATGTGTCTCCAAGTGAAGATATCGGTGCGATATATCGTTTGGCCGATATATGAACACTTATAAATGAATAAATGCATAAGATAGATAGATATATAGATTATACTATACTGTAGAATATCCAAGTCAATCTGTAACATCTCCATGGTGACATCAGATCAGGTAATGGCCCCTCCATCTTAAAAGTTACATAAAACTCCTTTAATCAAAGTCAAGTTAATGGAGAAATAGTCAATACAAACACCTGTAACTGAATAAATGCAAGGTAGAGAGTTTCATCCTGTACAATAGAATATCCAAGCCAATCTATATCTCCACGGTAACGGGCAGGTAGTCGTCCCGCCATCTTGAAAGTTACGCAGCACCCCTTTAATCAAAGTCAATTTAATGGGGAAATAGTCGAGATTTACCGTGGGTTAAATTGACCATAGCGGTAAACTAATAGCATTGATTTAGTGCTTAGGCTTCACGGCACACTCCAACCGCGCGTGCATGCCCCCAGGTCGTCAGCGGCGATAGGCTCCAAACAGCTAATTACATTTCCAACACGTGTCTCCTTCCACACAAGTGACGAGACTGTCTATGGGGTTATTAATAGAGCGATCCGGCTTGTTGCTTAATTGTTATTCTCTGTTTAACACTCGAATGAAGACTGTGATTATGTCCTCTGGCAGCTACCACCAGGGCATATACAAAGTGCTTATTTATGATATCTGATAGCCCAGTATGGGACAGACCAGTTAATTGCCATATTGCTGGGTTTGACATTACAACACAACATTATACAGATATATCTAATGGAGATGCGGCAGGTAAAATTACTAGTGTTGCTGTTAGACAAAATATTGTTATTATCTTGCGAGGTTAAGGGCCAGTCGCTAGTAGAAATAGTAATAAAAATCCAGTGTGATCAATGTATGGCTTTATGCAACATTTTGTGGATCTTTTCTCATAAGATGTCTTGTTTTTGTTTTGTTTAAAGGTGCACTGTGTAACTTTTGGGTTGGGCATCTGTCTCCTGCTTATGGATAATATGTCATTGCTCTGCTTAGAATGTTCCACAATATGACATTTAATAGATCTACCTTACATTTATTCAATTACAGGTGGTTTTATAGCTCAAAAGTACCTAGAAAAACATGCATTCTGACTAGGGGTGTGCCAAAATATTGAAATATCAATTTATCGTATCGCTTAATGTGATGATACAGTATTGATATCATGGGCTGCTGTATCGATATATCACCAAGAGGATTTTTTTGTATATTTTACTGAATTATTTGGCTACAGCACTACAGTTTTGTTGCTTGTTCAGAGGAAAGAAACTCATTTATGCAACACATTTGACATTTTCACAGTTTTCATGAGTAAAATGGGTGTGTTTCATATGAACTTTACACAAGAAATGTTATAACAAAGACTTTTAGTATTACACCCATGATTTAGCCTTTATTTTTATTGAACCGTATCGAATCGATTTGAAATATATCATATCAAATCGAAAGTGCACTGGGTCCGGTCAAGCAGTAACGGAGGGAAACAGGGGCAGATTTTTTAGATTCAAATAGCTCTTATTCAGAAACTAGAGGGACTATTGAAATAAGTAAAGGTATCAGAATGTAGGAAAGAGTTAACACTCCAACAGGGTAAAGTTAACGCTGCTATATTCTTTCAAGTTGTTGACAAAAAATAAAAAAACTCATGTTGCTTAACGGAGGGAATGAAATATGCAGCACTTTTTGGGCAATAAATACGAACAGCGATAACTAGCGGTTCTCACTTACATATCCTTAACAAACTGGTTTGAATATTTGCTTAATATAGTTTTCTACCATATGGACAAGATTAGGTTGAAAAACATTTTACTTTTTGAGTAATGAGATTTTTTATTAAGAAACGTCATGGTAACGGAGGGAAAAGTAATAGAGGGAAAACTGAGAAAATTTTTTCTGCCGGATACTTTAATATTACTTCAAAATGAAAGGTAACTATTTCTATAAAATATGTCAGTCCTTCCAAGCAAATTTTTATCATTTTAAATACATGCTTTTTTGAAAAATCATGTACCTTCATCAACAGTTCAAAGATGGAATAACACAAGATATGATGAAATACATTCATTTATTTACATGATTTGCAGGTCTTTGAAATTTGGGAAATAATTTTTGTTCCATGTTTCATACATGGTCTGTTTAAAACGTATGTAACTTTAGAACCAAAAATGGTACAGAAAAAAGGTAAACAGTTTCATAAACTAGAGTACATATGTATCTGTTGAATACATTTTTTATATGAGAGGCATTAACTTAAATTTTTGGCCTTGCTGTTTACTTCTGCTTGACCGGGCCCCACTGTATCAAGATATATATCATATCTTGTTCTACTACGTGTCGAGGTATGTATCGTATCGGCAACTTCTTATTGATACCCAGTCCTAATTCTGACTGTGAGCGGGGTTGCTTCTTCACAGATCTGTAACTGACCTGTAACTTGGTCCAGTTTGGAATAGAAAGGTTTATTACCATACTGTGAAACATTTCAGACAAAGCAAACATATCTCCATAAAGAAAAGCATTTGACGGACACTCCACCAGAAAAGTTACACAATGCACCTTTTATCACTATGGCAATGGTCCTAATTTTTTCATCATTCTGAAACCCATGGATAAACAGCAAGATAAATAAAAAGGCTCAACATATTTGTATAGTTCCTGAAAACATATCATGTAATTAATAAGGAAAATTGATTCTTGTCCCTCATCTGGGAGTATGAAATCATTACATTCTTGAACCTGGAAACCACCAACTGGAAAATGCAGCCTCTGTATAAAAACAAGAAACTAAATACTGTGTAATGCTGCGATTTATGTAATAGAACTTTTGGACTCTATTGGCAGTGGAGCTTTCAGTTACAGTTAGCTTGAATGTGATTTTATGTAGGAAGCTCATAGATTTTTTGTGTGTGTTTTTTGTTAGCAGTGTGGAAAATGTGCAAGGTTTGCTGTGGAGTTGCATAGTGGAGGATTTTAAATTTTACAATGCCATACTTTCAGGTGTGGGAACAAGAATCTATTTTTCTTATTGATTACATGATATTTTGGCAGGAAATGTACAAATATGTATGAGATTTTTGGTTGAGCTTCCTGACTCCAGCCTTCAACTTTATCAGAACAAAACTCTTCTTGTTTATACTTTTAATTAGATTTTTCTCTTGTCTCCATTAAAATGATTGGTCTTTACAATATGTGACATCCTAAACCCAGGTAACTGAGAAAGTCTTAACAGTAAAATGGTTGAGGTGGGATATATAAAGAAAAAATTGTTGTTTTGGAGAAATAGAAAATTTGAATATTGAGTACGGTATATAGTCTGTAATTGAAACTGTTAACATGATCTCAAAGTAAGACAGACACATCTAGTGTAATTTCCCACACAAAGGTATAAAGGCATATTTGGTTAAAACCACAATATTTAACTTTTTAGTGCAGAAATAAAGTATGTTTATGTTTTCATTGCACTGAAAACTTAGAAAAACCTGCGCGCTGTCTTTTATCTGTCCTAGAGGAGGGCCTTCCAGGAAATGTTGTTTTCGCTACAAGATTATAATAATAAATCTTTATTTATAAAACACTATGTTTACAAAGTGCTGTACAGTCAGCAAGGAACAATATTCACAATATACATTATGGCATAAAACTGATCTACCTCCATGGAGAATGTTCCAAACTATGGTGTTAACTTTCTATTTCCATGGAATTATGCAGTTTCCACTTCTAAGTTACACGCTATACCAGGGATGGGCAAATTACGGCCTGGGGTCCAAATGCGGCCCTTTAATCTTTTTAATCTGGCCCGCCGAACTTGAATAAATTATAATGTTGTAAAAGTTAAAATGCTTTGTAATGATTTGTAATGATTTTCAATTGAAATTCAAGCACATGTTTTCTACATATCCCATATGTTATTTTTTCTCTTATGAGGTGGATTACCAAAACACTCCATCCGTCTGCTCCTTGTCCGACCCTTAAGTCAAATTTTAGAACCCTTTGTGGCCCATGAGTCAAAAAGTTTGCCTACCCCTGCACTATACGTTCACATTTTATGCTAGACGTGAACCTCATCCTAGACATTTTTAAAATATTGTTGTAATATTGTTGTGGCGACAATGCACAAAGCACATTGATATTTCTGTCAGTATCACCCTACATAAAAACCACCTGCCTTTCTTTTTATAGCATTTGTTTTCACCTGTTATTGAGAGTCTTGAAGATATGTCCCCTTTTTAGCTGCACACTGCCAGTGACTCAACCCTCCTACGTCACTGAGACACCACATGCATTTCCCCACTTTGAGAACTCCCTTTGATTCATAGTTAAACAGCTGCTCCTGCAAGAATCCTGTTTTCTTGTTTATTTTTCCTGAACACGCCTCACATGGGCCAGGCTGGAATGTTTCTTTGGGAGAGAAAGTTTGGAAAAGCTGCAGGCAGCCCCACTCACAGCGGTCATCTCCATAGCTCCAGTCTAGCAAGCAATGCACAATTTTCCCATGCATCAGACACACTCACATTTATTATGGATCAAGTGAGCACCGCTGTCTGCATTGGTATTCCCATCTAAAAATCCAGGTGCTATTCAACAGCTTTGAGCATTTTGTAGTGAGGCAGGAGAGGAGAGAGTGGCGAGGGAATGGATGGGGGGATTTCAGTTTTGATAACTTAGAGGAAGAATGATGCTTCATACGCAAGAGGAATCTCAAATTAGGGCAAAACTGTCATGTCAAGCAGAAAAGGCTGTAAAAACTGCAAACAGGTAGCAAAAATCAGCAATGTGAACCATCTGGTCTTTCATTAAAACTTGGTACTAGCGTTGTCACTAGGACACAACTCGATTTCGATACTAAGGAATAGACTCGATACTCGATATTTTAATAGCAGTGAGGCAACAGAAGCTCATTTGATAGAGCATTTGTTCACTGATCTGAAGTTTGACGGTTTGAATCCTATTCTCAACATAAACACTGGTTGAGCAGTCAGATCCATCACCCCACAGGTTGGAGGTGCGATTCCAGCTTCCACAGATGAATGCTGTTGTTGTGTTCTTGGGCAAGACACGTAATGCACCTTGCCCCCAGTGTCTGTGTACACTGGTGTGTGAGTGTGTGTGTGTGAAAGGTTGAGTGGTTCCTTTTTGTGAAGCACTTGAAGTGCCTTTAAGGTGGAAAAGTGTTATATAAAAATGTATGTGTTTATGTAAGGTGTTTATTTGTTTATATGATCCATATAAACCAATAGTTGTTATCTTGTAGCAACTACTCTTTTTGGGGTCCATTACTTAAAAATGCAATCAAATATTCTAGTACAGACAGTTATAAAAGTACAACACTGGATCAGCAGATAAGATTGAAAGAGCAAAAAAGAGCACTTTAAAAGATATCCCTTGTGAATAAGACAGAGTCTTACTCAGCTCTTTTTAAGACAAGTTTTAAAACCTCAGATATTGTTAGCTGTAATCGCTGGGGGTGTATACTAATCTATGTGGTTTTATTATTCCAATACAGCTCAAGATTATTCCAATGCTATTCAGGAACGGTTCACTTTTGTCTTGTGAATGTGACTTTTTAGAGTTGATTCTTGCTCAAATGAGTTTTGATACTAATTTTACTATAATTATTAGTATATGATTTCCTGCTTTGTGCAGGCATGAAGTAAGGTGAAAAGTTTCCCAAAGCAGAGGAGCACACAGTGTACCAGATCCTGTTTGTTTTGTTGTTAAGCTGCAGATTGTCAAGGACGGAGCGTTGTCAAACACTGCACGTTCTGAATGAGACATCCACCTGGAAACAAACACACGCTCGTCACAGAGGTTAAACTCAACGTACCAGAATGAATGCCATTATTTATTAGAGTGTTGTGGAGATATTTGCTTATATAAGTGTTTGCTGCAGTTTTAAGATGGAAGTAAACACTAAATCAAATTTTTTCACACCTAAACTGTGTATATTAGACATAATTATTTGATCCTCAAGGGAAATTATTTGGACACAGTAGCTCACACATCACAATGTATTGTAACAACAAACAGAAAAATGATAAATGGTAATAATACATTAAATATAAGTAACAAAAATAGCAAGAGACTGAAGTAATATATAACTTTCAGCTATATACAAGAGGTCAAAAGTATACAGTATTTAATAACATTGTCTGCTGTTCCCATTCCCTTTTTAGGGGGACCATTTTAGTACAAACAAGGTCAATTTGCAGTTTTGTGTTAATGAAATAGTCAAAAATTGAAAGTGTACATTACATCACACTGTACTGCATGGACTGCAAACACTTGGGTGTAATGACAGAGTTTTACATCTATATACTTGTTAGACGAATCACACTGTTCCTTATATGTATAGTCCCCGCCCACTCACTCGCCCTTTTAGTCCTCCAGGCACTGGCCAGTTTAGCGGCTCTATTCAAATTATGATTGTGGGTGGAGTTTAAGTGTTTAGTCCCACTTTAACTGAGAAAATTGTGTTTGCAACAAGTCAAGAACTATATACAGTGAATTAAGAGTCCAGATGTCTGTATTTTTGACAGTATCTCATATACTTTTAGGTTTTATTGATTTTCAAATATGACAGTTGAAGATGTTAAAAGATTGTTCCCGTCGGATAACCTTGAAAATACTGCATTGCTGTGAGAAGTTAAAGAACCTGTCTCACTTAAGTCCCACTGTGGCATGCCTCAGCTTGTCTAAATTAGCTTTAATTTCAATAAAATACATGAAACGCAAAATACAATTTGACGTAATAAAGTTCTAATATACTGCTTAAAGGTGCACTGTGTAACTTTTCTAGAGAATATAATGCCCTTTGGTTGTTTTTTATTGATTGATTTACCTAAAATGTTCTAAAATATTCCTTAGTTATATGTTGTATAGGCCATGTTACAGGTCAGATCTATGGAGAGGCAAGCCCTCTCATAGTAAGATTGCATATATTTCATGGTATTTTGTGCAATGAAACACCACTGATTAAATAACTGCTTGATAGATACACTCAGATGCCATACTGTGGAACATTCTGGACAAAACAGTAACATATGGTGACAGGTGGTCCATTAAAAAAGCTGCGCAATTCACCTTTAACTGAACTTGAAGCAAAATTGTCTTGTTATTTGTAGTTTATTGTGGTCTTTTTTGGGTTGAAATTGACATATAATTGTAATTTTGTCTTACAAGCACTGACAAAATACTGAAATATGACAAATATTACAAATGCTTGTACAGATCTAAACTTCAAGGTTATCCATCATTATAGTGTAGAGTAGACACGTTTTCATTGTTTGTGGAGGAAATTAGGGTACTACAGAAATTGCAGCCCTCACAATTTGCTAATTGCGTCCATTCAAACTGCAATTTCGGATCACGATGAATCTTGGAGCCCTATTCTCTGCTAACTTGTCTGCTGCGGGCCTATTTGAGACCGGACTAAAGATAGGGACTCCACATCCCCTCTCAGTACGCCAGTGGCCTTAGTAACAGATCTTGTGATTTCTTCAAAGCTCTGTGAGTCAATAGTTGGACTGTGCTCACATCGTAGGATTTATATAGCACATAGAGAGCTTTACTACTTATGTCGTTAGGATATTTGATCGTCTTGCCTCACATTCTCATAGTTTTTTATTTCTGAAAATACTCCGCAGCGAATGTTGGGCTTGAAAGCACGCAGATTTGCTTATTGATTTTTTTTAAGAAATCAAAATCTGGAGTTTTGTTTCATTCACACATGTTTCAGTAACCCTTTTTTATTAGTCTGTCAGCATCTCTAAAGCTCAGAATGCTTTGTTCCACCTTGTGAGGCCATGAAGTGTTTTGAGTGTGAGAGAAGAAATTTGCAGGGTTTGTGTGTTCAGTAAATGTAAATTAAACAAAACACAACTCCAGGTATGTTTTTGATGAGGAAATAACTTGACTGTATAATATAGACCTGAAAATAGTGTAATATGGCCCCTTTAAGCACTGGACTCATGAGTTGCCATATACAAGTGTGACCATTAACCATTTACGAATCTATGATATGAAATTCAAATGAAGCACAAGTAAAGTGAAGGCCAGTCTATCATAATTTATATCTCATATTTATTTGAACTTTTAGACTCACTATTAAATGCCAAGTGCACTATATGTATTCACACCTTGACATTTCATGCACCTCGCCCTGCAGTCGCCAGTGGTCCCAGATCTGCCTTTATTCATCCCAGTCCGAATGCTGTTTATGAATTGGTGATTTGTTTTGAGTTTCTGCTTGTTGCTTCTCGTGGCTGTGGCTAATTGACTGAAAGAGACAGAGAGACAGCACGGCCCACAAAATATGTTTTTCATTTCTATGTTGTTTATTTCCACAGGTGTAGCCAAAATTGTATTCATGTCAGAGTAAAGTTACTTCTAAATGGTATTAGTCAAGTAGAAGTACAAAGTGGTGATATAGGAAAGAAGAAAACATTAGGGGTGTAACAATATCAAAGTCTCACCATGCATATCGTCACGGTATGAAACTCATGGTACGATATTTATTGCGATATCTTGGGAAAGCTCACAATATGGTGGGGAGACTCACGATTAGGAATGTAACAATATCCAAATCTCTTGGTACAATATTTATTGCGATATTTTGTGGAGCCTAACAAAACTGTTAATATGCTACTTCTTCCTCTTAAAATGCCTTGACGAGACTTAATTTAAAGAATTAAGACTTAAAAGTGCGTAGAACTGTTATTTCTTCATGTAGTCTGCAATGAAATGGAGCAAAGAATCATGGTCTATTAGCTATTTCTGCACCATAACTCTTAATTTAAGAAAGATACTTGTAATTCATTATATTTTGATGGTCCATGATATTATTGTGAGAAGTTTAACGATACGATATCATGATATTTCGGTTATTGTTACATCCTACAAAACATATTTAGGGAGGTAACTACTCAGCTTCCTGAGCGTAACACAGGATTCATCATTTCTAAGTTACTGAAATTAGAGAAAAATCCTGCACACCTTACTTGCAAATAGTGAGATTTATTAGGACAAACCGTGCAATGTTTTGGCACTAGGCCTTCATCAGGCAAACAGAATGAGAGCTCAGGTGGCCATCTGAAATAGGGTGTGGCAAGCACCCAGGGGTGACAGGTCATAAAGAAACAGTGAACCCAAAACACCATAATTCAAAAAACAAAGACAGTTAATATACACTGCAATAATAATAATGATGAAATATTAATCATAGTAGAAAAATCAATAATAGAAAAATTGAATGATAGAAAAAAATTGAACAATAATAGAAAAATAAGAGAAAAATAAGAGAAAAGGCCTAGTGCCAAAACGTTGCACAGTTTGTCCTAATAAATCGCACTATTTGCAAGTAAGATGGTGTGCGGGATTTTTCTCTATGTTCTTGGGCTGCTCCGTCTCCTCCAACGCACCCTTCTCAAGTAATTGATGTGCGAAGTTCTCATTCTTTTATAAGTTATTGAAATTAAAAGGACAAAACATCTAGTATTTCAAAGGATATGTAAAAAAATTAAAACCTAATTTAATATTGTTAACATAAAGCTTTTGTCCCTTATTCTCACAGGTAGGAAGAGTAACCAAAGCTTTTACTTAAGGGTCCTATATTTCACAAATGAGTCAAATGAGTTTAAGGTTAGTCAAGTTATAATGCAGTCACCTCCTCAAAAACATACCTGGAGTTGGGTTTGTTTCATTCACACATGTTTGAGTAATCCTGTGTTGTGGGGAGCGCTCGTTGTGTGGCTTATAACTGTTGAAACCACCAGGGGGCATCGGTAAGAATGCACGATAAGAGATGATGACGTTTTATGACTTTTATTGAAAACGTTGAACTTTGTGTGGGCGTGTGTTTGTATGTGTGTGTAGTCCTGAAACATACAAACAGAGGGTAAAAAATATAAATGATAATATACTCTATAAATACAAACACACACGTCAGAAACAAGGGATAATAGCTCCGTAATAATCCCGGGTCGTTAGCTGGCTCTTAGCACCTGGCACTTAGCATTTCCTAACATCTAATTGGCTCTTAAACACACATTTTCTATAATCTGTTATTGCTAACAACTTCAAAACTTGCAAACATGTTGAGGTATATGTGTGCATTTTTTAAACCACTACTCACGTCTTTAATATGCACACAAGACTTCACCCGACACACTGAAAACAACAAAACCTTGAAAACAATAGCATCTGATTGATCATCTGCAAAGCTCAACATGCTCTGTTCCACCTTGTGATGTCATGAAGCTGTAATTTTCAGGTTAGCAGCTACCTTTTACCATTTGTTCAGAGAGATTGACAAATCCATGGCTGACATAATCCAAATGATTCTAGTGAAGGTGTATGGAGTTTAAAGAAACAGTGGAGCACTTCTTGTATTACCACATGACATCACAAGGTGGAACGACATGTTTTCAGTTTGAGAGAAGAACTCAGCCTAAATATGCAGGGATTGTGTGTTAAACATGTGTGAATGAAACAAAACACAACTCCAAGGTATGATTGTGATAAGGAGACAACATTATGACATAAAATAGCAGAATATGGGCCCTTTAAGTAAGAATGTTAAGGATGTAATGATATCCAAATCTCACTGTACGATATTATCACGATATGCATTTCACAGTACGATATTTATTGCAATATTTTGAAGAGGCTCATATAATTGTAGATGGGACACTTTTTTGCTTTTAAAATACCTTGACAAGATTTTGGTGTGAATTATTTACGTCATAATCCCAAGAATTCAAGTAAAAAACATATCTCTTCTTGTTCTCTGCACTGAAATGAACCATGGGATATGTAGTTCCCATTGCTTCTATAAAACCATGCATTTAAGTGAAGAAACTTTTAATTCAATATATTGCGACAGTCCACGATATTATTGTGAGATTTTTGACAATACGATATCATGACATTTCGGTTATTACTACATCCCTAAAGAATGTTGTTACAATGTCAAGATATTACTCAATCAGAGAAGTAAAATGTTATGAAAAAGTTGTATCTGAGTAAACTCCATAATTGTAACTGAACATTATGAAACTAAAATGCTTACTTCACCGGCTCATTTTAGCAGAGACAGCATTCTCTACTCCACAATGTCTACACCGTGCTTATTAGAAGATCCAAATTTACCTGTATCTAATTATTTGCGAACAAAACACT
Source organism: Boleophthalmus pectinirostris (assembly GCF_026225935.1). Lineage (NCBI taxonomy): Eukaryota > Metazoa > Chordata > Actinopteri > Gobiiformes > Gobiidae > Boleophthalmus > Boleophthalmus pectinirostris. Next base: position 15,900,841 of record NW_026571018.1, read on the forward strand.
GCGGCATTATTTTCCACCTCGTTGCCTGGAGATAAATGTTATATAAGATGGAGGATGAGAAGGGAGGCTGTTTTACAAGGAATTCTGGATAATTTGTTATTCGCGAGGCACTGCATTTCCCCCCGAATGAGAACGTATAGGACACAGCGCTGAGTGGCTGGTTGGTGATTTAAAGGAGGATTGCTGGCGTATGAAGAGACATATGTTAAAAGCTCGCTGTATTTGTGAGGACTTGCGCAGGATGAATGGCTATGGAGGGGTTTTGTGTTATCTGAATCAGACGGTGAGACGAAGTGATTTTTTCTCCTCCAACTGCCCCAGAGTTAAACAACAGGGCCCTATATTAAGACCAGACCACAGCGGGAGTAGAAGAAGAATAGAGAAGAGAAGAAAATGAACAAAAACATAACGCACAGTTATATAGGATACCGCCGGAGTTACAGAAGCAGCAGCCGACTGAAAAAATCCTTAGTGGACTAAATACATGCCTTGTGCAACAATTAAAGGGCTCATATTACGCTATTTCTGATCTATGTTATAGAAATCTGTGTATCATTCGTTCATTCGTTTTTCAATATAAAACCAAAAATAAGAAAACTATTTCTTATATTTATTCAATTATTTTCTTCATTATTTGTCACCAAAACCAAAATGTAAAAACGTATAACGACTTTTTTTTTTTTTTTTCAGTTTTTGATTTTGTGTTTAAATGAATAATCGAAAAAATGGATAACAGCCGTTTCCCGTTTCCATGACTTAAACTGCGATGCCGGACTTTTGCACCACATATGGACTGAACCAGGACTAAAACAGGACTAAACCAGGTCCAGGACCAGACCGGAAGTTCAGATCTGGTTCAGTCCATATGCAGCGCAGAAGTCCGGCACTCAGTTTAAGAAAACTTTTCCTTTTCCTATATTTTCCCATTATTCATTTAAACACAAAATCGAAAACTGAAAAAATGAATCATTATCTGTTTTTTCATTTTGGTTTTGGAGACATATAATGAAGAAAACCGTTGTTTTTTTGTTTTCTTATTTTTGGTTTTATATTGAAAAATTAATAAACGAATGATACACTGATTTTTTAATAATGTTTGCTCATCAAAAATCATACCTGGATTTGTGTTTTGTTTCAGTCACACATGTTTAACGCACAAATCCTGCTTATTTGGGCTGAGTTGTTCTCTCAAACAGAAAACACTCTACTCCACTGTGTTTTTTTAACTCCATACACCATCACTAGACTCGTTTGGGTAATTTCAGCCGTGGAATTTCCAATCTCTGAAGATAAACGATAGCTGTTAACTTGCTGAAGAGCTGAAAACTACTGCTTCATGACATCGCAAGGTAGATGGATGTCAGAGGTGGGGACTTGCAAATTGTGACATGGACTTTAGTCAGACTTGTGTCACTATTTTTAGGACTTGAGGCTTGACTTGATAAAATAAGACTTGGGACTCAACTTGGACTCAGACTTGGGACTTGACTTGGACTTGAAGATCGGTGAGTTGGGACTTGACTTGGACTTGAGACCTGTGCCTTGAGAAGACTTGACGCTTCTAATAAAAGGTATGTTTTTAGAAAATACTTTTCTCTTTACAGTTGATAAATGCGGTGCTTAATTTTAGGAACAAACTGGAACATGTCCCTCCCACTTCTGTTTGCTACTTTGGATGAAACTGAAGTACAGTGATATGGTGTCCTCAAATGTACTACAGTAATCTACAGTACAGTACAGTACAATGTATTAAAGCAGAGTGAATTGCAGAGAACATGATCCTTTCCATTTCAGTGCAGAGTACCTCTTATATAAATATTTATATAATTATACCATGAATTTTTAAGTACAATTTTGTTTAAAATTCATATAAACTGCAAAAATCTACTTTGGGTTAAAGACTTGAAATGACTTGAAGCTCAAAACAGATGACTTGGACTAGACAGACTATTGAGGCAGTGACTCGTGACTCGACTTGGACTTTTGAGACTGTGACTTGGGACTTGACTCGGACTTGAGGTCAAAGACGTGAGACTTACTTGAGACTTGCAAAACAATAATTAGTCCCACCTCTGATGGATGGTGGTGCATGTTGTGCTTTGGAGATGGAGACAGATGAATAACTAATAAAGGGTTACTCAAACACCTGTGAATGAAACAATACACAACTCCAGGTATGTGTTTGATGCGGTAACAATCACACTCCGCCTTCTCCTTTCTGCTGTGGTTCAGTTGCATAATCCCAATAAAGTAAAGTGCATGACTATGGCTATAAAAATATTGTTGAACAAGACATAAACATAAACATAATGGAGCATAGCCAAAAAAGAAGTCTTCATTGGTAGTCGTCAGGATTTTTTTCACAGTGTCCCCGTTGTCAGGCTCTGCAATATAAGCCTATAATATTTAATGAGATTTGGGCAGGAAACATTGCTATTGCCAATATGGTGATTTTTGTTGTTAGAGTGTATAGCGAGCAGAGCTGTACGCCTTTCGTCATTTAGTCAATTAATCTCTCAGTCCAATTTTGCAATTCTAACTATTTTATTTCTAATTATTATTTCATTAGTATTATGAAGATGTTTGGACCATAGTAGCAAGGATAATTCATGGAGCGAATAATCTTAAAGGTCCTATATTATGCAAAACTGACTCCTGTGAGCTTTTAGTCATTTTATAATTCTGCTACCTCATTAAAAACATACATGGAGTTGTGTTTTGTTTCCCTGACACGTGAGTAATTGTGTAATCCGGTCATTACTCTGTCTGCATCTCTGAAGCTCAAAATGCTCTGTTCCATCTTGGGATGTCATGAAGTGGTAGTTTTCAAGTTAACGTCTACCTTTTACGTTTTTGTTTAGTAGAGACTGGCAATTTCAGGGCTAAAATCACCCAAATGATTCTAGTGAAGGTGTATGGACTTTAAAAACACAGTTGAGCACTTTCTGCATTACATGACATCACAAGGAGTAACTGTCTCAGCCTAAATATGCAGAGTTTGAGTGTTAAACATGTGTGAATGAAAAAAAAACACAACTCCAGGTCTGTTTTAGATGAGGAAACAACATTACTAGTATAACATAGATCAGAAAATAGCATAATATGGGCCCTTAAATTTTTGGGACTGACCGTGTAATTTGACTTTTCATGTATGAAGAGGCTGTTTACTACTTCTCTGTTTTGTTTGAGATCATTTTGTTCAAGGACCTTGCAGTGACGATTAAAATGAGGTTTCACATGCTGGGATTTCCTTTTGTATATTTTTATGCAATTATCATGGAAAAAACACACACAAACAAAAAACTATTTGAAATGAGAGAGCTGCATTCTCTGTGGGAGGAGCAGGTGCTGAGCAAAGCAAAGAGTCTCTTGGCTCAGCCCCTAAATCCTCTGGCTCCTGACTTTGCCATGATGCCTACAGGGCGTTCGTTTGGTATGGAAGACAAATCACTTCTGTAATTCTTTCACAGGAGTGTCCCAATAACAAATGTTAATGTGTGTTGTATTAATGAAGTAAATATAGATGATAAACAATAATTTTGAAACTTACTTTATGCCACACAATAACTTTAAAGCAGGTTTACACTAGGGCCCAACCAATATATCAGTTGGCTGATATTACCGGCAGATAAGGGCACTTAAATCTAGCCGATATTTGTCAATAATACACGTGGGCATGTTATACGTCCTTATAAAGCTTAGACTCTATATTGTGTAAATTTTATTAAATTTACTCAGAGATAAATGTTCTAATATGTGGCACCGCATTAATATGTATTAGATTAGTAATATGTCTGTGTCTGTGACGCCGTACTGCCCCTGAATGCACCCCCACAGAGTCACATGACTCATGTGTTCTTGCTTACACCTGAGTAATCTCATTCTCTGCCGAGGCAACACTGACACGCTAGCTTTAAATGCTTTTGTAGTCTGATACTGGGTGTAAATAAAAGTTTACTTCAGCACAGTTTGGGCCAGCAGCAAAACTACTGCTTGTTTTGTTGTGAGTGCGGAGCAGAGGACACACACAGATGCTGTCAACATGCTGGATTATATTCTGTTTATGGACGATCTTTTTGAGTCAGGATTACAAGGACACTTATTTGTGAAGACTTGTGATCTGAGAGGAGCCTATGTGAGTGTCAAATGTGTCGGTTTTAAAGCTACTTTTCATTATTCCTCATTGTTTAGCTCTAAGTGGCTGCAAAATACCACACATAAACAGTCTCTTTTCTCTTACACTGGTCTACTGTAAAGTGACTATATTGTCTGTACACATGCTACTGGGCCTGAATTGATATGCAAATGACCCATGAATAGAGGTGTGAATGATCGGCATTTAGGCATATAATTAATTACCACTGTGCACCCGCATTTAGGATAACTGCTAAAGGCTAAGCGGTAGTTTACTTACTTTGTTTACAAGCAAGAATGTCATACAAAAATGCCATTTTTACTTACTTACTTACAACTTACTGTTTTTAAAAATGACTGTAAAGAGGCAAAATAACAACCCCAATTTAAAATCCCATAAAGCCACACCTAAGTTTTATAATGAAAAGGAGATGTAAAGTTAATTTTTACATCACTAAATATATCGACTGTTTTATCGGCTATCGGCAGCTCCAAAGCTTGTTTTATTGGTTTCCAATTGTATCCAAAAAAGTCGGTCAGGCCCTAGTTTATACCATGAAAATATTTTAATATCTTTTTAATATCTACAAAATTAAAAAAAAAACAAAAAACATGACTGTAACAAATAATTAGCAGAATGAAACCCATTTGTACTTAGTTTGCATCTGTAGTGAGTCATTCAACCTTCTACAGCTCAAATATGATCATATAGATAAAAAACATAACCAACACATCCCCCGTAGTACAAAGAAAAAATACACAATAAATACTGATCCCAAAGAAATATTGTTCCGTCTCTCATATATTGAACAATAAGTCAAAATAGTAATTATCATGACAGGCCTATTCTTTCGTGCGTTCTGCTATTAAATGACTCAACTCTGATGGAAGTGTTTTTATTCACATTATGATATATTGTTGTAGTGTATTGTTATGTGAAGGTGAGAACTGCTCTGACAGTGCTGTAAAAGGAGTGCACACTGGGACAATACAGTTTTCTGAATCTGAATCTGAAAAACTATCTGCTTGTTTGAAAGGACGATATAATCACATACTAAAATACAGTGGTGGATGAAGTACTCAGTTTTGTTGCTTTAGTATAAGTACAAATATGGGGGCAAAAAGTTATTCAAGTAAAAGTATCAAATGAAAAAAATCGACTTAAATAAAGGTATTAAAGTAAAAAGTAAAAGTATTTTGTAGAGATTGAAGGATGAAATGTAGTGATTGTGATTTTGATAAAGAATTTAGCTAATTTTAAGTGATTCCATTGATTTTATACACTTTTTTTTGCTGTTTTTATGTATTTGGTTTGCTCAAAGTGGGATGGAGATGCAAATTAAATATGCTAAAAAAAACTCTCAGCCATTTCAAAGTCCTTTTTACTTTTCGGTTCAGATCTAAAATGTAGTGGAGTAGAAAGTACAGAAGCATGATCTCAAATGTAGTAAAGTAAAAGTAAAATGCATCCACTGTAAAATTTACTTCAGTAAACTAGAAACTTTTTTACTTTTGTACATGGTTACCTTCCACCTCTGCTAAAATATGGAAAACAGCAATATAGTATACCTCTATTGTACATCTGTCTTATATTCAGACAAAAGCACGTAAGCACAACATTAAGCATAATATATGTAAAGGTTAGACTAGGTTTTACTGTTAGTGATGCCTCATATACAGACTCTCACTAAGAATAGAAAGTGAGGCCCTGTTCGCTCTTATATAGTGTATATGAAACTCACTTTACTGTTTGTACAGAGTAAGACTGAGGATTCAGCTCACCCACTCTTAACCAGCAGAAGCCTGTCACAGACCTATGTCCCACTGACTGCACAGCTCTACACCACCTAATGCTCTTACCTGTAGACATCTTTAATCACTGTCACTCTCTCAACTATCGCATCCATCGCCCTCCTCCCCACTCCCTCCTCCCTTTGTTTTGGAGCCAGAAAAATCACCCAGCATGCATTTTGTTTGAAGGCACTCCCCATCTCCCTGCGACCTAATGGCATTTTCAACTGCACTGTGATGGACGAGGGAGTTATGAGAAAATGGCCAGCAGCGGAAAAAAAAACAGAGCAGATACAGTGCTGAATAGGCCCAGAGTCGAAACAATAAGTCTGCGTTTGGATTTATCATGGGGGTACATAGCCTGCTTAGTCCTTATGGGGCGTTGACGATCACTTTAATTAACTCATGTAACTCGTAGCATTTGTATCTTTGACTCATAACTCAGCATAGGCCATACGTTGTTTACAGTTGGAAAAGTGATGCACTGTTGGCCCTGAAACAATAAAGCCATGCCATAATTCTATTTATGGCAGTTTTACACCCTGCTTAGCTAATGTATGAGCAGAGGAGGGAGAGGCCGCTGTGCTCTGGAGCTGTAGTCAACCAAAGAATCGATTAAAGATATGCCCCGTGCATTGATGAATCTATTAAAGGAGGGAGCAGTGCGGCGCTGACAAAAACTTTCAAAATTATTATGACCTCGCTATATAATAAACCATTATATACAGAGAAGTAAACAGCTCGTACGTAAGGGAGAAAGCATTCAGCTGTTCAGTAACGTCCAAAATGCCAAACTCAGAGTGACTTAAATACAAAACTTCTCTGTGCTGTCTTCTTTATGACATGTGCATATAAACCTTAATAAAACAAACAGAATAATATAAATAATAAAAACATCAAATCACTAAAGGACCACAGCCCACTAAGTAAACGTACTCTTAAGGCCCATTCAGACTGGGGTGTCAAGGCGTCCAGTTTATATGCAAAGTCTATGTGGACGCACGTCTTGGGCATCCTGTGTTTTTCTTCAAGTGTCAGCGTGGCACGAATCTGGCGTCAACCAATCAGGGATGACTATCCAGTGACGTAACGATGTTATTGTCCAGAAGAAGAAGAAGAAAGAGGAAGATTCAGGAATCCACAAACATTAGCGGAGTATAAATATATACACGCCACAACCACTGAGCCGATCACCAGGTCTACACCAGGACTGGACTAGGACTAAACCAGGAGTCAACCAGGACTGAACCAGGACTGAACCAGGACTAGATCAGGACTGAACCAGGACTAAACCAGAACTGGACCAGGAGTAAACCAGGAGTAAACCAGGACTAAACCAGGACTAAACCAGGAAAATATTGGGAAATGGCACTTGTTTCCAGGGCAATGGACGCGCATCAATTATTTTTCTCCCATTCGTCCACGGCATCCAAGATGTGTGTTGGGGGTGTCTAAACTCAAATGCAAAGGCATCTAAATAGAGGCGTCCAGGGCGTTTTTTGACACCACAGTCTGAACGGACCTTTATGCAGTGGTTCCCAAACTGGAGTTAGTTTAATTTTTTGAATTAAAATGGAGCCAAAAATGAACAAACCAGCAGGAGTTCAGCATACTAGCATATTTTGTATAATTTAAATATAAAGGTGTATAAGGTGGAGGGTCGTCAGATACTTTTCTCCGTGGAGTTGTTATTGCTTTGTCTGGAATGTTTCACAGTATGGTATTTAACCTTTCCATCTTCAATGAGACATTTTAGGTCAGCTCTGTGGAGAGGCAACCCCACTCACAGTCAGAACTCCTGCTTTTCTAGGTATTTTTGAGCTATAAAACCACCTCTAATTAAAGAAATGTAAGAGCTGTTTTATGTTATACTGTGGAACATTCCAGGCAGAGCAATGACATATCCATAGAAACAAGCAGGTGATGGACTCCCAACCAAAAAGTTACATAATGCACTTTTAAATTTATGTGATAGGGACAGATTCAACATGGATTAACACAGGGGTCATCAAACTAAGGCCCTCAGGCGAACTCCAGCCCTCCACACTCCTTTGACCTGACCCCAGCCCCTCTGTCCCCCACCACTTGAACTGGCCCCATGAGGCAATCCTCAAAAGTTGCAATGACCTATTTTTTTAAATTACTTTTTGGAAAATAACAACACGTCTGCCTCTTGTATTTTTTTGATTTGTTCAATTAAAAATGTATATTTATATGAAGTATTTATATTTATATTTAAATTTGCCGCTGAATTTTCATCACCTGACAAGCTCGAGATCAAACAGTGACAGTCAACACATGCGCAGAGTTCTGTAGTGCAGTTAAGGACAGCAAAATGACTAGTGTTAAAGTACGAAAACAGAGACAGAGCATGCCGAGTTTTCAGAGAACAGTGGACTACCGATTATTTTTTTGTTCAGTGTACGGACCGTGCAGTTTGTCTAATAAAGAAAGTGTGGCGGTTTTCAAAGAAAATAATCTGCTTCGTCTGGGTCATAAAATTCTATTATACGGCCTACCCGACCCTGGTCCCCCATCACAGTCAGGGGCAATAATGTGGCCCCCAAAGAAAAAAGTTTGGTGACCCCTGGATTAACACAACAGCATATAGGCTAATTCCCTATGAGGCCTTTTAAACAGGTCAGATTTCACATAATGCAACTACATGTTACTACACATACACACATATTACTACTTAGTTACTCTTTTTCTTTTCTAGTACTCTAAAAGAAATTGAAATTAGAGAAGGACAATTTTCATAGTGACATATGCTTAAAAGTATCCAGTTACATTGAGACTAAATAGCAGAAACATGGTTATTGACAAGTGCCAGAGCCTGCACTGACAGACTGGATATAGATACTCTCTGTACCAGTGTAATTTATCATTCAGACCCGCTCATTATCAGACGCCAGCGAAAGGAAAATGGCAGAGGTTGACACAGGACCCGAGTGTCAATGGACTGCTTGTCTAAGGATCAAAGCAGAGGGATTCACATCAGCGTTCCTTCTTTTCCAGAGTCATCTCCTGAGTAAATATGTTTAAGACTTACAGACTGTGGACACAATGAGCTGCACAGGACACAGGGCCAATGGAGTCTCACAGCTAAGGTCAATAGATCAGTTACACACAGAGCCAGCAGCAGAGTCATGCGACCATGTGCTCACTCTGAACGATTGTGTATGAATATAGTACTCTTGTGCGCTTTAAGTCATGTTATAATGTTGTTAACTGATGAATAACATACCCGGAGCTGTGTTTTGTTTCAATAACACATGTTTGAGAAGTCCATTATTATTAGTCTGTCTACCTCTCCAAAGCTCAAAATGCTCCATTCAGCCTTGTGATGTCATGCAGTGGTAGGTTTCAAGTTAATAGCTACAGTTTACACCATTTAAACAGTTTGCAGTGGTTTAAAGTTATTCCTTGTTCACCTTCTGCTTTCCGAGCATCCTAATTATTCATCATAATGAGTTTAGAATGGGCTTTTCATAACAAATTTGCTGTCACATGCTAACCACACACTTCCTGATTCTTGGACACAATAAATCTTTAGAATTAGATCTAGACAGTAGACAGTGAACAAGGCAAATTTAACTGAAATACATGGAAGCAAAGTTAAGGCCCTTTAATAAAATGTAATGTGTAAATATAATAACTCAAAATAATGGGTGTGTACGGGTGCGACCACATATTCATGGCCATGGTAACTTGCCAAAGACTGATCTCATCAGATTTCAGAAGCTCAGCAAAGGCGGGCCTGGTTAGTACTTGGGTGGGAAACCGCTGGGAATTCCAGGTGCCACAGTAGGGCGCTAGCAGCAAGTCCTTAAGCAAGACACTGCACCCACATTGGCTAGAATGAGAGTGGTGTGAATGATTGATGGTGGTCGATGAGGCAGACTGGCAGCCTCGCTTCCGTCAGTCTGTCTGAGGGCAGTGCATATAGTGTCCTGTAAAGTGTTTTTGTGTGTCCAAGAAAGCCCTATATCAGTCTGATTTGTCATTGTCATTTAATATTACATCACATTACATAAAAATTGGGACTAAACTAGTACTGGAACAGACTAAACCAAGCCTACATTTGGGCTTAAACTAGGACCTAAAAAGAAGTGTGAACACACCCTAATACACATATGAACATTAAGCTTTTATGGGAAATTATCCGTGTGATATTAAACACATATTTATCACATATATTTTTAAAGCTACGTGTAAGAGATTGTTGTTCCTTTGTACTTTCACGCTACAAATTGTGTCTCAACATTTTACTATTATTCTTCAGTGTATTATGTTACTATGTCTGAGGCAAATTCTATCTGTGAATTTCATTAACACTGGCAGTACAACATTCTCTGATCCTGAAATAGCTGCATTTTGCTCAGATATATCTGGACCACTGTGACTTTATTCAGGCTCAGATCCAAAATGGGACACACTAAAATGTTTGATAATGGATTTTTAAAGGTCTAGTATCTCAAAGTTTGCTGTAAAAAAATACTAAATGGTCAGTTCGGACAATTCACAGCCAGAAGGACAAGAAAACTGTCTTTATTTATCACTTTTATTTAGACATGAACTAGACATTGTTGATAACCCATGTGAATAAGACACATTTCCACATACTCTTTCAAAAATGCCCCATGCCATTGTATCTCTTGCTCACTAAAGTACAGTGCTGTAGTAGCTGTAAGATTGAGTCTCTGGCACAGTGGCTCTTGTACTTTTATTACTCCCTCCCTCTCTGGGTTTCACTAAAATAGATCCACACAAGCTGACAGGGAGTAGTGAGAGCAAGTTGGCCACGTACTCCTCCATTTTACCCCGAAGCTATTCCAAAAATCCTACTCAGTGACAACATTTATTTTCCTCCTGACACTTAAACAGCTCTAGTTTGCATACAGTATTTGTCGGGCATTCTGAATTCACATGTTTTTATGGACTAATGGCTGTTGTGAGTCCATCCGTGCCATATCATATAACTGGTGAGGTATCTTGACATGGGGACAATATGAAATGTGGAATGTTGTGATTGTAGCCGGTTTTCTTCTCAGTTTTGAGGGGAGGCAGACTCAGATTTTGGCAAATTGTGTCAAATTGCTAATTCTAAAGCTCAGAGCGAGTGGAGGAAGAAATTATAGCTGTAACTTAAATGTGCATTGTGTTACTTTTGAGGTGGAGCATCCGTCAAATGCTTTTCTCCATGGAGATGTTGTTGCTTTGTCTGTAATATTCCACAGTATGGCATTACACTTATCTGTTTCTATGGAGACAAGCCCACAATCCCTCCAGGCCAAGTAACAGGTCAAATCTGTGGAATTACTATAGGAATTAATGTATTTTTTGAGCATTAAAACACTTGTAATTGATTAAATGCAACATACACTATCAGTCAAAAGTTTTAGAACACCCTAATTTTTCCAGTTATTTATTGCAATTCAAGTTGTGCAAGTCCAATGAAGAGCTTGAAATGGTACAAAGGTAGGTACTGAACAGCCAGCGGTTAAAAAAAAAAAGATAAAAGAACAAAACAGAAGTTCAAGCTCTGCCAAAACTACCTCAGGAAAAAAAAAAAAAAAAAAATGGTTTGGGGATGAACTGGACAGAAAAGTGAAAACCAAGCAACCTACAAATGCCACCCATTTATGGGATCTTCTGCAACAGACTTTCTAGCAACTTTCTGAAGAATATTTGACTTCTATTGTAAAAAGAACGAGTCACGAGTGTGTTCAGCTGTTATATCAAATGAATCAAAAGTTTTGAATATGTTTGGTCATCAGTAAACAGGAAACAATTTTTAAAAAAAAAAATGGAAAAGTGTGGTGTTCTAAAACTTTTGACCAGTAGTGTAAATCAGTTTTAATGCCATGTTGTGAAACCTTTCTGGCAAACAATCTTGTGGTAGATCCTGTACCCGTAAAGTTACACGGTGCATCTTTAAATAACCCGAAACAAGTACAAATATTATAAAAACTACCACTAAGCAGCCTTATTGACACTTTGAACTGTTAAATGCACAACAAGGGCTCAGTGGTTAGAGCACTTGTTCGTTGACCTGAAGGTTAGAGGTTTGATTCCTGAAGTTCGGTGTCCTTAGATCGGCAGGATGTGTTTTGTGATAAAATGTTTTAGCTGTAATTGTGGGCCATATTCTACACTGAGGAGCAGAATATGGGAGAGGAATGTTCTTATGACTGAGTTTGTATCTGTTTCACACGCGCTCTGTCTGTGGCGGATGTTTTGACCTTCAGCTCTGTAAATGTATCCGAGAGACAGTGATCTGATGAAAAGAGGCTCTCATTCACTGCTCTATACAACCCGTGTTTGTGCCTCTGATAACACAGAGACCTCTTCAGCACCAATGGGGGTTTACCACAAAGCTACGAGTTAGTTTGAATGGAGTTGTGTTAAATAGATGCATTTGTAGTACTGTACTCTCTTTTTGGAATCAGTGCAGCATTTTAGTGTGAAATAGAGAGTGAGAATATTTATATAAGTGTGGTTTAGCCATGTATTAAATAGGGATGTAACAATAACGGAAATATTGTGATATCATATCGTCAAAAGTCTCACAATAATACTGTGGGCTGTCATAATGTATCGAATTACAAAATCCTTAAATGCTTAAATGCATTGTTTTCTAGTACCAATAGCTAATAAACATTGGGAATTACATATCCCATGACTCATTTCAGTGCAGACAACATGAAGAAATATGTTTTTACTTGAATTCTTGGGATTATGATGGCAATAATTCACATCAAAATCTTGTCAAGGTATTTTAAAAGCAAAAAAGTGTCCTGTCTTCAATTATATCAGCCTCTCCAAAATATTGCAATAAATGTCGTACCGTGAGATGTGCATCGTGATAATATAGTACAGAGATTTGGATATTGTTACATCCCTAATATTAAACCATTAAGACATTGTTTAGGTCTGTGCTTTTTTCTGTGGAGATGTTATTGTTTTGTCTATTTAGTATAAAATCTATGTAAATCTAGTATTTATCTTCACTGAGACCAAACCAGACCAAAGTTACAGGTCAGATCTGTGGAGAGGCGCAGTCAGAAGGCCTGTTTTTCTAGGTATTTCTGAGCTATAAAACCACCTATAATTGAATAAATGTAATGTAGAGCTGTTTAATGTGATACTGTGGAGCATTTTAAGCACATCAGTGATATATCTATAGAATCAAGCAGGTGTTAGACCCTCAACCAAAAAGTTACATAGTCCACCTTTTAATGTAACTGTGTTGGTTAATTATTGCTTTTTATGATCAATGATCAGGCTAACTGAAAATATAGTGATTACAAATGGCTGTAAGGCAATTTAAACTATTTTTTCTCATACAAAACAACACATTTGTCTACAAAACTACAAAAACAAGAAATCTTAAGACCATATGGTAACACTGTTAATGAAGCAAGTACATCATTTATACTGTTGCATAGAAATAGATAAAAGTCATTGTCAGGCCTATAGAAATATGTTATTTCACCTCCACTGCCTGTGCTAATTAAATTTATCATAGCACACATTTATATATATTTTTTCAGTTGCAGAGGCGTTTTTGGAAGTTGGTTTTCACAGCCTTTCTTCTTCTCTTGTTTTCTTTAGGTGGGAACATGTGTTGTAGCAGATGCTAACCCTCCAGCTAGCATCACATGGAAGAAGAACGGGCAGGCCCTGGTAGCCGACGATAAAGGTACGTTTATTTCGACACCACCCACAAAATGTACAGAACGATTAAGCGATTAAGTATTAAAAATGGCTAGAGAGCTCGTCGGCATGGTAACCTAGAGTAAGAGTATTCAGTTACAGCCGCCATGTTGTGACTGTAGGATTTAACTCAACTCAAGCTAACTAGCATATCTCTTACATACTTCAATAACTGGACTTTTTTGTATCATTCATATCATCCATGTACTTTATTTATGTGTCCTACCATACTATGTGGGGGAACAAAAGAAGAAATATGCTTTTTCTGTATAAAATACACTGTAAACCCGAATGTTCAAACTAATTAAAAAGATTAAGTTGTATATACTCAAAGTTTAGAAATAATCCTACTAACTTAATTATGTCAAACATGCTCTTCTTTTTGAGTAATTTTAACTTTTTTTTTAAATTAAAGGGGACTCTTGTGGGTATAAGTGATCATAACTCAAAAACACAAATGAGGTACAAACTTAGTAGAATTAAGTAATTAAACGCTGCAAAGAGGAATGATTTAAAAATAAACTTAATTTATATAGTACATGCTAAAATACAATACAGTTTCAAAGCGCTTCAGCAAATAAATACTAAAATCTATCAGAAGAAATAAACTGCAATTACACAACATAATCATTTGATTAAGGCAAATGGCAAACGGGCTGAAATATATATATATATATATAATATATATATATATATATATATATATATATATATATATATATATATATATATATATATATATATATATATATATAATTATGAGCCATATTAACTGCAAATATGTGACTAATTGTGAATAATTGAGTCAATCGATTGTCTCAGTTATTTTAAGTTCTGGTAATTTATTTGGATTTACAGTGTATGGACCAGTACTTTGGTTTTAAGTATTCATTTTTATAAGTTGGAGAAAAAAATGTCTTGACAGATGCATTGTTAGGACCAGAAATATACAGAGATATGTCAGTTTACACCCTTTAATCAATAAATTTCCTGGCTTTGTTATTTATTTATTATTATATTTATTTATTATTATTTGTTTATTCTTCCACTCACAAGATGGCCACCACAACTGCCTCATCTTTAAAATCTATGACCTCTCTAGTTTTTATTAATATCTCATTGGTCCAGAGTCTCCCCTCAGGTGGACGCAGTGTTGCTATTTTTTTACCAGCTGTCAAAAACACAAAGAAAATTCAATCCGTCATTCTATATATCGCATTTGCGCGCCACAGCAGCTTAAACAATAGTCTTGTAGTCTTGTCCCCCGAGGGATTGAAATTTCAGTGCGGTAGGAAAGGTGATACTGCGTTTTCATTGGACTAAATCTGAGCTTCAAACAGTAGCAGCTGGAGTTGTAGTGGTATGTAGAAACAAACGTACAAGAACCTGATGACAGAGCAGTTGTTGCCCAAGAGCGCACTTATGTACATAGTCGCTAGCATCCTCCAGACTGACAAACAGACATAAAAGACATTTCGAGTTAAGTAAACAAAGCCATTAGCAGAATGTCATTAAGGAAGTGCTTGATTTGTTTTTAAAGGTCTTATATTACACAGAATTGGCTCTTGTGAGCTTTAAGTCATATTACAATGGTGTTACCTCATCAAAAAACATACCCAGAGTAGTGTTTTGTTTCATTCACATGTTTGAATAATCCTTCATTATTAGTCTACAGTTCCAAAGTTCAAAATGCTCTGCTCAATATTGTGATGTCATGAAGTGATAGTTTTCAAGATAACAGCTACCTTTTACCTCACGTTTCATAGAGATGACCAAATTCAGTGCTGAAAGTGTCCAAATGATTCTAGTGAAGGTGTATGTAGTTTAAAAACAAAGTGGAGCGCATGTTATTACCGCATGACATTACAAGGTAGAATAGAGTGTTTTGGGAGAACTCAGCCTAAATATGCAGTTTGTGTTAAAAATGTGTTAATGAAACAAAACTCCAGGTATGTTTGTGATGCGGGAACAACATTATTATTAACATAGACAACAGCTTAATACATAAACATTTTGCACATTCTTGGGTGGTCACAATAAAGATAAAAATACATTTATGAGCTAGAATTTACTTCGGGATATACAGATAGTAAATAAAGTCAAAAGTAGCAATAAAAACACTAGGCGCTTGGATTGTTTTGTACTTAACATTGTTTTTATTCACTTGTATTATAGCTAGCGCAATCATTTTTACATACTTATCAATGGGCCCCCAATAAACAAATGTCTAATGCCCAAAGGGTTGTTTATTCATGTTTGTTTTTTATGGCAATAGATGACTTTATGGCAATTTATGACTTTATTTCTTTTGTTTTATAACAGTCATATGACCTCCATTACAGTCACAGTATTATCATGCATAATTTTACTATCACATTTCACATCTGAATATGTGACTGTGACTCCAGATGGTTTTTAGTATAGATTTGGTTTAATCCTGTTCTAGTCCTGAGTTAAAGGGCCTATATTATGAAAAATTGACTCTTGTGAGCTTTAAGCCATGTTATAATATTGTTATCTAATTTTGTTTCATTCACACATGTTTAAGTAATCTTTTATTATTAGTCATGTCATGTTGTGGTAGTTTTCACATTAACGGCTCTTTTTATTTTACGTTGCCTAGTTCAGCAGAAATGGACAATTTTAAGACTCATCCATATGATTCTAGTGAAGGTGTACAGAGTTTAAAAACACAGTGGAGTGCTTCTGGGGTTACTGCATGACAACACAAGGCAGAAATTTGAGAGAAGATCTTAACTTAAATAAATAAATAATGTGTGAATGAAACAAAGCACAGCTCCAGGTATGTTACTGACGAGGAAACAACATAACAGACAAGAAAATAGTGTAATATGGGCCCTTTAATCCTGTTATAGTCCAAGTTTAGTCCTGTTTTAGTCAAAATTTTGGTTTGGTGATTGTGCAGGTTTTGACTATTCTAGCTGCTCGAAATTCAAAAAATACTTCACTATTGACAATACGTCCTTTCTTTTGAAGATAATGACAATTGTACACAGGTATGTACACTCTGCCTTCGCGTCCCTCTGGTATGACACAGCACAGACTCGCCATAAAAGAACAACAAACAAAACTATTTGCTGCGCTCTGTCATCCCACCTGAGGCTGCTGTCTATTGCGCTTTACTAACAGCTTTGATCTCTTCTTTGTAGCCATCGTGATCACCACCAGCACAAAGGTGGAGCCCTCTACTGGCCTGTCTACCACCTCGTCCATCCTGCAGTATGTGGCCTCTAAGGGGGACGCAGAGGCTGTCTTCACCTGTGTGTCCCAACATGAGCTGGGCGACGACTCTGCCATCGTGGGACCTTTCTCTGTGCACTGTGAGTCAAAGCAACATGGCATTATCACATTTGGCATTTTTTCATTTAAAGGTGCAATATGAAATTTGGGTGAGGGGTCCGCTACCTTTTTGTCTCTGTGGAGTTTCAATGCTTTTCCTGGAATGTTCCACATTATGGCATTACTCTTATCTATCTTGCATTCATTGTGGAACATCCCAGACAAAGAAAGAACAGTTCTATGGAGATAAACATGTGGCACTTTTAACAAATTTATATTAAACATGTTAATTATGTGTCTGCTGTAAATAATATTAATATTAACATACCTTTAGTTGTGTTTTGTTTCATTCACACGATTGAGTAACCTTTTATTATTAGTTGTCTGTACTCAGAAAGCTCAAAATTCTCTTGTTCCACCTTGTGATGTCATGAAGCAGCAGTTTTTAACAGCTTCCTTTTTGCTTTAGTTCAATGGAAATTGGCAGTTCCAGGGCTGAAATTATCCAATTCTAGTGAAGGTGTGTGGAATGCAAGAACACAGTGGAGCACTTCCTGTAGAGTATTTTCAGTTTAAGAGAAGAACTTTTGTGTGTTTGTTAGGGATGTAACAATAACCAAAATATTGTGATATTGTATCGTCAAAAGTCTCACAATAATATCGTGGGCAATATATCAAATCACAAGTTCCTTTGCTTAAATGCATGTTTTTATAGTTGCAACAGCTTATAAATATAGGGAACTACACATCCCATAATTCATTTCAGCACAGACAACATGAAGAAATATGTTTTTTACTTGAATTCTTGGGATTATGACGGAAATAATTCACACCAAAATCTTGTCAAGGTATTTTAAAAGTAAAAAAAGTGTCGTATCTACAATTATTTCAGCATCTCCAAAATATCGTAATAAATATCGTACTGTGAGATGCATATTGTGATAATATTGTATCAGGAGATTTGGGTATCATTGCATCCCTAATGTTTGTGTGTTAAACATGTGTGAATAAAACAAAACACAGCTCCAGATATTGTATATTTGTAATGAGAGCACAAAATTACACACATCAGAAAAAAGCATAATGTGAACCCTTTAACTTGCTAATCTCTATGGCAACAGTTTTCATGTTTTATCATTTTGAAAACCCACGGATAGCTTTCCCCAAAACTAGCATGGCACAGCTCATAGCAGGATAATTTGGACTATTTTGGGTAATGGAAACGTACCAGCTCTGTGTCCCTGCTGCAAAAACAAGTCTTCTGTTTCACTATTCTCTTCTACCTCACTGTGGGCTGAAGACTTGGCAGATTGTGGCTGCTAGTTTCCTGCCGAGACTGATTTCCTAGTCAGGCTGCAGCAGTGGGAACAAGACAGACTTATTTCAAATGAATAAAACTATTCATCCCCAGCAAGGGTTATTCTATCATGGTTTATTGGCGCCGTGACTAGGTAGTTCAGCTCATAATAGGGGGAAGCAATCAATGAATGTCTTGTGCAATGAGACAATGTGGATGTGATGATGATATTTAACAGGTGAATGCAAACACAGCTAAACCAAAGCTAACAAGGCAATCCACGACCACAGGCCATAGATAATACCCTATAGTCCCAGTACAAGAAGTGGTTTGTTATTTCAACAGACTGCAGACGCTTGGAGCAAAATGTCCGGCCTGGTTTTGCGAGAGACACTTCCTTATAGCTTTATCGAAACTCAGTGTCCACTGAACAAAACTTCATTGTTCAAAGTTTCATAGATGATCCAAGGAAGTAAAGCATGCCAGGTTACACTTTATTGTCCCTGCAGGAAATTTGTCCTCTGGGTGTCCTCATTTGACCCTATTTGAAACTTGTTAGGGACTCATCTCCAGATCTTGAGCTTGGTTTGGTCAGGACTACAGTACCTTAGCCTGGGGATTTTGTATTGTGCATGCTTAGGGTTGATGGGTGAAACTGCCCTGAGCAAAACCCACTCAGACACTAATACCTATAGCCATTTTTTTTGACAAACCTAGGAGCATTTAATATTTGAGACTGAAATGTGAACTCATGAACTAATACAAGAATCATATGCATTTCATAACATGTTTGTTATTTCACAACACTGACCCTTGTGATCTTGTAGTCTTGTTACTTCCTCAAAAACATACCTGTTTTTGAGGAAGTAACATGGTTACCCACACCACATGTTTGAGTAACCCTTTATTGTCTTTATTAGTCTGTCTACATCTCCAAACCTTAAAATGCTCTCTTCCACACTGTGATGTCATGTGGTGTTAGTTTTCAAGTTAACAATTACCTAATGTTCAGTAGAGATTGGAAATTCCAGGGCTGAAGTCATCGAAATGCTTCTAGTGAAGGTGTATGAAATTTCACTTTCTATATTACCACATGACATCACAAAGTGGAACAGAGTGTTTTCTGTTTAAAAGAAGAACTCAGCCTAAATATGCAGGGTTTGTGTGTTAAACATGTGAATGAAACAGAACACAACCCCAGGTATAGCATAGATCAGAAAATATAATCTAATATAAAATGAGCCCTGTAAATAATTGCAGTGTTTGTGAGTTTCTTGCTGTGAGGTGAGGGCACTAGCCACTCAGTCACCATGCTACTAACACAAGAAACTCTATTTGAAATTTATTCCTGCTGTTTACAAATTGAGGTTTTAAATCACAATGCTTTCTCTTTAACCACAATTGCATTTAAAATGAAGAATGTTCTGAAACATATTCTTTGAGTGCTATTCAAGGACGCAGCTACATAAGAAGTCATAAGGAGTGAGTGCCATTTCCCCGTGCTCAATGTTTACACTGTGTCTGAAATAAAGGACAAATAAATCTAGGCTCTTTCAGTCAAAGTCCCTAGTAAATAACCGTATATTTGTATTCATTTCACATGAGACTCCTGTTAGCATTAGCTCCACAGAGAAGCCTTTTTGGGGCTGTGTTGTGTGTACACAGAAGAACAATGCTCTGTGTGTGGCAGGTTTGTCACTGGGCTTTGTAACTGTAATAACAAAACACTGAACAATGTGGACCTCTCAGTTATGGTTTATCAGGATTTGGAGTGTTGCTGAGGTGGGAATACCTGTTGATAATTTGTAGTGGCAGCACGCTGAGGGTGCTTTACCTGTATCTTTATGGTCGAATGTTCAGAAGGTGGAGATACAATGCACATATTAACAAACACTGTCAAAAAAGATTTTAAATTGTCTGAAAACAAAACACAAAATCAATACAAGTCACGGTGCTGTTTTAGGAGTTTGATTTTCAACAAAAGTCTTGGAACTGTAATTTTATTAGAAGAAGAGACTTGTTTAATAGCACAAATCAGCTCACCTTTTGTAGTTCGAGTTCTTTATTTTCAGATTGTTAAAACAAAGCTCAGTAAAAGAGCTTCAGACAGAGCAGTGCCTATAGTTAGCATCACACCCTCAAGGAATGTAAATGGCGTCAGCTGCAATGTATCAGTTGCGGATTATTATTTTGTATAGAGCTGCAAGATATATTGCAAACAAAATTAAATTGCAATTTGAATGATTGCAATTAGGAAATCACAAAGATGAACCATGTAGCATTTCTAGTGGAGTCCGCCACGTACTTCTCTCCATGGAAATGTTATTGCTTTGCCTTGAATGTTCCACAGTATAGATTAAACCTAGTTATCACAATGTAGATGTAGAGTAAACATCACTTACGTTGATGGTTTTCTATAGCAAAATATCTGTGGTAATGTCTCCCTTATTTTCCACCAGCTTCATAAATCTGCAACAAGTTACTTATTAATGATTTACTTATTACTTATGTTTTATTCATTACCATAATGTTAGTTTTGCTCAAGAGTAGTTCACTAATGCTCATTGTTGTTAGCATTTACATTTTCGTCTTTCTTACCTTGATAGTTGTGGATAAATTCTTCATGGACAGAATATTTCTTTTGTGGACCTTGTTGGATGAAGATCTGGTGATGGGACAGATTTATGAAGCTGGTGGAAAATACGCGAGACATTTCCTCAGATATTTTGCCATAGAAAAGCATTAACATAAGTGCTGTTTACCCTACATCGAGGCACCTGTGAAAAGGTCTAAAAGGTCTATTCAAAGAAGGAATTGTTGTATTTTTTAGCAAAAGAAACACTTGTAATAAATAAATGAAAGATGGAAATGTTTAAAGTCATATCATGAAACATTCCAGGCAAAGCAGTAACATCTCCATGGAGACAAGTAGGTAGCGGACCCTCCACCAGAAAAGTGAAAAGTGAATTAAGCCAATATCCAGTCTTATTATGTATACAACTCTGCCAACTCTAGTTTAGACCTCAATTAACTTGTTTTGAAATGTATGGGATTATAATATACGTGTTCTCATTTAAATCGTCTCTCAAATGTTAATGCTCGTGGATATGTTTATATGTACTCTTTGAAACCAACTATTAAAACATAAATCACACATCTAATCTCCATGCTTGTCAGAAAAACTTGATATTTTGTCAGTATGGTGCAGCTCAAAATTTTGCATTCACATCTTCGGACTTTGAAGAGGAGATGGGGAGTCAATAAAACCAAGCACCGGATCTTGTGAGGGCTTGGCGGTTCAGTGGGGAGTTTCCAATTTGTTAGCTTCAAGGCAACATTTTCCGAGCGCACATCCAAGTCAGGTGGGTCACTTTGTGTAACACCTGATGGATGGTTATTTTGCTGAGCTTGTGTGGAGAATTGACCCTATTGTGCACACTGCAAAAAGCAATATCTAGGTAAGTTAAAATGAAGGTTCACTATGTAACTTTTCCGTTGGGGGTCCATCACCTGCTTGTTTCTATGAATATGTCATTACTCTGCCTGGAATATTCCACAGTATGATATTAAATACACCTTTGCCTTATATTACTTTTTGTGTTTATAGCTCAGAAATAGAGCAGTGTTACCTCTCCACAACTAGTCTAGTGTGATCTCCATGATGAAGCAATCGAATCTCCATGGAGACAAGCATTTGACAGATCCTCCCCCCGAAAAGTTACACAATGCACCTTTAACTCGGATAGATTTTTGTTTTTGCAATGCAGATGCAGACTGTGCTTGTGCTTCAGTCTGTTGAATATTCTATCTTTTCTCTCTAATTGCAGATCCATCGGAGAAAGTTAGCCTCCAGGTCCTGAGCAAGGGTCCCATCGTCGAGGGCGATAACGTGACTTTGAAGTGCCACGCTGATGGCAACCCCCCGCCCAAAGCTTTCTACTTCCACATCAAGGTCAGTGAGGCGAGCACTGTTGAAATTCAAGAATAATACTGGACCATTGTGAAGTCTGCCATCTCTTTGCTATTCAGTCTCCCAGCCACTTGTTACAGCTTATCATATATTTGAATAGACGAACAGAAGAAGCTCAATTTGGGGGTCATGATGAAGCTGACATATTTGGGAGAGCTTGTAATGCCATATAGGTCCCAGGACTAAAGCCAATCTCATTTTAATTAAATTTAATCTGACTACAATTAAGTCCTTCTGCAAATCACGTTATGTTTTGACTGTCATCTCATCTTAGTGCATATGAAAGGTTCACATGTTTTTTCTAATTATTACTATTTTATCGTAGTTTCACATCAGTCAAGAGGCAGTTTCCAATAAAAATTGGAAGAAAAAAATAGTGTTCAGTCTAAAAAAGGAATCTCAATACACAAAATTCCATTCAAAATGCAGAGACATTTTTCTGACAGTTCAAACCTTGTTTTAACAAAAGTAATAGTTTTCTTAGTCAGATCATACCTACTGTGTAAATTAGACAAGCTTTAGCGCTTGTTAAACATTATGGTTGCTAAGTAGGAGTTACAGAATTATGTCTGTAAATGGCACATCTGCTGCCTGTGTCCAACCAGGAAGTAAAATTATAAATGTCACCAAAAACTGTCAAACTAAAGGTGGTCTAAGGGAGTGTGACGTCACCCATACCGTTCGGCTCCATTCAAATTAAGATCACCGAGACGAGCGGTTATAGGGGTAAATTAATTCCTATTAGAAATAGGAATTCATTAACAGCAAAATGTTGAAATAAAAACATGCAGAGTGGGTTAATACAAATGTTTTAAGACCAAAGTGACAAGGCTCACAGCAGCAGTTACGGAGAGAGGGATGACAATTTCTCAGAATAAAGTCAATTGGAAAGAGTCGAAGGAGCCTCAAGCGCCTCCATGAACACATCCTATTTGGAATGCAGCTAGTGGGTTAGCTATGTCCATTTATATATGGTCTATGGTACATACGCATGTATGAATATACAATGCGATCACAACTAGGGCCTAGCCGATATGGGCACTTGGAGACATATCAGCTATCTGCCTAAATCTTGCCAATATGGGTCCACGCCGGCATGTTATATCTCATTATAAGTCTTCTACTGTCTGTATTGCATCTGTTTAACCCAATTTACAGACAGATAAATGTCCTAATATGTGGCAACACATCAGTATTTATCAGAGGAGTATGTATGTATGTGATGCCGTACTGCCCCTGAATGCAACCCAGACTCAAGTGACTCAAGTGTTCTTGTTTACACCAGTGCGCAACACTGAGACGATAACTTTAAATGCTCTTGTGTCTGATCAACAATAATGCCTATAAGTAAAAGTTAACTTAAGCGAAGTTTAGGCCAGCAACAAAACTACGGCTTGTTTTTATCAAAGTGCGAGTGCGGAGAAGAGAGGACTTTCCCACAGACAGAGGACATACACAGCTGTTGTTGACATGCTGGATTATATTCTTTTTACGCACAGTCATTTTGAGTCAGGATTAAAAGGACACTTATTTGTGAAGACTTGTGATCTGAGAAGAGCCTGTATGAGCGGTGAGCATTACAAATGTGTCGGCTTTAGAAGTTCTTTTCATTCTTTCTCATTGGTTAACACTTAACCAATGAGAGCTATTGTTAGCTACTATATATAAACAACCTTTTTTCTCTTACATTGGTCTATTTTAAAGTGACTATAGTGGCAGTATACACGTTACTGGACCTACATTGATATGTAAATGAACTGTGACTAGAAGTATGAATTTACGCATTTAATAATTATTGTGGTGCGGGCTCACATTTATGACAACTGCTAAAGGCTAAGTGGTAGTTTACTTACTTTGTTTACAGGCAAGAATGTCATGCAAAAAATCCCATTAGGCTGACCTACTGTCTTTAAATATGACTATAAAGAGGTAAAATAACAGTAAATATAGCCTAAACAAACCCATCTTAAAGCCAAATGAGTCAAACCTAAGTTTTATAATCAGCTGAAGACTTACAGTGAATTTGAACATCACTATCACTGTTATATCGGTTATATGGGTTTCATATCAGATCCAAAAAAATCCATCTTGGTCAGGCCCTAATCATAACACATCGGAAAATTGTGTGAATTGTGTGTTGGTCTTTGTGTATAACTAATTTGCAATCATCATGGAGTTTGGGTATAGCCTAGAAAAACATAGGGTGGTTATGTATTTGTAGATGCCATGATTGCATTAAAATGTCTTGGAAATGAATCGTACAACGTGTGCAAGCGCTGAGTGCAGTCTAACCTGTCATATGCACTTTAAACTATGCATTCCCTTTCTCCTTGATTTGAAATAAACCCTCCCTCCGTTTATCCAGGGCCAGAAAACGCTGGTGGAGAATTCTGATACGTACACTGTGACTGGCATCGGGCGCGACGCGGGCGGAGAATACAAATGTGCACTGGCCGACAACGAGAAAATGGAGGCCTCCCAGAGCATCGTGGTCAGCTGTGAGTACCCATGACATACGGGAGCCTTATCAAACACAAGAAATCACAACAGACATAGCCCACAAATCCAACTGTTGTCCCTGGTTTCCCTCTAGCCCGCCCCCCCTCCTCTCCTCTGTCTTCTCTCTCCTCTCTCCTCGCTCTACCCTTTCTCCTCTCCTTTCTCTCCTCTCCTTCTCTCTTTCTTCTCTCGCATCTCCCTCCTCTCCCTCCCCTCTCTCCTCCAAGCTGCACTACATGATAGAAATTTCATAGAGCTACAAGAACGTTACAGACTGCCACACTGCGGGGGATTTAGTTTGTGTAGTTTGGGAGAATTGAACAAATGATATAAGTGTATGTGTTGTTCCAGACTCGTATTTAAAGTTGCCAAACGCCTCGTGTTTAGTCATTGCACAATCATTCACGCTTGCTTCCATTAAACTGTGTGTAAATGAGCAGCAATAGTTAGCTTTTTTATGGGAGCTTGTTTATAGTTCAAGTTTGATATGACACTTTCAGAATTTTCTTTTAATTTAGTTTCTATTGCATTTTATCAGTGTTGGGAACTAATTGAATACAAGAGAATACGTAGTCTGAATACTGATTTGGAGTAGGGGTGGGCATGATTAATCGATTAATCGATAATTGATCATTAAGAATTGCATCGATTATGTTAATTTTAATCGACAAACCGAATGTAGGTTGCTGTGCGTAGCGTGACCAAACAGCGGTCCGTACATGTAGCTCTCTGCACTCAGAAGGAGCGAGCAAACAGAAACAGTCGGTCAGTCTGCAACGTACCGAAGCACAAAGGCGTATTTAACGATGATTTGTACAAGAAATTCCACGCTTTCCGTTGCGTTTGGGACAAGTGTGAGTCCATGTGCACAGTGAACAAAGCAGGAACATATGTTTCGGTGTCCAGTGGGAAAAGGCTTTGCCAGGTGAGAGTCGCGCAATGTCGATGACGAGTCCCCACCTCCCATCCCCCGTACGGTGTCCTGGTCACACTAACCTGTATTCCACTGAGTCATGTCTTTTAATCCGACAGAAATTGACTGCATCAGCGCACAAGAGCTGTAGTTTTATTTTCGCTTAATTTATGCAAATTAGCGATACGGTTTTAAGTTTCGTTTCTGTGAGAGTTGCGCAAAACTGAATTAAACACATTATAATGTCAAACGGATTGATGTGGCTCTAGAGTCGTTACGGTTTATATGTCGTAAAGTTGAATTTATTTATGCAGATTAGTAGTGCAGATAGTAATAATAATGATGATCATTTTAATATAAAAACGTTAATGATTAATCGATAATCAATTGTTAATTCTTCCAACGATCAATTAAGAAAATTTCATCGAATGCCCATCCCTAGTTTGGAGTTAACTGTATTCCAGTACAGTTACTTTTTCATTTGTTGGTATTATTCAGAGTACAGTTACTTTCCTAAAATCATTGGAATATATTGTGGGATCTCAGAATTTCAAACTGCACATAACTAGCAAGAAAAATATGAAACACCATTCTTGTGGTGAGTGCATGTGTGATTTTTCCTTCTCCAGTTATTGATAGGAAATGTGAAAGAAATGGTGAAACAAACATCAAGATGTTTTTACCTCTATGTTGCGTCTTTACTCTATAATTTTACTTGATGTAAGAGCATTCCAAGTATTCAGAATACAGGACTCTGATTGGACAATGTATACAAAATACAGATACAAAATACATTTTAATTCAAGTATTCAGTATTCTGTAACTAAATACATGATGGGAAGAATACTATAGCTAAATAGTATTCTTCCCGTCAGTGTATATTATTGTATGCTATGATTATGTGTAGGTGTGTTTGTTCAGAGGAAAGACACTCATTTATGCAACATATTTGACATTTTCACTATTCTGATGAGAAAAATGGGTGTGTTTCATATGAATTTTACACAAGAAGTGGTTTAACAAAGACTTTTAGTATCACAGCCATGATTTAGCCATTATTTTTTATTGAACTGTATCGAATAAATTTTAAATGGTATATATGGTATCAAACCGAAAGTGCACTGTATCGAGATATGTATCATATCGGCAACTTCTTAACAATACCCAGCCCTAATTATGTAGTTAAAAAGGTCCTATGTTATGCAAAATTTTACTTTAGTTTATTTTTTTTTATAATTTATTTTAGCATTATTAGTCTTTCTATGTCTCCAAAGCTCAAAATGCTCTGTTTCACCTTGTGATGCCATGTAGTGGTAGTTTTTAGGTTAACAGCTATCTTTTACCTTTTGTTTAGCAGAGAAAATAACTCAGCCTAAATATTGTGTAAATATTTGAATGAGTGAATAAAACTCCAGGTATGTTTTTAACAAGGAAACAACATTATGACATAGAACAGAAAACAGCGTCATATGGGCCCATTAAATACTTCTATATATAAACACGCCGCGTAACAAGCGTCTCTCATTCACTGTAAATAAAGTCATGAAAGCGGAGCGATGCTAATCAAATTTCAACTTTGGAGAACCCAGCCTGGCAGGGAGTCTCAGTGCAGTACCGAGGAGGAGGAGAACTAATTAGAAAATTCTGACACGGAAAGAGAAGAAGTGACAAAGTGTTTGGGTGGGCAAGACGCCAGGGCAAACTGATAAACGCCATTTTATTCTCTT
This sequence comes from Boleophthalmus pectinirostris, assembly GCF_026225935.1. Lineage (NCBI taxonomy): Eukaryota > Metazoa > Chordata > Actinopteri > Gobiiformes > Gobiidae > Boleophthalmus > Boleophthalmus pectinirostris. Next base: position 15,928,191 of record NW_026571018.1, read on the forward strand.
ACTATTCTTCCTCCTCTTCCTCCTCCTCATCCTCCCTCCCAGTAGCTCTCCCTTACGTAATTACTGCCCTCTCCCCAGGTGAACGTTTGCAAGGCTTCAGTTCAAGTAGGCCGTATGATTGTAATAAAAATAAGTCTGACACATCCTCCCTTCTCCACTGTCCCATATGGATCCTAATGCCCTTCACACATTTTAAACAAAGAAGTGGGTTTTTCACAACACACAACTTTTAAATTGAGTTTGTGGCAGAGCAGAGAAAAACAATCGCTTTCTAAATTGTTTAAGATATTTTGCGAGTGTGTGTGCATTTGTGAGTCCCCCTGAGAATTATTTACTTATACAGGAAAAAAAAATAAGTGGCTAAACCCCAGGCTGCTTGATGGCTGGGAACATTAAAGGGCTCATATTATGCTATTTTCTGATGTTATAATGTTGTTTCCTTGTCACAATTACCCAGAGTTGTGTTTTATTTCGTTCAAGCAGGTTTAAAACACAAACCCTGCATGTTTAGGTTGAGTTCTTCTCTCAAACTACCACTTCATGACATCACAAGGTGGAACAGAGCATTTTGAGCTTTGGAGATACAGACAAACTAATAAATCAGAGTTACTCAAACATGTGTGAATGAAACAAAACACAGCTCCAGGTGTTTTTTTTTGTTGGTGTAACAACATTATAACATGACATAAAGCTCACAAGAATTGATTTTGTGTACTCCTTTAATGGTGGACTATGTAACTTTCTATAGGGATCTGCCGCTTGCTTGTCTCTATAGAGCGGTGTTTCGAAAGACTGGGTCACAAGAGTTTTTTTGGGTCGCCTTGTCATGATCTGCATGTACAGTAGACCTGCAATGTACAGTTCTGATACATAAGATTTTTGTGCTCACCAAAATGAAGACGAAGCACAGAAACAGACTGAATGCTGAGTCTGAACTGCTGCTGCACTTCCTCCTGCACCCCAGACTCGAACGTGCTACAAAAATGCAGAAAGGCCCACCTATCTCATTAGAACTGTTGAAATGTTAAGACATATTTCGTATAATTTCTAATCTTTTTTTTTTTGTTATTATTGTATTGACTATATTTTTTCCAATATTGCTGGTTCAGTTGAATGTTGAAAAGAAAAAGAAATGGGCTACATTTAATGCCCAAATAAGCGACTTAAGGATCAGAATTTTTTGCTGGTTCAATTACTGTTCAGAGAGACACGATCACTCAGTTAACAATAAAATATCCTCATTAATGTTTAATAATGGTCAAATCCACCTTTATTTTGTGATTTACAAATAATGTCTATTCGTAAATCAAAGGTTTGTGACTTTGATTTGTAACATGGTGGCTGAGTGGCTAGCACTCAGGCCTCACAGCAAGAAGGTTCTGGGTTCGATCCCCGGGTTGCCCGGGCCTTTCTGTGTGGAGTTTGCATGTTTCTCCCCGTGTCTGGATGGGTTTCCCCTGCTCTGGTTTCCCCCATCAACCTAAAACATGTTACAGGTCTCCAAAAAAAAAAAAAGGTCAGTTAAATACAATCAATTCTGTCTTTGTGTTCTTAGGCAAGACACTTCTCCCACATTGCCTAGTATGAAAGAGGTGTGTGTGAGTGATGGTGGTGGTTGGAGGGACTGATGGCGCTGAGTGGCATGGCAGCCGCGCCTCTGTCAGTCTGTCCCAGGGCAGCTGTGGCTACAATAGTAGCTTACCATCACCAGGGTATAGAGTGAATGAATAATGCTGAATAATGCTCTGTAAAGTGTGTTTGGGGACAAAAAATGTCTGTGAAAAGCGCTATATAAATAAAGACCGACTTACTTACTTACATTTTAAAATATGGGTACCCAGAAAAAAACTTTGGGAAACACTGATGTAGAGATGTATTGCTTTGCCTGGAATGTTCCACAGTAGGGCATTAAACGTATCTAACATGCATTTATCAAGTTCTAAGTGTTTTTATTGCTCATATTCATTGTGTTCTGGCAGTTGCCGTGGGCGCTGTGTTTTCAGTTTGAGAGAAGAAGTGCCAAAATATGCAGGGTTTGTGTGTTAAACATGTGTGAACGATACAAAACAAACAAATAGGTCAGAGGTCAGAAAGTAGCGTAATATAGGCACTTTAAGTATTTAGTTGATGCTGTTCCACACTCTTCCCAGGTGCTGACAAACTCTAGGCTGATTTAACTATGGGAAGACAAAAGCGCTAGCTGCAAGTATAAACAAATCTTGAAATACATATGGTCAATTACCGTGCCAACACGGGAGAAGCAATTTACAATGGCAGACTAGCATTGTTTTCCACCTCTAAAAGCACCTCTTAGTCTAAATAGGAAACAAATGAGAAACATCAATATGGATTTTTTAAAAACTAGCTTCAATTCATTACATAAATTAGACGCCATTACCGGCATTTCCTGTTGAAGTTCTCTGCTTATACTGCATTTTCACACCAACATGCATGTGTATTGTCAACTTAGCACTAATAATGTGGAACGCTATTAAGCTACAAAGTGCCGAGGTGAATAGACTATCAATTATAGGAAGTGTTAATAGTCATATTGTATAGCTTTATTGTAATAGGTTTGTTTTTTTGTGAAAAGATGATGAAGGATTGCATTATTATAGCTTTTGTATCTTGATAATTGTTTGAACTTATTTTGAAAGGGCTTCACTCAGTTGCTGGTACCACTTAAAAATAACTACACTGAATTATCCTCAATAATACATGGACAAAAGTTAAATTCACAATGTACAAATAGTTAATTAAGAATGATTCAGGTTCAAACGCTACTTAAAGGGTTAGGGTATTGATTAAGTAGGTACTGTAGCTCACTTGGTTTGAGTGTGAGTGTTTGTCCACTGATCCCAAGGTTGGTAGTTACTGTTGTTGGGTCCTTGGGCAAGACACTTAACCCTCCTTGCTCCCAATGCCTGTGCACACTGGTGTATGAGTGTGTGTGTAAAGTGCTTTGTGTGATGTAAAGTGCTTTGTGTGACTAGTAGGTGGAAAAGCTCTGTATAAAAATGTGAGTAAGAAAGTTTGTATTTATGTAGCGCTTTTCACTGACTCATGTCACAAAGACGCTTTACAGATCATTATTCTTTCACTCCACACTCAGTGGTGGTAAGCTGCAATTGTAGCCACAGCTGCCCTGTGACCATGTGAGGGTATTAGATAAGTAGTCACTAAGCCTAAATCATTTAAAAACTATTAGTTCATTATTAAGTATTTGTTCAAGATTTATTAAGGCTGTTAAATGTGTAGTCAGAACATTCAGTCACTTGTTTATGTATAATGAAGTCTGATCATCTGTGGACTTTATTTGACCCTTGAATATGCATCACTGTTCAGGGTGTTCTGGGTCCATTTTGCATACTACTTCAGCATTGAATTGTCAGTTTCTACCACTGGTGAAAATCATTATCTTGTTTTATCCTTTGGCCAGCCGTCATTGGACTAATATGGATGTTCCTGTGGACAGCTCATACCTGGCGCCATCACCAGAGTAAAAGGCAGAAAATGCCAGATTGATTTTATATTGAATTTAAAGGGGCTCTGTGGAAAACATGGTGTCAGGCTCCCAGTGGTAATTGGTATTACCAACAGGCTGTGTGACATTTCAACTTGGCATCACCGTGCAGCTGTGTCAAAACAAGCTGAAGCTATGGCTGAGAAACAACACTGTTAACAACAATAGTGTCACTCTTACCTTTCGCTCGCTTTGTCCTCCACAAGACCCATGTTTACACAAAACACTAAGTGCTGTTTAAAGAAAACTTAATCTGACATGACACGATAACAGACCACTACTTATCTCAAACAAATGATGCGAGCAGTGGTTAAAGTGAAAATAAAAGTCATCAAGAAGTTTTAACTCCCTTACCATACCAGAACTTTGAGCAGCAGTAGTGGTTGGCAGAGTGTTTGTCCACTTTAGGTTGCTGGTTCAATTGCTCCTCACATCAGTGCACGATGCCACTGGGCAAAGTACGTCACCTGTCTGTAGTGTTTTTGCTCAATGTATGATTGTGTGTGTTTGTGAGTGTGATGAAGGTTTGTTGATACAGTTTGAGTACCCACGGTGTGTACAAAAGAGCTATGTAAATGTCATAGTCGTATTTGTTCTAATACAACGAATACTACAACTACTACTACTATTATAATGAATTAAATATGTGCTATTACTGTTATCACTTCTGCTACTACGTCTGCTCTGTGTTCATAAATTCCAAACTCATTTTACCATCTGTATTACAGAAAACCCTTCATTAAACATTTTAATGAAAGTAGTTAATTTATACTACCCCTCAAAGTTAACATTATATTGGATGTTTAGTGCTGCAAGGATCTTAGATAAAGTAAAAGCGGACTCATCTGTGAGGTTTACGTGAACACCAAGCATCTCAGCATTTTCTGATTTCTGGAGTTGTTAAATGTGAGCAGTTACATCTTTTTAATCATGTTTCTCTGATTGTTCAGACCTGTGCAGGTTTTGACAAGGGTAATTATGGAAACATGAAAGAGAAAATGTTAAAGAATGAAAGAGTTTTTTTTTATTTTTTTTATCCATTGTACTTTGTCTGTGTCAAATACAACAGTTACTCTAAAATCATTGATTCACTGACACATGTCACCAGGTGTTTTTATTATCAGACTTCTTTCATGCATGTAAACTCAAAAATTAGAACTCATTACTAGGTTATGTGATGATTCTAGTTATCTGATTTTCTGGCCATGCAAATGCACCTCATGTCTCAGTCTACTCACTGGATTCATTGTAGATTTAATCTTTTCAGAGGATTAAATATTAGCAGCCTTCGCCCTGTATCAGTTCAGCCAGGACCAGTCTAATCCACTAAATTGACTTTGGCAAAAATCAGTTGTGGACCCTCATAAACCTCGTGCCCCTCTGTGCTCGGGGACTGTAGATCAGCACTTGTATTGAATCATTACTAATTGGATTCAGCCCAAATCTATTTTGTTAAATGCACCGCATAAAAAATTATTTAAAGCAACAGAAATGTAAAGTATAATTCTGCGCAGTCGTCCACTCTTTATCGCTCTGGCCTGTTTGGTGCCTTAATCCATTTAATTCAATTATCTAAAAGTAATTAACACACATTGTAGCTCGTGGCTCTGGGCCTGTGCTCCTCCGGGCCACATGAAGACGCTCTAATGTTCCCACTTAACCCACAGCTGCTGTATAATAGACTGGCTCTGACTGCAGGAGAGTCTTAGTCAGGTTCGAGCTGGTTTTAGTATTTTTATGGTGTTATTATTTTTATCAGTGTTGTTATCCTTACATCTGCACCTTACTGTGAATTAAGAGCTGCCTTATTAAAAGTCCTATAGTACGCAAGTGAGCTTTACGCCATGTTAGGATAATGTTACTTCCTCAAAACATACCTGGAGTTGTGTTTTGTTTTATTCACACATGTTTGAGTAACCCTTTATTATTAGTATGTCTGCATCTTCAAACCTTGTGATGTCATGAAGTTGTAGTGTTCAAGTTAACAGCTACCATTTACTTTTTCTTCAGTAGAGATCAGCAATTCCAGGGCTGAGGTTTTCCAAATGATTCTAGTGAAGTTGTATGTAGTTTCAAAACACAGTGGAGCGCTTCATGTAGTATGACACGACATCACAAGGTGGAACTTTGGAGCGAGTGTTTTCAGTTTGAGAGAAAACCTCAACCTAAATATGCGGGGTTTGTGTGTTAAACATGTGTGAATGAAAAAAACACTTATCTGCAGATCAGAAAATAGCATAATATAGCATATTTCATCCACGGTGAGCTCAATTAAGTTCTGTCTTAAACCTGCATTGCATAACTTTTCTGGTTAAGAGTCTGTCACCTGCATGTCTCCATGGAGATGTTATTATTTTGCTTACAATGTTCCACAATATGGCAATTAAACTTATCTGATTTCATAGAGACAAGCGGTTGACGTCACTCACTGTACACTCTTCACAGTGAGAATGCTTTATTTTCAAGGTCGTTTTGCGGATAAACAATTGTAATCAATTAAATACAAGATACAATCCAAACATACTCGGCAAAGCAATAATATCTCCATGACGACAAGCAGATGTCAAAACCCTCTATCATAAAAGTTAAAAATATATGTTTCTATCTGGTCACCGAAATGTTCACAACTTTTACGCACATTTAAACAGGCCCATTGCTATTGACAGTGTTTCATTTAGTCTGATTGTTTCACAGTGTGGCATCCAAGTGTATTTGTCATCTCGAAATGGGCCTACTCATTTAGTATACAATATTATTAATGAAGTTTAATTTAGGAAAGCACAGAACACTCAGCCTCCGCCCTCTGTTCGAAAACAGCTCTGTTATTAGGTGATGCACTTTTTGGCACAGCTACCAAGCAGATTTACATTTTGTTAACAGTTTTGTGGATATTTGCGAAAATCTTTAAAGGTGCACTGTATAATTTTTCAGTTGAGGATCCGTCGCCTGCTCGTTTCTATGGATAGGTCATTACTGTGCCTGGAATGTTCCACAGTATGACTTTAAACACACACTACTATACATTTATTCAGTTACAGGTGGTTTTAAAGCTCAAAAATACCTTAAAAAACAGGGATTCTGACTGTGAGCGGGGGTTGCCTCTCCACAGATCTGACCTGTAACGTAGTCTAAATTGGTCTACATGAAGATAGAAAGCTTTAATGCTATACTGTGAAACATTCCAGACAAAGCAATAACATCTCCATGAAGAAAAGATTTTAAAATTCTGCAAATTCATCGTCATTTTTTTCCCAAATTGAGTTTTTTGTCTCAGTTTTACAGTTTAATCTTGTTACATTAGCTGCTTAGTTTTGTGTTTTCCGGGAAACCTTGAAAGATGACTTTGATAATAATGCTATGAGGCTAATGAATTAACATATAAGTTAATTTGGTCAGCCATAGCCCCTGTATTTAATGTTAACAAAGACACAATACTGGCTTCCATTGGCAGACTCAGCGTGAGGGCTATGCTAATTTCACACTAGTCTGGTTCTGTTCATGTGGGAGGCAGAGTCAGTGTGTACATGAACAGAATGTAGAGATACAAGACTGATCTGCAGAGCCATAAAGAGAGGTGGATAGTACTCACTTATACTTGAGTAATTTTATTTAAAAGGCACATTGTGTAAATTTTTTGGTGGAGGGACTGTCAAATGCTTTTGTCCATGGAGATGTTATTGCTTTGTGTGGAATGTTTCACAGTATGGCATTAAACCTTTCTGTCTTTGTGAAGACCAAACCAGACCAAGTTACAGGTCAGATCTGTGGAGAGGTGGGACTGCTCACAGACAGAATGCCAGTTTTTCTAGGTATTTTTGAGCTGTAAAACCACCTGTAATTGAATAAATGTAAAGTTGAGCTGTTTAATGTCATACTGTGGAACATTCCAAGTAGAGCAATGACACATCCATAGAAGCAAGCACGTGAGAGGACCCTGAGTAATATTTAGTTCGAAGTACATTACTCTTTGTAACAAACAGGCTGGTTTGTTACCCCAAACCACACTTAGCACCTTCACCCTTCACTAGAGCACTTTAAAACACTGCACTTTCTTAGCACTTTTAACATATTTGCACATCACAAAATAAATTGCACACAATTGGTTTTAAAAAATATTTATTGGCTTTCCTTTAACATTTTTTTATTCCTGAGGCACAGCACTTTAATTGAAAGTTGCTTGTCCCTGGAGGAAAAGGGAGACAATAACAAATTACATTTTAAATTGACTTTGTGCAATAAATATGGTGCAATATCTGTTTTAGAATGTTTTAAGTGTTGATGTGTTTAGTGTATTTTATTGTGTTTTAATGAATGGTGGATCTGCTTTTACTTACCTCCCCTTTTTATCTTCTGTCCAGGTGTGAAAAGAGTCCCCCGGAAACGAGCTCCCTCTTTTATGGTTCCGGGCTGGACCACGTGTAACATTTTGTACAGGGGTTTTAGGTTAGGTGTTTTATTGGTTTATGGGTTTTAACATTTAATTGGTGTAATGGTTTTAGGGTTTTATGTATATAGTTGGTGGTTTTAGTTAGTTATCTGGGTTTTGGGTTGTTTTATGGAGGTTTAGGTTTTGATTTTACGCTAATGATAATTTTAACCATCCCTGTTTTAGCATAGTGGTTTTATCCAATCAGTAGGACCGGCATAAAAGGCGCCTTCAAGATCAGTCTGTGTTCTGCTGCTGGAGAGGAAACTGCTGCCTGCCTCCATTTTGCACCCTGCACTTTTTGCACTTGCACTTTATAATCATTGAAGAAACAAAAGTAAACCGTGGACCACAACTACCTGTCTGTGTCTGGATTTGTTTTTTACCTTGCTCACTGAACCCCAAGCCGCTCACGGTCAACCTACGTTATACTCTTACTTAGGTAAAAGTTTTGATTACTGAGAATAAGTCTGTAGGCCTAACTGACAACACTTTTTGTTGATAACTATAATATATTGGATTTAAACACCACCTTTCAAAACACTCTTTACATTGTATTGTTCATTCAGTCCATACTTGCTGATTGTAAGATACTATTGTAGCCACAGCTGCCTTGGGACAGACTAACAGACAAAAATGATTTGAGCATTTGTATTCATTCAGGTATGATTTAATTCTTCAAATTTTCATGGTATTTATGAAAATACAACATTTGTTTTTACTTAAGGTTTTGTCTTTCCAATTACATCAACTTATTGGTGCATTGTGTAACGTCTCTGGTGGAGCATCCGTCACCTGTTTCTGTCTCGTGGCAAGTCAGTACAGTAGTCAAAGATTGAGTAAAGTTAGGTAGAAGTGGAAGTAAGAGCAGTGGAAGTATGAGTGCTCAAGTAAAAGTTATTGTAACTGTCAGGACATAACAACTGATTTATAATTTGTTAGTTTATTAAAGGTGCATTTGTATAACTTTTCTGGTTGGAGCGTTCGTCACCTGTTTGTTTCTTTGGATATGTTAATGCTCTGCCTGGAATGTTCCACAGTATGACATTAAACAGCTTTACCTTACATTTATTCAGTTACAGGTGGTTTTATAGCTCAAAAATACCTAGAAAAACAGGTGTTCAGACTGTGAGGGGTTGGCTCTCCACAGATCTGACCGGTAACCTAGTCTAGTTTGGTCTCCATGAAGATAGAAAGGTTTAATACCATACTGTGAAACATTCCAGACAAAGCAACAACAGCACTTGACAGACCCTCCACCAGAAAAGTTACACAATGCACCTTTAATAAACTAACACATTTTAAATCAGATGTTATGTCCTGACAGTTACAATAACTTTTACTTAAGCGGTGGTACTTTTTGCTCTTACTTCCACTTCTACTTAACTTTACTCAATCTTTGACTATTCTACCTACTTTTTGCCACGAGACATGAAAGTATAACCTCAAAAGAATTTACTGTAATTATTTTACATAAAAAGCCCCTGTGAAGTGGTTATGACATCGCAGCTTTAACAGAAATAAGAAAAGGAGTGAAATGAGCGCTGTTAATGTACGCATATTCACCTCTCCGATGTGACTCAGCTAACCTCGCTTTTTGTAACTTGTTTGTGCAGACCTGGACCTGTCTCTGAGTCCAACCGGGAGGGTGGTGAAGACAGTAGGGGACACCTTGTCTGTGAAGATGGAAAAGAGCTCCTCGGGCGAAGCTACCGTGTCATGGAGAAAGGTAAGTGGCACTGAGGTCGGCCGTTGATCAAAGAGGGAAACTGCGCGGCAAGATAGAAGCAAAGAGGAAATGAAAAAGTTTGTAAGAACAGAGTGATTTGTCTAACTGCCTGTTTACTTTCTCCCTGCGGTCGGTAATCAAAGGAGACTGAAGAAAGTCTGTCACCGCTCTTATAGACTGTGAATAGTAGCAATTTTCCCCTAGTAGATGATAGGGTCATTCCTTAGCCCCTGCACTTAGTCTGCACTATATGTCTGATAGAGAGTCCATCCTCAACTATAAAAGCTCCAAGCAAGGCCACCAAAAAACCTCTCCCAAATGGATACACCGAAAAATAAAACGAAAAAGGAAACTTGATGCTCTAATAACTGAGTAAAGCTTTGAAATTATTTGATGGATTTGGTTATGTGTTAGCAAGTAAGAAAATGGTTCGTAGAGACAGACCAGAGATATTTTGTTTTAGCTGACCACAAAACATGACTACACAGCACTTTTATAGGTTTGTGGATAAAAAAGAAGACGGTGGGTGAGTTTGTGCTCAATTTAAAGGGCCTGTATTACGCTATTTTCTGATCTATGTGATAATGTTGTTTCCTCATCATAAACATACCTGGAGTATTTCACTCACACATGCGTGACACACAATCCCTGTATATATATTCTTCTCTCAGACTCAAAACACTCAACATTCAACCTTGCAATGTCATGTGGTAATACAGGAAGTACAGAACGTGAGTAATAATGCAGGATTACTCAAACATGACTGAAACGAAACACAAATCCAGGTATGTTTTTGATGAGGCAGCAACATTTTAACATTGCTAGCAGCTTACAAGAGTCAATTTTGTTTAATATAGGTCCTCTAAATTGCATAATTTGGGCAAAATAATCAAAATCAACCAAAAACATATTTTGAAATCCAAATTTTTAGCATGCATCTTGAGTATTATGCAGCATAATTTAAAGGAGACTTATTTTGCAAAATTAACTTGTGAGAGCTTTTAGTCATGCTATAATTTCCTCTAATTTTCTAAGTTGTAGTTGTTGAGTGATTCATTTTTGAATCACTCAAACTACTCACATTTGTCAAAAAAAAGTCAGTTTTTACCAACCGCCCTACACGCCTACTGCTTTGAACTTACTTCATTCTTCTTTTTTTTCTTAATTGGTGATACACGTCGGTTATTTTAGATAAATATAGCTATTTAAAATGTTCATATCATATAATAGATCATAATTATATAGCAGACGTAAATGTTCTTTGTTAGGTTTGTTTTGTCGTTATTGATATAACAAAGAAGCTTTTACCTCAATGTACAAGTGTAAAGGTCCTATATTATGCAAATTTTACTCTTGTGAACCATGTTATAATGCTACATACCCACAGTTGCATTTTGTTTCATTCACACACATTTGAGTAAACCTTTATTATTAGGCTGTCTACATCTCCAAAGCTCAAAATGATCTGTTCCACCTTGAAGCAGTAGTTTTTAAGTTAACAGCTACCTTTTATCTTAAGTTCAGTTCCATTGCTGAAATTACACTGTGGAGCACATCCTGTATTACCACATGACATCACAACATAGAACATAGTAGCTTTTGTTTGAGTGAACTCCTAAATATACAGTAGATAAATATAAGAACCCTTAAAACGTGTGTGAATGAAACAAAACACAACTCCAGGTATGTTTTTGATGAGGAAACAACATTATAGCCTAGATTAGAAAACAATATAATATGAACCCTTTAAAGCAGACTCCTGAACTAAATGTGCAATATCCTAAACCAATACAAAGAAGACACAGTGTAATACAATGCTAATCTTATTGAAATAAAGAGTATTGAGATGTGTTGAAATATAGAAAAAAGCCTCCTTATTTCACCATTTTGTAAAACAGTTTGCGCTTTGAGCTATGACTTCGTTGGACATTTGCTCTACTTTGTATATTTGACAGTGAATCCTCCCTAATCTACAGAACTATCATAACAGTGAATGACTCAGGTGGAAACATTTTCACAGAGAATCCAATGAATTTTCAACACAGCTAAAATATGAAGCTAAAATGAACCAGAAGAAGTCATGGCTGATTTATTGTACAACTTTAGCAGCCTATGAATGTTAAGATAATATTCCAGATAAGGTGAAGGCCGGGTTTGGTCATTAAGACTGCAAAAATAGGTTTCGCTCAAGATAACGCTCAGAGAAAATGAGGAAAAAGTAAAGATGAGATATGAGCTTTGTATTGTTATAGCTTGGAACAGTCTCGTGACCCGAAGAGACAGTGAGTTAGAATCGTGCCCGTGAAACGCTGTGTGGGAGCAGCTGGACAAGTGCAAATGATGGCGTTTAAAAGGGAGGAAGCTATAATTACCGTGACAACAGTTGCGTTTACGATTAAATGGCGGTGTCAGGCCCATTATGTGGTGGAAAATACAGACTAGTAATGTGGCCTCCACTTCTCTTTTCAGGATGGGAAAACTGTGAAGGAGCCCGTCTTCACCAAGCTGACGTACTTGGATGCTGGAGTCTACAAATGTGAAGTGACCACTGAAGCCGTCACCAGACATCAGAGCTTTGAGCTGGTGGTTGAGGGTAAAAGGGCGTTTTCATTTTACTGCAGTTTGTTTCAATTGTGATACTTTGTGATACTGCTATCATTACCATTGCCTAAGGGGTGGAGCTAGCTAGAAGCACTGCTCTGTATGAAGCTCTATTTTTAATTCACTCTGATCCTCGTTTGAACACAATCTGATGATAAAGAAGTGACATAGTTGGAATCAGGGGTGGACTGGCTATTTCCAGAATGGCTGTCTGCTGCACTGGATAATAATAAACCGTCCCAAATTGAGCGTCAACCCCCCTCACCCCTCAGTCCTCAATTTCCACTGTAGGCTGATTTGTGGGGGAAAAGTGAAGGGATGTTTTTTGGTCCCACTCATTCCTGGTTTCAGTTAAACAAGTCTCTCATAAAAAATATTATAGTCACAAGGGGTCACAAATATATATCTTCAGTTTAGGTCTTTCACATGTAATTGTAGTGAATCAGTCCAATCTTCTAAGTATCTGCCAATACTTGGTATTAAATTATACCAGTGTAGGGACTTAGAATGGCCTTTTCCCTCCTAAAACTCAGTTAACTTATTACAAAATGGATTCAGTTGTGTTCTGTAGCTGTTATTTTTCCTGCAAGAAGCTGAACAGCTTTGTATGAATTGAAGTTCAAACAGTATAAGAAGTTCTAAGCCAGTTCCGTCCGGTAAACAGTTTTATTACATCAAAGAAAAGGCCCAAACAGGATATCTGATGAACCGATATCTTGGGGCTGACACTCTGTTCAGCCAAATTTCCTGGATTGGCATAAATATTGCATACCAGTATCAGTAACAGTTTGTCCCTGGAATTTTTCACAGTATGGCATCTCCACTGAAACTAGCAGGTGACACAACTACGCCATTACAAATCAAATCTTTGGAGAGGCGAGCCAAAGCACAGAAAGGATCTCTGTTTTCATGTATTTTTAACCATAAAAAGACCTGTAATTGAATGAAAGCAAGCTGGATAACTTTAATACCATAGTATAACATCTCCTTGGATCTTCTTGAAAATATATGATGGACAGTATACCCAAACAGAAAAGTTACACTGTGCAACTTAAAAAACAGAACTGCACGCTTGTTGTTGCTAGAGTTGGTAGAGTCATGCAAAGGTAATGCAACCTCAAGCCATCAAACCAAAAAGTTCGGTTTTAAACTTTGGAGAATTTGTGTTTTCTATAAGAGAACAGCACAGGACCCATCTCCCACTGCTACAGTGTCCATTGTTTAGAGCACAGTGTAGCCCGCCCACACTGACACAGCCTCACCGCCTCAAACTGCTTCTGTATTTTCTGTTTTCTGTAGGTAAACCTGTGATCACCGGTCTCACCAAACAGCGCTCCTCAGATGGAAACCACAAAGTCCTGACCTGTGAAGCCGAGGGAGTACCAGAGCCCATCTTCCAATGGAGCGTCAATGGCTCTAACGTAAGTACAAGTCACCAACTTACATTATACTACTACTGCTGCTACTACTACTACTACTACTACTACTGCTGCTACTACTACTACTACTACAGCAGCAACTACTACTGCTACTACTACTACTCCTACTCCTACTACCACCATACTACCATACTACTATACTACTACCTACAATTTACAGATTTTACAAGTGTATGTGCTTAGGCCAGATTTATTACAAATTGACTTATATTTTGGGGTTCAATAATTTTTGTGGAGATTTTTGTTATTTTTCTTATAATATCATAAGATTTGAGCTGTAGAGGGTTGAATAAGTCACTTCTGTGGCTAAATATTGTTTCATTCTGTATATATTTCAATGATACTGTCTATCTACAAAAATATTTATTGTTTTATTGTTATAAAGTAGTAGCATAAAGAGTTATTCCTGTCAAAATGAGACTTAAATTAGTGATTTAATTAAAAAACAATTTTGAAGACGTTCTCAACAGGCAATCTCTTTAGCTTAATCTCAGAAAAACTCAAAGTCTCATATTCATGATTGCATCAGCTAATCATGTATTATAAAGAATGAAAGACAGATGATGTGATTATCAAAATATGAATACTCGTTAGTTGGAGCCTTATGCCAAACTACACTTTCACACAGAAAACCATTCCTTTTTTCATTAATGGTCAATGGAAACACACATTACAACATCTAAAACAGATTTGAATCCCTTATTATATATTATGGTTATGGATACAAAGTGAATAAAGCTATTTTCTGAATATATTCATCACATACTTCTTGTCAAATTTCTAAATAACTAAAATACTTATGGCATTTAGATGTCAGTAGTGTTGGTTTTACCTCATAACCATGAGATCCAAATATATTACAGTTGTAGCAGTAGTATTAATAGTGAAGTTGTAGCAGTAGCAGTAATTTTCAATTAAATTCGTTAGAGCCCAGGATAATTTTTCTGGGATCCAGTGTACACACTCCTTCAGTACTTTAATATGGTAGTTCTTTAGTACATTTTTAGATGAGGGACATGCATTCTCCATCAGGAAAAAAATTAAAAAGTTTCTAATTACACAAACAACACAGTTGAGTGTGTGGGGACCAGATTGACAGCCTTCTGTATAAGAAAAGAGAGATGAGATGTTTTATTTCTTGTCTGTTTAAATTTTTTTTGTAAAATATTAAAATCTATTTTTTTTAAAAGAAAAGAAAAGAAATACAGGGAGTTATTATTCTGTATTTGTCAGGAAAAAAAGAAGTAGTAACTGTAGTGACAAGTTACAGCAGTAGCAGTACTTTTAAATTCGATTTGTTAGAGCCCAAAACAAAAATCCAAGAGAGGACAAGTCACTGGTCAAAAACAGATTTTTGTTGTGGTCTTCATCGTAGTCTTCCTCCTCATTTCTGATTAGGCTGTGCACAAACCATAATAAACCAGAGCCATAAACAGTGTCATCCAGATGAAGGGATTTTAAAATGATCGCCTCTCGTATCTGAACACATTAGTTTAAATAGTGACAGTCTCAAAGCCTGTGTGTCTGTGTAGGCCCCTCCTGCTGCTGCTGGCAAGAGGAAGGCCCATAACAGCAAACAGCGTCTTGTGATTAAAGTGTTCTTTGAGGATTCTGTCAGAGTTCACTTTGCTCTGGCAATTAAAGTGAAGGAGGGCTCCTACTGGGCTCCCTCACTCACTTTTTCCTCTTCAGTCTGACAGCCTTGTACACTGATGTTTTTACACCACTATCTGCTGAGGACTACAGAGACAAATATATAAAGTAACATCTGATAATATCTTCACTAACACCCACATCAATTATAGGATTAACTGCACTGTAGAACTTTTCTGGTGGGGGTCTGCTACTTGCTTGTGTATAATTGTTGAATAGTGCTGACCATTCACAACAAGAGCTTCTAAATTACAAAATAAAGAACAAACCAGGACTAAACAAGAGTCAAAGACAACAAAATTAAAGATGTAAGATCTATGTAACTTTTCTGGCTGAGGGTCCGATAGCTGTTGTTGCTTTGCCTGGAATGTTCCACTGTATGGTATTAACCTTATTTAGCTTGCATTTATTCAAATAAAGGTATTGTTTTTAGGGGTGTAACAATATTTAAGTCTCACGATACGATATCGTCACTGTATGAACCTCACGCAACTATATTTATTGAGATATTTTGTGGAAGCTAACAAAACTGTTAATATGCTACTTTTTCCTCTTAAAATGTCTTGACAAGACTTAATACAAAGAACTAAGACTTCAAAGTGCTTAGAACTGTTATTTCTTCATGTAGTCTACACTGAAATGGAGCAAAGGATCATGGTCTATGTAGTTCCCTCTGTCTTTTTTTCAGCTATTGCTGCACCATAACTCTTAATTTAAGCAAAGAGACTTGTAATTTGATATACACGATATTATTGTGAGAACTTTGACGATACGATATCACGATATTTTGGTTATTGTTACATCCCCTAGTTTTTATTGCTTGCATTCTTACTGTGGGTGGGCTTGCCTTTCCACAGATCTGATTGGTATTCTAACACAGGAGAGTTTATTTGCCATCAGTCGTAACTGTAATTTGAGTGATCATAATTAGAAAATCACAGGATGCCAGTTATTTAAAAGTGCATTATGTAATTTTTTGGTTGGGGTCTTCTATAGTTATGTCATTACTCTACTTTAAATGTTCTACAATATGGCATTAAAAGGATCTACCTTACCTTTATTCAACTATAGGTGGTTTTACTGCTCAAAAATACCTAGAATAACAGGCATTCTGACTGTGAACGGGGTTGCCTCTCCACAGATCTGACCCGTAACTTGATCTGGTTTGGTCTCCATGAAGATAGAAAGGTTTATTTACATCTGTACTGGACCCAGCACCTTGAAATAAGAGCCCTCAAGACATTGTGATAGTGTTGTCCATTCTAGTCTAGTACAGTCCAGCCTGGCTATGCTTCTGTTGTAGGGAGTATTATACCTCTGATGATGCAGATGAAGATAACAAGGACTGAGCTGGCAGTAATTGCCTTAGATGTGGCACAGAAATGGACTTTCTCTAACAGTCTGTAATGGTGGCAGTGTGACTAAGTCTAGCAGGGGACAAAGTTTCCCACAGCGACAATAAATTGTGCTGTACCTTAACTCAGCCTGGTGGTGTCACCTGCTTGTCTCTATAGAGATATAGAGGTATAACGCATTACTGTGGAACATTCCAGGAAAAGCAAAAAGTGAAGGAGGGCTCCTACTGGGCTCCCTTACTCACTTTTTCCTCTTCAGTCTGACAGCTCTGTACACTGCTGTTTTTACCCTGGATTACAGACACAAAAAAGCATAAAGCATTTGATAATATCTTCACTAACACCCTCATGAGTTGTTGAGTTAAAAGTGCACTGTGGAACTTTTCTGGTGGGGGGTTTGCTCCCTGCTTCTCTCTTTAATTGTAGTGAACAAATTTCTCCACAGTGACAATAAAATGTACCTTAAACTTAAAGGTGCACTGTGGCTCTCTTGCATTTATTCAACTACAGGTGTTGTTTATTGCTCAAAAATATCTAAAAAACATAAATTCTTACTGCAAGTGGGGTCACCTCTCCACAGATCTAACCTGTAATTTGGCTTTTGCAAGTTTCTCTGGAGATTCATACAGTAAGTTTATGGCCACACTGTGGAACATTCTAGGCACATCTTCTTGAAAACAAGCAGATGACAGACACTCCACCAGAAAAGTTACAAATTGCACCTTAACACTTAATGCAAGGTGATGGTTCCTAACATATCCACAGAGACAACTTATGGCCTCCTCCACCTGAAAAGTTAGCGCACCTTTAGATACACTTAACGTTGCTATTGAACTTTGCTGTAAGTGTCTGCGTGTGCACAGAGATGCATCGTAAACTTTTACAGTCTGTGATCAAACAGGGCTGTAGATGAAAGCACAGCAGAGAGGGGATCTTAAAAGGAGCTCACTAATATTTGTCCAGCGCTACAGAGGCCACTAGGGGCAGCGTTCTCTCTCAGGAAAGCTTTTGACTGCGAGCACTTCAGAGAAAGATCATTAAAGGAAGTCTGAAGTCCAAAGTCTTCACATCTTATTATGTCGTATTTCAGATTACATTAAAGATAAGCCACGTTAGATGTTTATACAGATTGCTGTGTTTATCGCTATTCCGAAGCTAAGTAGAAAATCTTGTCTTCCACTCACTCCGTAAAAGAGTTTTTGAGTAATTTTTATTGAGGAAAATATTAACTAATAATTAGTTTTATATCAAGAAGTCATAATTTATTCTGTCCCAATCCTCACTCAAGGGACTGTGTTGATCCTCATGGGAATATGGAAATGTGTGTTAGAAGCAGTCAGTATTTTCAAACCTTTAGAAAATCTGAATTCCCAAGCAGTATTTTTTGGTAACACTTTATTGTACAGTATAATATATTTACAGCCTTAAAGCTTGAAAACAGACCTACTTAATAATGAATCAATATTTTTTTTAGGAATAACTCAGTAAGTCGCACCAGCCAAAAAATGCGTAATGAAGAAGAAAAAAACATATATAAGTCGCACTTTTTGGGGGAAATTTGTTTTATAAAATTAGGGACCAAGAACTGATCTCATCTTGAAACGCAAGTTATAGTAATAGTAATAGACCAGAGAACAACAGACTAACTATGGCATAAACAACTCACTCCAAATCACTAAATCCGTTGAATACTTCATCCTCAGTGTCACTTCTGTGCAACTCCGTGACCTCTAGAGGTAAACGGAGCACCACTTCCTCTTCTGTGTAGCTGTCATCAGACTCAGCTTCAGTTCTAGTTAGAATTATTCCGGCCTTTCTGAATCCCGACAGGTTGGTGTGGGTTGTCTTTACGTTTGTTTAAATGTTAAAATTAGTAATCAGTAAAGAAGTTAGTAAAGAAGTAATGGTGTGATCGACTGACATGATACAGACAGGACAGCGGCTCTTTCTGCAGGAGACATGTGCAGTAAAGTGCAAAGTGACAGTGGTACAGGAGTAACAGGAATAGCAGATACTGGCACACAAGCGTAGAGCATCCTCTTGAGGCTGTCAGTGTGAAAATTTTAATTGCACTGGTGTACAAGTCGTAGGCCCTCCCAAACCATGAAAAAAGTGCAACTTATACTCTGAAAAATACGGTACTTAGGGGCACGGTAGGGTTTAGTGTTAGGTGTTTTTAATTAAAGGTACAATGTGTAACTTTTCTGGAAGTGGGTCCATCACCTGCTTGTTTTTTGAAATTACTGCTTTGCCTAGAATGTTCCATAGTCTGGCATTTCACTTGTTTATGTCTGTGGAGACAGCCGTCAGGCCAAGTTACAGATCAGATCTGCAGAAAGATCCCCGCTTACAGCAAGAATGCACTTTTTTTCAAGGTTTTCATCAGTAAAAACGCCTATAATTTAATTAAAGCAAGATAGATACGTTTAATGGCAAAGTATGGAAAGATAACATTTCCATGGAGACAAGCTGGTAGCGGACCAAACACAAGAAAAGTTACATAGTGCACCTTTAAATAGTTACCAAGCCTGAATCAATCTTAATAAACTATTTTTTTTATTATGAAGTACGCTTTATTAAGGTGTAGTAGTTATACAGCCTGTTTTTCATCATCTAAAATCATGAAAATACAAAAATTACCATGGACCAGAAAGAACTTTTAATTATTTGAAGTAATTTCACTGGTTCAAGAACACAATTAACACTGAGTTCCACAATTTAAAAACTACACTAAACAAATCATTCATCCTTTTACATCTGCAGTTCGACTTAGAAGTGGTGGGTACTGGAGTCTAACCTTGTAAATGTGGTTTCTTTGTGGGGGTACACTCTGGGCTGCTTGTCTGAATGAAAAAAACATGTTGGCATGGTTCAGTGGCATCAACAACTTTCTTTTATTCTCTGATCACTGAGTTTTGTTCTGCTGCCAAGTCGAGATCACATAACAAGAATTTAAACCACAAACTTCGAACAACACATCACTACTCACATATAAACTTAATACTTTAACTATGTCCAAAGTGTTATTAAAGAGCCCATATTACACCTTTTTTCTGATCTATGTTATAATGTTGTTTCCTCATCAAAAACATATCTGGAGTGGTGTTTTGTTTGTTGGCTTTAATCCAGGGTTACTCAAACATGTGTGAATGAAACAAAATACCACTCCAGACATGTTTTGATGTGGTAACAACATTAAAACATGGCTTAAAACTCACAGGAGTAAATTTTGTGTAATACTGGCCCTTTAAATTCAACAAATGATAAGATGAAACCATAAATTTTATATAGACGTGGACCAAGAGATGCCATATTGTTCGACTCTAGACAGCTGAAACCTACCGAGGCTTGCATTTATAGGGGATAATAATTTGGAGCTGGTTTCATATTTAGACTTACGAGTGCGCTGAAGGCACCAGCCCACGCCGCTAGTTTGTCAAGGGGCGGGCGCATAGCAACGAAGCACGATAGCTGTCAATCAAACCAGTTGCTAACACTACCTGGAGCCGACCTTGGAGAAAGATGGGAGTTTGTTATTGATGTTCACGAATCATTCATTAATGTTCGTCAATTTTTCAATAGAATGTGAACTGGAGCCAGGCTTCATTTTCTTATTTCAAACGCAGCAGCTAGTAGGTTAGCGTTGTCCACTTTTACAGTCTATGGATGGAAGACATGTAGAAACTGTTTTTGTTTAATCTCCCAGAGCTACTGTCCCACTGTTTGTGCAGATTACGGCTGCAAGATAAATCATATTCGAATAGAAATCTCAATTTTAGTTGTCGCCATTAGGAAATCGCAAGACAGCAGTTATCTAAGCAGCAAAACTTCCTCTCCTTTCTATTATGTAAAAAACAAAATGCTTGCCCTGTTGTTCTGACCTCTACAAACATGTTCTGAAATACAAGTTTTAGAACACCACACTTTTCCCAGTTTTTTCCAGTTTAATGTTTACTGTTGACCAAAACGTATTCTAAACTTTTGGTTCATGAAAGTGTACCTTTGGCAGATATAACAGCTGAACACACTCGTGGCTCATTCTTTTTACAATAGAAGTCAAATATTCTTCAAATATTCTTCCCAAGTCTGTTGCAGAAGGTCCCATAAATGTGTGGCACTTGTAGGTTGTTTGGCTTTCACTCTTCTGTCCAGTTCATCCCAAAAAACAGCTCGATGGGGTTTAAGTCTGGAGACTGTGCTGGACACTCCATGTTTTCAAGCTTTACCATCTTGTTCTTTTTTCCTGAGGTAGTTTTGGTAGAACTTAGGCTTGTGTTTTGTATCTTTTATATTTTTTTTAACCTCTGGCTGTTCAGTACTTACCTTTGTACCATTTCAAGCTCTTCACTTGCACGACTTAAATTTCAATAAATAACTGGAAAAATGAGGGTGTTCTAAAACGTTTGACCGGTAGTGTATATGCTTCTTATATTAGTTTATCAGCTCATATTTCAGTTTTCTCTCTTTGCCTTTAAAGGTGCATTGTGTAACTTTTCTGGTGGAGGGTGCGTCACTTGCTAGTCTCCAAAGAAGTTATTGCTTTGCTTTGAATGTTCCACAGTATGTCATTAAACTTATCCATCTCTGTAAAAACAAACACCAGGCCAGTTTATTGATCAGATCTGTGCAGAGGAGACCCCCTCTTAGTAAGAATGCTGAAATAATCTTTTTAAGGTATTCTTGAGCAGTAAAAACACCTGTAGTTGTATATATGTGTGCAGGATTAGTTTAATGTCATGTAGTAGAACATTCTATGCAAAAAAATAACATCTGGTGACATATGGTGACAAGGCGGTTGCTCATCTTCCACCAGAAAAGTGACAGTGCATAAATCACTAAGTCATGACAATTCAGAAAAAAATATTGTGAAAAATGCCCAAAAAATATACCAAAAAACCCAGCAATTTGATATTTTTCCAAATTAGTGCCGCCTTAGTGCAGATCACATTTGCACTGATGCATTTTGTGATCACTCCATTCCTCTGACCTGTTGTGTTTTTGGATGAGATGAGAAATATTTACGTTCTGTTTATGTTATGTTCATTCTGAGCGAGTGCATATCCAACCTCCTCTTTCCATTTTCAGTTATATGTCCCGCAATCATCTGCTCTGTCACCATCCCAACTCATCACTTCACTTCCAACCGAACGTGAATGTGTATGTCTATAATGTGTAAAGGGAGCGCCATGTGGTTTTTTTACTGCAAATATTTGTGCTTCCTGTTATTCATTTTCTCATTTCCCAGCAGGAGTGGAGTGAATATACCAAAGGCAAGGCTACCCATAAAATTACCGTAATACCCAAGGTGAACCTTACCGTCACCTGCATCGTCAGCAACAAGCTAGGAGAAGATGCCATGACTATCAACGTCTCCTCTGGTGAGTTTTAGATGCACATTTTCTTATATTTCCTGCTTGAACTTATAGAGAACCTTACACACAACTCTACTACAGTTTCTTACACTTTTATTAAAGGTGCTGTACCTGATTTTACTGTATTAAAAAATCTTGAAAAATGCCACTAGTTCAATTGTCTGCAGGGGTCCATAGTTATTCCTCACTTTCCTTATGCATTCAGAGGATCCTACTTATTCACCGCGATGAGTTTATAACACGCACATCCTGATTATTGGACTTATAAATGCAGCTAACGTATTTTGACCTCAAGAGCTGCTTGTAATTGTACTGGGGTAAGACAAATTTTTCTCAAATACATGGCAAAAATCTGGTACAGGCCCTTTAAACTACTATTACTACCGTATTTTTCAGACACTAAGGCACACTTAAAATCCTTTAATTTTCTCAAAAATCAACAGTGCGCCTTATAATCCGGTGCACCTTATGTATTAATTCAGGTTGTGTTTACTGACCTTGAATCAGTTTTATGTGGTACACGGCGCTCAAAAATCTGTCAAAATGTTTTAGTACGACTTTGGTAAGCTACAGAGACGTACTGCTTGATGGATTGTCGGAGCTTTACGACTACCGTTACCATAGTCAGGAGGCTTGCAGATTTAGTCCGACAGAAGCTGACCCCATCTGTGGCACAAGGAGTGAGTTATTTTTTCAGCGTTTATAATTTATGCAAAGTAGTCATGTAGTTTTAAGTTTTGTTTCTGTAAAACATAAACAAATGTGGTCAAAGCTGCATTAAACACATTATTACTCAATGTATATTTGAGTCCACCTAGTAGGAAATAAAAAAAACAAACTTATTATTAGTCTCCCACATTAACATTCATAATACTTACTCACCAAGACAGGGAGGCAACGCTGGGCGAGTTACACCATGATCTGTCGATGTATCGTGGATGCCTGGGCTAAGGGATCAGTCTCAAGTGTTTGTTTCGTTCAATGTGCCTTATAATCCAGTGCGCCTTATGTTTGAAAACAGACGAGAGAATTCATCATTATTGATATTGCACCTTATAATCCGGTGTGCCTTACAGTGTGAAAAACATGGTAATATTAAAAAAAATATTTACAGTACTGCAACTTCTGTTACTGCAACTACAGCTTTATTTTACACTATTCGTGCTTTTGGCTCTTTTATTAGGTTTAAGGTACTGTTCTTCTTCTACTAAAATGCACAATATTGGGCATTTCCAGATACAAATGGGACATTAGCATAGGCTTTGCAGTCATTTTGTATTGTGCCAGTTAATGTATCAAGCTGGCTAGCACTAATTAAGACGCATTAGCCGAAATGAGAGAGAGAGCGAAATTAGTCAAATTAATCTTGAGCTTAAGTGTGGTGAGGGATGCTGCATTCTCTAAACATTGCTTTTGACAGTCATTAAAACATTAAATCAGCGTAATCTCATTCGCTGTCGGGACATTGTTTTCCAGACGCTAACCTCCCTGACCTTCACTTATTTCGCTTTTCCAGTTTTGTGTAGCTCAGCTCTGTGGGGAACACACAGGGCCGCCGGTGACTCCATTGTATTAGTGGCAATATCAAATTGCAGTTGGAGTTGGTTTCTTTCGCCAGCAGCTCCTTCTTTGATTTCTGAAGGCTCATTTTAATAATGACTGCTTGGTTTTAACAATGCTATTCTGCGCAGTAACAAAAGAAGTGACATTAAACGGTGCAGGGGAAGTAGAGCAAACAGCTACGCAAAGAAGCTCTGTGTTGAGACGCTTATCTTTTATGATCAACCCACCCAGGAGATAAGGAAGTTTAATGATAGGCTCTGCACAGCTACGAAAACTGGGTCATTTAAATGGAGCCAAGTCAGTGTACATTGTATAGTTATTATAGAACCAGCCGTGACAAGCACAAAGAGCTACAGGAAGAAGAGGAGATGAAAACATACCACATAACATATTACACTGGCTTTGAGAATGATGCGCTATCAAGTACGTGTAATTGCACTTCTGATACTTTGCAGCTGATGTCATCAACGTTTCCTGGGGGTGTGATGCCAACTGTAGGCACTGCTCTGTCTGAGGCTTGTTAGACTTTAATCTGAGCTTTATTTTAACACAATCTGATCGTAAAGAACTGAGTTGGCTGGAGCTACAGCAGGTGAGGTGATTTGCGCTGTTAAACAAGTCTTGTACGCTGGCATTAGCCAACAGTTTTTGTGCATTGTATCTCCATGGTAACTGCTGAGCATTCCACCATAGAGATACATGTAGAACATCCCCCGGTGTGATCTCGCTGCAAATTATCAATAATTTGCGCAAAGTTTTTACCACTTCTCACTACTCTATTCTACTACTACCACTACTATTACTATTACTACTACTACTACTACTACTACTACTACTACTACTACTACTACTACTACTACTACTACTACTACTACTACTACTACTACTACTACTACTACTACTACTACTACCACTTCTCACTACACTGTACTACTACTACTATTTCTACTACTACTACCACTTCTCCCTACTCTATACTACTACTACTACTACTACTACTACTACTTACTACTACTACTTCTACTACTACTACTTCTACTACTACTACTTCTACTACTACTACTACTAGTACTACTACTACCACTTCTCATTACTCTATACTACTACTACTACCACTTCTCACTACTGCTACCACTTCTCACTACTCTATACTACTACTACTACGACTACTGCTACCACTTCTCACTAGTCTATACTACTACTACCACTAAGACTATTACTACTACTTCTACTACCACGTCACACTACTCTATACTACTACTACTACCACTTCTCACTGCTCTATAGTACTACTACTACTTCTCACTACTGTATACTACTACTACTACTACTACTACTACTACCAATTAACAAACTGCTACTACTAGCATTATTCCTGCAACTGCTCCTGAATGTGGACTATGTGTACTTATACCCAAACCAGTATTACTCCCACTACTGATACTTACATCGTCTGCTGCCACTGCTAAAACTTCCTCTGAAATTTCCCCAAAAAGTTGAATACCTCTAATTGCTTTTTCACCTCTGAATAATGCACACAATATTAAATCAAATCACATAGAAAGAACGTATTCTAGTGAAATAGAAAGCGTCTTATTTTACGTCATTTCCCTTTTGAGTATTTTAAGCAAGAGACAAATCTTAAATTGTCATCAACCATATTCACACATCTCCATCACATCACAGCGGTATTGTGTAGGGCTCTAGGCAGCGACGGCATAGAAAGAAGCAGACGTAGTTTGAGTATTGATTTCTTTGGTGTATACTGTCAGTTCCTGCTTATATCCTATGAAAGGCAATGCAGATGTTGCGAGGAGCGCTTGGGCTATTTGCTTTTTGGACATAATGAGGCTCAGATTACTGGCTCTCGAGTAATTACCCTGCGCTGCGGTGTGGAGTAGACATGGTTACTAAGTGAGTCCAAAATGTATGCTCATGTACTTTGTCAACGCAAACTGATTTTATTTACAAGAAAAATGTCTCACCAGGGAGCAGCACTTTTGTATTCGCTGAAGAGGAAGTGGCAGGGTTGGTTTATTTATTACCCCCTATGAGGGCAGTATAAGCTGAAATTTATGCATTAGAAAATACTAGTAGTAGTATTAGTAGTATAAGTAGTAGTAGGAGCAGCCACTTTTGTATTCACTGAAGAGGAAGTGACTTGTTCATATAAATGGCCCATTTTACGCTATTTTCTGCTCTATGTTATAATGTTTCCTCACCAAAAACATACCTGGAGTTGTGTTTTGTTTCATTCACACAAATCCTGCATATTTACGCTGAGGTCTTCTCTCAATCAGAAAACAATTTGTTCCACTTTGTGATGTCATGGTGTAATACAGGACATACTCCAGTGTGTTTTTAAACTCCACACACCTTCACTAGAATCATTTGGATGATCTCAGCCCTGGAATTGCCAATTTCTACTGAACTAAAGGTAAAAGGTAGCTATTAAAGGGACAGTTCAGGATTTTGGACATAGGACGCCATTTTCTAGTGAGCCAGAGTGTTGGAGACATGTGGAGACACTTTTTTAAATGTTCCATCCAGTCTTTGTATTTGCAGAGGTCACTGGTGCTAAAAACAGTCTTACCCACTCCACAAAGCACCCAAAGCAAATCACTTATTATGTCAGACTGTCAATGTAAATGTCTGTGTCGATAGAATAATGTTTGAAATAAAACTAGCCTTGCATCACATGAATCGCTGCATGTTGAGGGACTAATTTCTCAGCTGCAGTGGAATTTTACTTCGCCGGTAAGATAGGTGCTAGGTGATATCAGTCCGCCGCTGCCAAGCTTTCTATCAGTAAATACAACTCACTGCTGCTGCTCAGACATAAATCCGACAAATGCAAGGTTGGTTTTACTTCTAAAATTAATCTGTCGACACAGACATTTACATCGACAGTCTGGTGTAATCATAGATTTGCTTCAGTTGCTTTGTGGAGTGGGTAAAACTGTTTTTAGTGGCAGGCAAATTATGGCCATTGACATGAACTAGCCTAGCACCAGTGACCTCTGCAAATACAAGGAGTGGATGGAACATTTAAAAAAGTGTCTCCACATGTCTCCAATGCTCTGGGTCACTAGGAAATGAGGTCCTATGTCCAAAATTCTGGACTGTCTCTTTAACTTGGAAACTACACACTATTATATGATCATAAAATAGCGTAATATGGGTCCTTTAAACCGAAGTGAGCCGAAGTTTAGTCATTAAAACATTTTTGGATGTGAGCTATACTTTCTATTAAGCACAGAGTAGACAGATCTTTTATGTTGAATCGCAAATAGAAAAAAGACTCAACTCCTGACTTTAATTAATTGCCGTTACTTGTATCAAACATTCAAATAAAATCACTAATGAAACCGCAATCAACACATCCTTTACCTCGGCATGCTCTCCAGTGAATACATTAGCAATAATTAAATAATGCTGTTTATGATCCATTTTCTCCCACTATTATCAAAAGCCAGTTATTGAATGAAACCTCTGAGAAATGGTGTTTACAACAAGCAGCTCCCATAAAAACATGCGCGAACAGAAGGACCAATTACACTGCATATTTACACCACCGAGCCCACTACAGATACAGAATACAACAAAATAAGCCTATGTAATGAATGGTCAGACTGTCAAAGGCTAATGCTGAATGCAAGCCCTCTTTCATTTCATGCTAAACACCACATTACCATCGCGTTTTCCTTCCTGTTCTGAATGTGCAGTAATCCGTGTGTCTTTTGGGTTGGGTTTCTTGTTGTTTGCGAGCTAAGCCTGTCTCCCTTTTTCTGCCCTGTTTTATGTCCTGAAAGCATATAATTTCTAGCCTGTAGATGCTATTCAAAATGTGCCAAGATTACCGCTGTGAGGTACAATAAGGGGATGTAACTTTGATCTTGCTTGGCATCGTCTGCTCTACGCTACATTACATTACACTGCATCTTTCTTTTGTTTTAGTTTTGTTATGATTTCTAATTTACTTTTGTTTGGTTTCAGTTTTTAATGAAGATACAGAAAAAAAAGGTAAGATTTTTTTTTGGTTTTTTTTGCTTTATCCTTTTCTTTTTTGACTTTATTTTCTCCCAAAACAATATTTACAAAGAGATTGGGTTTAATGGTTTGGTTGATGACGCTATAGGTAAACATCCAGCGGTTTAATTTGGTACACAAGCGCAGCGTCTGTGTATGTGTGCGCTCATCTCATTGTCTCCATCTTCATTACTGCTCTGAGCCGCTCTCTCTCATGCTAATAAGATGTAAGAGGGAGATAAAACAGATTATAGACTCCAGATTATCAGGAGTATGATGCTGGGATTAATAAAAATGTGCATAGTTTTGGGTAAATAAGAAAAACACACACACACGTCCTCTTACACATTTTAATGATTGTTTCTTCTCCGCTGGGATCATAGGGATAAATTGCTAAATTAATCTGTATTCTTATACAGTTCAATTAAATTTTATCTTATCATTAAGTCCTCACTTTTAAGGGCCATGAGTACATAGTTAAAAACATAAAAGATTTAAAATTTATAAAAATGCATAATAAAATGTACATATACATATTTGTTGAACCTATAGGCATTCAGTTAAAACAATTGCAATGGTCTAAAAAGAAAACATATGTGTTTAAAGTCACTTAAGTGAATTACACTGTTGAGTTGTATTTGGTTTATGAGAGTTTAGATAGGAATATATGTACAGTATACGAGGCATTTTGTGTCTTTTTCATGGTTTATACCAGAGGTGGGACTATCAAGTCGTGACTTGACTCAAATCAGACTTGAGTCACTATTTTTAGGACTTGAGACTTGAGTTGATAAAATGGACTAAGACTTGGGACTCAACTTGAGGCCTATGACTTGAGAAGACTTGAGAAGCACTGTTAAATCCAAATTCTGTCTATTCTGACAGTAATGATTTACACTAAGAACTTGTCCAGACATTTAAAAAGGAAACATTAACTAAATGTATTTCTACAACTCTTATATAAATACTCATATTTAAATATACTATGATTTTTTAAGTACAATTTATTTTTAAAGTCAAATAAATAGCAAAAATCTAAGATATATTTGGACTTGAAATGACTTGAAGCTCAAAACAGACGACTTGGACTTGACTTGGACTTATGGGCCAGTGAGATTCGACTTGGACTTGCCTGCTTTTGACTTGGAACCTAACTCAGACTTGAGGTCAAAGACTTGAGACTTACTTGAGACTTGCAAAACAAAGACTTGGTCCCACCTCTGGTTGATACTGAGACAAACTGTTTAGAATCCAAAGGAACTGATCACCGATAAGCTCTGCTGATATTTTTGGGCCGTTATGTAGAGCCGATTTGAGTCATTTTTCCTAAATTAAAATATAGTACAAATTCATCCACAACCTTCTTTTAGTGCAAACTGTGTAGAGTCCAGTGTGGCCACATTTTTGCAGTATCCTCTTTGGACTAGAGTGTTCAAACAAAGCTTTATTCATATATTTTTTATGTTTATTTAGGCTGCTGGTCGGGGCAAACAAACAAAATATCTGCCTCTACTGGAGATTTATGGCCCATAGCTGATACGCTAAAAAGGGCAAATATCGGTCTCTCTATTCAGAGCATCCTAATTATTCACCGCAGTGAGCTTATGGGTGTTTTTCAAAACTCTCAGAGACCAGTGTGGAGCATTGCCATGACGTTAAAGCTAACAACAACCACATGCTAATGCGCACTTACTGATTATCGGTCAATAAAATGCTTTCTTATAAAAAGCAGACAGCACGCAGCGCACATATTTTGACCTCAAGGGCTACTTATCCAATACATCTGTTCTGAGACAAGACAAAATTAACTCAGATACATGGGACAAAATCAGATACATGCCCTTAAAAGGTGCATTGTGTAACTTTTCTGGTGGTGCTTTTCTCCATGGAGATGTTAATGCTTTGTCTGAAATATTTCACACTATGACATGAAAGCTTTCTATCTTCATGGAGACCAAACCAGGCCAAGTTACAGGTCAGATCTGTGGAGAGGCAACGCTGCTCGGGATCAAAATACCTGTTTTTCTAGGTATTTTTGAGCTATAAAACCTAAAATCACCTGTAATTGAATTAATGTAAGGTAGAGCTGTTTAATGTCATACTGCAGAATATTATAAGCACAGCAATGACATTTCCATAGAAACAAGCTGATAATAATAATAATATAATAGCTTATACAGTGAATATAAGACCAACAATAGACAGTCACACGTTCTGCATCTATGTGAAATACAGTACAATCCACACAGAAGCGTGAACATATGGATCGTACACTGGCCATCTGCTACTCCATATTTGTACCTGCACACAGACAGACATCACCAGTTATCAGTAACAACAACAACAACAACAACAAGCAGGTCCCACAGGCTTCCCCCATGCAGTCACAACATGTCAACACAGCCCATATGAATAATGCGTTACGACAGGCTCCTCCCCCGCTGTGCTAGACTGAGACATGTGTAAAACAGAGAGTACACAGTTAACTGGCAATGTTAAAGGTCCTATATTACACAAAATTGACTCTTGAGAGCTTTTATTTGGGCGACAGTAGCTCAGTTGGTAGAGCAATCGCCCACTGATCTGAAGGTTGGCAGTTCAATTCCAGCTCTTGACAAAAACATCACAGGTTGAGCGGTCAGATCCACTGACCCACAGGTTGGCTGGTGTGATTCCAGCTCCCACAGATGAATGTTGTGTCCTTGGGCAAGACACTTAACCCACATTGCCCACAGTGTCTGCGTACACTGGTGTGTGAATGGGTGAGTGGTTCCTTGTTGTAAAGCGCTTTGAGTGCCTTGAAGGTGGAAAAGCGCTATAGAAAAATGTGACCATTTACCATTTTAGCCATGTTCTAATGTTGTTACCTTCTCAAAAACACACCTGGAGTTGTTTTGTTTCGTTCACACATGTTTGAGTAACCCTTTATTATTAGTCTGTCTACATCTACAGACCTCAAAATGCTCTGTTCCACAGAGGTGGGGACAAGTCGTGACTTGGACTCGAGTCAGACCTGAGTCACTATTTTAGGACTTGAGACTTGACTTGATAAAATGGACTAAGACTTGGGATGTGACTTAGACTTGAAGGTCAGTGACTTGGGACTTGACTCTGACTTGAGGCCTGTGACTTGAGAAGACTTGAGAAGCACTTTTAAATCTGAATTATTTCTATTCTGACAGTAATGATTCATTCTAAGATCTTGTCAAGACACTTAAAATGGAAAAATGTGTATTTCTTCTACTCTTATATACACTATAAATACTCATATATAAACATACTTTGAATGTATTAGTACAATTTATTTTAAAATTCATATAAATTGCAAAAAATATCTAAGCTTGGTACTTTTGTATTGGTATTTGGTACTTTGGTTTAAAGACTTGAAATGACTTGAAGCTTAAAGCAGATGACTTGGACTTGACTTGGACTTATGGACCAGTGACTCGAGACTCGACTTGGACTTGCCTGTTTTTGACTTGGGACTTGATTCAGACTTGAGGTCAAAGACTTGAGACTTACTTGAGACTTGGAAAACCACGACTTGGTCCCACCTCTGCTGTTCCACCTTGTGACATCACAAAACTGTAGTTTTCAAGTAAAGGCAAGGCAAGTTTATTTGTATAGCATCATTTGTACACAAAGTAATTCAAAGTGCTTTAGAGAAAAATAAATACTTTAAAATTACAATACAAACAGATCAAAACATATATAATCATCATAAAATTAAAAAGGGAGAGAGACATTAAATTAGAGAGAAGAGTGCGGAATGAAAAATGAAAACCTTTCAGTCATATGCAGCTAAACAGAAGAGTTTTGAGCCTGGATTTAAATTGCATCAAAGTACAGGCCTGTTTAACATCTTTAGGAAGATTATTCCGGATATTAGCTGCATGAGCTACCCTTTACCTTTTGTTTAGTAGAAATTGGCAATTCCAGGACTGAACTCATCCAAATGATTTTGCTGAATGTGTATGGCATTTAAAAACATGAGCACTTTCTTTATTACCACATGACATCACAAAGTGGAACAGAGCATTGACAGTTTGAGACAAGAACTCAGCCTAAATATGCAGGATTTATGCATTAAATATTTGAATGAAACAAAACACAACTCCAGATGTTTTGGATGAGGAAACAACATTATAACAGATCAGAAAACAGCGTAATGTGGGCCCTTTAAAGCATATCCCATTGCAGTTTTGTTCTATTAAAAGAACGTAGCAGGCCTAACAATATCCTGGGCATCATGGAGCGCCGTTGATGTTCCCAGAATGTACACGAAAAGCTCCAGGGTCCTCCGTCGCTACAATAACCACGAGAACAAGAAGCAGAAATATAAACAGCGGCTCTAGCAATAAAGTGTTTGGAGATTTAGGCTTTGACAAAGAGTTCATTCGAGGCACGCTATAAAAAATGTGTACCGCCTGCCACGTTTCACACAGACACGTTAGGATTCGAACGTGGTGTCAGATTTTTATTATCTGGGGGCTGAGTTTCACAACACATGGTGAAATGAAAACTACATATTCACGACAATATTAAATTCAGACTTGATTAGATATTAGGGCTGCAAGATATGTTCCAATCTAATCAAAATTTGAATAGTCTCAGTTAGCAAAGCGCAAGGGCTGTAATTATTAAGCTAACATTATTTCCTTTGCAAACAACTGGCTTATTATGTTAAAAACCGCTAATCATGTAGTTCAGACCTCTAGAGAAATGTTGTGAAATTCATGGGATTCTTGTATTAGTGTAGCAGTTCAGATCTTTTCAGGGTCTTTTCAGTGTCCATCAAATGCTTTTCTTCATGGAGATGTTATTGCTTTGTCTGAAATGTTTCACTGTATGGCTTTAAAACGTTCAATCATCACAGAGACCAAACCAAACCAAGGCCCTGTCCATGCTAGTACGTATTCGAACCGATTTTGTTGTGACTGCAGTGTTCGTCCACACTAATCTGATTGAAAACGGCTCCAGAGACGGAATGATCTGGTGCCGTCAGCTCCCACGAATTCATCTAAGTATGAATCTGATCTGCACTGTGTGGACACCTGAAAAACTGATACACCGAAACTGCGAAGTAGCTAATTCATGGCCAAAACGCTAAGAGGATATCATGTATTCATATATACTGTCCATGCATATGACCTGCAGACGAATAATCTCTGAAAAGTTTCATGAATCATCTGTAACGCAGTAGAAACACAGAACAGACTCACCATTAGCAGAACACCCCTCTGTCACAGAAAGAACACATATAATCCACTGAGTCCTGTCCTTTAGTGCGACAGAATCTGAATCGCGTCAGCGCACAATAGCGAGCTATTTTGCTCTCTCAGTTTATGCAAATTAGCCATGGGGTTTTAAGATTTGTTTCTGTAAAGACATAACATACGCTCAAAGCTGTGCACATAAGGAAGGATTGCGGACACAGAAATGACGTGTGTGGATGCAGATCGTTTCTGATACACTGATATGCGAATTCGTTTCGGTGTAAACGGGATCCAAGTTACAGGTCAGATCTGTGGAGAGGCGACCCCGCTCACACTCAGAATCCCTGTTTTTTATTGAGCTGTAAATCCATTTGAGCTGTAAAACCATTTGTAATTGGATAAATGTAATGTGGATCTGTTTAATGCCATATTGTGGAGTATTCCAAGCAGAGCAATGACATTTCCTTAGAAACAAGAAGGTGACGGACCCACTACCGGAAAGTTACATTGTGCACCTTTAATGCACCTTTAATGGCATGTTTAAAATGTGAACAGAATTCGACTATCCCAAAATAAACGCTAATCAAAACGCAGTCACAATCTTTATAAGAAAATTCCCAACTAAAAACATTTTCTGGCACTCACAGAAAATGCAATAAAGCACAGCTAATAATTTTGATGTTATAAATTCATCTTCAGAGAAACTAATGAAAAAAATGAGAAACACGGAACACTGGGCTTCTAAATATGCTTAAAATATGCCACAATAATGCCTGAAGATTCCATTATGCATTAATATATTAGGTTTAATATTATTTTAAGGTCCAAGGTCTTCTATTTTGCATAAAAATATACAACTCATTTTAGCGACACTCCTGAATGACTCCAGAACAGGATGGCCAGTCTCTCATCAGAAGCCACCATGTTGTGCTAATAGGATTTTAGAATGAGATAAGGGGCTCAGAGTTAAGTTAGCTTTCTGAATGAGCTTCACAAGATGATTACATGAATATACATCTAAATAATCACCAACTTTGAAGATGGTTTCTGACTCATTAGGTCTTCGGTGTTTAGTGTAATTGATTGGACAGCCGGCATATAGGGCTCTCCGTGTCAAGTGCACTTCAATGCGTTTTAAGTGCACATTAGAAAGATCAAATATAGCTGTTTTAGAAGCAGAGATCTGGTCAAGAACAGGTCATGTTTGCAAATGTTTTTATTCTCAACCGTCCAGCATTTTCCCTGGTCAAATTAAGTTGGAATAAATAAATAAAAAGCACTAGAGATACTACATAAAGCTACTAAGTCACTGGCAAGGACCACAGAATTCAAAAGCTGGTTTGGGCACACTATTTTATTTGTATTTATCCATAAAACATAAAGCACTGATTAATAATTGAACTTTTAAACTATGTTATCAATTAAAGTAAGAGCATGCATTAAAAATAAGGCAGTGAAATATTTAAAACTCCTTATTTATTAACTATATATGTATTAGCTGGTGTCATGATGTCCAGTAGTGTTCAGAGAGGTTTGTGATTAAAAATGTTTCTTCTTCTAATCTATGTTTTTTCCTCTTATCTACCTATCTGTCTATCAAAACTTGGATAATTCTTCTGCTTCTTCTATTTCTTCTTATCTATCTTTCCATCTATTGAAGCTAGAATAACTCTTCTTCTTCTTCTTATTCTATTACTACTTCTTTCCTATTTATTTATCTATCTATCTGTCTATTTCTATCAAACCTAGAATAATTCTTCATCTTGTCCTTTTTTTCTTATCTATCTATTAATCATCTATCTATTTCTGTCAAAACTACGATAATTCTTCTGCTTCTTTTTCTTTTTATTTATCTATCTGTCTCTCCATCTATTAAAATTAGAATAATTTTTTGTCATTCTTCTTCTTTTTCTTCTCTTCTTATCTGTCATCTATTTACTGTATCTATTTCTATCAAAAGTAGAATAGAACTAGAATCTTCTTTATCTATCTGTCTATTTCTATCAAAACTTGGATAATTCTTCTTCTGCTTCTTTTTATTCTTACATATCTATCTCTCCATCTATTGAAAACTAGAATAATTATTTATCTTCTTCTTCTGCTTCTTCTTCTATTTATTTATCTATCTATCTGTCTGTTTCTATCAAACCTAGAATAATTCTTCATCTTGTCCTTTTTTCTTATCTATCTATTAATCATCTATCTATTTCTGTCAAAACTAGGATAATTCTTCTGCTTCTTCCTTTTCTTCTTATTTATCTATCTGTCTCTCCATCTGTTAAAACTAGAATAAATGTTTTTGTCTTTCTTCGTCTTCTTTTTCTTATCTATCATCTATTTACTGTATCTATTTCTATCAAAACTAGAATAGAAAGATAATCTTCTTTTTCTTTGTTCTATCTATCTATCTATCTATCTATTTTTATCAGAACTAATAATTTATAATAATTCTTCTTTTTGTCCTTCTCCTCCCTTTTTTTATCTTCTTCTTCTTCTTCTCTATCATCTATATTTCTAGTACAGCTAGAATAATTCTTCTTGTCCTTCTTTTCTTCTTATCCATCTATCTATCTGTCTATTTCTATCAAAACTAGATTAATGCTTCTTCTTTTCCTTCTCCTCCCTCTTCATCTTTTTCTTCTAATCTATCCATCTATCTGTTTGTATCAAAACCAGGATCATTTCTGTGGGTTTTCTGCTCTGTTCTGTTGAAGAAACTGTATTGCTCATTTGCAGTGACAGTGGATTTCTTGGCACAGTTGCTAATGATCTGCACGTCTCTCAGATTCTCAGGAGGAGTCCGATGACCAGGCCAAGCTCATAGTGGGCGTGGTTGTGGGTTTGATTCTCGCCGCTGCAGTGGTGGCTCTGATCTACTGGCTCTACATGAAGAACTCAAGGTACGCTGGCTAGCACCTCCGCGCATGCATACATTAGCATTTCACAATCACATCTGCAAGTCCCCGCCGGAGCGTTTGTGGCACTTCTGCTAGTTAGCCCTGCATTCTAAACAGGAGCGGAAAAACAAGGAATAATAATGTGGTGGATAGAGTGGTAGTTAGCTGGAGGGACGGTTCGACATGGATTTTTAATTTTTAATTTTTTTTTTTCTTAAACTGATAACTAGGGGTGTGCAAAAATTTTCAATATATCATGTCGTTTCATGTAATGATACAGTATCGATATCATGGGCTGCTGTATCAATATATCGCCAAGAGTATTTTTTGGGATATTTTACAGAACTGTTTTGTTACAGTGCTACAGTTTTGTTGCTTGTTCAGTGGAAGGAAACTTGTTTATGTGACACGTTTGGCATTTTCACTGTTTTGATGATTAAAATGTTGTGTTTCATATTCACTTTGCACAAAAAGTGGTTTAATAAACACTTTCAGTATCAGCCATGATTTAGCCTTTATTTTTTATTGAACCTTATCAAATCAATTTGAAATCTATCATATTGAATCGAAAGTGCACTGTATCGAGATATGTATCGTGTCTTGGCCTATGTATCGAGGTATGTATCATATCGGCAACTTAATGATACCCAGCTCTACTAATAACCGATATTTGGCCTGCCAATACTGATATTTAGCTTTTAAAATCCATAGCAAGCCCCACAAAGTCACAAATTAAGGTTTCACTTTTGTTTAAATCATAGACTGTATAGACCAGTGGACTGAGGGAGGGTGACATCACCTATAACTAGGGCTGGGGATAATTAAGAAGTTACCGATACGATACATAGGCCACAATACGATACAGTGAGCTTTTGTTTCAATATATTTCAAATTGATTTGATATGGTTCAATAAAAATAAAGGTTAAATCACAGCTGTGATACTAAAAGTCTTTGTTAAACCACTTCTTGTGCAAAGTTAATATGAAACACTCCCATTTAAATCATCAAAACAGTGAAAATGTCAAATGTGTTGCAGAAATGGGATTCCTTCCTCTAAACAAGCAATAAAACTGTAGCTCTGTAACAAAATAATTTAATAAAATACAGCAAAAAATACTCTTGGTGATATATCGATACAGCAGTCCCCAATATTGATACTGTATCATCACATTAAACAATACAATATATCGATATTTCAATATTTTTGCACATCCCTACCTATAATGTTTGGCTCCTGTAGTGGGCCAAACAGAAAGGCAATGACAAGGCATAAAAATAAGTTTAAATTTAATAAAGTTAAAAAAAATATATGTTATTTAACAAAGGCTCTAATTTGGTAAATCATTAACAAAAAGCCAGGCCCAACAGGGGTAACTTAAATCAAACTGAACAGAACAAAACTAATCCCACCAGACAAAAAACAAGGGTGTTTAAATATATGAGGGCCAA
Organism: Boleophthalmus pectinirostris; assembly: GCF_026225935.1. NCBI lineage: Eukaryota > Metazoa > Chordata > Actinopteri > Gobiiformes > Gobiidae > Boleophthalmus > Boleophthalmus pectinirostris. Next base: position 15,965,444 of record NW_026571018.1, read on the forward strand.
CTAAACCTGAACATAAGAGGGGGGAATTATGTGAAATAATTAACTAAAATTACTAACTTAATCAAAGTAACAAGAAGGCAAATACACTACTGGTCAAAAGTTTTAGAACACCCTAATTTTTCCAGTTATTTATTCCAGTTCAAGTCGTGCAAGTCCAATGAAGAGCTTGAAATGGTACAAAGGCAAGTACGGAACAGCCAGAGGGTTAAAAAAAAAAAGATAAAAGATACAAAACACAAGTCCAAGCTCTGCCAAAACTACCTCAGGAAAAACGAACAAGATGGTAAACTTTTGAAAACTTGGAGTGTCCAGCACAGTCTCCAGACTTAAACTCCATCGAGCTGGTTTTGGGATGAACTGGACAGAAGAGTGAAAGTCAAGCAACCTACAAGTGCCACACATTTATGGGACCTTCTGCAACAGACTTGGAAAGAACTTTCTGAAGAATATTTGATATTCTATTGTAGAAAGAATGAGCCACGAATGTGTTCAGCTGTTATATCTGCCAAAGGTGGACACTAATGAATAAAAAGTTTAGAATATGTTTTGGTCAACAGTAAAGAGTAAAAAACTGGAAAAAGTGTGGTGTTCTAAAACTTTTACCGGTATAAGTATAATGCAGAAAATAATAAGTGTTAATAAAGTAACCTTAAACAAACGAGACAAACAAACTTGGTAAAACTAATTAAGCAGTGCTCCCCGCTTTTGTTCGGCGTGGATGGTCTCTGCCAAGGGTCCTCCATTTGGCCACTCAAGCAACAAAAAAGAGCAATTGTAAGTAAATAACTCAGTCTTATATTAACTAAAATGTGTGCACCCAAATTAGAATATAAGTCTAAATAAAGGAATTAAATTATGTGTGCTGTAATTAACTTAATGTAAATGAAATGAAATGAAATAATACTAACGCTGTGGAGTGGTGGCAGAGATATAGGAATAAAAACACCAGAATCATGTAGAGTGAGTTAATATGAACATTTTAAGACCAAGATGAGGACCTTGACAGCAGCAGTTACAGAGAGAAGAGCAACATTTTTTACAGTCTATGGTAAAAATAAAAAGAAAATGGTTTTGTCTGGGGTATAAAATAATTTCATAAAGCCATATTTTCAGGTATTGGCTGAAATCAAACTGAAATATGGCCCATCCCTAGTTAATAATAATAATCTGAAACATTTAGCAGCACAGAGGCACAGACGTTAGATGGAACAAATGAAACGTGTGCCCTCAAATGATCACATATGTCAGCATGGCGATAAGCAGCTGTTGGTGTTATCGTGCGGGGACGGTGCCTGGCAGGCGGTACTCTGGTGATGGAGCGGAGTTGTGAGTTAGCAGAAAGAGTGATGCTCCCTTACAGAGGAGATAAGAGTTCAGAATACTGCCAAGTGACTGATCGTGTATCTGGAAGTGCTGTCACAATACTAAAATTTCAATACCAAGGAATATACTCAGTGCTAAATACTGAATCCGATAGCACATTGATCATTTTAAAAACTCTTTATTTAGACATGAGTTAAGTGCCAGTTTGAGTCAAAAAAAAAGATGAGAAGAAAATACAAAAATACAGGAAGTAGTGCTGACTTCTAAAACAGAATCACTCTGCCTGTGTTATCACAATGAGATTTCAAGTCCATCTCAATTTATATGCAAAGATGGCACTTTACTATTAATATTATATATTAAACAAAGATTGAATATTGAACAAAATAAAGGCATTGTCATTTATTTTATTAGTTTGATCATTGTGTAATCTAAGTTCTTAAATCTTAGTTCTTTGAATTAATTCTTGTCAAGGTATGTTAAGAGGAAAAAGAAGCATATTTACAATTTTGTTGGCCTCCCACAATAAATACCGTGAGATGTATATCGTGAAAAATATTGTACCGTGAGACTTGGATATCATTACATCCCTACTAAGGAACAGACTTGATGCTCAGTACTGATTCTGATACCATGATGATTTTTTTTTTTTTTTAAATACATATTTCTTTAGACAATAGAATGTGATTTTTCAACATAAATAAAAGTACAATGTCATCTTATATCTATATAATCTCTCAGTCATAAATAGTGATCCATGGGTGTCTGGCCTGTGAGTGTGACTTTTTTAGTATCAATACCTGCTGAAATGAGTATTTAGTTTTGATAGTAGTTTTAGTATTGGTTAGTATTTGATTTTCCATATTTTTGGCAACCCTAGTGTCTGGAGCAGGAGGGGCAGGTCACGATTTTGAGTTTGTGTTTTCTTTCAGACAAGGAAGCTGGAAGACGAACGAGAAGGAAGTGGGGACATCCGAGGAGAGCAAGAAGCTAGAGGAGAACAATCACACTGTTTAAAAGGCCGCCTTGGCTCGACTAACTGGAATAAAAGAGGTATTTAACATCACATGCAACTTCACAGTTATGGGGTTTTCTTAAAACTGTTATACAACAATGACTCTTGTAAGATTTAAGACATGTTATAATGTTGTTACCTCATCTAAAGGATACCTGGAGTTGTGTTTTTTTTTTACATTCACACATTTAAATAATTCAAGTAATTAGTCTATCTTCATCACCAAAGCTCAAAATGCTTTGTTCAACTCTGTGATGTCATGAAGAGGTAGTTAATAGCTAGCTTTTATCTTTTTTGTAGAGATTGGAACTTCCATGGCAGAAATTATCCAAATGATTCTAGTGAAGTAAAAGTGTATAGAGTTTAAAAACACAGTGGAGTACGTTCTACCACTTTTAGCCAAAAAAAGTAAAATAAATATATCTTTCTATATTTTTCATTTTGTTTGTTTTATTGCACTGAAAAATGCATCTGTGCATCTTTACTGTGACTGGGCTCGCATCTCCACAAACTTGACACATACTTGCCTGGTTGTCTCCATGTAAATGTTATTTTTGCTGTAAAAATCCACAGTATGGCATAAAACTAACTGATCTTCATGGAGAATTTTCCAAAGTATTAGTCATAGATTTAACTTCATATTTCCATGGAATTATTCAAAAGACCAACCACCTCCAGAAAGTTATGTGGTCCAGAAGTATGAAATGGCCAACTTCATTTAGCTTGGATGAATATCAAATAGATCAGCCAAATATTTATGATAGCCTGTAATTGGTAACCACTGGCCCGCAAATCCTCTTTTTTAATGTGTTTGGAGCTGTTCCAAGCATGTTGTGCCAAGACCCAACCAACCATAATAGTTTAAAATGAATTGAGATATGCTATGTAAGGCGTAGCTCCCACATATATATTTTGTCTTTTAAAAGTCCTATTGACTCTTGTGATCTTTACGCCATGTTAGAATGTTGCTGCCTCATTAAAAACATATCTGGAGTAGTGTTTTGTTTCATTCGCACAAGCTTGAGTAATCCTACATTATTAGTCTGTCTGCATCTCCAAAGCTCAAAATGCTTTGTTCTACTTTGTGATGTCATGAAGTGGTAGTTTTTAAGTTAACAGTTAATTTTTAACTTTAGTTCAGCAGTGATTGGCAATTCTATCTATCTAGTCTGATTCATCAGCCTAACAGACAGTTTCACTTTGTGGAAACCGTCTGACCTTGCAGCTTTAGAATTCGTTCTCTCAACGGTAGGCGTGTACTTTTTTAAATTTAACCAATCGCTGCTGTTTGGTTGTGACATATGTAATATGGGCAATAATGTCTTCCCCCTTGATAAAATTCACCAAACATTCTCTTTGTTCCGGCTTTAAATTCTCGATCTCGGGAATTGTTGCCACCACAGAATGTATGGCACTTCGCTGATTGGATATTGCCTGGACTTGCACTTCCATGGTTCTTGCAAACTGTCTAGTGTATTCTGATTCCTGACCTGGTCACTGGAGAGAAATGAAATTGAACGGAAGCACTAGGTGGTGCCAGCCTGGCTGAAATCATCCAAATGATTCTAGTGAATGTGTATAGAGTTTAAAAACACACTTCTTGTATTATTACATGACATCACAAGGTGGAACAGAGTGTTTTGTGTTTGAGAGAAGAACTCTAAATATGCCTAAATATGCAAGATTTGTGTGTTAAACGTGTGAGTGAAACAAAAGTCCTGGTATGTGATGAAGAAATAACATTATAACATAGATCAGAAAATAGTGTAATATAGTCCCTTTTGCATTACCATATCAATACACACAACAGGGAGAAGGTAATTATCTTGATAACAAACATTAATTGTGTAAAATTAATTGCTTGATGAAAATAGCAGCTCCTTAGATTTCAGACAGGAGCAGAAATAAACAAAGCCATGATATGTGACCTGGAAAACCTGCCCCCATTAACACGAACACACACACACGATTTCACCCCAATTCAGTCGATTTCACAAACATGTATTCATCATTCTATAAGCATGCTGCAATAATTAATTAAAGAGCAGGATTATTTTTGGAACAGTTTTCACAGTTGTATCCAATACTTTTATGACTGCTTGCAAATCTATGGTTTGCAGTACAATAAGGTTTTCTCATTAGCTGCATAGTGTACATTACATTTCATATAAATCAAATCAACAGCCTAAACATTGCTTTAACGATCATCAGCAAAGTAAAGAGAATCAATAATATGCCCTTATAGTTGATATTTAAGGTAGAGTATGTAGGGATTTCTTTAAAGCAACTTTTTATGAGATCTCGAATAAACATCAAATCATTTCAAGTATTGATTTTTACAGATGGAAGAGTTGTTTATGCTTATGTTTTATTTTTTAATAGCTGCTTCCTTTTGTTTGATTGCTGCTTGTCTCCATGGAGATGTCTTTAACTGAAATGTCCCACAGTATGACTTTAAAATTATACAGATTGCATTTATACAACAACAGGTGCTTCCAACACTAACGAATACACTGATTAACATGCATTCTTGCTGTGAGTGAGCTTGCCTCTCTACAGATCTGACCTGTAATTTGGACTGTCACCAGGTTGTCTTCATAAAAAAAAAAAGTCATACATTATAGGTAAAGCAATAACTTCATGAATCACTTTCTTGACACTACAACAAAAAAATGCTTTGGTCCATCTAGTGATCTGTGTAAAATCCCTCAGTCATTCAGGTAGAATCTATGGCAAAAGGAGAAATTTAAAAAGTTTATTTGGTCGAATACGCTTCGCAGCTCATCCAAGCTGTTTCTTCAGTTATGGTCTAAATGCAGGTGAAACAAAGTGTTTTATGCAGGGTTTGTGTGTTAAACATGTTTCGAATAAAATAAAACACACCTCCAAGTATGTTTGTGATGAGGGAACAACATTATCAGAAAATAGTGTAATATGAACCCTGGCAGATAGTAGCAGCTGAGAATATGGTGTGATTGCAGTCATTTTTCTACTACATTTTAACTGCAAAAGTAATTCAAAAAGAAAAAGTTGAGTTCAACAAAGGTTTCGGTGGAGTTTCAGGTAATGCGTCTTGAAGGCAGAACCAAACTTTAAAGCAGCACATTGGCGTTATTGGGCCCACTGTATTCCTTGTATTACATCTCAGGGTTAGAGTGGGATTTGCCGGGCCTGATGGGTAAGACGAGGTGTTGGAGGCCGAGGGGAGAAGTGACTCACCTTAGAAGAACTCCCAGATTGCTTTTGTGCCGTGAGCAGAGGGGCCGTGACCTCCCCTGGGCCTCAACACAAATCCTAAGCACAAGCCTGCGAGCTGACCCCCACAGTCTGTGCCAAGGCTCTGCTTGTATTGGCCCTGCACCACACATTCTCCACCTATGAAGCAGCACCTGACGAGTACAAACAGCAGGGGCTTTCAGCTACACTGCCTGCTCACTTTGATACCACTTCAAACTTATATGCCCCAGTGGTAGTGTGAGTGAGAGGTGAAGAGGTTGCATTCATGTTAAAGATAAACCGATATATCGATTAGGCATTACATGGTCGGGAGAATTAACGATCAATTTTCGATTAATCATTAACGTTCTTATATAATAATAAGTATCATCATTATTATTACTATCTGCACTACTAATCTGCAAAAATAAACTTTACAACATATAAACCATCACCACTATAGAGCCACATCAGCCTGTTTGAGATTAGAATGTGTTCAATGCAGCTTTGCCCAAGTCTTACAGAAACAAAACTTAAAACCGCCTGGCTAATTTGCATAAACTAAGTGGAGAAAAAAAACGCTCTTGTGCGCTGGTGCAGTTCCGCTTCTGTCGGACTAAAGGACGCGACTCAGTGGAATATGAGTGTTCTTTCTGTAACAGAGGGATGTTGATGCTGAAGGCGAGTCTGTTCTCTGTGTGTGTTGTGATGTTTTCAAAGATTGTACGTGTGCAGGTTTAGCGCAGCCCTTTATGTTGCAGTAACCGGGATACTGCGTGTACATGCACCATGATGAAACTGGGAGACTGATGTGCATGTAAACACACTCACTGAGTGGGACAGTGATCTCCAAGGAGGTGCCAGAGCCCAGATGTGGGACTGTGAGGCCTAGACTCCAGTGTTTGTGCTGTCAGACGCAGCTTTGTCTCTACGTACAGCAACCTACAATCGGTTTGTAGATTAAAAATGAACGTAATTGATTAAATTCTTAATGATCAATTATCGATTAGTCGACTAATCATGCCCGTCCCTATTTTGGACACTTTATTATGAAGAGATAATTACACAAAATGTGATTACACTGCTCTCTTAAAGGTGCAACTTTTGTGTAACTTTTCTGGTCAAACATTTTCTCAGTGAAGATGTTATTACTTTGTTTGGAATGTTTCACAGTATGGCATTAAACCCTTCTATCTTCATGTAGACCAAACTAGACCAAGTTACAGGTGAGATCTGTGGAGAGGCAGTTCTGCTCACAGTACAATGCTTGTATTGCACACTACAATGCTTGTTTTTCTTGTTGTTTTTTTTTGAGCTATAAAAAAAAACTGATTTCAATGAAATATCTAAACCTATGATCCACAAATGTTGAACCTCACCATTATTTGTTAAGCATTGACTCCACAACTTGTCATATCATGTTTTGATGTTTTGACCTGGTTTATTGTTAATTTCTCTGTACGTTCTCAGCTCAGTTCAATATCTTCTCTGACAGAATAAATAAACAAAAGTGAAATTGCTTTCTCACAATAGTTTCAACGCCATTATTCACAATTGAACTGAGTTTAAACCCTGAGGTTAATATGACAAGTTTGTGGAGTCGATCCCCTAACAAATAATGATAAAGTAAACATTTGCGGATCATAAGTTTGGATATTTCTTTCCTAAACAGTAAACCTCCCATAGAGTTATATAAACTCCTGCCCTCCATCTGAAATTATAATCAAATTCTAAAACATGAACGCAGCCCATTCATTCAGAAACAGCTTGTACCGCCGGTCAAATTACATATATTATTAATTTTATTTCATTTTAATCTTCAGATCTTGAGCTTGAATCTTGGTCAGGATCATCTAGCTGGGAGATTAGTAATTTTTTGCATACTTTCAGATAAATCAGAGTACTCAAACTCAAACCAAACACAGGTAGAACATGCAAACTCCATACATAAACATGATCTAGAACAAAGTCATTAATACAATATGTAAATAGTTATCATAGTGTGTGTGTAGCTTGAGTCTAATAGTCCAATTATCTCTTTTCCTCATCTAACCCCTGGCCTGTGTAATGATAACTGCTTCTGTGCTGTGGTGGTAATTGACTTTATAGTTCCTCACAGAGACTGCTGCTCTAAATGAAGAAGGTGCCACTTTACGTCAGGACTCCCATGGGTGTCTATAGGATTAGGAATACTAAAGTGCTTTTAAATCACCCATGCTGTGTCAATAACCCGCAGATTTTCACACGTTATACGTTTTTGGATAAGACTCGCTCTATAATTGCGTTCAGGTACATTACAGACTTCTGGAGTTTTATGAGCTCATCTGACAAAAGGGACCTGTGCTTAGTGCTGCTGTTATAGTCTGAAAACTTGCCATGTCATAGTCCTCACACTTCAACTGGGAAGACAGTGCCATTTTTTCATCATTTGATAATTTTTTTTCATCTGTCACAAAGTATTTTTAAAAAGTACTTAATCATTAGAGGTGTAACTTTGCGGTTGGGGATCTGTCACCTGCATGTTTCTTTGAATATGTCAGCTCTACCTTACATTTATTCGATGTGTGGTTTTATAGCTCAAAAATACTAATAGGTATTCTAAGCATTCTGAGTGGGGTTGCCTTTCCACAAATTTGGCCCGTAACTTGGCCTGGCTTGGTCTCCATGAAGAAGAACGGTTTAATACCATAATGTGGAACACTCCAGACAAAGCAATAACAGCAACAAGCAACAAGGTGCACTGTGTAACTTTTCTGGTGGAGGGTCCGTCATCTACTTGTCTTCATGGAGGTGATTTTGCTTTGCCTGGAATTGATAGATTTTTATTTTTATTTTACTTTTGGACATTATATTTGTAATGAGCAATCTAAAATAATTGCATTTATCTGTTGATTACTGCATAATAAGGAAATTTATCATTTACTGCATGATATTGCAATTTATCATTTATTCTTTATGGAAACATCTGAATAAACATATCACCATCATCCATCATCATCATCATTATCATCAGAAAGCTCCAGAGTATAGCATTAAACCTATCTGTCGCTATGTAGAAAAGCAAGATGTGCCACCAGACCAAGTAACAGCTCAGATCTGTGGAGAGGCGACCCCACTCACAGTTAGAATGTTCAAGGTATTTTTGAGCAATAAAAACATGTAATTAAATATAAATAAATGCAGGATAGACAAGTTTAATGCCAAACTATGGAACATTCCTGACAAAGCAAAATCATCTCTATGGAGAAAAATCTGAAAAATTACACTGTGTACTTTTAAATGTATGCTTGCTTCAGTATTTATCTTTGTATATTTTTGTTGCGTTTCCAGTACCTAGAATTCATTCACTCAATTTCAATGACTAAGTATTGAAGGCTGCCTTAGCTCACTGTTTATGTTCAAGTATTTTTGTAATATTTATTTTTCTTTTATTTATCTATACAAAAATAGTATCCATTAACCACTCTTAAATATACCTACATGAATTAGCAGCGCCCCACGCTTCTGCTCGCTCACTGTTCAGTAAGTGGCACAGGTCACACAGGCTCCACTTGCAAACTCTTATGCACCTATTAATGTAATTTATCTCATATTAAACCATCATTATGGACCATGTAAAGCCTTTTTACTCTTTCCTTATAATGTGAATGTTTTTCTGCGCTCAGAGCTCCTCTTTTCACAGCTGTAGAATCTAAACAGTGGCCCAACGGAGTTCATTAGAGCTAATAAATCAGTGCATTTCCCTCATAGTGCAAAAGGTCCAGCTGAGAGAGAGACAGCACAGAAAGGGAGATGGAGGGAGGGAAGCACAGAGAGAGAGGGAGGAGAGGGAGGAGAAGGAGAGAGAGAGAAAGTTAAAGAGTGAGACTGAGAGAGTAGGGGAGACAGAAAGAGAGTGGGAGAAAGAAAAAGAGAAGGACAGAGAAGGAGGGAGAGAAAAAGAGAGGGGGGTGAAAGAGAACAAGAGAGAGCAGGAGAGAGAGTGGGACTGAGAGAGAGAGGGGAGAGCAGAAAGCGAGAGGGAGAGAGAGAGAGAGGGGGTGAGAGAGAAAAAGAGAGAGGGAAAAAGTGGGGCTGAAAGAGGGGGAGACAGAAAGAGAGAGGGAGAGAGAATGAGAGAGTGAGTGAGAGCAAGAGAGAAAGAAAGACTGAGAGAGAAACAGGGAGAGAGAGGAGAAGGGTGAGAGGTAGGGAGAGAGAAAGAGGGAGAGAGTTTGAGAGAGAGAAAGTGAGATAGAGAGGGAGAGAGAGAGGAAAGGGGTGAGAGGAACGGAGAGAAAAAGAGAGGCGTACAGAGAGAGAAAGAGGGAGAGAGATTGAGAGAGAGACAGAGAAAGTGAGAGGGAGAGAGTGGGACTGAGAGGGGGGGGCAGAAAGAAAGAGGGAGAGAGAAAGAGAGGGAGGTGAGAGAATGAGAGAGAAGGGGAGAGAGAGAGTGAGAGAAGGAGACAGAGAAAGAAAGACTGAGAGAGAAAGAGAGGGAGAGAGTGGGACTCAGAGAGAGGAGAAACAGAAAGAGAGTGGGAGAGAGAAAGAGAGAGGCAGAGAAAAAGAGAGGAGGTGAGAGAGAATGAAAGAGAGCAGGAGACAGATGGAAAGAATGAAAGAGGGAAGAGAGAACGAGAGAGTGGGACTGAGAGAGAGGGGAAGGCAGAACTAGAGAGGGAGAGAGTGGGACTGAGAGGGGGGGGGCAGAAAGAAAGCGTGAGAGAGAAGGAGAGAGTGGGAGAGAGACATTGGGAGGGAGAGAGAAAGAGAGAGGCAGAGAGAGTGTAGGCGAGAGAAAGAGACAGGGAGAAAGGAAGAGAGAAAGAGAGCAGGGAGGCAGAAAGAGACTGGGAGAGAGAGGGAGGGAGTGGGAGAGAGAAAGAGAGAGATAGAGAGAATGTGGACAAGAGAAAGAGACAAGGAGAGAGGTAGAGAGAAAGAGGGAGTGAGACAGGGAGGCACTGCGGGCTGCACATTAACTTAAAGTCCCACTCATCGCAGACGTCAAACTTTAAAAGAACTCCTTCACCTGATTACTCTGTGCACAGCCTCGCTATAATGTGTTTATTTGTCTCCATGACCGCGAGCACAGCACCGTCCCATCCTCATTCAAACTGTGACACGCTCACATTTAAAGAGACAGTACACAGAGGAACAGGCGGCACCAAAGCACCAGGACACTGCCGCTGCTGCACACTGCATTCAGTCATCAGGCTGAGATACACAAAGTACAGAGGTGGGACAAGACAAAAATTATACTTAAAGGTGCACTGTGTAACTTCTAAGATGGAGAATTCACTAATTGCTTTTCTCCATGCAATGTTTTTTCTTTGCCAAGGATGTCCCACAGTAGGGCATTAAAAATATATCTTACATTTGTTCAATTACAGATGTTTTATAGCTCAAAAATACCTGAAGTACTTCTTGCTTCTCCATCGATCTGACCATTAACCTGTCCCCATTGTGATTACCTAGTTTATTTCCATACTGTGGAACAATCAGTGCAAAATAGTAATATCTCCATGGAAACAAGCAAGTGGTAGACCCTCACTAAACAAGTTACACAGTGCACCTTTAAGTAAGAGTAATGTTACCTTAAAATAATATAACAAAAGTGAGAGTCGCAAAATATCTGGGAAAACGACTAGTAACTTAAAGAGTAACTGTCTGGTGTATAATTTAAAGTTAATGTAATTTGAAGGACAAAACATTGAATAATGCACAAAATCTGGTCTTTACAAAAATATGAAAAATGATTTTATCTGAAGGAGCGGTGTAAACTCATTTAATGTTGTCAACTTAAATTACTTGCTGATAGTTTAAATTAAAATTAATGTTTTGCTAGTTATTTTTATTAGTCTAATCATAACTATGGTGTAATTTAGACACATTTTGGTCTCATGTTTTAGTGAAAAAAATTGTAATCTAACTTGTCATAACTTCTCACTTTCAAGTAAACACTAAACTCTATATGGATTTTAAAGGGTCAGTCTGGAATTTTGGACATAGGACCTCATTTCCTAGTGAGCCAGAGTGTTGGAGACGTGTGGACACACTTTTAAAAATATTCCATCCAGTCCTTGGATTTGCAGAGGTCGCTGGTGCTAGGCTAGTGCATGTCAATGGCCATAGTTATCCTGCCACTAAAAACAGTCTTACCCACTCCACAAAACACCTGAGGCAAATCTATTATTATGCCAGACTGTCGATGTAAATGTCTGTCGATAGAATAATGTTTGAAATAAAACTAGTCTTGCATCGCATGAATTGTCACATGCTGGGACTATTTTCTCAGCAGCAGCAGAATTTTAACTTTGCCGGTAAGATAGGTGCTAGGTGTTATCAGTTTGCCGCTGCCGAGCTTTCTATCAAGAAGTACAACTGGCTGCTGTTGCTGAGACATAAATCCTTCAAATGCAAGGTTGGTTTTACTTCTAAAATTATTCTATCAACACAGACATTTACATCGACAGTCTGGCGTAATAATAGATTTGCTTCGGGGGCTTTATGGAGTGGGTAAGACTGTTTTTAGTGGCAGGATAACTGTGGCCATTGACATGCACTAGCCTAGCACCAGCGACTTGTGCAAATACAAGGACTGGATGGAATATTTTAAAAAGTGTCTCCACACATCTCCAACACTCTGGCTCACTAGGAAATGAGGTCCTATGTCCAAAATTCTGCACTGTCCCTTTATAGCATTATCTACTATTGTTGGCCTTTTATTTATTTATTTTTTTGTAGCTTTCTCATCAAAAACACCAAAATCTAAGTTTGTATTGACACTAGTAGTCATTGCAATTTCCAGTAGTTGGTGACATCACAAAAGACTGCCATGTGTTTCGATTACAAACACCTAACTGCAAGGGGGGAGTTTGAAGTGTGGATACCTGTTAGACCAATCACACTGGTCCTTATATGTCCCGCCTCTGCCCCCTCACTCTCCCGTTTAGTCCTCCAGGTACTGCCCCAGTTTAGCGTCTCTATTTGAAATGTGCTTGTGGGTGGAGTTTAGGTGTTTACTCCCACTTTAAAGGTGCATTGTGCAACTTTTTTTTGGTGGAGGGTCCATCAAATGCTTTTCTTCATGGAGATGTTATTGCTTAAACCTTTTTATCTTCATGGAGACCAAACCAGACCAAGTTACAGGCCAGATCTGTGGATAGGCAACTCCGCTCACAGTCAGAATGCCTGTTTTTCTAGGAATTTTTGAGCTATAAAACCATCTGTAATTGAATAAATGTAAGGTAGAGCTGTTTAATGTCAGAGCAATCGCATATCCATAGAAACCCCGACTAAAAAGTTACCTAGTGTGTCTTTAAACAGTCCCGTCCATTCTCATTCAAACATCTGGCACATTCACATTTAAAGAGACAGTACACAGAGCTACACAGAGACAGCGTTACCAAAGCACTGGGCTGTTGCTGCACACAAGATCGAGTCATACCCATAATGAGATGAAGCATGCCAACAGTAATTGAATTCTCAGAGCTATTTTTAGAGTTCAGACTGGACTTCTGTGGTCGGCTGTGGACTGAAGGCCAGAGTGTCCAGATTTTGAGTTTTTTCGTCCAAGTGTAATTCCTCATTTTTAAACTATTCACAACAAGTACAAGCACAGCAGGAGATGACTGCCCAAGTACGGATGAAAGTCAAGCAGTCAGTGTGTAATCGCCTGTACAAGGGATTATTTTCATTTATTCATTTGACTGTCTACTATCTGTCTATTTAAGGAAGGCTGCGTCAAAGGTTCAAAGCAACTTCTCAATGTGAGTTAACTGTAAGGGTCCTCATTTGATCCTGGTTTGAGTTGAGTTTAGTTCTGATGTAGAGTTCGTTTGGTCTTGATTTAGTCTTGGTTCAGTTGAGGTAAATTTCCAGTTTAATCCCAGTTTGTGTGAAAGTGTGAATGCAGTCTCTCTACAAAATTGTCTAATGCCAGTTTGTATTCATGTTAAAATGTTGTTACCTCATCAAAAACAAACCTGGAGTTGTGTTTTATTTCATTCACACATTTGAGTAATCCTTTGTTATTAGCCTGTCTACATCAGTATTTCCCAAACTTTTTTTCTGGGGACCCATATTTTAAGAGTCACAAACCTTTGCAACCCAAGTCAATAGATATTATTCATAAATCACAAAATAAATGTGGATTTGATCATTATTGAACATTAATGAGGATATTTCATTGTTGACTGAGTGATTGTTTCTCTCTGAAGTTTTACACAATGAAAAACAGTAATTGAACCAGGAATAAAAGGATCCATATGACGCCTATTTGGACATTAAATGCTTCCCATTTCTTTTTCTTTTCAACATTCAATTGAACAAGCAATGTTGGAACAAAATACTCAATAAAATAATTACAAAAAGATTAGAAATTATACAAAACATGTCAATATTTCTAATGAGATAGGTGGGCCTGTCTGCTTTTTTGTAGAGCATTCCAGTTCATGGTGCAGGAGGAGAGCGTAACAAGCATATCAGGCGGCCCAAAAAAAATCTTGTGACCCACCTGAGGGTCGCAAAAGCCTTTGGGAAACAGTGTTCTACATCTCCAAAGCTGGAAATGCTGTGTTCATCCTTGTGATGTCATGAAGTGGCAGTTTTCAAGTTAACAGCTACATTTTACCTTTTGTTCAGTAGAGATTGTCAAATGGTTTCAGTGAAGGTGTGTGGAGTTTAAAAACACAGTGGAGAAGTTCTTGTATCACCACATGACATCACATATGCGGGATTTATGTGGAAAGAAACAACATTATAACATAGATTAGAACATGTTTTTAAATATAGTGAACATTGCTAAAAGGTTTAGTAGAAAATGAAAATGTCATGAATAGATTTTTGAAACCAAAGCCTCCATAAGAACCTTCTATAAATACAACCAACAAAACAACAGTGAAAAAGATGCACTGTGTAACCTTTTTGTTGGGAAGCTGCTACTGCCTTGTCTCTGTGGAGATTTTATTGCTTTTTTTTATACCGTATGACATTGGGACTTCTTATCTTGCTGTTACAGTTACAGACGTTTTTGTTGGTAAAAATACCTGGAAAAACAAGCATTCTTACTGTGAGCAAGAAAGCCTTTCCATAGATCTGACTTGTAGCTTGGCGTGGTTGCATCGTCTCCATGGAGAGTGTTAAGTTTAATGCATAGACTGTTTATATGCTGCCTCCATCCAATTCATTTTGTATTGAAAAAACATCAGTGCTTTGTCTGGAATATTTCAGTTTGGTATTAAACCTTTCTATCTTCATGGACAGACCAAGGTCATATCTGTGTTTTTTTTAGTTATTTTGGAGTTATAACCAATGGTGTAGTGGGGATTTTTTAAGTGGGGGTGCGCAATTCGTGACATCATCGATGACGTCCCCACTCATTTCCGAATTGGATATTTTGCCAACATTGGCCAAGATAGAGAATGTAATACACGAAGATCAGAGCAAATACCAGTGTGCTCCACAGTGAGTCAAAATTGGGGGGGGGTGTTCCCGGTGTTCCCCATGTTTACGTAGCAACCAGCATTTGTTATTTTAGGCTATTAATTAACCAAATAATTTTATGGCAATAGGCAATAGCCTCGTCAATTTATCAATTTCAAAAATCCCCTGCTTTTAGCCTAGTGTGAGAAATGCTACAGTCGGTTTAGATACAAACCAGACTCTTGCAGCTCCGGTTCAGGCCGGGCTCAGAGGAGCTGGAGCCTAGTTTGGTCCTGTTAAGTGCCTCTGCCTGAGAAGCACTTTTCCAGAGAAGACCCAAGTGCAGGGAGGACAGACTGCTCAGAATAATATATAACCAACCAATAGGACTTACGCTTCTTTGCACCACCTCAGAACCAGCTGCAGCCCTCGAGCACAGAGGATGGGAGCAGCCCTTCCAGACCTTTAGTCCTAGTTTAGTCCTGGTTTAGTCCTGGTTTAGTCCTGGTCCCTCATGTCTCAGGTCACTATAGGACAGTACTGCAGATTTCATGAGCCTGTGCAGGTTGTTTTCACCGTTGCCTATATCTCCAGTTTGACATTTAAGTTGTAGCTATTTTATATTTGTTATTTTTTTATATATCTCGTCGGGAGAAGTACTACACCCCTGGTTATAACATCACCTGTAAATGTAAGGTAGCACTGTTTAATGTCACACTGTGTAACATTCCCAGCAAATAAATGGCATGTCCATAGAAACCAGCAGTGACGGACCCCCTACCAAGAAGTTACACAGTAAACTTTAAATACAGTCAAATCTGAACTTCCTAAATATCCTAAGTTGACCTTTAATGAATACTCATCATCTGTGCCTAATAAAGTGTCCGCTAAAGTCCACGCTAATGGCTTGTCTCTATTTTCAAACACACATTTCCTTCGCGGCCGCTAACGGAAATGTTCATAAATCGCATCATTACCAGTGGAGCTCGCACAATCTGCCCCACACAATCCGAATCAGCGCAATTATGAAACCATGCTAGCTAAATGATGCTTCAACGTGCCCGATGTGTACATTTTCTGGCTAATTGAACCGATTGTTAATGCCATGTTTTGCGTTTAGCATTCACTACAGAACCAATTAAAGTGTGTATGACAGCTTTTTGTGTTTTTCTAATTATTACTCAGTTTAGTGGGATTGTACCTGTAAATATAGAACCAAATGCTGATTATAGTTTTGGCTCTGTGTTTTATTTAATGGGCCCATGTTATGCTTTTTCAAATTTGTATTATGACAATGTTTCTTCATTAAAAACATACCCAGAATTTTTTTTAACGCTTCCTATTTAGTGCATTTTTCTTCGCCTGAATTTTTTTCTAAATTTTGCTATTAAAACTCCCTGTTTTACCTCCTAATGAAGTGTTATACATCCTTTTTCAGTACAACCTGTTATTTCACAATCTGCATGCTGTAATTGTGTCATAGGGCTGTAATAAAAGCTATAGGACCAGAGATACAAATGGAAAAATAAATTAAAAAAGGAAAATAAAATACACACTCTTTCGTATAAAACATACAGCAAACAACTTAATAATAAATAAACTACTTTTTGCACATAAAAAATGTTTAAGTTAGGGCCTTAGCTACAAAATTCCTAAATATCAAGACTGTAAGTAAACAAAAAATATCCTTAATGCCCCATGATTTTACTGGTGTCAGTGAAGATAACAGCTCGTGTCAGGTCCAGGGCACAGAGCCACATCACTTCCTATATTTCCATGCTGTATATTACTTTTGTATTTGTACATTGTAAGTGAAATAAACCTTTCAAATAAAAATAGCAAGCGATGCGCAATTATGCAGACCAAGATGCATAATTTGCCATTTATTTGAGAAGTAACTGCACTTAGAGCGGCTTTTTCAGTTGTTAAGAACACAGACGCTCAGAGCAGTCGATCATCTTGACTCACTACACTCTTTGGCAAAGTTTGGCCCAATCAGAATGGATGGAGCGCAGGCGTTTGGCGGAAGACAAAGTTCCTATTGGACACCGTCAGTCTAGAAGGGTTAATGCACAAATCCTGCATATTTAGGATAAGTTCCTCTCTCAAACTGAAAACACTCTGTTAAATATGGTGCTCCACTGTGTTTTTATACTCCATGCACTTTCACTGGAATAATTTTGATGATTTCAGCTCTGGAAATGCCGATCTCTCCATAACAAAAAGTAAAAGGTAGATGTTGAAAAATACTACTACATGACATCACAAGGTGGAACAGAGCATTTTGAGCTTTGGAGATATAGACAGACAAATAAAAAAATACTCAAACATGTGTGAATGAAACAAAACACAACTCGTATGTTTTTGACGAGATAACAGCCTTATAACATGGCTTAAAGCTCACAAGAGTCAATTCTGTGTAATATAGGACCTTTAAGTTTTCTGATGAGGGGTCTGCTGGTCTCCTTGCTTTGCCTGGAATCTTCCACAATGTGGCATTAATCTTATCTTCCTGCATATATAGAATTATAGGTGTTTTCATTGCTCAAGAACATCTTTCATCCTTATTTTATCCATTCTTTTGTTCTTACTGTGAGGGGATCATCTCGAACACTGCTCCTCCATAAGTATAGAGTTTAATGCCATATTGATGATGTATGATTATGTTAACTGACCAAAGAAAATAAACTAACTAACTAACTGTGGAACATTTCAGGCAAAGCAAGCAAAATGATTCTTTAACAGGGTTGACGTGTGTGTTTGCCGGGTAATTGATCTGGTTGCTAATGTCATGTTTTGTGTTTGTTTTCATGTACAGAAGCGATTGAAGGCGGCCTTGCATCACTCCTCCTCCTCTTCCTCCTCCACCACCTCCTCCTCCTCTCCGGAAGACTCCCAATCGGCTGCTTTGATTCACTCCAGGCAACAACATAAGCAGCTACACCCCGAGAACTCTGCTCCACCTCCCCTCCTCCTCCCCACTCCCCACTCTCTCCCGTGCCCATCTTCCTCTCCTCCTCTCTTCTCTGTTTTCCCTCTCTCCCCTGTCTGCACCTCCTCCCCTCTATTTCTCCTCCTCCCTGCTCTCTTCCCCTCGTTCTCTCCTCCTCCTCCTCTCTTTCCTTCTCTCCTCTCCCTGCCCCATGCCCACCCACCCAATCTGCACTGAGGCTGCCGTGTTACTGTGTCATTTTGTCATTTTCTTTCCCAAATTCTGTGTTCCTGGTGAATGCTCCTTGTTCTTTCTCTTCGAGCGATTTTCTGTGTGTAAGGCTGTGCGGCGCCATTATTTTCACAATTTCTTTCAATTTTTATTTTTTTTTTAAAGATTCTGTTTGTGGATTTCTTCAAAGAATGTAAATTCCTGTACACTTTTTAAAGGCCTGTATAAGAAATCTACAATTATGCGTGTGCCCTGGCTGAGCATGCCAAGTTTTATTTTTTTAAGTTTTACTTTTCTGTGCGCTGTGTGGATAAGAAGGCCTTAGTTTGAGAAAAATAACTTCACTGCTGTAAACCGGACCTGTTGACATTTAAAACTAAAAACATTTCAGGCTTTATTTAGTGAACTATACTGAATCTTCTGCTCATGTTTTATTTCTTACACTTGTATATGGCTTGTCACCATGGTGAATAAAAACATAATAATAATAATTTTTTTGACACATAGAACACACTATGCGTACACGGGTTGCTATGCCGGTATGTTTGAACTTAAGAAAATAATTGTAAGATGATTTCATTTTGTTACACACTACGTAATTTCATCTGAAGCCACTCTAGGTCATCCTCTTAAGTTTTGTTGTTTTATTTTGAAAGCTTTACTGATGCCATGTTTGATTTGATTGTTTTGTCTTTAATTTTTGATGTATTTATAATGTGGATGGCTGTGCTGCACCATGTTTAATAATTCTTTTTTTTTTTTTGCATCAAGTGTTGCGTAGGTACTGTACTGATCCACTAAAGACAGTATCTGTAGTGTCCAGGCTCAAACTCTGCTGTATTAAATGATTATTGTTATTAGTAGGTCTTGTTGGTTTTGATTGGACATAAGGAAAAGAAATGACTCCGTTTCCCACAATGCAACGCTACAGACAGATGAGTGACAGAGGACAGTTCGCGCATTACACATTAAAGCTGCAATATGTAATTACACTTGTTTTTACACGGATCTGGTCTAAAAAAAATCTACATTTTAATTTCCAACCAGACAAATATGTTTAAACCAACTTAGGGAAATGTTAAATAATCTCCATGGAGACGAGTAGGTGGTCTGACCTCAACAAGAAAAGTTACACCGTGCATCTTTAAAGGGATAGTTAATATTTGTTATTACTGAAATGTTTAGTTTACTTAAAGGATTCCAACCAGTATTTACAATTAAATAAATAAATATTGAGCCATCTCCTTTAAAGCTGCACTATGTAACATTTCTGGTGTAGCTATTCCTTGCCTGGAATATCCCACAGTATCGCATTAAACTTGCGTATCTTGCATTTATAACACATATTTTGAATGCTCGTAATTACACTGAAAAAGTCGCATTCTTACTGTGAATCGTCTCCATATATATTTACCAGTGGCTTGTCTTTGCTTGTCTTTAGTTTAATGCTGTACGGCGGGACATTCCAGACCAAGCAATAGCATCTCCATGGAAACAAGCAGACAAGCAGACCGACTCTCCACACTGCGGCTTTAAGAAATTGTGCAGATATTTATGTCTGAGCGTTACAGTGTCAGACTATAGAAGCTATTTTGGAAGTTGAATTGTATGTGCACGTAATATAACACGGCACACCACTTGTCACGGACTTGAAAAGCTGTTAAAATACTTAACAAGAAGGAGCACGCGCCATGTACAATTCCAACTCTCTGTCTCCTGCTATGTCTCTTTTACACCCACTAAACCTGTCCTCAGAAGGACTGTACATGAAATGAAGCGTACCGTGAGTGCGGAGACAGAGGAGCGCGAGCACAACCGAGAGCTGTAGGTCATTCTGCGTCATTGTCCGTTGCGTCTTTTGTTCATTTTTGCGAATAATCAGGTCAGCAGTGAAACCAAAGAGGGTAAGATGAGAAGGCCATAGTAGTGTTGTAAATACAGACTTTTGTTTTTGTACTGTTGTTGACAATAAAGTGTACATTTTGAAAAAAAAAAAAAAAGTGATGTGAGTGTGATTCTTCTTTTCCCATATTGATTACGCTGTACTTTGTCAAGAAATATCCAAATGTTGAATCTGGTATTTTGACTAAACTCAAGAACTCACTGTGTTACAACATCATTTGGCATTTTAACAATATTAATTTTTTTTGCCCCATTTGTATTCATTAATATTGGCCTATAGAAAGCTGTGGTGTCATCTGAAACCCAACTGTAGAATAAAACATTGAATGATACAATAATAAACATGAAAACAAAACATAAAACAGATGTTAGACTTAGACCAATTTTACTGATCCACAAGGGAAATTACTTGGACAGAGCAGCTCACAATATATTATAATAACAAAGACCAAACATGAATGATAATAAATTCTAAATAAGTATCAAAAAAGGTAACAAGACTGGTGTCAATAAGGCGTAATTATATAAATATATATGTACAAGTCAAAATAAAATAGAAAATAAGTAATAAAAATATCTCTGTTATACAAGAAGTCGAAAGGAAAGCTTACAGCCCCTTAACCTGCACAGCTTCCCCCAAACACACAAAAAATGTAAACATGGCATAAGAAAGACAACAAAAAACACATAAACATGTTTCTGATTAGGTAACATGGCTTACAACTCACAAGAATCCATTTTGTATAAATTAGGACATTCAAGGTTAGGTTAGGCAGGGAAATGTTTTTGGGTGGTTAACAAGTAACTTTAAAAAACACATTTCTCGTCTACTAGCCTTCTCTCAACTTACACCATAAGTTGAGATCAATAAAGTTTGTCTAAGTCTAAAAATGCCAAAAGATAACACTTCAGGGATGTTCATAGCAACAGAAGCAGAAGAAGAATATGATAACTGGACCTGACCATCTACCATAATTCTTCCGCCTCTCCTGCTCCAGACCTGAGGCTGTGTCATGAGTCAGGACTTGTGCTATTATAGACGTGACCTGAGGTTTCAAATTCTTCATTTATCAGTTTGTCATTCATGTTTCAATGAGATCTGGCCTCAAGGAAAATGGATCAGTATAACAGCACATAAGCCTAATATTTGTGGACACGCCCTTTTCTATTCAGAACACACACTTAAAAGTGCAAGGTTCTGGTGTCAAAGGCAGGTGACGCACAATTTATACACGTGACTATTTTAGGTTTCTTTGTTTTATCCTAGAACTAAAAATAGAACTCAACAAAATTGGTTTTGTTGTAAAGTACAGTCAATATGCACCTTATAACAACTACACTATTTACTATGGTTAAGATCCTCTTCATTTGACTCACCCCTGGGGGATCTGCTCAGGAGCAGTGGGCGCTGCAGCACAGTGCTCAGGGACCCATCTCCATGATCTTGTTGCTAGGTTTGGTCAGGACTCAGCTGGAGGATTGTCTCTATGATGCAGGTTTTGGGTTGATGGGGGAAACCAGAGAGCCCAGAGGAAACCACCTAGACACAGGGAGAATATGCGAACTCCACACAGGGAGGTCCAGGCGATCTGGGGATTAAACCTGCAACCTTCTTGCAGTGAAGTGTGAATGTTAGCCACTCAACCATGCTGCTGCTTCAGGATTTCATTAAGAGTTTGGATTTAGGATACTTATTCTGAAGTTTCTAAGCCTCAAGTTTAAGAAATTATTTGTTCAAGATCAAGTCTTTCTTTGAGCTTTATGAAGGGTATATAAAATATATTTATATGAGGTATATTTATTAAGGATATATAAGGTATATTTATATAAGGCGTATTTATATAAGGTGTATTTACTGCAAGTATATAAAGTGTATTTATTAAGAGTATAAGGTGTATTTGTTAAGGGTATATAAGGTATATAAGGTGCATTTAGGTCTTATTTAGGATTTCATAAAATACTACATGAATAATTCATGTCCAGGTTGTGTTGTGTAACGTGTGCATGACACAGACGTTGACTGAGAGAGAGAGAGCTCCAGATGTGTTTGTGATCACAGGGCAGCAACTATAAAGTCTCACAGTCAGTTAAACGTAATAAGGGACCTTTAATACTCTATTCATAGTTTATCGACAGGAAAATCAAAGTCCTTTTTGTGTTCTTCTAAAAGTGACCATTGTCTGTGGACTGTGCTCAGCCAGAGGAATGGAAGTCCTGTATTTTGTCTGAAATTGTGTTTGGATCTATTTTCATTGTGCCCCCGATGTCCAAGACAAATTTCTCCATTTGAAGACAATTACAAAAACTCCACAACATACTTTTGAAGTAGTTTATGGAATATAGCACCATCTTTTGGTGAAATGAAACTGTCAGACAAAGTGGAGTTGGTCCATTTGGCTCATGGAAAAGTGTTAGATCAGACTGAAGAGGATTGGACAGTGGTCAAAAGTGATAATAAAAAAGAGCCCATTTTGAATCTCAGGACACAGCCTTTTGATGCGTCTTATACAGAAGTCATCTCCTAAATTGGGTGTAATATAGTGCTAATGTGAGTCTGTGCTAATGGGAGTCTGGGCCGGAGATGTACACTGTGGATTTACTGCAGGTCTGTCCAGCCAAATGACCCATGTCCATAATGCACCTCCCCCCTCCTCTTCTCTCATCATTAAAGAAGCCAGAGAATAAGTAGAGAATGGGCCAATCACTGCCAAAGGGACTGAAGAGGTGAAGAAGTGTCTCCTCGCAGATATATTATTATCTTAAAGTCTTGATCTCAGAATGAACCGTGAACCACAGTGTTTACAATTCTTAACTCAATTTCCATAATAAGGAATGGTAAATGTTTTCTTTACATAGTGCTTTTCCACCATCGAGGCACTCAAAGTGCTTTACATCAAGAAACCACTCACCCATTCACACACACACTCAAGCATCAGTGTACGCACTGATACACCACGGGCAAGGAGGGTTAAGTGTCTTACCCAAGGACACAATTCATCTGTGGGAGCTGGAATCGCACCGGCAGCTTGTGGTTCAGTGGATCTAACCACTCTACCAGTGATGTTCACGTCAAGAGCGGGATTCGAACTGCCAACCTTTGGATCAGTGGACAAACACAACAAAAAAATTTATCCAAAGATGTTCATTTTGTCTTCTTATGTATTTTACCTTCTTGGGTTCTTTTTAAGGACAATACAGTAAAATGTATTTACCTTGTTGACATCTTTTGGCTGCTAGCTGCAAGCCATGTTCAGAACTGTCTCCGGTGTTGGTGGTGATGTGTCGTATATCAACTGTTGTTACTTCCTCTAGATGTGGTCAGTCTGATGGACCTGGCAGGTCGCTCAGACAATTCAATGAAAATCGTGCAATAAATCATACATAGGGGAAACGGGACGGGCATTCCACATCTGAAAAAAGGAACACCAAAAGGAATGTGAAAAGGAAACATCAGGGAGACTCACCAGAACACAAAAAGACAAAGCAGAACAGGAAAACCTAAAATCCGCCATATTGGACCACTGAAAAAGAAAGAACCACCTTATGGATTGGGACGGGGCTTGGGTCATTGGATCGGAAAACAACAAAGTTCAAACACTGGATCAGGGAGGACACTGAAATCAGGAAACATGATGTGATGATGGAGTGTTCCTCCTTTCACACACCTGAGACGCCCTCCTCCAGAGAACACCGGGCGACAGGAGGTGTGGTCAGTCTGAGCGACCTGCCAGGTCCATCAGGCTGACCACGCCTACAGGAAGTAACAACAGCTGATATACGACACGTCACCACCAACACCGGGGACGGTTCTGAAGATGGCTTACAGCCGAAACATGTGAACAAGGCAAATACACTTTAATGTATTGTCTTTAAAAAGAACCCAAGAAGGTAAACAACAAAACAATGATCATTAAAAACACTGTTTTTATTAGACAATAGAACATAATTTTCAACACAAAACACTAAATTTTTTTTTCTTCTGTGTTACCATATGGTCTTATAACAGTTCTGACGAAGCTCAAAATTATTCTAAAACTGGAAAAGTCACTTTTTTCTGTACATGATATATGTATATATTTTGGTATATGGTCACATTTTTATATAGCCCTTTTCAGCTTCAAGGCACTCAAAGCAATTTCCATCAAGGAACCACTCACCCACTCACACACATTCATACACCAGAGGACACAGACACTGGGGGCGAGGTAAGTGTCTTGCCCAACGACAACACTCATCCATTGGAGCTGCAGTGGCACCACTAACCTATGGGCCAGTGGATCTCAAACAATGTTATTTTTTGTGTAGGTAACCTTTGGATCAATGGACAAATACTCTCCCAACTGAGCCACCATTGCCTCTTTTTAGTATCGATACTTGGACAAATGGGTGTCTAGTTTCACTTTAAGTTTTAGTAGTTTTAGTTTTCATATGCTATCTGATTTTCAACATACTTTTGACTACACTACTCCCATCTAAGATCAGTGACTCATAAAATGCATCTTGTATAACTTGTATCTTGTATATTTCAATCTCTCACCTTATATTTGTCCTCTTTTTCCCCTCTGGCTGCAGACTCGTGAGCTTGTGATTTATGCGCTGAAGTTGGATCAGATGTCTGTTCGTGGCCTGCTCATTGGGTTTTGAGTTGCAGCCGTTCAACAGTGTCACATTTTACAGTGCAGCAGGTGAAGCAGGTGTGATCCTGTTTCAGTGATCTGTGCCTCACTCACTTCCTGCTTCATTAGTCACGCTGAGAGGCTGTGGACCTGTGTACTCCAAATACTGTGTTGTGTAGTGCAGAGCCAAAATTGTACTCAAGCATTCATTTATTTTTATTTCATCACTGTATAACGCACTACAATGTACATATGTTAGTTTCAGTATAAAATTAATAAAACTAAAACTTTCTAGAACAAATAAGCTGGAATTCTGATTTATGTTTTTTTTTTTTTTTTTGCTTTATTCTGCCTATATACCCCTTAAAATTATGCTCAGGAATTTAAAGATGAATTGTGTAACTTTTCTGATAGAGGGTTTCCTTGTCTCTATGGAGAATATTCCACAGTATGGCATTAAACTTCTATCATACATTTATTCAATTACAGGTATTTTATAACACAGAAATATCTTTAAAAAACATTTGCAGGATCTGTTCTCCACGGATCTAACCCATAACATGGCCTGACCTAATTGTCTCCACGGAGATAGATAAACTTAATGCCATACTGTGGAACATTCCAGACTAATGGTAAAGCCAATCAAGTATTTTATTAGTCAGAGAAGTTACACATAACACCTTTAAAGCCTGTAATATGAATTCCAAACAATGTGATTCAAATTAATAGTATAAAACTGCAAAATAAACACGTGATAAAACATAATATAGTAATTTTAAATAATAAAAAATTAAATCAATAATATAAAATTTGCTAAACAAATATGATAATTAAAAAAGAAGCAAAGACATAAGAATGATGCATGATCAAAATAATAAAAAGGGGGCCAAGAAATTATAGGTTAAAAAATATTTGGAGAAAGAAAATTATATTTATGGACATGTGATAGAACTATGAAAACATGTACAGCACTCAAACTTAAGTATATTTGTAATTTTGAACACACTTGCTCACTTTAAGAAACAACAAAAAGACAAAATTACAAAAAAAACAAACAAACTAAAATATTGTGCAGACCCTTATTTCCATTTGCACCAAGTTCATGGACATTCATCTACAAAATAAATGATCATCCATCCATCCATTTTCTTCCGCTTATCCGGGGCCGGGTCACGGGCGCAGCAGCCTAAGCAGGGACTCCCAGACTTCCTTCACCCCAGACACGTCCTCCAGCTCCTCCGGGGGAATCCCGAGACGTTCCCAGGCCAGCCGAGAGACATAGTCCCTCCAGCGTGTCCTGGGTCTTCCCCGGGACCTCCTCCCGGCGGGACATGCCCGGAACACCTCCCAAGGGAGGCGCCCAGGAGGCATCCGGAACAGATGCCCGAGTCAACTCAGCTGGCTCCTCTCGACGTGGAGGAGCAGCGGCTCTACTCCGAGCTCCTCCCATGTGACTGAGCTCCTCACCCTATCTCTAAGGGAGCGCCCAGCCACCCTGCGAAGGAAACTAATTTCGAGCGCTTGTATCCGCGATCTTGTCCTTTCGGTCACTACCCAGAGCTCATGACCATAGGTGAGAGTAGGAATGAAGACTGACCGGTAAATCGAGAGCTTCGCCTTTCAGCTCAGCTCCCTCTTCACCACAACGGTCCGATACAGAGACCGCATCACTGCAGACGCTGCACCGATCTGCCTGTCAATCTCACGTTCCGTTCCGTCCTTCCCTCACTCGTGAACAAGACCCCGAGATACTTGAACTCCTCCACTTGAGGCAAGGACTCCCCACCCACCCGGAGAGGGCAAGTCATCTTTTTCTGGTCGAGAACCATGGCCTCGGACTTGGAAGAGCTGATCTTCATCCCAACCGCTTCACACTCGGTTGCAAACTGCCCCAGTGCACATTGCAGGTCCTGGTTCGATGGAGCCAACAAGACAACATCATCCGCAAACAGCAGAGATGAGATCCTGTGGTCCCCAAACCGGACCCCCTCCGGCCCCTGACTGCGCCTACAAATTCTGTCCATAAATACAATGAACAGAACCGGTGACAAAGGGCAGCCCTGGCGGAGTCCAACATGCACCGGGAACAGGTCTGACTTACTGCCGGCAATGCGAACACAGCTCCTGCTCCGGTCATACAGGGACCGGACAGCCCTTAGCAAAGGGCCCCGGACCCCATACTCCCAGAGCACCCCCCACAGGACACCACGAGGGACACGGTCGAATGCCCTCTCCAAGTCCACAAAGCACATGTTGACTGGTTGGGCAAACTCCCATGAACCCTCGAGCACCCTATGGAGAGTGTAGAGCTGGTCCAGTGTTCCACGGCCAGGACGAAAACCACACTGCTCTTCCTGGATCTGAGGTTCAACTATCGGCCGGATTCTCCTCTCCAATACCCTGGCATAGACCTTACCAGGAAGGCTGAGGAGTGTGATTCTCCTGTAGTTGGAACACACCCTCCGGTCCCCCGTCTTATACAGAGGGACCACCACCCCGGTTTGCCAGTCCAGAGGTACTGTCCCCGACCGCCACGCGATGTTGAAGAGGCGTTTCAGCCAAGACAGCCCCACAACATCCAGAGACTTAAGGTACTCAGGATGGATCTCGTCCACCCCAGAGCCTTGCCACCAAGGAGCTTGCCAACCACCTCAGTGACTTCAGCCAGGGTGATGGACGAGTCCGCCTCCGAGTCCCCAGGCTCGGCTTCCTCCTCGGAAGACGTGACGGTGGGATTGAGGAGATCCTCAAAGTATTCCTTCCACCGCCGGACAACGTCCCCAGTCGAGGTCAGCAGCTCTCCCCCTGCACTGTAAACAGTGTTGGTGAAGAACTGCTTCCCCCTACTGAGGCGCCGGATGGTTTGCCAGAATCTCTTTGAGGCCGTCCGATAGTCCTCCTCCATGGCCTCCCCGAACTCCTCCCAGCTCCGAGTTTTTGCCTCCGCAACCGCACGAGCTGCAGCACGCTTGGTCCGCCGGTACCTGTCAGCTGCTTCAGGAGTCCCACAAGCCAATAAGGCCAGATAGGACTCCTTCAGGTTGACGGCATCCCTTGCTTCCGGTGTCCACCACCGGGTTCGGGGATTGCCGCCGCGACAGGCACCACAGACCTCATCGACCTCCGGCCTAGGGTGTCCTGGTGCCATGTGCACTTATGGACACCCTTGTGCTCAAACATGGTGTTCGTTATGGACAAACTGTGACTAGCACAGAAGTCCAATAACAAAACACCGCTCGGGTTCAGATCAGGGAGGCCGTTCCTCCCAATCACCCCTCCCCAAGTGTCACTGTCATTGCCCACGTGGGCGTTGGAGTCCCCCAGTAGAACAACGGAGTCCCCGGTAGGTGCACTGTCTAGTACCCCTCCCAGGGACTCCAAGAAGGCCGGGTACTCAGCACTGCTGTTCGGCCCGTAGGCCGACACCACAGTGAGAGACCTGTCCCCGACCCGAAGGCGCAGGGACGCGACCCTCTCGTTCACCGGGGTGAACTCCAACACACAGCGGCTGAGCTGTGGGGCAATGAGCAGGCCCACACCAGCCCGCCGCCGCTCCCCGTGGCCAACGCCAGAGAAATGGAGAGTCCAGCCCCTCTCAAGGAGTTGGGTTCCAGAGCCCAAACTGTGCGTGGAGGTGAGGCCGACTATATCTAGTCGGTAACACTCAACCTCCCGCAAAAGCTCAGGCTCCTTCCCCCCCAGCGAGGTGACATTTATTGTCCCCAGAGCTAGTCTCCATGTCCGGAGATCCGGTCATCGAGGCCCCCGCTTCGACTGCCGCCCAGATCTCTTTGCACCGGCCCCATATGGATCCTCCTGCAGGTGGTGGGCCCTCGTTCGGGCTGTGCCCGGCCGGGCCCTATGGGGGAAGGCCCAGCCACCAGACGCTCGCCTTCGAGCACCCACCCCAGGCCTGGCTCCAGGGTGGGGCCCCGGTGACGCCATTCCCCCAGGACCTGTTTGCCTTGGGTGACCCTACCAGGGGCATGAAGCCCCCGACAACATAGCTCCCAGAATCATTCGGGCACTCAAACCCCTCCACCACGATAAGGTGACGGTTCAAATGATCATACTGAATATTTTTGTACATCATAGCGAAGAAAAAAAAAAAGAACAGCAATTATTCTTATTATCACAAAATTATCCTAAATGTTGTTATGCTTTTAAAAATGTTCCATTACTGTTGTCCTTAAAAGATTTTGAATTGTAAAAAAAAACAGAAGTAGCACATTGCAGCAAGAGTTACATAAGTGAACTCCTTTGCTTGATAAAAAGTGCTCACTGAAGTAGTTCTTACATGTGCTCTGTTGAGTATACAAGTGCTTCTTAGATTGTATTTACTTTCTCTCTGAGTGAACACTGCCTGCAAACATTAAGGATTTTCATTATGTTTTACTTTGTACATGAACTTCTCTGTGTATAAGTTACCAAAGTGACAGAACTTTAAAAGTGCATTGTGTAACTTTTTCTGTCAAATGCTTTTCTCCATGGAGACGTTATTGCTTTGTCTAGAATGTTTCACAGTGTAGTATTAAACCTTTCTGTCTTCATGGAGACCAAAACAGACCAAGTTACAGGTCAGATCTGTGGAGAAGCGACCCCGCTCACAGTCAGAATGCATGTTTTTCTAGGTCTTTTTGAGCGATAAAAAACACCTTTAATTGAATAAATGTAATGTATCGAGCTGTTTAATGTCATACCATGGAACATTCCAGGCAGGGCAAGGACATATCCATAGAAACAGGCTGTTGACGAACCTCCAACCAAAAAGTTACACAGTGCACCTTAAAGTATTTGATTGGATGAACAATGGGTAGCCTTTTTGAAACAGAAGATTAGAAAAATATATATGAGTAAAGTTACTTCTGAATAAAAGTACAAGTAGTGGTCGAGGAAATTCCTCAAGTTAAATATCTGTGTAATCTTTCCGTCGTCCAGGTATCATCACAAAAGAAAATGATCAACAATAGTCAAAAGTTTTTTTTAGAGTTATGCCAGTCGTCCGTATAGCCCGGGGTACAGACCTCCTTGGTAGGTCAGCATTATTTGTTTTCTATGTGAAAAAAAAGAAGCACATTATAGAGTTTTTTTAGGGCCCCTCTCTGCACTGGGACTGGGGCCTGGTTAAAGAAGTATCCTTTACCCCCTAGTACTGCTTTACCTGAGTTCATGTATAATTCCAATAAGATTCTGCTTAGAGAGAATTCTCATCAAAACAGACTGAGGCATGGAAACACTGTGGAGCAGGGTTTTTGCAGGTTTTTTTTTTTTTTTTTTTAACTATGAAACCGTGCATAGATGGTTTCTGGAAATAAAATTTTTAAATCAGTAGTGGAAGATACCAGGGTAGAGTTTTCTGTTTCAGACAAGAACTCAACAAGAATCTAAATATGCAGGGTTTGTTTGTTAAACATGTGTGAATGAAAGAAAACACAACTCCAGGTATGTTTCTCATGTGGAAACTACACTAACACAGATCAGAAAAAAGTGTAGTATACTAGAAAACGTTGATTTTGTTTAGATCCGGCTTTTCCACTCATGCACAGTGGCTGGTATGCAAAAAGTCAGTAGGGTCACTCGTTTGTGTTGACAGTTGCGTTGTGTATGTCTGTCATGAGATAACTTGTCTTATTTTGAAATAGGTTTTGCATTTAATTGTTTTGACATGATTTCATCATCTTACTCTAAGTCACTGAATGTTGAGGATCAAAAACGTTACTTTGAAAAGTTAAAACTTGCCGATAACTGTTGACGATGTTGATGTTCTACTGTTGTATTACAATTGTTGTTGTTGTACTGTTGTGATGATTGTTGATGTTGTACGCCAATAACTGTTGACGATGTTGACGTACTGTTGTATGATGATTGTTGATATTGTACACCGAAAACTGTTGACAATGTTGATGTTGTACTGTTGTATGATGGTTGTTGATGTTGTACTGTTGTATGACGATGTTGATGTTGTACTGTTGTATGACGGTTGTTGATGTTGTACTGTTGTATGACGATGTTGATGTTGTACTGTTGTATGACGGTTGTTGATGTTGCATACTGATAACTTGACGATGTTGATGTTGTACGGCGATAACTGTTGACGATGTTGATGTTGTACTATTGTATGACGATTGTTGATGTTGTACTGTTGTATGACGATGTTGATGTTGTACTGTTGTATGACGATGTTGATGTTGTACTGTTGTATGACGATGTTGATGTTGTACTGTTGTATGTGACGATTGTTGATGTTGTACTGTTGTATGACGATGTTGATGTTGTACTGTTGTATGACGATTGTTGATGTTGTACTGTTGTATGACGATGTTGATGTTGTACTGTTGTATGACGATGTTGATGTTGTACTGTTGTATGACGGTTGTTGATGTTGTACACTGATAACTTGACGATGTTGATGTTGTACTGTTGTATGACGGTTGTTGATGTTGTACACTGATAACTTGACGATGTTGTATGGCGATAACTTGTCGATGTTGATGTTGTGCGGCGATAACTGTTGACGATGTTGATGTTGTACTGTTGTAAAATGATTGTTGATGTTATACGCCAATAACTTGACAATGTTGATGTTGTACGGTGATAACTGTTGACGATGTTGACGTTGTACTGTTGTATGACGATTGCTGATGTTGTGCGGCGATAACTGTTGACGATGTTGATGCTGACTTGTTGATACGGACGTTTTTTGCCTACCAAAATGGCTGGACATGACATCATAGTGTTTTTTCATATAGGCCCTTTAAAAATTACTCTCACAAAACAGACATTGTTAAAAGTAAAACTTCCATGACTGTGTGTTCTAGCCATGGAAAAGCTTGTATTTATGTACCGCTTCATCTCTCTGATGATGTGTATATTTCTGAACACACCAATAACATTCCTTTCCCATAAATCTGATGATTCATTTAGCTGAGAAACTCTCTCTCCACAGCTGCCACACACTGACTCGACTCACAGTTATGTTCCTGGGTGAAGTCCACACTCATCACCGCTCGCCCACAAACCCCAGTACTCCCAGTATTCCCAGTATTCCCACAGCTCTGGCTCCTGCCCCAGCTCAAACCATTTATACACTGTCTCATTTTCCAAAACCACTGCTGCACTGTAGAGACATGAGGAGAGTCCAGGATCCTCCACTGACCCAAAAATAAAGGTTTTAACAGAAACGTGAGCTGCAGTTTTGTCCAGTGATGTAACCTCGTCTGCACGGCCAGCCATCTGACTTTCTCATTTGAGTCTATATAGAGAAAGAGGCAATGATTCTTGATTGTGGTGTCATCTGTTTAAATGTGTGTGATTGGTTGACTGTTTGGCCGGTCTAAAGATAAATGCTTTAATACCTCAAATGAACCCCAATTGCGTAATGACAGTTTAAATTACACTTTTATTATATTCATTTCTGACTGGACTCATGTGGTGTAGAGATTTAACACTTTTGGACAAGCGTTTCTGTTTCTAAAGTGATTTAATTTTTGTATTTTAGGCTTAAAGATGCACTATGCTACTTTTTTCTGGAGGAGGGTCCATGAATATGTTATTGCTTAGCCTGAAATTTCCACAGTTTGGCCTGAAACTTATCTCCATGGAGACAAAGAGGCAATGACACCAGGCCAGATTACAGGTCTGAGCTGGACACATGTGTGCATCTTTTTGAAACGTGAATTGAAAAGTTCAGTAATTTTGTTGAAGGTGAAGGTCCTATATTATGCAAAATGGACTCTTGTGAGCTTTAAGCCGTGTGGATGTTGTTACCTCATCAGACACATGTGTACTGTGGTCCAAAGAAAGAAAAGTATCTGACGAAGGCTTTTTTTTTTTTTTGCCAAAACGTTATTTAAAATTAAAAAAAAAGCTTTTGGACATTGTGGCGTTTTGTCACTTTTACCTCATCAGACATACCTGGAGCTCACACATGTTTGAGTAACCCTTTATTATTTGTCTGTCTACATCTCCAAAGCTCAAAATGCTCTGTTCTACCTTGCGATGTCATGCAGTGGTAGTTTTCAAGTTAACAGCTATTTTTTAAAACTTTTCTTCAGTTGAGATTGGCAATCCCAGGGCCAAAATCGTCCTAACTTCTAAGTGAAGGTGTATGGAGGTTAAAAACACAGTGGAGCACTTCCTGTATTACCACATGACATCACAAGGTGGGACAGAGTGTTTTATGTTTGAAAGAAGAACTCAGCCTGTAGGATTAGTGTGTTAAACATGTGTGAATGAAATTAAACCCAACTCTAGGCATGTTTCTGATGAGGAAGCAAATATGAGAAAATAACAGAGAAGACTTGGGTTTCATGTTTGTCGCCCTCTGCTGATTAATTTTAAAAGCAGCTCTTACTGACATGACGCTAACAAGACTTTACTCCCGTTTCCATTAATTATATTTTTGTCTGTCCAGTAGAAGTACACAAGTATGTTTGTGAGGTGTATAAAACTTTATATTATGGTAAATGTAAAGTATTTGTAATTAAACTGGCTTAGCAGAAGGAACGAACAGCAACCACTACAGCAGAACTTGTTGAAATTTAAATTATTTCTACAGATAGTGGCAGATTGTGGAAATTACTTGGAAGAAAAACTCCAGGCCAGATTTGATGCAACATGAGCCAAGACAATGTGGTGCTAATAAAAGAAGGAGTCGTTACAGATGAATTCAATACAACTATTACATTTAAGGATGGGGGACTAAATGGGAAGGTTTGGAGCTACACAGTTTAGCTCTGGGGTAAAAAGCTCTGATAACTCATTTAAAGATACACTATGTAGCTTTTCTATCCCTATAAGCCATAGTGCAGTTTAGTTAAAGGGCCTATATCACACTATTTTCTGATCTATGTTATAGTTGTTTCCTCATCACAAACATGCCTGGAGTTGTGTTTTGTTTCAATCACACATGTTTAACTCACAAATCCTGCATATTTAGCTCAGTTCTTCTCTCAAACCAAAAACACTCCACCTTGTGATGTCATGTGGTAATACAGGAAGTGTACTACTGTGTTTTTAAACTCCATACACCTTCACTGGAATCATTTGGATAATTTCCTCCCCGGAATTGCCAATCTCTACTGAACTAAAGGTAAAAGGTACATGTAGTTGTTGAAAACTACCACTTCATGACATCACAAGGTGGAACAGAGCATTTTGAGCTTTGGAGATGTAGACACACTCGTAATAAATGGTTACTCAGACATGTGTGAATGAAACAAAACACAACTCCGAGTCTGTTTTTGATGAGGTAAGAAGATTATAACATGACTTATAGCTCCCAAGAGTCAATTTTAATAATATAGGACCTTTAAAGGTGCACTATGCAACTTTTCTGCTTGTCTCCATGGTGATGTTATTGACATTAAAAGTAAAAATTTACAATTTAGATGAGCATGTTCAGATCTGTGGAGTGACAAACCTGCCCAAAGCAAAAATATATGTTTTTAAGCTATTTTTTTGTAAATGAATAAATGCTAAATTCATAAATTGAATTCCTTATTGTGAGACATTCTAGGCAATGCAGTCTCTCCAATCATCTCCATAGAGATTAGCATGCAAGGAATGTTTCACTGTGCAGTTTTAATAGGGTGACCAGATTTTCTAAATTAAAAACTTAAACCCCTGGTTTGTGGTGGTTGGTAATAAAAAAGAACAAAAAAAAAAAAGTCCTAAAAAAAAAATTTTTTTAAAAGAGCTGGATTAAAGAGGCATTCGAAATTTGGAAACGTGCCCAGGGGACTATAAACTGGGACGAGGGGGCTTTTTTACTCTTACACACCTGGAATACTGTCCTGAGGAAGTCGGACTGCAGATGGCGCTGTCATCCGGCCTCCTCCAGTAGAAAGACAGTGATAAAACCTGTTTAAATCATATATAAATCAATAAATCGTCACAGCAACATCACGTGATCACTATGAGGAAGAGTGTTAGTGAGCAGCCGAAACTGTCAGGTATAAAAACAAACTCTTGATCTGAAAAAAGAATCCAATAACATAAGTTTTCAAAAGACCAAATGAACCTCATTAGACTAAAATTAAAAAGAGTGTATAATTATGGAAAAACTGTACTGCAGCCCATTCACAACTAACATGTGAGTCAGTTTAGTCACATTTATTTGTGTTTTGGTAATTTTTAAGCAGTATTATGTGTATTTTACCCAAACAATTGACAATTTATGCCTCTCTTTACTGTTAGTGGGTGTCAAATTGGTCAAAAATGGGGACACCTGGGACATTTCTTGTATAAAACTGGGACAAATGAATGATTTTGTATATATCTGCGGGGATAGGGGACACAGGGCTCAAAACTGAGAGTGTCCCGGTAAACAGGGACATCTGGTCTCCCTAACTGTTAACCACGTCTCTGAACTGAACTATGAAAACTAAAATACTTTGTACTTGTCATGTCTGTGCTCACCCTTTTGTGTGTGGTCTGTTGCTAATTAGCGCCCCCCCCTGCAGTAATGACAGTGCGCCTGTGTGTGAGCCGAGGCACCACGCGCCCAGAGACTCTGTGTGGGAGGAGATTTCAGCTCTCTCTCTATTCACACTGGATTGTTAGCAAACACCAGCCTTTAATCCATGTTTCCATTTAAACCATCTTTATAAAACCTTGTGCCGCTTTCAGGGCCTGCGCGTAATCCTCCAACAAACAGTTATTGTGATCAAATGTGCTCCTACATCAGAGAGAGGTGAATAAAAGCTTTGACATTTCAGATACAACAGACCAAAGTGTATGCATGAGCTAATAATGTGGAGTGGAACAAATCCGGCAGCACATGCGAAATGCTAACCCCGAGGCTAATGTAGGAGACGGAGAGACAGGTACTGTGATCTAAATATTATAAATAATCTAAATATTTTGGGTTAAGTGAAAGGAATCTGAAATGTTTTGGATCAACATAAAAGAAATACATGTAAAAAGATTAATGAATTAAAGGGCTCATATTAGGCTGTTTTCTGATCTATGTTATAATGTTCTTTCCTCATCACAAACATACCTGGAGTTGTGTTTTGTTTCGTTCACACATTTAACACACAAATTCAACAAACTTAGGCTACATTTATATGATGACGGTCTGAACAGAAGATGCAAAAGTGGCATCACGTCTTCACTTTTTATTCCATGTTTAGACAACGGGAGGAAATCCGCGTGCATACGGTGATACAAAAGTGTGTGGAATCCCAGGTCTTGTCCATATCCGTCTGGCTCGCCTGCGACAAACTGGTGCATACAGAATTTGTCAGAGGTAATTGCAGATCCTTCTCTGTCCACTAATAGTCTCTCTGCATATTCTGTACATTTGTCGGGATGCCTCCTGTAAGTTTAGTAGAGTTGCCAATGCAGCTTGAATGTCCGACGCATGGAAATGACCTGACATGTTTGTTTCTGTGTACTGTAAGTATGTGATGTAAACGTGTACACGACGTGAGCAGATCTGACCAGAGTTTTGCATCTTGAGCAGTGTAGACGGAAATGCTACAGCGGAGCGTATTCAGCTTTTCCACTCTGGAGGGTGGTTTCAGATTTTTGCATTTTTAAGCCCCAAAAACACCGTCTAAATGAAAGGCACTTCTGATAAAATATTTTGTCATTTTTACCTGCAGGCATTCTCGTGTAAACAGACCCTTAGGCTGAGTTCTTCTCTCAAACAGTAAACACTCTGTTTCAAGAAGTGCTCTACTGTGTTTTTAAACCCCATAAACCTTCACTAGAAACATCTGGATCATTTCAACCCTCGAATTGACAATTTTTACTGAACAGAAGATAAAAAGTTGCTGTTAACTTGAAAACTACCACTTAATGACATCACAAGGTGGAACAGAGCATTTTCAGCTTTGGCAATGTAAACAGACTAATAATAATGGATTACTCAAACCTCCCCCTCTCTCTCTGTGACTGCTGCTGTGAGCCTTGTCATTTTGATGTTATAATGTTCGCATTAACCCTCTCTACATGATCCTGTTTTTGTTTTGTTTAGTTTTTTTTCACCATTTTGTCTGTCAAAAAAAATCCTTTTCATAATATAGAACCTGGCTCCAAATTAGCATTGCAAGATTAATTTGGGTGCTAAATGCTGTGGGTGATGTCACACTTGCTTAGTCCACTTCTTTATACAGTCTGTGAACTAAACACAACTCCAGGTATGTTTTTGAGCAGGTACCAACATTGTAACATAGCTAAAAGCTCACAAGAGTCCATTTTTAACCATCAGTGACCACCAATCACTGACTCACTGACCACATTCATAGAGTGAAGTGTCTTGTCCAAGGACACAATAACAGAATGCACTGGTCCGATCTTTGATTGAACTTCTGATAACCTTGAGGTTGTTGGGCAAATTCCAACAACCTTTTATTCTCACTTCCCACTTTCCCTATTCCCACTTTTTAAGAGGCAGGTGCCCTTGTAAATAAAAGTACCAAACTCACAACAAACAGCTAAGGTTACTCCAAGGAGATCTATAAATCACACAGTTCATTAATATTTAAAGGTCCTAAATTACACGAAATTGATTCTTGTGAGCTTTAAACCATGTTATAATGTTGTTACCTCATCAAAAAAGTAACCAAAAAACCTCAAAATGTTCTGTTCCACCTTGTGATGTCATGAATCAGTAGTTTTCAAGTTAAAAGCTACCTTGTACTTTTTTTTTTTAGTAGAGATCAGAGGTCCCAGAGCTGAAATTATCCAAAATGATAATAACAGTGAACAGAGTTTAAAAACAGTGGGGCTTACACTTCCTGGCTCACCACATGTCATCACAAGTTGGAGCCAAGTGATTTCAGTTTGAGGGAAGAACATGTGTGAATGAAACAAAACACAACTCCAGGTATGTTCTTGATGGGGAAACTTTACAACACAGATCAGAAAATGGCGTAATAGGAGCCCTTTAAGAGACGCCTGCCCATAAATAAAAGCACCTAACTCACAACCAGCACCTAAGGTTACTTCAAGGAGATCTGTAAATCACATATTCATTCATATTTGATTTCAAAACTTAAAAATTTGTTGCACCTCATACTTCGATCCAGATCCTGCCCAAACTCTCTATTCTTAGTTAGTGCCAGTGTTTTAATTAGCCACACTTGTTAAAATGTGATCACATGTCGCTCATTTGGAGAAGGTGCTATGATTTCTTCAAAGCGCATTCGTGTAATTAGCTTAACTGTCAGAGAGCATCTCCGTCACACGCATCTCCTCAGCTAACCTGGCATTTAATTAACCAAAGTCAGCCGTAATTAACACAAAAAAAAGACCATATGTTTAAACAGGCAGCAGAACAGAGTGGTGAGGGGAAGTACACTTTTATGGATCCTGAACGCATCATCTCCACAAGAAATGAGCTGGAAATTGCATTAGAAGGTCAGTCCCCGGACCTCTCATTTTTCATGCAACTGGCAAAGAGATAAACATTAGCCATAACATAACTACACAGGAATATAGAGGGGATATGTGCATGGAAGTTATATAATCTACAGGATATGCACTTTTATAGGAATATTTTTGGTAAGATATGATGGTTTTTTGTTGTGTTGGGAAAGTAAACTTAAAGGTGCACTGTGTAACTTTTTGGTTAGGGGTCTGTCACCTTTGTTGCTCTGTCTGGAATGTTCCACAGTATGACATTAAACAGCCCAACCTTACATTTATTGAATTACAGTTGGTTTTATAGCTCAAAAATACCTAGAAAAACAACATTCTGACTGTGAGCGGGGGTTTGCTCTCCACAGATCTGACTTGTAACTTGGTCTGGTTTGGTCTCCATGAAGATAGGAAGGTTTAATACCATACTGCGGAGCATTCCAGACAAAGCAGTAACCATGGAAAAAAGCATTTGACGGGCCGTCCACCAAAAAAGTTACACAGTGCGCCAAAATAATCTGTACCACATATCAGAGGCGGGACTTGCATGTTGTGACTTGGGCTCGAGTCAGACTTGAGCCACTATTTTAGCATTTGAGACTTGATTTGATAAAATGGACTAAGACTTGGGACTCGACTTGAACTTGAAGGTGAGTGACTTGGGACTTGACTCTGACTGTGACTTGAGAAGACTTGAGAAGCACTTTTAAATCCGAATTCTTTCTATTCTGACCAAAATGATCCACACTAAAATCTTGTCAAGACATTTAAAAAGGTAAAATTAACTAAATTAAATTCTACAACTCTTATATACTCTATAAATATTCATATATAAATATACTATGATTTTTTAAAGTACAATTTATCTTAAAAGTGAAAGGTACTTTGGTTTAAAGACTTGAGATGACTTGAAGCTCAAAGCAGACGACTTGGATTTGACTTGGACTTATGGGCCAGTGACTCGAGACTCGATTTAGGCTTGCCTGTATTTGACTTAGGACTTGACTTGGACTTGAGGTCAAACACTTGAGACTTACTTGAGACTTGCAAAACAAAGACTTGGTCCCACCTCTGTTACATATTACAAATTTTCAGACAGTTTTGACGTCACAGCTAACTAAAGCTAACAACAACTGGCATGCTAACTGCACACTTCCTGATTCTCTGACAAGAAAGCTCAGACAGTACACAGCAGACTTACCTTGACCTCATGAGCAGCTTATGCAATTTATCTGTAAACACAAAAACACAGGAATGTAGGAATGCGTGCATGAATCTTATATAATCTATGAACATTTATACACATATGTTCAGTAAGATATGATGGTTTTTGTAGTGATGGAAAGTAAACTTAAGTATTCAGAGTACAGGCTTTATTCACGCTTATGTCACAAACCAGGAAGACGTTTGGAAAGATGCGATTACAACTTCCCAGGCCCAGTTTTCTTCATGTACATGTCATTGTAGCGTTCCGTTATGTTCGACTAATCAACAATTACAACCATACCTCAGTTTTCATCATTTCTCAACTGACACACAACTCTGAGCGCACTGGGTACATGCGATTAAAAGAGATGAGGGAGCTAAATTCAAGATTCCAAGCAGTCTTCATTTTACCGCTGATGACATTTACTTCAGTGGATTATATCCCAGTCGGTTTTAATAGATCCATGTTAGGTGAGCCCAGTGTCGGTAATTACTGTACACCAGAAGTTGTTTGTCTTTCCAAACGTCTTCCTGTTTTGTGACGTAAGCGTGAATAGAGCCTATAAATACTACATATCCAGGATCAGTATTTGGAAGTAACTAAATACATGTATCAAAAATATGTCTACAGAATATCACTTTTGAGTAGCTGTATTCCAGTACAGTTTTTTATTTGGTGGTATTCAGAATACAGTTACTGTCCTAAAATCTAAGGAGTACATTACAATAGTTGATTATGCAATTTAGACTTTGATATATGGTCACATTTTTATATAACACTTTTCCACCTTCAAGGCACTCGAAGCACTTTACATCAAAGAAGCACTCAGCCATTTACACACACACTCATACACCAGTGTACGCAGATGGTGTACACAGACACTGGGGGCGGGTTAAGTGTCTTACCCAAGGACACAATGACAGTATTCATCTGTGTTCTCCATTGCTCTTACTAATTCTGTGAAGTTCACAGTTCATTTTTGAATTAGGAAGAACAATAGTGAACACAGCTCAGTGTGTGTGCAGGTACAATTTTTCCTTCTTTAGTTAGTGATAAATAAATGCATTATAAACAGTTCAACAAACATAAAGCCTTGTATGTACATTATAATGCACACATGGTCTTTAAGGTATTCTTAAAACACTGAAACAAAAGGAAATTTACTTTAATACTTTACTGTAGGGCATTATAAGCAAAGCAATAAGTGTTGGAGCACTCACCAAAAAAGTTACTTGCACCTTTAACTGCAACAGAAATATTAAAATAATACAATGAATCCCATTGAATTGTCTTTTGGAGTTGGAGGTTTTGCTTTTTTGAAATCCTCATAATATTGTGACATAATATTGCACCACTTATATCATGCAGCTCATTACAAACCAGTGTCCTGTGAGTGAAACAGTGTACTCAGCTCGAGGCATCTCTAGTCCCCCAGACACTGACTGTCCCTGTAGTGTGTCCCGTTCTCCCCTGGGCCCTCTCCTCCTCCTCCTCTCCTCCTCCTCTCCTCCTCCTCTTCCTCTTCCTCTTCCTCCCATGGGTCCAGGACAGTCACTCCTCTCCAGTAAATTTGTGTAAGACAGACCAGAGTTTAAAATGTTTCTGACAATCTCATTTACAGAGTTTTGGGGGTCTTTCTGTCCATATGAGGGAGCAGTGTCTCTACTCCAAGCTCAAGTTCAGCGTCTTAAATCTTAGACTCACCTACAGGTGGTTATCAGATTCTAAAATGGGATGATGTGATATTCTTAGATCGGGGCAAGAGACAGAACTCACTGTGTTACAACCCAAAACACAAAGACAAATGTGCATTTGAACAATGTTCCTTTTACCTCCACATCTGTAGTAGTTTCACTTAGTTTCACTGCCCACACTACACACAATATTCACATCAAAGAGTTGAGTCATTGCAGTAGCAGCTACTTTGTAAAGTCTGGGCTTGTGGAATTCAAATGGTTATTGGTGATTTTCAGATTCTAGAATGTGACGATAGTACTACTACTACTACTACTACTATTATTACTACTACTACTAATACTACTAATACTAATACTAATACTACTGCTAGGGTTATCAAAGCCCCTCAACTGTAATAATTTTTCATTCCCTCCATGAATAATTTGGTGATGGAAAGATACTACTGTAGTCACAGCTGCCCTGGGACAGACTGACC
Source organism: Boleophthalmus pectinirostris (assembly GCF_026225935.1). NCBI lineage: Eukaryota > Metazoa > Chordata > Actinopteri > Gobiiformes > Gobiidae > Boleophthalmus > Boleophthalmus pectinirostris. The sequence continues at coordinate 16,006,838 of NW_026571018.1, forward strand.
CATTCAGTGTCATCAGCCCCTCAAACTATCACCAGTCACACCCACCACACCAAGAACATGAGAGCCCCCTGCTCTAACCACTGAGCCACTGTGCCCCCTCATATTTCAAATGGGGGGCAAAATCCAGGTTTCATTACATTGTAGAAAAAGAAATATGTAACAGGAAATTTCAAAATATAATTTCTGTTACTGACTAGACCTTAGAAATCAGCATCTACTAGTATGTATGTCCAAACAACAAAAATATGCATTTCTATCACTACAAATGCGGAATTCCGAGCTAATGCAACAATGGCTAAATAAATAAGTAAGTAAAAATAAAAAAAACCTGTACAGTGCACATTTGTTATGATTCTGCTTTTAATAAATGTGTTCGTATGTGTTTATGTTCGAGTCTGTGTCTGTGTCTGTGTCTGTGATGACTTCCACAGTTTGACCCCTGAGTCCATTAGAGCTGAAGAACAAAATGAGCCCTTCATCATCATCATCATCACCAGGCATTATGCCGCTAATCAGAGCTTTCCCATAATGCATCACTCCCACTTCGCACCGTACTCTTAGATTAGCAGAGGTCATCTTAAACAAACCGACATTTTATTACAGCCACATTTAGTGATACAGTTTTACAGATTGTTCTAAAATATATATTGACACGATATTATTGCTCCTGAAGAGAGTGTGGCTTTGTTAAAGTCCACAGTGTTAAAGGTGCCATCTGATCTGATTACTTTGCCTAGAATGTTCCACAGTATGGCACTGAGCTTGCCTTATCTCCATGGAGATAAGTAGGTGACTCCACCAGGCCAAATTATAGGTCTGATCTGTGGAAAGGCAATCCTACCCACTCACAGTATAAATGTATGTTTTTCGAGGTATTTTTGGGTTACAAATACACCTGTAATTGAATGAATGCAAGACAGAGAAGCTTAATGCCATACTCTGGAACATTTTAGGTTGAGCACTAACTTTTCTGATGATCTCCATGGACCTTTAACCTTGATAAATACAATCTAAAACAAACTGTAATGTATCCAAGGACACACATTGTGCTTGAGACACTGGATTATTATGTTAGCACATTTTAAATCACAATATTCATCTAAAACGACTTGATAAAAGAAACAGGTCTGCTGACTTCCACACTGAAAAACTGTGGTGCCCAGTGGGAGCGTCACCGTAAACATCATCATAACAAAGATTCTACGTCTCTGGTGGATAGCTGCAGATCACGTTAGCGAGCAGCAGATTGTTTTTCAAAATGACTACACAACACTGCCGAATGCTGCGTCTATCACAGATTAAGAGAACTGAAGAATGAAGTAAGAACAGAGCAATGATTGATCTGCAATACATGACGTCTTGAAAATAAGTGCTTAAAGATTGTTCAGACATGCACAAATAACTCCAAATACAAGTTCGAGAGGGTAAAATGGAAGGGTAAACAACTATAACATTGTTAAATCCGCTGCAAAGCCCATTTTGCATAATAGACCAGCTTTAATAACAATTTACAATCTTTATCATAAACAAAACTGATAAATACTCTATAGGCGCCCCGCTCCTTCACTTGGGATGCATCTTTTTCCCGCTGATAAAGAAGTAACAGGATTATGAGCACGATCACAATTCAGTTTGGAAATGGGCTGATGCATTGCTTTTTGTTTTGGGCTGCGGCTCATTTGCATAATTATAACAACTTTGTACAAGAGGAAATATCACTGCTAATCATTCTAAATAATGTTTTGTGATCTGCATCACCCATCATTAAGCCCGTTTAATTAATGTTTCAATACGTCCTCAATGAATCCTCCTTTGTACACATGTACACACAGCATTTATAATATTAAGACATTTTAATTGCAAAATAAAAGTATAAATATTTCATTATGTTGTCTCTTATTCTGTGATATGTGATGTAAACTATTGAGATCAGCATTCCCCAGAGATGTGACGCTAAGTAAGATTTTAAAGGACCCATATTACTATTCTTTCCTCATTAAAAACATACCAGAAGTTTTGCTTGTTTCATTCACACAAGTTGAGTTTAAAATCTAAAAAAGTAAAATAGTGAATGGCCACACTTTTATACAGATATTTTTCACCTGCAAGACACTGCAAGGAACCACTCACCCATTCACACAAACATTCATATGCCTACACCTCTGTACGCAGACACCACGGGCAAGGGAGGGTTAAATGTCTTTCCCAAGGACATAACGACAGCATTCATCTGTGGGAGCTGGAATTGCACTGCCAACATGAGCCGAAACGACAGGGCCGGTCCTGACGAAAAATGTCATTTTTGGCCATGTCAGGTTTTGGCTCAAACTGCCTTCAAATGACAAAAGACGCTCCAATGTGGACATCTGGGGTGGTCTGGGGTTGTTTGGGGATGTTTCCAGCCAGTTTGGAGCATTTTGAAAATTTTGGTCAAATTTGAGCCGAAACGACAGGGCCGGTCCTGACGAAAAATGTAATTTTTGGCCATGTCAGGTTTTGGCCCCAAACTACCTTCAAATGACAAAAGACTCTCCAATATGGACATCTGGGGTGGTCTGGGGTTGTTTGGGGACGTTTCCAGCCAGTTTGGAGCATTTTGAAAATTTGGTCAAATTTGAGCCGAAACGACAGGGCCGGTCCTGACGAAAAATGTCATTTTTGGCCATGTCAGGTTTTGGCCCCAAACTGCCTTCAAATGACAAAAGACGCTCCAATATGGACATCTGGGGTGGTCTGGGGTTGTTTGGGGACGTTTCCAGCCAGTTTGGAGCATTTTGAAAATTTTGTCAAATTTGAGCCGAAACGACGATGAAAAATGTCATTTTTGGCCATGTCAGGTTTTGGCCCCAAACTGCCTTCAAATGACAAAAGACGCTCCAATATGGACATCTGGGGTGGTCTGGGGTTGTTTGGGGGCATTTCCAGCCAGTTTTGGAGCATTTTGAAATTATGGTCAAATTTGAGCCGAAACGACAGGGCCGGTCCTGACGAAAAATGTCATTTTTGGCCATGTCAGGTTTTGGCCCCAAACTGCCTTCAAATGACAAAAGATGCTCCAATATGGACATCTGGGGTGGTCTGGGGTTGTTTGGGGACGTTTCCAGCCAGTTTTGAGCATTTTGAAAATTTGGTCAAATTTGAGCCGAAACGACAGGTGACGAAAAATGTCATTTTTGGCCATGTCAGGTTTTGGCCCCAAACTGCCTTCAAATGACAAAAGATGCTCCAATATGGACATCTGGGGTGGTCTGGGGTTGTTTGGGGACGTTTCCAGCCAGTTTTGAGCATTTTGAAAATTTGGTCAAATTTGAGCCGAAACGACAGGGCCGGTCCTGACGAAAAATGTCATTTTTGGCCATGTCAGGTTTTGGCCCCAAACTGCCTTCAAATGACAAAAGATGCTCCAATATGGACATCTGGGGTGGTCTGGGGTTGTTTGGGGACATTTCCAGCCAGTTTTGAGCATTTTGAAAATTTGGTCAAATTTGAGCCGAAACGACAGGGCCGGTCCTGACGAAAAATGTCATTTTTGGCCATGTCAGGTTTTGGCCCCAAACTGCCTTCAAATGACAAAAGATGCTCCAATATGGACATCTGGGGTGGTCTGGGGTTGTTTGGGGACGTTTCCAGCCAGTTTTGGAGCATTTTGAAAATTTGGTCAAATTTGAGCCGAAACGACAGGGCCGGTCCTGACGAAAAATGTCATTTTTGGCCATGTCAGGTTTTGGCCCCAAACTGCCTTCAAATGACAAAAGATGCTCCAATATGGACATCTGGGGTGGTCTGGGGTTGTTTGGGGACGTTTCCAGCCAGTTTGGAGCATTTTGAAAATTTGGTCAAATTTGAGCCGAAACGACAGGGCCGGTCCTGACGAAAAATGTCATTTTTGGCCATGTCAGGTTTTGGCCCCAAACTGCCTTCAAATGACAAAAGATGCTCCAATATGGACATCTGGGGTGGTCTGGGGTTGTTTGGGGACGTTTCCAGCCAGTTTGGAGCATTTTGAAAATTTGGTCAAATTTGAGCCGAAATATGTCATTTTTGGCCATGTCAGATTTTGGCCCAAACTGCCTTCAAATGACAAAATATGCTCCAATATGGACATCTGGGGTGGTCTGGGGTTGTTTGGGGACGTTTCCAGCCAGTTTGGAGCATTTTGAAAATTTGGTCAAATTTGAGCCGAAACGACAGGGCCGGTCCTGACGAAAAATGTCATTTTTGGCCATGTCAGGTTTTGGCCCCAAACTGCCTTCAAATGACAAAAGATGCTCCAATATGGACATCTGGGGTGGTCTGGGGTTGTTTGGGGACGTTTCCAGCCAGTTTGGAGCATTTTGAAAATTTGGTCAAATTTGAGCCGAAACGACAGGGCCGGTCCTGACGAAAAATGTCATTTTTGGCCATGTCAGGTTTTGGCCCCAAACTGCCTTCAAATGACAAAAGATGCTCCAATATGGACATCTGGGGTGGTCTGGGGTTGTTTGGGGACGTTTCCAGCCAGTTTGGAGCATTTTGAAAATTTGGTCAAATTTGAGCCGAAACGACAGGGCCGGTCCTGACGAAAAATGTCATTTTTGGCCATGTCAGGTTTTGGCCCCAAACTGCCTTCAAATGACAAAAGATGCTCCAATATGGACATCTGGGGTGGTCTGGGGTTGTTTGGGGACGTTTCCAGCCAGTTTTGAGCATTTTGAAAATTTGGTCAAATTTGAGCCGAAACGACAGGGCCGGTGACGAAAAATGTCATTTTTGGCCATGTCAGGTTTTGGCCCCAAACTGCCTTCAAATGACAAAAGATGCTCCAATATGGACATCTGGGGTGGTCTGGGGTTGTTTGGGGACGTTTCCAGCCAGTTTTGAGCATTTTGAAAATTTGGTCAAATTTGAGCCGAAACGACAGGGCCGGTCCTGACGAAAAATGTCATTTTTGGCCATGTCAGGTTTTGGCCCCAAACTGCCTTCAAATGACAAAAGATGCTCCAATATGGACATCTGGGGTGGTCTGGGGTTGTTTGGGGACGTTTCCAGCCAGTTTGGAGCATTTTGAAAATTTGGTCAAATTTGAGCCGAAACGACAGGGCCGGTCCTGACGAAAAATGTCATTTTTGGCCATGTCAGGTTTTGGCCCAAACTGCCTTCAAATGACAAAAGATGCTCCAATATGGACATCTGGGGTGGTCTGGGGTTGTTTGGGGACGTTTCCAGCCAGTTTGGAGCATTTTGAAAATTTGGTCAAATTTGAGCCGAAACGACAGGCCTGACGAAAAATGTCATTTTTGGCCATGTCAGATTTTGGCCCAAACTGCCTTCAAATGACAAAAGATGCTCCAATATGGACATCTGGGGTGGTCTGGGGTTGTTTGGGGACGTTTCCAGCCAGTTTGGAGCATTTTGAAAATTTGGTCAAATTTGAGCCGAAACGACAGGGCCGGTCCTGACGAAAAATGTCATTTTTGGCCATGTCAGGTTTTGGCCCCAAACTGCCTTCAAATGACAAAAGATGCTCCAATATGGACATCTGGGGTGGTCTGGGGTTGTTTGGGGGCATTTCCAGCCAGTTTGGAGCATTTTGAAAATATGGTCAAATTTGAGCCGAAACGACAGGGCCGGTCCTGACGAAAAATGTCATTTTTGGCCATGTCAGGTTTTGGCCCCAAACTGCCTTCAAATGACAAAAGATGCTCCAATATGGACATCTGGGGTGGTCTGGGGTTGTTTGGGGACGTTTCCAGCCAGTTTGGAGCATTTTGAAAATTTGGTCAAATTTGAGCCGAAACGACAGGGCCGGTCCTGACGAAAAATGTCATTTTTGGCCATGTCAGGTTTTGGCCCCAAACTGCCTTCAAATGACAAAAGATGCTCCAATATGGACATCTGGGGTGGTCTGGGGTTGTTTGGGGACGTTTCCAGCCAGTTTGGAGCATTTTGAAAATTTGGTCAAATTTGAGCCGAAACGACAGGGCCGGTCCTGACGAAAAATGTCATTTTTGGCCATGTCAGGTTTTGGCCCCAAACTGCCTTCAAATGACAAAAGATGCTCCAATATGGACATCTGGGGTGGTCTGGGGTTGTTTGGGGACGTTTCCAGCCAGTTTGGAGCATTTTGAAAATTTGGTCAAATTTGAGCCGAAACGACAGGGCCGGTCCTGACGAAAAATGTCATTTTTGGCCATGTCAGGTTTTGGCCCCAAACTGCCTTCAAATGACAAAAGATGCTCCAATATGGACATCTGGGGTGGTCTGGGGTTGTTTGGGGACGTTTCCAGCCAAAATTTGTTTTGGAGCATTTTGAGCGGTGAAATTTTTTGTTTAGACCTGAAATTCATGAGCCTGGGTCAATTTTGTTTTGAACGACAGAGCCATTTTGAATTTTTTGGCAATTTGCTGCCTTTTGAAATGTCCTGAAATGAAAAAGAATGTGCTCATGCCAATTTTGTCATCATCATCTGGTGCTGTATGTCTGGTTTTCCATGTTTGGCATTGAAAAGTTTGCTCAAAAAGGCAGAGGAAGATGCTCCAATTGGACTTCTGGATTTAATGAAGGTGAAGTTACCTGTAGCAAGTTTTGCAGGGTTTGTACCCCAAATTTTGCTGAAATCAGGACCGTGAAGCCGACATTTTCCTGAACAAATTTTTCATGGGTCCCGATTTGTTTGCCCAATGGAATCAGTCTGAGGTTTGGTCCCAGCTCCTGGTCCATATGGCCAAAAGTTGCTCCAAATGGCCACATTTGTTTTTGTTTGGGGACGTTTCCAGCCAGTTTGGAGCATTTTGAAAATTTTGGTCAAATTTGAGCCGAAACGACAGGGCCGGTCCTGACGAAAAATGTCATTTTTGGCCATGTCAGGTTTTGGCCCCAAACTGCCTTCAAATGACAAAAGATGCTCCAATATGGACATCTGGGGTGGTCTGAGGTTGTTTGGGGACGTTTCCAGCCAGTTTGGAGCATTTTGAAAATTTGGTCAAATTTGAGCCGAAACGACAGGGCCGGTCCTGACGAAAAATGTCATTTTTGGCCATGTCAGGTTTTGGCCCCAAACTGCCTTCAAATGACAAAAGATGCTCCAATATGGACATCTGGGGTGGTCTGGGGTTGTTTGGGGACGTTTCCAGCCAGTTTGGAGCATTTTGAAAATTTGGTCAAATTTGAGCCGAAACGACAGGGCCGGTCCTGACGAAAAATGTCATTTTTGGCCATGTCAGGTTTTGGCCCCAAACTGCCTTCAAATGACAAAAGATGCTCCAATATGGACATCTGGGGTGGTCTGGGGTTGTTTGGGGACGTTTCCAGCCAGTTTGGAGCATTTTGAAAATTTGGTCAAATTTGAGCCGAAACGACAGGGCCGGTCCTGACGAAAAATGTCATTTTTGGCCATGTCAGGTTTTGGCCCCAAACTGCCTTCAAATGACAAAAGATGCTCCAATATGGACCATCTGGGGTGGTCTGGGGTTGTTTGGGGACGTTTCCAGCCAGTTTGGAGCATTTTGAAAATTATGGTCAAATTTGAGCCGAAACGACAGGGCCGGTCCTGACGAAAAATGTCATTTTTGGCCATGTCAGGTTTTGGCCCCAAACTGCCTTCAAATGACAAAAGACGCTCCAATATGGACATCTGGGGTGGTCTGGGGTTGTTTGGGGACGTTTCCAGCCAGTTTGGAGCATTTTGAAAATTTGGTCAAATTTGAGCCGAAACGACAGGGCCGGTCCTGACGAAAAATGTCATTTTTGGCCATGTCAGGTTTTGGCCCCAAACTGCCTTCAAATGACAAAAGATGCTCCAATATGGACATCTGGGGTGGTCTGGGGTTGTTTGGGGACGTTTCCAGCCAGTTTTGGAGCATTTTGAAAATTTGGTCAAATTTGAGCCGAAACGACAGGGCCGGTCCTGACGAAAAATGTCATTTTTGGCCATGTCAGGTTTTGGCCCCAAACTGCCTTCAAATGACAAAAGATGCTCCAATATGGACATCTGGGGTGGTCTGGGGTTGTTTGGGGACGTTTCCAGCCAGTTTTGGAGCATTTTGAAAATTTGGTCAAATTTGAGCCGAAACGACAGGGCCGGTCCTGACGAAAAATGTCATTTTTGGCCATGTCAGGTTTTGGCCCCAAACTGCCTTCAAATGACAAAAGATGCTCCAATATGGACCATCTGGGGTGGTCTGGGTTGTTTGGGGACGTTTCCAGCCAGTTTGGAGCATTTTGAAAATTTGGTCAAATTTGAGCCGAAACGACAGGGCCGGTCCTGACGAAAAATGTCATTTTTGGCCATGTCAGGTTTTGGCCCCAAACTGCCTTCAAATGACAAAAGATGCTCCAATATGGACATCTGGGGTGGTCTGGGGTTGTTTGGGGACGTTTCCAGCCAGTTTGGAGCATTTTGAAAATTTGGTCAAATTTGAGCCGAAACGACAGGGCCGGTCCTGACGAAAAATGTCATTTTTGGCCATGTCAGGTTTTGGCCCCAAACTGCCTTCAAATGACAAAAGATGCTCCAATATGGACATCTGGGGTGGTCTGGGGTTGTTTGGGGACGTTTCCAGCCAGTTTTGGAGCATTTTGAAAATTTTGGTCAAATTTGAGCCGAAACGACAGGGCCGGTCCTGACGAAAAATGTCATTTTTGGCCATGTCAGCTTTTGGCCCCAAACTGCCTTCAAATGACAAAAGATGCTCCAATATGGACCATCTGGGGTGGTCTGGGGTTGTTTGGGGACGTTTCCAGCCAGTTTTGGAGCATTTTGAAAATTTGGTCAAATTTGAGCCGAAACGACAGGGCCGGTCCTGACGAAAAATGTCATTTTTGGCCATGTCAGCTTTTGGCCCCAAACTGCCTTCAAATGACAAAAGATGCTCCAATATGGACCATCTGGGGTGGTCTGGGGTTGTTTGGGGACGTTTCCAGCCAGTTTTGGAGCATTTTTGAAAATTTGGTCAAATTTGAGCCGAAACGACAGGGCCGGTCCTGACGAAAAAATGTCATTTTTGGCCATGTCAGGTTTTGGCCCCAAACTGCCTTCAAATGACAAAAGATGCTCCAATATGGACATCTGGGGTGGTCTGAGGTTGTTTGGGGACGTTTCCAGCCAGTTTGGAGCATTTTGAAAATTTGGTCAAATTTGAGCCGAAACGACAGGGCCGGTCCTGACGAAAAAATGTCATTTTTGGCCATGTCAGGTTTTGGCCCCAAACTGCCTTCAAATGACAAAAGATGCTCCAATATGGACATCTGGGGTGGTCTGGGGTTGTTTGGGGACGTTTCCAGCCAGTTTGGAGCATTTTGAAAATTTTGGTCAAATTTGAGCCGAAACGACAGGGCCGGTCCTGACGAAAAAATGTCATTTTTGGCCATGTCAGGTTTTGGCCCCAAACTGCCTTCAAATGACAAAAGATGCTCCAATATGGACATCTGGGGTGGTCTGGGGTTGTTTGGGGACGTTTCCAGCCAGTTTGGAGCATTTTGAAAGTTTGGTCATTTTGAGCGAAGACGACAGGGCCGGTCCTGACGAAAAATGTCATTTTCGGCCATGTCAGGTTTTGGCCCCAAACTGCCTTCAAATGACAAAAGATGCTCCAATATGGACATCTGGGGTGGTCTGGGGTTGTTTGGGGACGTTTCCAGCCAGTTTGGAGCATTTTGAAAATTTGGTCAAATTTGAGCCGAAACGACAGGGCCGGTCCTGACGAAAAATGTCATTTTTGGCCATGTCAGCTTTTTGGCCCCAAACTGCCTTCAAATGACAAAAGATGCTCCAATATGGACATCTGGGGTGGTCTGGGGTTGTTTGGGGACGTTTCCAGCCAGTTTGGAGCATTTTGAAAATTTGGTCAAATTTGAGCCGAAACGACAGGGCCGGTCCTGACGAAAAATGTCATTTTTGGCCATGTCAGGTTTTGGCCCCAAACTGCCTTCAAATGACAAAAGATGCTCCAATATGGACATCTGGGGTGGTCTGGGGTT